>NC_068384.1:5094558-6294558 GCF_023724105.1 Carassius gibelio
CAGAAAGTAAGGACTTCATTACATCAGTCCATGTGACATCGTTAAAGCTGAAAAAGCTAAAAGAATAGATTTTGTGTGCAAAGAAAACAAAAATAAGGACTTTATTCAACAATTTCTTCTCTTTCGTGTCAGTCTGCACCGCCATTCACAAAAGTGCCAAATGCATGGCACTGAAAACGGCATGGTACTTTCATGAACCTGTTTCAAAGACTGAATAAATTATTTATTTATTTGTTTTTTACTGTTATTTTAATGACTTTAACGTGGCAGTTGCATTGCTGTCTATGGAGGTTCAGAGGGTTAATTTGTGTTCCAAAGATGAACAAAGGTCTTATGGGTTTGGAACGACATGACTGACCTAATAATTAATGACAGAATTTTCATTTTTGGGTGACCTATACCTTCGATATTTGCTGTTCAATGATATATATTATTATTATCAATGTTGAAAACAGTCATGGTTTTTTGATAGACTGAAAGGTTAAAAAGAACAGAATTATCTGAACTAGAAAACTTTTGTAAGATTTTAAAAGTCTTGACTTGACAATTTATACCTTTTCTGAAAAAAAAAGTTCTGAACCCAAACTCTTTAACGATAATGTATGGAGGAAACTCTTGAACGATAATGTATGGTGGCTCCAATAAGTATTTTGGACAGTTTACCCAGAAATTAAAGTTCTTTGATTGTTCCTAAATGTGTTTGGAAAGTTCCACTGTATTGACAATGACAAATACAGTTGGAACTATGGCTGCAAGTCACACTCACAAATGCTGTAATTTCACAGATAACAAAATATCAAACTATGTGGGTTCTGCTGAAGACATTATGCTTTTTTCGAATCTAACTTCACTTTTTCCAGCCATTTTTGCCATTTGTTTTAACCAAGTTGTCCCAAGGTGATATTTAGTGGATGTATGAAGTCAGTTCCTCTCAAGTTCACACAGGTGTCCTATAGCAGAGTCACCACAGGTGCTCTTTATCACAGAAACATTCCACTAACGTTTGACAACCATAAAGAGTAATCTAGAAACAGTAGTCTAAATACTTCTTGTTTTAGGCCTATATAAGGACATAGTGTTCTAGCTCAGGCGAAAGCACATTTTTAGAGCATAAGGGTACACTGGTAGAGTGTGACAAATAGCTTTACAGGAGAGGCTGTTTGTAAAGCCATTATATGGTGACGGTTTGTGCTTGTAGTATTATGCTAATTACCAACTTCATGCAGAAGCTCATACTCATTTAGAATAATCTTAATTTATCACTATTAGAATGAAAGTAACACATTTATGCATGTACACACCTGGAATATTTTTGCATACACATTATGTAAAATCTGCAAAAAAAAATTGCATATTATGTGCAATCATTAGTGAATGAATCCCGCTGTGACTGCTATAAATTAAAGGCCACTTTTTTTCATGGCTGCACTGTGAAATAAGCACCTAAAAATATGCACATTAAAAATGTGTTGAGGTGCTGTCAGTCAACTCCACTCTTATTTTATACTTATCAGCTTGAGAAATATAGCGCATCCTTGCTATGCCACAGTGGTTACCATTTCATAAGGATTGAGACAATTAAATGTGGTTTGAAAAAGATGAAAATATTAGTTTAAGTCAATTAAATAATTGTACAGTGTTTGTTAATGATTTATAAGACTTGATTCCTCCACGACCAATCAGAAGTTATAATTATTGTGCATTGTGTAATTAAACATAATAATTCAAATTAAATAGAAAAAAATGTCCTCAGTAACAAAGCCAGGTCATTGTTGTTGGGACGAATGTATCCGTAAGAAAGCACTCTTACTGTGAATATCCTCGTGTTGTAAGCAGTGTCTGTTGCGCAGGTGTGAAAGATGATAAACAAGTAGCAAATTGAGAAGATACCATTCTGAACATTTGCCAGGCGAAAAGCACATGCTTCTCTTTGTAAGATGCTCTTTTTCATGAGGAGAAATCATCTGTGCCAGATTTTTATTCAAATACAGGAAACAGCACATGTGTTGCCCTCAAGGTTGTTCGTTTTGTAGTACTTTTTTTTTTTTACACTGCCGACTAACAGATGGTGGAATGTGTACTTTACATATTCAGGGGGCCATTATTCAAAAAAAAAAAAAAAAACACTCCGTATTCTGCTGGACCCCAGAGCAACTCAGCTGTGCAATAGTGAATTATAACTTCCCCCTGAAGTTGTCACGCTGTTTGTCAATCGGTCATTTAATCTCAAATAGGGCATTTTTCAACATATACTATCTATATTCCACAGCTGTTTATTTTTCTCTGATTACTCTTCAATCAAATCAGTAATTACACTGATTAACAACTTAGTATAATATCAAACTAATTACATGATAAGCTGATTAAATAATCATATTAATCACAATTAAACACACGTGTGAATAATTGTTGAGAATCCCCCTTCCACCCTTTCCCCCATCCCACACACACACCCCAAAGATAATTCGGATATTATTGTAGCAGATAAGTAAAGCAATATGCCTAAATAAAAAGGTACTTTAAGAGTCAGTGTATTTATTATTTGTTATATTTCCACATCACTGAACATAAGATTAAAGCCTTCTTGTAGTCTGTGTGTGCTATGTTTCCCCATTGAATGTATGCATGTCTCAGACTGCTGTATTTGGTCGCTGTGTCACATCTTGCTGTGTTTTCAGGGTCTTGCACTGTTAAAAGAATAGTTCTCACACACAAACAACCAAAAAATAAATAAATAGCTGAAAATGTACTCATCCTCAATCCATTGAAGATGAAGATGAGTTTGTTTCTTCATCAGAACAGATTTGGAGAAATTTTTCATTACTTGACTTGCTCACTAATGGATCCTCTGCAGTGAATGGGTGCCGTCAGAATGAGAGTCCAAACAGCTGATAAAAACATCACAAAAATCCACACAACATCTTGTGAAGTGAAAAATATATGCATTGATTTCACTTCTAAACAGTGCTTGATCTGTTGCATATTTCTCTCCTTATGCAGACAAAACAACTTTTTCACTGAAGAAAGCAGTATTATGGATAGAGGACTCGTATTTAATCCAGAAACAGCAGTTTAAAGTTAAAAAATGATTTTGGCTACCAATTTGTTAATGAAATTAATTTGTTAAATGCATTATAACAATTTACAAAGTCATCATTTAATTTGAAAGGTAATCTTTAGCTGCTGAAATCTTTTAAGTAGGACTTGTGAAGATGCCGAAAAGCTCCCACAAGTGTATAAAATATGTTGTATGGCTCCACAGAATGTCCTTAACATATTGCAGTGTTGCATGCCCCTGGCCTCCAGTTGTAATTTATTTTTGTGATGCATGTCACAGTTTACATCCCACTGTACATTTGTACATTTGGGACTTCATGAATATATAATAGCTAAGAGCAGCGTGAGATCATACGGATCTCCTCTGCAAAAGTAAAAGTGTAAATCACTCATAAGCAGCGATGAAATACGAGACTGGTGCTGGAGTGGAGCTGGTGATGAAATGCATCTAGCCTGCAGTATAAGTGGCCTTTCCCTGATTCATGAGAATGAAAAGTGGGTCTCTTATTTCACCTGATGGTTGTGTCCAACCCTTGAGTGAAAAATGGCATCTTTCCCCTTGTAAAACCCCCATGGGGTTAAATAGCTCCATTATTATTAATGACCATCCATTTGCCAATCTAGATGTGGAGTCAGAGTAGGTGTGTAATAAAATGATAAAGTCCATGTAATTACAAACTCAATTATTATCTTTCAAATGTCATTTTTTTTGAAAGCATGGAATTTGCATGAAGCTCATGCCTTTTGTTTCATCTGTATTGCAGAGTCCAGAAGACTGTGGACACAATGAAAACTTGGCATGGAAAGTCTAATAAGATTTAAGAATGATAAAAAAAAAAAAAAAATCACTCATGTAAAATGAATGAGAAATATTTTAAACAGTGTAGTATTTCTAGTTCGCTAATCAGATAAGTCAACTTGTGACACAGACCAAATCAACTCCTTCACAGAGAGTGGGATGTTCTTGCTAAAGCACACGATGCTCATTAGATCTTAGTAACTGTGATTCAGTCACAAGTGTTTTCAACGAGCGGCAACATTCCGTTCTCTCTTGTGATTTTGGTCTACATAGCTAATTTTGGCCTTCCTGATAACTGTGAAGGGGGAATATTTTTTATATAACTCATCCGTTTCAATTATACTAAGCCTTAAAGTTCTGCATAATTAAGGGCGTGGCCACTTCAGTGGCAGGTGGATTGCCCCTGCTGTCACCACCGTCGAGTTGGTGGGTGTGGTTTCAGCAACCAGCTCCACCCTCTTTGCCCCTTTTTCGATTATTCAGAAGTGACGCGTGGTGTCAAAAACACTTTTAAGAAATCTACGGGTGACATCACAGACACTACGTCAATGTTTTTATACAGTCTATTGTTTTCAACAATAGCTCAAAATGCTCTTAAATTAAAGACGTTTATTTAGTTAGTTTAGTTAGGTTTAGTTTTTGTTGTTGTTGTTGTTTTCGTTTTGTTTTTGTTTGTTTTGTATTTTTCAAACTAATGACATGAGTGAAACTGTTAAAACTAACCCAGGTTTTGTTACAACAATGCCTAGTTCAAAACCCTCATAAATTAAAATAATTTATTTATTTATTGTTTTATTTTTTATTTTAGTTTTTTTCCATAATCAAATGGCATGAGAGATACTGTTACAAAATACCTAGTTCAAAACATTAATAAATTAAAAACATTTTGTTTATTTATTTATTCATCCATTCATTCCCCAAAATGTCATGAGTGAAAATCATAGCCTCTGTAATGAGAGATATGAAATTTATGTTGTTCTTTATTTATTTATTTTTTCTTACTAATGTGTAATGGAAAAAATAGAAATAAATAAAAAAAATGCCAAATAGAAGTATCTTCACTAGTGTTCTCAGACATCTGGATCTCAATGAATTTGTAAGAAACTCCAGCCCTCCTTCAGGTCTTAAGGTTGTCAGCTGATGAAACTATAATAATATCCTTAATTTAGTATGGATATTCTCTCTTGTCATGTTCTTCTCCTGTCCTCAAGAGTTCCAACTGTGCTCGGATCAAGTGCGCCAATTAAATACATGCATACATGGCTGAAACGATACTAAACTTTGATCAAATATGCCACAGTGTACCCCCTCAGTGGGTATGTTTTGGCTCAGTGAACTTCATGGAGACTCATTACTTGATCATTTGCATTTCGAAAAAAGCACAACCCTTACAACCCAACACACTTTAAGCAAAGAAACACTAAATAGAGTATCACATTATATGTATGTGTGTGTGTGTGTGTGTATATATATTTATAACATAATTACATATATGTTGTTCAATAAAATCCAAGGTTGAATTATCTCATGTGACATAAAGCTCACTGCTCCATGCAGAAATGTGCTGTTTTTCTTAAGCTCTACAGTCAACAGGATAATGTTTAGACAGGAGAAAGAGAGGGGTGAGAGATGATTTTCTATATTTATGCAATTAGTCCTCTAATTGGTTGTAATGGGTTTGTACATGCTAACATAATGACTTGAGTAATCATCTCTATGGCATCCTTGATGTAAATCCCATCAAGTTATATTCAGGTCGTGCTGCTTTGCTTAACAGCCCTGTCACAAATTGTCATCCGTTCTTATTGTCAGCACGAGCACCTTTTCATCACACGTCCTGACCAGGAGCGTCCCATGCTGTCTGATAGTGTGTTTATGTAAATGTCACTATAGCCCAGCCACATGTTGGTTCATTTTATGTGATAACTGTTGTTGTTTTTCTTTCCTCAAAAGCATTTATTGTCATATAACCTTGTATCACTGTGTAGACAGCGAGATGTCATAATGTATTTAACAAACTTTACAACAATTCCTTTTCAGTTTTCACACTCTATTATGTTCAGAGGTTTTAAAAGAATTGATATTCTTTTCTTTGGTTTTATTTTGAAAAAAACAATAAGCTCAGGTTTTGATAGGCATGTTAATTTATGTATTGTGTATTTGAAAAACTACTTTTGGATCCCATTGTGCAAGCTTTTTCAACATGCAATATTGATACACACATGCACACAAAGATACTGGCTTATTTCGTTGTTTTTTTTTTGTTTGTTTTTTTTGTAGAATTTTTCGTATCGATTTTCGTAGAATCGATCTACCCCAAAATGAGCATTCAATCTATATTTACTCTCTCTCAAGTTGTTCCAACCCTTGGGAGCATTTCCCGTATCTCCCTGTTTAACCACCATAGTACAATAAATTGTTGTGTAAATGAACTAGCAATTTACGAATGTTTCCCGAACACGGTCGCATCTCCGTCATTTGAACTTCATTGATTCAACAGTTATTAATGACATAGCACACATGAGGTGGAGTCATAACTTCTGCTAATTTCATTTTATTTGAGATCTCTGAGATACTGTTGCTTTGACCATGGCACCTGATGGCTAATTTACTATTTTTGTTCTATCATTTAGCTTAATGTAATGTTTGATTCTGTACAGGAAAAAACATATGTATACAAATGTGTATATAAATATAAAAATAATGGAAGATATAGATTGTACTGCATGTTAGCTTGCATATTGGACCCAAGAGCATCATTTATTTAAGTCTAAATGTCTTACTAACAAGTAAATATGATTCTAACCGCAGGTCGACAGTTGTAGTTCCAGCCACGTAAGTTTGCTGTGCAGTTTGCGAATGTTCATTTGAACTCTGGTTTCAGGAAACATTAAATCATTGAACTATTTTAGTAATGAAGGAACTTGTGACCATGATTTGGGAAACACACCTTTGTATGAGTTTATGTTGAACAAAATAAACAGAAAAACAGAAAAAAAAAAAAATGATGGTAACCATACAGTTGGTTGCAAACATTCTTCAAAATATCTTCAAATTATCCACATTGATTTCCTTTATGAAAAAATACTAAAATACTATGTAAGCCAATAGGGACCAGCAAATGTTTGGTCAGCAACACTCTTTAAAATATCTTCTTTTGAAGAAAGGAATTCACACAGGTTTAGAACAACTGGAGGAGGAGTAAATGATGATTCACATGTGGGTGAACTATTCCGTTAGGGATTGGAACACTTTTCTTTTGTTTTAGTTTGGAAAATAAAGCTCCGATTTTGGAACAAAAGAAGACCTTTGCGGTTTGTCATACGGGAATGAACCGATTACCAATCTCTGACGACAGTGTTAGGCAGTGTTTGCAGGGGAAGATTGAAACTATCTTCAAGCGTTCACACTGCTGTAATTACAAGTGTGAATCAGCCTGGGACTTCGATCAATAACCACTGGCTATTTTGAGAAATGTTTCAATCTGCAGACAATTTGCTTTAAATGCGAGCCATTACTAGAAGCTCTATTACTCTCAGAGCAAATAGGCTTGACATTTTTAAGCCTATGTTTTGCAATAATGTAAATATCATTACCTCGCACGACATTTTATTTATTTTTTTTCTGCAGAAGGTGAAATTAAAAATACTATCTCTTAGCCCCAAACGTGCACTTTACCGACACATCTATGTATGTGCAGACCAGAGCACGTGGGGGCTGATTCTTTTTTAAAAGCTCAACGGGAGAGCAGTGATTCCCCTGAATACAAAAAGCACTTAAACAGCATCAGAGTGAGCCGCTGCCTCGGGCTGACGAAAACATTCAGCTCTGTCACAAACATCAGTCAAGCAGTTCTAGTCCCTGTGGAGGAGAAACTGATACGGACTACATCTTTAGAGCTGTTTAATGTGAAATATCACATACAAAAAATAGAAGCTCTCCTGGCTGTTGACATAGCGCCACTGACAGCTCATGCTGTGCCTCTGCACACTGGAAAGTAGCGTGGTTTCAAAACACCTTTTGCACATAATGTAATTGCGCACATATTCTCCCCAGCTTGTTCTGATTGGCTTCATAAACAAACACACACACACACACACACATGGACCTGCTGGGCAAATGCACTAAAGGTGTCTCACGCACTTCTCAGCAAATGTATTAGGGCCTCTACATTCTATATTGTGTCTACAGGCATGAATGTTTCCACCGTGGTGTGATGCGCTCAGCCCCTCAAAAGAGCAATGTCTCTGTAAGACGCCTCCAATTTCCAAAGCAGCTCTGGGGTGATTTACTGCAGCCTCCGAGAGCAACCTGGCCAGGACTCATTCTGCTTGCTCAGAGAGTGAGCTGCATCATTTTTCCTTAATGAAGTTAGTGACCCTCTGAAAGGTGACACGTTTACCGCTCCACTGATTTATGCACTGATGCTCTGAGGCAGACTATGGCAGAGTAAGACCGGGAGGATGTGGCCACATCTCTCTCGCTCTTTTCTCTCTTTCTGTTTATAGCTTTCTGTGCTTTTCTGTCTAGTTCTATTAAGACAAACTGACATGTAAAACAAGAGCATACTATAGTTCTGTTCCAAAACCTAGTAAGCTGTCTAAAGCCCTCAATATACTTCAGTTTTTATGTGTGCAAGCATATGCATTGTGTATGTGGCATAAATATCGTCTGCAAGGTGTATGTGCAGCCCAATTATTCTAACCTCATATACTTTGTATGGTCCACTTGCAGATACACCTTGATTGGTGGGAACACGTCCAGTCCTGTTGTTTTTTTAATCAAAAAAGACATTTAATAAACTGAACAACAACAAACTACTGGAGACCACAACAAGTCATAAGTCATAGATGGGAATATCCCACTTCTGACCTGCGAGTGTGTCCAGTCACATCACAGAATGGCACCATGACTCAAGAACATTTCATATGCTGCCAATTAGGGGGAAATTAACATTCAGACTGTCCTAAAATCAGTGATTTTTCATTTGTTATTCAATGTCAATGTCAAATGTAATAGTACAGTATTCCAGACATTAGCACTAAATATCTGTCTTACTAGTAGGTATTTGAAGAAAAAAAAAATAGGTATGCATTTATTGATGAACAAACAATATTATTTTGCACATTCATACAATATATTTTCACACACATTTTCATGTTCCTCATGAACCAGCTCTCTATTGGTCGCCGCCCTTCTTGCAAACTGTCAAACTGAAGTTTGGGTTGACTGGTTTGTCCCAGATGTCCAATTTGGAGTGGCATTCTAGCAGTGGTGGACGAAGTACACAAATCAAGTACTTGAGTAAAAGTACAGATTCGTATAATAAAATATTACTCCAGTAAAAGTAAAAGTACTCCTTTTTCAATTTTACTCAAGTGAATGTACAAAAGTACTCAATATTTTATGTACTTAAGTAAAAAAGTACTGAAAGATAGATGTTTGCAATTTTATATAGGCTAATTTAATTTTATATTAGCACTTTTTTTTTTTTTTTTTATAATCCTACTGCTCAAATACCTGGGATTTTTTCCAAAATAACCACTATATGGAGTCAAGATATATTTTTGTTGTTGATATGGACTACGCTGACGAGAGTAATGTTCACTGTGAAGCTTACACTGTGATGTAGGCCTACCTGAGGGAAAACAGAGATGACCATCTGATTTTCACCAGTAAGAACAAAGTATTTTAAAGTTTGTTGTTTTACAGAACATCACAGTTATATATGACATGATAATAAGGCCTGAAGATTTTAAGGAAAATATAATTATATTTTCATAATGATTTTTTCCTTCTCAAACCTTGTCTGGGGTGTAAAAACACCCCTGGCCAAATGGGTTGCATCTCCTCCCCTCTTATATATATATATATATATATATAGGTGATTGAAAAAAAATATTTGGACATTATTTATAAAAATTACCTCAAGTTAGCACCAGCAAGCTTGTTAGCTAGACAGTTAGCATCAGCTAACAATATTTACTTATATTCAGCAAGGTTATGAATAACGTCCTTAAATAGATGAAAAGTTTGGAGCTCTACTGATGATTAATACTAGAGTGTGTCCACCTTTGTGTGTTGGTCCATGTACATGCTGAATCGACAGGTTAAAAAAAAGCCTCAAGTCCAAATATTCATTTATCACAAATTAACTGTTTGACAAACACTTCCTGCTTCGATGTCCAGATCTGAATTTAAAAAAAAATCTCAAACATGCTCCGATGTCCCGATCTGATTCAACCGAGTCGCGAACATGCTCCGAGGCGATCTGAATCAACCGAGTCGCGAACAGGCTCCGAAGTGGCGATCTGAATCAACCGAGTCGCGAACATGCTCCGAAGTCCCGATCTGAATCAACCGAGTGGCGAACAGGCTCCGAAGTGCCGATCCGAATCAACCGAGTCGCGAACAGGCTCCGAAGTCCCGATCCGAATCAACCGAGTCGCGAACAGGCTCCGAAGTGACGATCCGAATCAACCGAGTCGCGAACAGGCTCCGAAGTGACGATCCGAATCAACCGAGTCGCGAACAGGCTCCGAAGTGCTGATCCGAATCAACCGAGTCGCGAACAGGCTCCGAAGTGCCGATCTGAATCAACCGAGTCGCGAACAGGCTCCGAAGTGCCGATCTGAATCAGCCGAGTCGCGAACAGGTTTAGCTTCATATAAAGTTATTTTTATTACATGTGATTCTGACATGATGTCACTACATGCACTGTGCTCCTTCCTGTCCGCTTGTCTCAGGTAAATAATGCGTCTTCCAGCTCAGTGGTCGGAGTTGCGCGTTCATGTGTTTTGGGGGCGTGGCTTTGGAAGGAGCCCAGAAGGGAGGGGGTGGAGTGAATGGAAATAATGAGCTGTCTTTTAAAACAGTCGTGAGAGGTCTACAGACACTCAATTTTTATACTTTCTTTTTCAGAGTACTTACATTTTAATTATGTATTGATATATAAATAAAGTTGAAACAAATTTGGGAAAAAGGTTTTTTATACATTTACCTACCCTGCCTTTAAGCTATATAAATTAATATTCAGATGTTATGGTCTCCGTAGTCGCGCCTCCAAGCATGATAGCGGTGTAAAGTTAATCCATTCTCATTTTACTTTCCCCATGGCGATTATGTGTTGCGCTATTACACCCCACAATACAGCAACGGTTGAAAATGGTTAAAATAGATTTTTAATTAATCAAATTAACACACAGTGATGAGAGGGAGTATGTCTAAACACTGCGCAGTAGTCCGAGTGGCAGTAAAGGAGGCAGTCAACTTGGCTTCCACGCCAAGTAATGACGTCACGACGCCCAATCCCTATTATAGGGAGTAACGATATGTTTTATGAAATGTAGTGAAGTTAAAAGTACGATCTTATGCTTTGGAATGTAGTGAAGTAAAAGTAAAATTTAGTCAAAATAAAACTACTCCAGTAAAGTACAGATACTTGAAAAATTTACTTAAGTACAGTAACGAAGTAAAGCTACTCCATTACTGTCCACCACTGCATTCTAGCATTGTTTTAAAGTTGTACAAAGTACAAAGACATATTTTTACTCCTGGAGAGAAATAGCACAGTCACTGGACAAGGATGAAACTTTCCAGTGCGCATGTCAAGGGTCTGTGTTTGCACTTGCACTTGAGTATAATGACACATGTTTAGTAGAAATCGGGGGGGGGGGGGGGGGGGGTTGGGGGGGTTGTTTACATATTTGTTTTTCATGCGGCTCCTATAACTCAAATCATAGATATCTAGAAACATACATCCCTCATTCGACTGCTCCAGACACACCACCATGTCCACCATCTTGGAACGGTCAACATTTCAGAAGCTGCTTAACATTCACACTAAAACCTATGAATTTTAATGGAAAATGTCAACATTATGCAGCCTATGGTTGTGAAAACCATGAATACCTATGGTAGTGTTCTCTGACGATCAGTAACATGGTAAGGATATCTGTCGCTCAAATATTAAATCATGGTGCTAGCAATGCAAGGCCGTGGGTTTGACTCCCAAGAAATGCATGAACTGATGAAATGTATTGAATGCAAAGTCTGTCACTTTGGGTAAATGTGTTAATATTTAATCTGTATTTCTGCTATCGAGAATATTTGGATTTCCCTCTGCATAAATACTGAACATAAAAAAGCAAAAACTAAATTGGCTCCTGGTGGTAAAAAGAATAACAAAAATAACCCAACCATGTAATGCAGAGAAATCAGACATAGTCCCTTTCAATTATTTCTAACATCTTTGCTTATGCAAATATGCTAAATTATTTCTAGATGTCATCTTGGAGTGGGGACCAGCATGAGCGAAGTGATGTTCATACAGGGCTCTCCTTTTCTTAGACGGTTAAGATATACATGCGCCGCTGTAGGGCTCCAGCCTGCCTCCACAAGCACTGTTTTACATTCTAATTATTAGAGTTGACAGGCTTTATGACTGGGGCTCAATACTGAGGCCGTTTTTCTTGGCACATCTCGCATGTGATGTCAGAGCAAGTTTAATGAGATAAGAAAGTTGAGGTCCTGTATTTTATGTTCTCTTTTCTTTGAGCAAATCACGTTCTGTTGCTGGCAGTTACTGTAGCAAGTGTACTGCACCTAATACTGTACGTGTCGGCTTCGCTAACAAGTAGGTGAAGAAGGAAGAACTGCTATGTTTCCATTTGATTTGTCTTAATTGACTTGATTTAAGTAGGAGACATCAGCAGAAGAAAAAGTGCACCACAATGACTGCGATTAAAATAAACAACGGTTTTAGAGCTGTTCATTTATTCTTTAATATATAAAAAGCCAATCTCAGACACGAACAACAGAGATTTTTTTTAAAAATTTAATTAAGCCACAGGGAATTCAGTGCATATTGTAGGTAAACACTTAGGACCATGGGAATACCATTTAAATTAAAAGAACTGGTGTTGTTTTTGTCATTTTGAGATGAATTAAACATTTATTACTGCCTTTTATTTCTCTCAGAAGCTGACATTTATGGGTTACCTTTTGATAGCTCCAACTTTGTATCACTTTAGCAGTAAGAGAAAGTATAATTTATTTTGTCTTCCATGTTCACCTCTTGACTGAGCCTCCACATTTGTCATTTCATCATCCACAGCTATTGAAGTGAACCTGCAGAAAGCTCTCGCCGAGGCCTCGGAGACCTGTACCCAGGAATGTCTGATCCTGGGTCATTCTGACAGCTGCTGGATGCCGCCAGCGCTGACCCAATTCCAGACGTCCGGCGCCGCCACTCTGCCCTCCTTTGGTTTTCAACAAAGCTGGGCACGGGGGACCAAGGCAGATGGGCGTCACACCCTTGGCAGGTCAGTGCCCAAAGATGATCTGGACAAAGGGAGCAACCGGCCCCAATTCTACAACACACTTGAGAGACACTGCAGCAAAAAAGAGGATCCCATCAAGGTCATCCCTCTAGCAAGCTTTTCCGCCACGTCCAGCTCTCAGACGTCCACGAGCGGAGGTCCTTCAGCCTTCCTGCACGAGCATCAGCTGTAGAAGCGAGGGTAGGCCTCAGAGCACTGCATAATGAGAGTGATTGAAATGGAAAAGCTGACGGGTTCTGATCGTTATTAGCATGTGTCAAATGTTTCATGACACAGGATGTTTCTAAACTCAGCAGAAGGGAAAGTTAAAGCAAAGGACGGTAGCTCTCGGTATCCTCTGTGTAACTGAAACATGTACAGTAGACAACTGGTAGATATAGACCAAAGTAGCTCCTCAAGTGAAAAAAAAAATGGTGTGAAATGTGTCTTAGTGACAGATTAGTGGCAAGTGAATTAAGCTTTACTGTTGATCAAAAGGGACAATATATATATAATTTTTCTTTTTTTTTTTCTTTTTTTGTGCCTCTTGAATGCAACTTAACAAATTACTTTTAAGTGTGTGCTGGCGGAAGAAATCATTGCATATGTTTACATGCGCACTGATATTCCTATATAATTATATATTTTTAAAAAAAGCCAGTGGTTATTTCCTTGTGCTTTGCACATGATCACAGACATGCTTGCAAACCAAACAATGCGTTAAGAACCGCATTCGGAATATTACGAGGCATGTAAGCGTAGTCAATAAGGCTAAGTGTAATGTGTGAGCGCTGGGTGACTGCAGTATTTCTTTCAGCTTTGGTGAAGTGCGTCGTTTCCAGCTGAGATTCTGCCTGAGTCAGTTTTATTCTGCTAAAGAGAACGAGTTCCATGCCCCTGTATGTGCTGCTTACTCTGTCAAGACTACAGATACAGCTAAGCCTCTCTGCAAAAATTAGCCTTGCTCGGTGTTAACACATAGAAACTTTTATGTATTCGGGTACTTTTTTCTTCTTATACTTTGACGTTAGCTTTTTTTTCTCCCTGGTGAGCTTAGAGCCTTCCTCTGATGTTCGGCATGTTGGTAGTTTCCATGCATCTGACACCCTTTCTCTGCCATTATAAGAAACCCGCTTATTTTCAACATTTTCTCATTAGCAGAGGCACAGACATGACTAAAAAGACGTCCTTTGTTTTTTCGTACTACTATATCAAGTTTTTCTCTTCATATATATACAATTTATGCACCATAATAAGTGCTGTGGAACCAATTACAAGAATCTCCCAATAGTATAATTACTTTGATCAGTAATCACCATAACTGCTATAGAAGCAGAACGCTGCTCTATAATAGCATAATTGGCTACCTTTTGAATGTGTGTGTGCGTATGCGTGTGACTGTATGGTGCGCACTTCTTTTTAAACTTGCGTAAGTGTTTGCAAGATTTATATATGATGATGTCAATGAAACAGCCTTAAGATGTAGATGTGTATTGTGCGGATGTAATGACTGCTAAGTGAAGTAGAAGTTTGCTTACAATCGTGTCATTTTTTCATCCAGTTCATTCAAACAGAGACATCAAGTAATCCCACAGACGCAGTGCAGGTTGTGAAATCAGCACAAATTTAATACGCCAACAGTTCTCCTTAGTATATACTAATGACACAGAAATATTTGGGTCAGTGATCCAAAAAATTACTTCACTATGAAATAGTGTACGTGCCAGCGACAAGAAATGTGTCACAGCGAGACGTGTTGGAGTGTGTTGCTCTTTAATGCGAGAGAACTGACAATCACTCTGGCAGCAATTTAAGATCTGTTGAACACTCTTGATTAAGAGGAATAATTGTAGCGTGGGACTCTATTAAGGGAAGGTAGCTGTGGCCTGGTTTTTAGCACAAGCTTTTGCATGTCTGCGAGCTGGGACGGTGTAAAAGTACAGAGTATAAGGATGGTGACTCAACCCTAACTCTCCTAATTTTAAAAATAGATCAGAGAGTAGATCAGAAACGCTTGAAAGAAAAGGTCTGAAACACTAACATCACCCATAGTGTCTGTATTGCTTAACACTGCTTGATAATCACTTCTTCTGTTGATTCAAAACACAATAGAAAACACCTACTTACAAAGGACAGAAAGATCATCATCAAATTTCCAAAGATTAAAAACAGAAGAGAGCTGTAGAGCTTCACAACACATATGAAATATATTTGCATATTTTTTTCAGAACTGCATAGATTCAGAGGTTTTACATTCTTAAAGTCAACAGGAAATCAAACAGACCCTGTTCACTCTCGTAATGCATGTCAGTAGGGTTTTTGTGAATGATTCATCTGTATGAATGATTCTTTAGGATCTTTATGAAATGTCTGCGACATACTTTGGTTAAAATTCCTCGGACCCACTTTATATTAAGTGGCCTTAACTACTATGTACTTACATTTTAATTAATAATGTAGTACAGTGTACTTATTGTGTACATACATGTTTTTACATTGTACTTATATAAAAAAAAACTACTTGTAATTACATCTGTATTTAATTTCTGTAATAACATTTATAATTACACTGTTGACCCATACTTTACACCTTAACCCACCCTTAAACTTACCCATACCTCCAACCCTCTCCCTAACCTTACCCCTATCCCACCTCAATAGCAGCAAAAGTGTATTACAATACAATATGAACACAATAAGTACATTGTACTTATTTTTTTATGTAAGTACATAGTAGTTAAGGCCACCTAAAATAAAGTGGGACCAATTCCTCAATGGTCAAAAACAGCTCTGTACATAGCACGACATTTTGTGCATGTCTCTTTAAATTATAATGAGCTACTGCTCACCCCACCTCTTTTTTTTGTGTGTGTATTCGGTAGCGCATTACCATCAAAAACAAAACGAATCCACTGCATTCTCAAATACAAAACCTAACTGTTGAGAGTGACTTCTGGTGACTTCCCAATTGATAAATATAAGCCATTGTTTTCTCATTGAATATCCCGTTTCTTTTTAAGAAAAAATTGTCACAATTACGGAAGTTAAATGTGTTGCAAATGCTATTTCATGTTGACTTTAAAAATGTATGAATTTCTGAAGATAAACATTTGCTGAAATCTGAAACAGCTATTTTTGAGTAGTGGAGCAACTATATTAGTGCCAAAGGTTTATCAAGAAAACAGACAAACATTGTGTGCGAATGAATAAAAATAAGGACATTTGTGATAAATAAATGCATAAAAGGTCTCAATATGCATGGATATTCTCCCCTCTAGCACTTTTGTACTTTTCTAAAAAGTTTGTTACCTGATGTATCATGTAAGCAACCTTGGTAATGAGTTGTTTCTTTCCTTTTTTGATGGTATTTGTTTTTTCTTCAGGAAAATATTATGGCAGACCGTCCCAGTAGTCAGGCATCTTCATTTGCATGTGATTCCAGTTGACCTCCGCTGGCTGAGTGTGTTCTGTAGCACTAAACCCTTGTTCTGACACCAATCAGTATTCAGTATCATCTCCTCGGTTGTGTTATAGTTAGTGTGAAGGACTAGAATCGCAACACACTTTGAGTCCCCAACACGTCTTAACAAAAACCAAATCAATTCTCATCATCACTGTATGAAAACAAAAAGAGCAAAGTGTACATAGATATACTTAGCAGTAACACTGAGAAACTAATTTTAACATACTGTGTGTGTAAACAAAGGGAAAAGTGGTTTATACTTGCTGAAAATAGTTGATAAAAGACAAAAATCATGAAAAATGAGGACAATCTCTGTTGTAATGTATTCAAAACATATGCATACTGTATATTATTATATGTGTGCGCGTGCGTTTGTGTGTGTGTGTGCATGTATGTATACTGGCACAGCAGTGTCTGGATAATGTATGTACACACTATGTATCTTGTATAGAATCTGAAAGAATATAAAACTGCTGATATATTAAATCTGCTTGTAATTTAAACATCATTTGCTGTATTTCACAATTATTACTTTCTTTAGAGGTGAGCTTTCATATGTGCCAGCAATCGAGCACTGTTGAACAATT
Organism: Carassius gibelio; assembly: GCF_023724105.1. Classification (NCBI taxonomy): domain Eukaryota; kingdom Metazoa; phylum Chordata; class Actinopteri; order Cypriniformes; family Cyprinidae; genus Carassius; species Carassius gibelio. The sequence goes on from NC_068384.1 coordinate 5,111,785, forward strand.
GAAATAGCCTATATCTTGATATCATACCCCTGTAAAATGCAAAAAAAAAAAAGAAAGAAAGAAAAAAATGAAAAGAATAAGAAACTCTCATTTACATTTGGTGTGATGTTTTTTCTTGTCTTGAATTTTTTCTTGAACCATTAAATATTGTGTATCTTTAGACACTCTGTTGTGTGTCCTATCATTTCGAAACACTTTAATCCTATTTTTCTCTTATAGACTGCAAAGCCTTGATTTAGAAAGCAGTTGGTGGAGGAGAATACTAACAAAAAAAGAAGTGTGGTTCGGTTATGGACTGCTTTCCATTAGTGGAAGTAAGGCATGTGCATATGAAACACTATCTATTTGCAGAAAAGAAGGCAGAGGGAACTCTTGATTAAGTCCGTCTGCACAGACAATAGCAGTTATACAGCTGTTAAAGGCATTGATTCTGTAGGAGGTAAGCTTCGGAAACACACCTGAGAGATTTTAGTCAAACCGAGAAAAGGCCACCTAGGTGGACTCAAGAATAATTGGTGAGTCTGGGCATATAACCACCATTATGTGCTCTGCAAATGTGCCAGTACTGCAGCTTTGGACCGGACCCAAGACAGAGTTGGGAGCAAGAAAGGAGCCTTATAAAGCAAATGAATAAAGATTATCCAAGCAAAATGGTCTACCTACAGCACTGTAACTTCCTGAACATTTTGCTGCACTGCCTCGTTACACTCTTTTTCTGCTGGCTTTACATTTTTGATGCTTGACGAGCATATATGTGTATATGAGTGTGAGCTTTCATATAGGGCTGAGCTCAATTACCCTTCCTTTCCCTCATTAGTCAAAAGTAAGACTGAGCATCCAGACTGCAATGCAGATAAAGTTGCAGGAACAGCATGCAAATGTTACAATTTAAAGTGATAGTTTTCTTGAAAACTTAACATTGTCATAATTGTCTCACCCTCATGTCCTTTAACTGTGTTTCCTCTGAAGGACACAGAAAAAAGAAAAAAAAACATTTTGAGGAATTCTTAAACAGTTTATTTCCATGCAATGAAAGTCAGTGGAACCAAAGCCTTAAAGCGTCAAACTGGCATTTTAGTATTATTTACAAACTATTATATTTTGTTATATATATATATATATATATATATATATATATATATATAGACAGCCAATCAGAATCAAATCTGCTTAAAAATTATTACACATTTAAAGTGCCAGATGCTAAAACTCCTGCCTACTTTTAATAAAAAGAACACTATTGTAAGTTGGTATAATATAGTTATTGTTATAGTTATCTTTATGGTCATTGTTCTTGGTTTGTACAGGCAGTAAGTCTTCTGATGTAACATGATCTCTTTGTATGATTGGACATATTGTAATTTAAGTCTTTATTCACTTTCACACATTGTCATTTCTCATGCTTGACAATTTTGGGTCTCTATCTATCTATCTATCTATCTTTCTATCTATCTATCTATCTCTCTATCTCTCTCTCTCTCTTTCTCTCTCTCTCTCTCTCTCTCTCTCTCTCTCTCTCTCTCTCTCTCTCTCTCTCTCTCTATATATATATATATATATATATATATATACAAAAATAAAACTCAGACTCAGTTGTGTCAGTGCATAAGTGTAAAAGCCAGAAACTATAAAACCAGCATTTTGGAGTGTGTGAGCAGAGAGTGCATGTGTGGACACTAAGTGGCTGTGACAATGGGTTGATATGCATGGGGGAATATGAGAAAAGGTAATGGGTGAAAGGGTATGGATAAGTTCTTACAGTCACACATGCAGCAAGCGATTCCACACTTTCCCAGCATTATTTCCCATGGCCAATTTATTGGATGAATGAGACATGACTGGCTAGCATAGAGCTAATCAACCCAGTTGTGTTGTAGCAGCCCAAATGGGGGACATGAAGACTTCTGACACTTTCCTCATTGCTGTTTTATTCTTTACCTGTAGATAGAGACTTTCCTGCCACAGCCCACACTGATTGAGTTGCTAAAGCCCACCTGAGTTTCTGGTTAAGTCCCTGTGGATGTGGCGAACTGATCGCAAAAGCTAAACAAGTTTCTAGATGTGAGGTTACTATACAATGACACAGTGGCTGTCGAAAGAGGGCTTATGTCTTCAGAGAGAGTAAATCATCAAGGGCATCTAGATGGGGTCATCACATCACCGCTGAAGATCTCCGGCTCAAAGCTTTTTCCTTTTGCTCAAGTGGGTTGCTGAAGCCATTGCAGCAGCATGGCTTATGTCTCATTGCCATGTTGACCCAGCGTTTAAATCCAGCAATATTTTTTAAATCAGAAGCGAAGACAGAGCCAGTGAGAGTTTAAGCCAATGTGGTGACAAAGTAATAAAGTTACTATTGAATAACAGAGCAAGCCATTTATAATTTGTCGCTGGCGGAAGCTGCAAATGCAATACACTACGAGACGGACTGCCGAGATGCTGAAAAATGCCTCAATGTGTCAAATGGGAAACTGATTGAAGTGGCTATTTACAAGCAACTCACACCTTCTTATTGTTCATTCGTTTCCTGCTTCAAGAACACTTGTTAACTTTGCAAATATGTTTCTTTAGTGGAGACGCACTTGGTTTTCAAAGCACCATCTGCAGAGGCCGCGGTTGAACATATAGAGGGTGTCAAACTGCACACTCATTTTAAATTGTAATTAAACTGGCCATCAGGTACCTTGAGGCTGTTTAGTCTACAGCAGGATACTAATTACTATAAGATGACCTTTGGAATAATATCTGGTGAATAATTCATAATTGAAGAGATAGCTTCAGAGACATCCGCTTTGAACTTTGTATGCTCACAACTATTAAAATGAATTTTCAGATCGAACCCTGTGATTCGGTCTTCAAGCTGTACAGTACGAGGGAAAGGATTTCTACACATATGGTGAGGTTCCTTTAGAGCTGGTGATAAAATAAATTATGTTTTATTGCCTTTAGTGAAGACTGACTCATGTCAGTATTACAGTTTCATCCAGAGTGGCACATACAAAAAAAAAAAGCTTCATACAAATGTATTAAACACAAGTCAGAGCTCAATGATATTTTCAATTTCAAGATGATATAGGACCTGACTGTCTTGAATGTCAAATGATTACATTTTTACAAATGTGGTTCTGAAGCCTTTCTATAAATGATATCAGATCAGAGAAGGTTTAAAAGTAACAGTACATCATGATTGGCCTCATAACTGAATTTGCTGAGACATTATATACATTAGGTGTCATATTGAAGACAATACAGATTGTATTTATGATAATTACCCCATGCATACACATTTTTTTGCGGACAGAGTTAGTGACTACATGCAGACTGAATTATATGTTAACAGTAAAATTGTAAAATACTACTACATTATTTTGGAAATAACTGTTCTGTTGTAATATATGTTAAATTTATCCCTGTGATCAAAGCTAAATTTTCATTGCATCATTGCTCCAGTCTTTAGAGTTATAAAGATATAATCTTCCAAAAGGTTTGTGCCAGTGTTATTCACCTAGCCAAGTACAGTGTGTTTATGTTTACTGGTTTCTCTTAAAAAATAAATGGCTTGTCATGTTTGCTGTGGTAGGTTTAATGTTATGACATTTATTTTTACACCAGTGAGGTCCATTTACATGATTTCATCTATGTTCCACAAACCTACTAGCCGGCCCGGTAAATTCAGTTCCTAACTTACTGTTTATTTCATTTGTGATAATACCAGTTGTTTCTCCAAGTAAATTCAATTCACTCTTTCTCTCTCAAATGTTTTATTGATGTTGCTACACTGTAGCATTAACCTTTAGATGGTAAACACAGTGTACCTGCACCAAGTCCAACTAGACTTCTTCTGTATTTCCTGGAGAGAGAGAGAGAAAAAAGAAATACAGGTCAAACTAATTCAATCATTAGGCTCAGTGCACATTGGCTCTTGCCCTGATACTGTAATAGTGTTATGTTGTCCAGTCTCTTGTGCTTCACACACGGGATTCAATTTCCCCTGTCTTGCCATAGGGCAATTCTTTTTTTTTTAAGAAGTCACAGAGCGCACTGTGACCAAAAAGCAGCAAAAGCTCATCATATTCCTAGTGATTTTGTAGTACATGTGGCTTGAGATTAAAAAAATATATATTTTCTTGTATGAAAGGAACAGTATTACTATTATATTCTGTATACATTGCTGTCATGTTGTCATAATATGTGCATAAAAAATGGTGAGCAATGGTGTTCCATAAGGAATGTGTTCGGTTTATGTCATTGGTACAAAGGTGTAACTTTTGAAAAGGGCGATCCGGGGAATGTTTTGGAGCCAGCAACTATATATGGCTGTATTTGATCTTTATCACATATATTAAAGCCTTTCAAAATAGGATCTATAATCATGTATGTACACTGTTAGTTTTGTATATTACAGAAATTCAAGTTTCAGACTATTGTGTAAGTAATAAGTGATTAAGCTTTGTAACAGCAAACAGTGGCAGCAAAAAAAAGAGAGATTTAAAAGGGAAAAAAATCTATTTCAATTATTGATGGTGATAATGAAAACTAGGTGTTATTTCGGAATGGCAAGAAAAAATTAGTTGACATAAAACCAATGCAAGGGGCAGAAACTTTCAAATGTCTCTAATCGCTCCTTTATAGATTTCACGCTGTCAAGAAAATGAATAATTGGTTTCAATTCAATTTTAATAAATCTTTCCTGTTCATTACTCAAAACTCAGCTTTGAAACTTTAATCCACTCGTGATTTCACAAGTTCTGAAAGCATTGCAAACAAAGACCCTTTCTCAGATAAAAGAGGCTTTCAAAGGCAGGCTTGGTGGAACAATCAGAAATTAGCTATAGTCCCCTCTTTCCACAGGAACCGAGCTCTGGACGGGGTCAGGTGAGCTGTGTGCTATGTGAGCTGACAGGCTTGACAGAAAGTCCTCAGTATCTGCTGATTAATGAGTGACAATTGCAATGACTTATTTAAATAATGCTAATTGGCCAACGGGATAATGATCCGTACATTTCCTCTAATTAGAGACGGCACAGCTCTGTGACGGCGCTGATGGAAGGGTTTCTGGAGCTATCGAGCAGGAATGTGTCACCCTCCACCTGCACTGCCACTGGAAACCTTATGTAAATAGATATACCTTATATTTTTTGTTTCTTTGTTTTAACACATTGGCGAAACTGGCTTTGTGTGGTTATTTTTGCTGTAGTATCAACTCAGTAATGATCAATTGTGAATAAAGACATCATTAAAGTAATGCTGGTTGCTATATGTCATTATTGCTATGCATTTCCAAAGGCTGAACATGCAACCGCTATCATCTAGCCTTCTGGAGTCAGATAATAGCCATGCAGGTTATTATCTTTTCATAAAGTGCATTGGTAAGTGAGTTATGAATAATATATACAAGGACACTCTATATTCATGTTCATGTTCTCACAGCATCTTGAAATTTCCAAGATACTCTAAGTACAGCTGTACATAGCAATAGCAGTAAGGGTAGAGATGGATGAAAACATCTGCAGTATCTTTTAATTCCTGACACAGATTGAGCTAAATTCTGAATATAGAAATTGTCTCTTCTTTTGAGCTGATTTTCTACACACCCCTCATGAAGTGACTTGAATTTGCAGTAATTTTGAAGATTGTGGGACATGTTTGTCATGTGTGCTTTTAAATGAATTAATTTATATAACATAAACTTTTGTAACTGGATGTTTCAGATTTTGTGCCCGAATAAGATAAATAGGTTTACTTGGGTAAACAAATAAGAGACATAATATATAGGCTACATTTTTAAAAAGATCATATATACATATTACTGTACCAAATATTTTTATCTTATTTATTCTTATTTCTATCTTTATTTTAGATCATTCAAATATGTATTGTTGTTGTTATTATTATTATTATTATTATTATTATTATTATTATTATTATTATTATTATTATTATTATTATTATTATTATTATTACTACTACTACTAATACTACTACAATTAAAATCTAATTTCTAATTTTACTTTTCTACCTCAAAATTTTCACTTGTCATGTGGATCCTTCAAATTTTTCCACATTTTTACACATTTTCTACTGTCACTTATTTCTCACGTTAAAAACTCATGGTGCTACAACCAAGTCTTAAAAAGCAGCAAATTCTGTTTTAATTGCACCTGTTTGATACCTCATTTCAACTTCAGGATCCAAACTGTAATTTAAAAGGCATAGAAATTGAATTGTGAATGGTGCAGGACCCTTCTGATGTAAATGCTTGTAATGTAAATCAGAATGTACTTCCTTATAATATTATTATATTATCCTAATGCTTCCTCAATCCAAGACCACAGTGTGCTCTGTGACCTCCAAAAAGTATTTGCAAAACATTCTTAGTTAATAAGGAAAAAGGGGGGAAAAGGTAGACAGATGTGATATTACAGCTCTCTCTCTCTCTCTCTCTCTGTCCATGGTCCTGAAGGAGGATGACCCTCTTGTATAACCTTTGTGAAGCACATAAGTTGTCGAGCAGGCCTGTGGCTTGTTGCCATGGCACTATGTAGACGATGCTCCCTCTGAATGATGGGCTCATTGCACGCTGCTGAGAAAATAGCATCAAGCCAGAATGATTCATCTTGTAGGAGCACAGTGAAGCGCGCACACAGAACGCTCCTCACAGCGGCAAGGGCTTTCATATTGGTGAGTGGGAAAATAAAGAAAACGGCTCACAAAGACTCACTAATAATTACTTTTCTCAATGTACGCATTTGATGCTTGTTGAAGTGCGCAAACTTTCAATTCAAAATTCCACTCTGGCAAGTAAATTGAATTAGTGCTTAAGAGTAAAGGACAGCAGAAAGCCTCAGAGGAATGGAGAGGTGATATCAGAGAGGGAATAGCTGCTTTTGCTGATGTACTATAAGCGTAGACACGATTCTTCAATGTTAGATCAGTAAAGTAATAAACAGGGAGACCAGTGGCAATAAAAATTAATTCCACAATGGCAATGGGGCTGCCTCTTAATTATAATGAATGGAAAATTAGGTCTAAATTGTTCCATTAAAGTGTGCATTAACTGTATCATCTGATGCACAATAGAACTTAATTCAGGGGTGTGAAAAGTTCATTACCTGTGATATTCATCATGCCAAATACCACCCTCGCTGGCTCATGGGAGGGTTATAAAAAAGATAGCTCTGGTCCCTGAGCATGGTTTAATATTCACGTCTGACTAATCATGTCTTTGCTCAGAGTCCTTTTTGGATTGTCAGTTCCTCCCTCTGAGTTCCCAAAATCTGGCTCAGAAACGCGTCCAGATGGAGTGTGAACTGTCATTTCTTGAGGAAAATCAGCAAGGGAGTCACCAGTAGGACTCATTTTTAATTGCGATACAATAGGAAACTTTATCAGAGTTGACTCTACCCAATATTGCTATTGTGCTAATGTGTTGTTGGCAAAGGGTTTTGTTAACTGTTGAATGGAGTACAATTGCCTAGACAGTTTGATAGGAATCTGAAAGTGTTGATCAAAGATGTTTTTCTCACCCAGTGGAGTTTCTTTGTCAACCTGGCATCTCAGAAATTCCAAGGACAACAAATTCAAAAGCACAATGATTCTGGAGTCTTTGTAAATCATTTTTACAACTGAATAGTTGAACAAAACAGGCAAAATTGTGTCATATTGAAAGATCTCTTTGGAAAACAGCATTTAGAGAACAATAAGATTTTGTAAAAATATACAAATTTAATGCTTAATCTTATGCTTCACGTGCAGTTGGAGTTAGAAACAGGAAATGAATTTATTATGTTAGATAGTTATCAGAGTTTTGTTGTAAATGTAAACACACTTAGTGCGTCACCTGGCATTAGTGGTAGCCATGACTACAAACTCACATATCGACCATCAAGCTTGAAATAGCTGATCTCAAAACATTTACTGTGGAGCAACTACATTTGTTTTACTGACGGGGAAAATGGTCTCCTCTCCAATGAAACAAACTCAGTGAAATCTGTAGCAGACATTTGCTTGGTCCCCCACCCAAATAACATTCAATATAAAGCCAGCAACCCATGATTACCAGCCGAGAGCTTTAGGCGCTCTCCACCATCCTGTCAGTCTATGAAATATGTGCTACAATATCTACAAATAGAGTGTAGTCCTTCAGAAAACTGCTACAGTATATCAAACTTGAGGTCCTTTGAACTTGGAATAGAGTTTTTTTTATTATTGTTCCCTGGCAACACATGTGTCTTTGTGCCATCGTCTCCCAAAGATGACTATTTGGATCAGTAGGGAGAAGTGGCAATTCCAAGGAGGACAAAACAGTAGATCTAGGCAGCTTTCAGCCCTGATGCATGCAAATGCATTGAGATTTGTTGTTTAAGTTGACTTGTGAGGTGTACTTGGACAAAAGCCTTTGAAATGTCAAAGACATCCTCATAAGACACAAAGATAAGGAAGTAATGTTTCTTCACTGATCACACTGAGAACGCAGCCTTTTCATGTTCAAACTGAGATTTGGATCAAAACCTTCTTTGAAAATGGGACAGGATAATAATAATGATAATTATTATTATTATTCTTTTAATTTTGGGATTAGTATTAATATTATCGTATAAGTATTAGTATTATCGTAGTAGCTGTTAACGGAAATTTTACTTTCAATTTGGAATTGGAAATACAAATAATGATATAGCTAGAAATACATTGTTTTAATGATATTTCACAGGTTGAATGTGAAAATTTGCATACTTATTTAATTATATACATTATTTTTATTATATAATAATTAAATAATTTGTATACAATTAGACATTTCTGTTGAAAAATTGTTTATTATTATTTTTGTTATGATTTGACACATTGCTGTAATTGAGAGACTGTGAATAATAATAAAAAATTATTAACTGTAGTCAACCATGAGCTGTTTTTAAATATGCTTTATAAATGAATGTGTAGTTGAAGTGAAGTTTAATAATAAATACATTCTTATAAATTTACATTATCGGAAGTGTTCATCTCAAATGTATTTTGAATATGTTAACTATACATAACATATATTACAAATGGAAAAGAGCAGATAAATAACATTACATATTCTATGAGAGGAATCTATGAAATCTAGCAGGAAATGACTGAGGGGAAATGTAAAGAGTACAAAAAGTAAAAGACACTGCAAAAATAATGAACTGCCTTTTCCATTTCTAAATGAGTTGGTTTTCGAGTGTTGTGATATTATGTGTTTATCATTTCATCTGTGAAGAAAAGAATAGAGCTAAAAAATTTTTCCTAACATTGAAGTGTTGTTCTCTGCTTACATAAGCATTATGAGATGTCAATAAGGTGTGTAAAATAAATAAATAAATGTCATTACATATACATTGAATTTCTGGAAATTAATTGTATTGTTCTTCTGCGTTATACTGAAAGTGCCTCATTGAAATGAGTCTCAGCACTAGCTGATGTCATTTATCGTGCCGTCTGCTCGTGCATTCCAGATCGCTAACACACAATCAAGATACCCAGCATGCAGTCTGGTTTTGGTGGTCCCTGAACCTTCAAGAAAGCGCAGATTGGTTCCAGCTCAGTGTACCCCCCCACCCCCCCACCCCCCATTATTTAATGTATTCCAGTCTATTACCACTGCTTGCTGTGACACCTCATTCCTTTCCACCAATATATAAGAGGTCATTCAATAACTGACACCTCCCTTCCATGCCATAGTCACTTCTCTGTTACTGTTTTGGCATGTGTCACAGCTGTGATGCACAAATTCAAAGATATATCTGCTGACAGAGATTCCCCTCATGAGAACCACAGTAAATGCATTTTTCTCAGATGCCAGACAGATCTGTTGAAGACTATTGATCGCAGTACAAACCAGCCATAAAAATCACTGGACAACAGAAAAGATGTTAAGAGTATTTAATGTCGTAGAACTTACCAATGAACAGATGATTTTATGGAAGGTGAATTAGGGTGATTGGGGCACCTAAGCTCTGATGTCTGTTTGCTTTAATCACAACCAGATTTCAACTGGGATTTCATGTGATGGATGTCAAACTACAGCGAGGGCAGTTGTCAAAGATATAAACATCTCCCAAAGGTTGTTGACAGGAGATTTTCACAAAGTTATTGTTAAGAACAAAAATCTGTCTGAAAGAAAAAAACTTTTCAAACTTTTACTTGATGTTTGTAATGTGATCATGCAGTGAAAAGTGTTTTAAAAAAAAACAATTTTTTTTTATATATATATAATCTTATATATATAAAGCGAGTTAATGATTACAGATGATTTTCATTTTTGGATACTTTAACAAGTTAATAATAACTAACACTAATAACTTAACAACACAGTTGTTTAAGGACTGATGTTTTTATGCCATGTTTCACAATTAAAATATCAGACTTTATTTTTCAGTATTACATTATTGATGTTTTCAGCAAAATATAGAGTTTTATTTTTTTTTATGAATCAACCATAATTTTAATAGCATTGCATCCCTTTTATTTTTATATAAGATCTGATTATCAAACGCAGACCAAGTGTGAAAAAGCGGAGGTAAGAAAACATCTTGACAACAGCAGCTGCATCTCATTTGTAGGACTGAAGTGATGTGACAAGACAGAAAGTTATATAAGTCACAAGTGCAAAATGTTCCTACTGCTTCTCAAAAGTTTCCCTCCAATCAACTCCTGACCATCAAAAACATCTTTCAGCTTTTCAGACCCCACAGGAACGGACTGTTGTTGCACAGTGCGCCCTTCCATCACCCTCTTCTTCATCTGCGGCGGCAGCAAACACTTACCAAGCTTTTCATTGAAATTCACAGCCTTGTAGCTGCTGATTAATTTTCCATGTTGTTGTGGTGCTTCGTGTTGTTGCTTTATTTTAAGATGCAGTGCAACCTGCTCGCTGCGGATCTGGCAACACACAAGACAGCTTCCTCCAGTTGGATGGGAGGTGCAGAACTGTCATGGAGCAGGTGTTTAGGGAGTTCAGCTCTATTCCTTTGACTGTAAACAACTGTACCCTGAGACCTTACACACGCCACTTAACATTCGCATGGTTCAGGACTCATTAGAGACCCAGCAGCATGCTTAGGGACTGTGACATCTGTAGCGTCATCTAATCTTTATGTCATCAGTGTCTCAGATCAAACGCTGCTAGTGTTAGCTTCACCATTAGGAAAGAAGGAGAGTTTGATTTAAATGTATCTTAACCCCTCCCCAAATGTTTCTCTTTTTAGATGGTGAGCTTATACACCTAAAGAGAAACCAGGTAGAAAAAAAAATAAAATAAATAAATAAAGAACTGGGTTGTACGGAGATAAAGAGAAATTGATTGCCATGGGCAAAGTGAGCAGTGATTGCAGCACAATTTATGTGTTCATATGTCCTGCAATTGTACGTACTGAGTACTGGTGATGATTTTTTCTTTCTTTCATAAACACGAATACACAGACACAACCACAACTTTCTTCACTGGTTCTCTTGGGGAGATTCGTATAGAAGGAAACAGGACTGTCGGAAGAGCATAAGAGACACAGACACCTGAGGGAGATGGGGAAGACATGCTTGAGAGACTCCATCTCTTTACATAAACACACAATATGGACTCCTGACTCTTAAGATCTGTGCCGGTAGTTTTTGCCATTGCACAGCACTTAGATGCATTTAGGAAAGGAATTACGAACCAGAAATACGCAACAGAAATATTCTAGAGAAGTTCTACAGATTCTTCATGGTCGGAGCTACCAAGAAATTGTATTGAGGAGTCCGGGGCAACTTGTCCCACTTTTACTCCATTTTTATAAAGATAGATAGATAGAAGCTGCCAGCATACAGCTTTTCAGCAAAAACTTAAACAGTCAAACAGGTATGTTACAAAATAATTAATTTAACAGGAAACCTTTTAAATGTGGCATTCAAAGATATTACAACTTTTTTCTTTCTTATTTTTTTATATAAAATTTTAGTTCTATTTAATATTTAAGATGTCTTTTTGTCTGAGGCCAGTATACAAAAGTAATGACTGAGAAATCATATATTTATGCAAATGGTCTCAAGACTCTAAGGGCCCTATTTTAACGATCTAAATGCAATGTATAAAGCGCACGGCACAGGTGCACTCAGAGCGTGTCCAAATCCACTTTTGCTATTTTTACAACGGAAAAACGGTTGGCACGGCTGGGCACATGGTCTAAACGGGTTGTCCCTATTCTCTTAATGAGTAATGGGTGTTTTTTCAGCCGTAACGTGCAATAAACCAATCAGAGTCTCATCTTCCTTTCCCTTTAAGAGGCAGTTGTGCTCGTGCCATGATGTTTTTCCTCACTGATAGACCCCTGTAAAACGCTGCACATAATTACAAATCGTGGACAAAACGTATTGAGTTCCACACGACAGTGACAATTTCTCTGCTTTTCAAGTTCATTTGACACTCCACTCTTGTCAGTCTTGTCAGCCTTTATCTCAGCAAACATCAAAATCCCTATACAAAAAAGGAGAAAATGAGCTATTGATTTTTGCACTAACGCTTTTTTCTACTTCCCACTTTCTCCCCACAGCATTATCATTCGGGAGTCTAATTGAAGGTCAGAGTCGGTTTCCTTGTCAAAGTCTGCTTCCTGACAGTCAGCCTGGCTCACAACAAAATGGATTATCTTGGTTTAAGCATTAAGCAAAATATAAGGCAGTTTCCACTTAGTGATATTCTCTTGCCCTCTTCTCTGCGGGGGCAGTTAACAATACGTCAGACTGGCTGAGAATTCAGCTTTATTAAAAGTCATTTCTGCGCCTGTCAAGAATAATAAAACTGTTAATTTTTACTGTACTCCTGAATGTGTACCGTCCTGCTGAATGTCTGAAGGGGCCTCACTGGCAGATAATGTGACATGTCAAGAAGGATTGTTAATTATTTGTCTTAATAGAAGGAGGTGGCTTTGCTCACCCATGCATTAGTCAATATAGAAATAAAATGTATTCACAATTGTCAGTTTAAAAGGAGAATTCACTATGACAATCAGTCTGTTTTAGGTCTGAGATCTATTCTTACATTAAATCCTGCCTCGGGTTTTTGTTCGAACACAGAACAGAGACTCTTTGTGACAAAACAACAGTCCATCCAATAAGATTATTTCATTTTAATTCAGCTAGTTGCCAAGGCAGCATTTCTCATTTGCATTTTGTTGATACTACAATAACTGAAACTAAAATATAATTTATTTATAGACATTTAAAAAAAAACTAATAAAAAATAATAATAATTAAAATTAAAATGGAAAGTCTAAAAGCAAAAACTCAAATTTAAACATTAATAAAAGCTATTATAGCATCTCAATGATACTTAACTCTAAGTAGAGCTGTCTATTAATACATTAACATAATGTTGATGACAATGTCTTTGAATGATCTTAATTTGAGTGCTCTTCTAAGTAAATTCAGGTATGTGAATATTTGTGATTTATTAATCAGCATATATTTGTAATGAATAAGATTAGATTTTTAATCGATTGTACAGATCATCTTATAAGTCATAAAATAATAACAATGATTTTTCTCAAGGTTGGCTTTGAAACTATTGGCAAGAGCACGGTAAGTGATCTATTAGTATAAAAATCATAAGCTTTTTTTATGAATTTGACATTTTTGATGTGAGTGTACATTTTGACTCAATGCTGTCAGCCAAGCCACTGCCAAGAAAACACTGTTTAAGTATAAAATTGAGCGTAATGCAACTTCTGGCACCCGCACAATGAGGCTTTGCCAAACACCTTATGCAGCAGTGCTATGCTTTTCATTAAAAAAGTACTCTTCTGAGAATGGACAGATTGCTTTATTCCCGAAGAGACTCCTGCTAAAACCAAGGCTGAAGCAATCAACGGATGCCAGCGCCCACCATGAGATAGTGTCAAACAGGTGAGACAATGTACTGCAGGTGGACTTTCTCAGAGGGAAATCTGGTGATTCAGACAAACAGATGGTTTACACCTCAGAGTACTGAAAAAAAAGAAAGATGATGAAAGAAATAATAAAGAAAAAATACCCTGGAGCTCAGATTTTCAGCTGCATCTTGAAGGCATCCACAATCTGGACATTGCCCTTTGAGCCATATTTTTAGAAATAATCTAAACAGTTTTCTCATTATAATATAAACAATGCAATACAATATTTGATAGAACATTTAAATAGTATATTCATATATTTAAGTTATGATATTGTAATGACTGAATATTGCAATACTGCAAATAACTTAATATTAGCTCAATTACTTAAGTAATTTTAAAAACAGGTCATTGGTACATACAATTTATTTGTCTAATAATTATGACTTTTACATCATGGCTATGACTTACCAACACATTGTTTTTCTTATGGGGCAGAAATGGGCTTCAGTGGATTCAGGTTATTGGTAATTATGTGTTAAACATTCAAGTTGTAATGTCTGAAGAATCACAAATCAAGGTGAACAACACCAGTTGTAAACAACAGCCGTTTTTACAAAGTCATTGCATATTTTTCTGACTTATTTATGGTTTACTGAGCAGGTCACTTCCCTGCTTGCTTGAACAGCTGCTGCAAGCTAACCCTTTCAAAAAAAACAACAAGGTTTTGAGGACGACACTTGACCTGCTTGCTTTCAGATCTCTCATTGCTTATGAAGCTATATGATGACCTCTTAAAATAGCCTTTGCCTGGGTCAAATGAATTATTTATTTAAGCTTTTGCATGTCTGTGACATGTAAATGATTCATACCCGAGAGCCTCCTCTCAACTTCAGCAACTTGGAGCATTTCTCTGCCCATGATGACAATGGCCAAAAAGTTCAGTTGTCTGTACCACCATCCCATATGTAAGCAGTTTAGTTCCATTTTGTTTTATACTGTAGGTAGGTTGTCAAGTCAAGTCTGCTTTATTGTCAATTCGTCCACATGTGAAGTACATGCAGAAGAAGAAAAAAACATCTTAAACCAGGCAAAACTGGTTTGGTAATCTTCAATTTAAAAAAAAATATTAATATAAACAATCGGGGACACGTTTTAGTGGGAAGCAGCGTTCAGTATCTAACAATGTCCTATCTCTTTATTTATTTGGGTCGATGTGATCTTTAAACATAAGCCCCGCCCCTACATCGATTTCATTGGTCAACTTAATCACAATCATATGTCAACAAAACAACGCCTCCATCGCGCTGTGATTGGCCTGTTTTACTGGTCACGTGATGAAAACAAATGCCGCCTCTCAAGTTAACGTCTTCGTGAGCATTGCGTATTATGCTTAAATCATGGATGGGAGTAGTACAGGACTCAGAAGAAATAATGGTAGGTGACTGTGGGTTAGTCTGTTTTTAGTGAAATTAAAAATTAATCTCCGTGCCAGAGACTTCATGACACTTGCCGAACGGTGTAATGATCAAAACAAGAAAAAGAGAAGTTTGCTGCACGGTTCTAAAGCGCATTCTTACAACTCAAATTATTTTAATATAAAATAATATATAGTTAATATAAAATTACTTTAATTTAAAAGCTTTAAATATTTGTTACAGTTTATATTTATATATAATCATTTATCTAAATATATCTAAATACTGTGTACACAAAGTGAAAATATTAATTTATAATGAATAAAAAAAAGTGAAACATGCACATGGATAATGTATACCAACTAATTGATTATTATTATTGACATTATTTTAGTAAAATATAAGGAATATACAGTTTAACACATCTTAGAAGCAGAGAACCTGTATTTCCCTTTCTTAAAAGTTGTCAGAAAGAGCTGAATTCAGTGAGACGTTTTATCAGTAAATCATTTAGCACAGAGTTCTAGATTGAAATGGGACAGTACAAAATCTTTCACTTTCCTACCACTTTTAGGATTCCGTAGCAAACTTTTGACTCTTTAATGAACAGACTGGGTATTGTTACTTTTCTCTTTGAAAATCCTTGAAGGTAAATTGCTTTACTTTTACAGGTTTGGGATTCAACTTTTTTGTTCTTCAAGGACATTCATCCTGCTGCCAAGAGCTGTCAAACAGGAGCATCTCAGTATAAAGAGGTGAGAGGACACCAATTAGAAAGCCATCTCTGGCCAGGAGAGCCAGCGGCACAGCTTGCCACAGGAAGTGGGATGCCTGACTTCCTGCATGGGGTCACAGCTGTTTATAGAGACACTGATATTTCCAACCAATACAGGAGCCGTTTAGCGCTGAAGGAGATGGAGCTCATTTGAATAGCAAAGTACCATCTCAATGTCACCAATGAATTTACATTGTCTTAAACATCTGTCGCTGGAACAAGGACTTCAGTGAAATAATACAAGCATGTGGGTGTCAAAACAGTTCATGCAGAGCAAGAGGCAGACTGTTACGAGCAGGGTGTTAAATTGTCTAAGGAGAGGCAGAAATGCAATTTCATCATTATAGATATGAGATATTTATTGTCAATGTCTCTCATGTCTATAGTGAGATTTTCATGTACACAAAAACGCATTATTGCGCATGGGATCCACATAAATATTTTCCTGAGGATAAACCTTTGAATACAGTGTTTTCCCCTCACTGTACATTGACGTGCAATTGTCTAATATAAAAACATAACTTTTGCTGAAGTTTCTGATACCTGGTAGAAACAGATTCTCTCAAAGTCTTAACACACGACCTGCAACCGCAAAAGTGCTTCTGCCATAATTTAACCAAAACAGAACTTTTATTAAATGAAATTGCTTTTGTGATAGAAGATAAAACACCTTTTCGTTCACCTAGAATCCTCATCTTGGTATCCTATCACGGCTCGGACTGGGATACTCTTACCTGGGGTGAACAACTGGAGGTATGGCAGGGATGACGAGGTGTGATTGGCTCCTGCTATGTGCAGCTGTCCATGTCCATACTTGCCCCAGCGCAATTACACTCCCTGATCCCTGGCCGCTCCGCTGCCATGCAGTCAGACCCATTAATCTCCCTGGCTGAGTGGTGTGCCATGTGTTAACAGGGAGGTCCCCACTCACTCTGCACCTGGCCAGTGCAGTCAGGGCCTTGCCAGTCATTCTGCGGTCTCCTCACGCCTATCCTCTCTCATTGATTACACCTAACAAACCGGCTGTAACAACACGGGAACGTCTTCACACATCTTCATTTGCTTCCAGCTCGAGGCAATTGACTTACCAAAAGACATTAACATTTTTAAGTCAGCAGGTATAGTCAGAGCTGTGGCCTGGGGGTTGTGCTGATCCCTGGTGCTGATGTGGGAAACATGGGTTTGATTCTGGCTGGTAAAATTTCCTGTTCATGTCCCTTACATTAATTAGCAAAATGTTTAGCTCTAATCTAATCAGCTGAATTTATGCAGCCTTTGGGACTCATGTGCCATATGTATACATCAATCGTATGTATACAAATAGGACACTAGATACAAGTTGCAGAGTTGGGAACGTGCTGATTACCGGTCGATATTTAAATAATATACATTTTCACAATCTGCTTCACATTAATAAAGATTATATGTAAAGATTATATATACACAATATTTTTATTTTGTTTATGCTACATCCATGTTATGTTTCTGACTTTAATACATGACATGTTGTAAATAACAACTGCCGATTTACAAGTTTCCCAGGTGCACATAAAAGCATAAGAGTGCCCAAGATTTTTACTTTTGAAGATGAAATAGTATGAAGTTATTCCTTCTGAATGTGCAGAAAATTTGATCATAGAGTCTAATACACATTTGCACGTTGCTGTTTTTCCTGTGTTTGCTGTTCAACCGTTTTCTACAACTGCTGTACCATTAATTACAATTATTATTATTATTTTAAATGTCAGCCAATTATTGTTGTACAATCTTATATAAAACCACCTAAAAGGATACGTTTTTTGGCCTTAAGCTATTGCAATGCACACCATACCTTTCTTATGTGGTTTAGTCAAACATCTAACCGCATGCGACTATTTATTCACAATCTACAGTATATAGAAAACATAAGAAGGTCAAAAAAATTGCTTGAATTACAAAATAATTATATATGTAAATATGGCAAGGCTTAAGTAATTCTGCATTGTTTGAGGACATGGTATATTCTGAAAGGATACTTGCCTGGGTACCTGCCCTGAAGTAATTTACCGATTGATTTGATTTGATTTACTTTAGTAAATTAGCAATCAGGCATATCCATTTGAAACAGCAGATGCCTATGCTGCAGAAAGTCTTTACTTTTTCAGTCATTACTCGTTGATTGGCTGCTAACTTGTGATTAACGCTGAAAATTCAGAGAATTAATAGAGATCCAACCTAATGTTAATTTAGGAGCACTGGTTTAATCACGGTCTGAATAACAAGGTCCCAAAGTTATGGTTTAGCAAGCCCTTTTTGTTCACTGAGATTAAGGGAGGGTCAGACAGTGCTCCATTGTTCAACTGGGAATGGAAACTCATTTGCGAAAATGAAGAATGTCTTGCCGGCATAAATCATGTTCCCTAATCCCTTCACTAATGCCACATAATGCAAATTGTCTCTTGCTAACAGATCATACAATAGAGAAGAGGAGTGAAAAAAAAAGTTCACAGTATTCCTGCCGTTTCTAGTTTAATTAACGTGATCAAGACTACACGCGTTGATTTAAACAGTAACAAAACAAGTCCCTAAATGCTGGAACAAGATTTACAAAGCCAAGCTTTAAAAGTCATATTATGTTTACCAGACTATTATATTAAACTTGAACAGTTAAATAAAGGTAAAATAAATAATGAACTAACACACTACTGAAGCTCAACCTGAACACATTTTGTAATGACTCGTTTAAATTCATTTAGTGTAATCCTTTATTGTCTTTTATTCTTTGCTTTCTGTGTTTTTATACCACTGTAATGGTTAATGTCCTCTCTGGTTGCTATTTATTGTGAAATGAAGTCTAAGAGAGTGGATTTATTCTGTTTAAAAAGGTATATCCACTGAAGCAGTGTTCGTTTAATGTACACTGGTTTTATTTGTGTCGTAAATGTCTTTTTAATTAGCCAATTTAACAAAAATGAGGTTAGGACTGTCAGGGGGCTCATTAAGTTGAGGAAGGTCTCAGAGGTGCCTCTTGTGACATGTGCATGGTTGTGATGTCATGCAGGAGGACAGGCTTTCATGAGTCGTGTTTAGTAGTGTACTCACATGGTTTGCAGAGCTTGTAATTACACATGCTAGTATACACTTCATCCCCAGCTCTCCTGGGCACTGGACAGAAGACAGCTAGACTGATTCTAAGGCCTGCTTTCACTGGTAAAGCAGGTGTTCTGTCCTGTTAGGACTAAGCAAACCAACTAAACCATAGTGTTTTTAAAAGAAACACAATATCTTAACATTCTGTTTGCCACAAGATCTTAATGTTGAATAATGACCTACACATGATGTATTTTAAGGCAGTGTGTCAAAAAAATAAATAAAATATTTTAATATATTATTTTAAGTCTCTTACATTCACCAATGCTGCATCTATTTTATCAAAAATCTGCAATATTGTGAAAAACTATAAAATTTAAAATAACACCTTTCTATTTGAATATATATTTTAAATGTACTTTATTCCTGTGATCAAAGCTGAATTTTCAGCAGCCATTACCCCCAGTCTACAGTGTCACATCATCCTTCAGAAATCATTAATTCTACATTTCTTACCAATGACGAAAACAGTTGTGCTGCTTAATATTTTAGTGGAAACGGTTATTTCTTTTTAGGATTATTTGAAGAACATAAAGTTTAGAAGAGCATTTATTTGAAATGGAAATCTTTTGTCATATTATAAATATCTTTACTGTCATTTCTGATCGATTTAATGCTTTGCTGAATGTTTTAGTTAAGTAAATTTAGTTTAGTAAATCTGACTGACCCGCAACTTTTGAACACATTTTTACATTAACTTAAAATAAACATAAAATAAGTTGAGCATTTTTTTTTTTTTTTTTTGAAAATTCAACTTGATTTTTAAATCATTTTAACGTAATTTAAATGTAAATTATTTGAAAAAAGTTCAATATGCTTAAAATTTTTGTTTATTAAAGAGGTCACTGGACTTAAATTTTCAAGTTGGCATAGGTGTTTTTATTTTTTTTTACAGTGTATGTGCTGCTATTTGGTAATGTAATAATTTAATGAATAATTAATCATGTATTATTATTGTGTAATGTTTTCTATGTAAATGTACATGTAATAGAGAACTAAGCACTTAAATAAAAACAATCCTACAAACATCAACACTGTTAAAGAAAACATCAGCTATTTGATTTTAAGTGGAATAAACTTATTCTAACATGAGAAATTAGAGGAATATCATAATAGATGAGCTGCGGCTTGTTACAACAACAACAACAACAAAAAGTTGTTAGAACAAACAAAAACTAATACCCGTGTGTGTGTGTGGTTTAAGCTAAAACAGCCAGACCAGTTGGAGTGGTCTGACATAAAAGCAGAATCAAAAGCACAGTGTTGTTAGCTACCCTGCTATTAGGAGAGTCCGCCAGGAATCCGAGAAAAAGGCCATCACTAAAAGCTCTTAGGAGAGATTCATTGCTGTGATGAAGTTCACCACATTGAGCACTCATTGACTCAAATCCCTCGCGTCTTGTTAAATGGCATTTCTGCTCTAAAGGGACTTGCCCCTCACTCACAAGGCAGATGTTGTTGCCGAGAGCGACAGAGTCTTCAGAAGCAATGTGATCCTCCAGGACCAGACCAAAACAAACACAAAGCAGCATTTCATCTGGGGGGGGGGGAGGTGGTCTCTTGTATGGATCTGCAGTGTACACAGAGAAATGTGTGGCTCATCAAATGCCCTTAAGTGATATCAGTGCAGTGCAGGTGATCAAGGATTAATTCATGGAGATCTTTTTTGTGCACAGCTGTCAGGATAATTAGAGCACAGGCACACACACAAACTCCAGCGGATGCTCTCCTAAAGAGCTGTGAGGGCCATTCATTTTTTGTGAATATCAAAAACCATCAACACAAATGGTTTCTGTGCAGGTTCTTTGCTCATACAAGTGTATCAAAGTACTGTACATTAGTGAGAATTTATCAGAATAGGCACTTGCAGGTTTTAAGCACCGGAGAACATAGTTTCATGCAACAGCTTTCAAGTGTATTTTGTGAATTTTGAAACTTGCATTCATTTATCAATAGTCTCTTGAAATACTATAACTTTAAATAACGAATTACACGAGAGGGATCCAGTTATAAATGAAGGATCTTAACATTGATTTTATTTTAATAATAGAAATATCCAGACAGTATATAAGGGTGTTGAATTGGTCACACAAGACTTACCCATGTATATGCATTGAAAGGAGAAGAACTGCCTTTATTTGATTTGTGTAAGTCTACCTTGAATGTAAAACATATTTTCTTGAGTACCTTAGTTTAAATTATACTAGGAAACATTTTTACTCCGAAATTAATTAATTACATTAAATTATTCTACTGGAAAAATAATTTAATCCCATTTCAAACTGAAAGATTTTACAAAGTTGTTATTTTATTAGTATTATTATTATTACTTGTATAGCCTTTGATTCTCATTATGGCATGAAATGATAAAATAAATAAACCATAACCGTAGAGTGAAAGGAGTTTAACCCTAAGGCATTTTTGGGAAAGCAATGTACTACAAGCAATGCAAGTTACGTAATTAGGCTTCTTTTTTACTATAATGAAGTAACTGTAAAGTAACAAAATTATTTTACGTTTACAAAAAAATAAATAAATAAATATATATATATATATATATATATAAAATATATATATATAAAAATTATATAAGCAAGCTTAGCCAAGGTGACATAAAGTAACACAAAGTAACGCAATGCATTCCATTCCATAGAAAGTACCTGACATTCAGATACGCATGACCAAATAATTTTAAGAAAACTGTCCTTTCAGATTTACCCCTATTTTACTTTGTCCAAAGAAACAAATGTGTGTGTTTAATAATAAGCACCAACAGAACTTTGATATATTCGATAGCAGTTCCCATCACCCTAATGGCACAATTCCTTATGATCCGTTATGCAAAGGCTTGCTGGGGATCAAAGTAACTGAGTTTTGCCCGAGGCTATAAAATATGTATTAAAAAATAGTTTGCCTTGAACGATGTAGTAACAGGTTGAAAGTCACCCAATTTATTTGATCGATTAGTGAGACCATTCAAAGAACATTCACTATTTATATGTACTACAAATTATACTAAATAACCAGTAGTGGTCATTTAAATGGGGAAAACAGCCCCACCATTATTTCAACAGATATTTATTTATTTATTTCACAGTTAAGCACACATTAAGCTTTTTGTTAACAAATTTCACATTACAGAATCTGTTTGTAAGGAGAAGACAGAAACATGGTCCATGGCAAAAACACTTTGTCAAAGTTTTCTACTGCATTAAATAAGCTCTAGATTTGTATTTCATACAAATAACTGTATTGTCTGAGGCTGTGAAGCCAGCCAGTATCTAATCATCATTTGTCATCATTTACAGTACATCAAGAAACCCTAAGAGGTCGACAATGGCTGTCGGACAGACAGATCTATCAGACAGATCTAAGTTGTGTATTTCTATAAACAGTCTATAATTTGCCAGCATGCTTACAATTAGACAACGAAATTGAATTCTGAGCTAGTCAGCAACAAGAATGATAGGCTATATAGTAATTTGGTGTCTGCTATGGCCAGCACGATATTTCAAAAGTGGAAACTCTGTCAGGGAAAAATGCCAAGGATGAAAGTTTCAAAGTAAAGCATCAGAGGGTCAGTTACTCCATCAGGGGATCATTAGGCCTGCCGAGAGCTGCTTTTAATGCACTTCAACAGAAGCATAAAAAGTTTTATCTTAAGCTATGGTCTAACTTTTAACTTTTATTTCAGCAGTTTCATAGTGCTGTGTGATTTAGAGATATTGGCCTATATCAGTGGTGCTGTAGTCAAGACCACCTAAACTAAAAATAAGTGACAACCAAGACCAGAGTGTGCTGAAATCAAGACAAGACCAAGATTTGGAGAGGGTGAGACTAAGACAAGGCCAAGAGCAAAACCATTCCATCACTTCTGAAAGATCCACATACAGTCTGAGAAATGTCTTATATATAATCAATGCATAATAAGACACTAGAGCTGTTACCAGATGAATGAAATCACTAATAACAAAAATTCAACTTTGCACTTCATAGGTGGCACAGAGCTTGCATCTTCATAACTTCATAAATACTGAAATATTGTTGTCTTAAAGACATAATTCTGAATATAGAATTATGATGGAAAAATAAAATGATATGTTTAAATATGAAAAGAAAACTGCCAGTAGGCTAAGTGGATGATCATTTACCATTCACCATCATTCTCTCATGGTCTCTTCAATATTTTATTCAAACTGGTTTAAAACAGCTGATTCATTCAGTGATGAAACAGCGCTGTGTTGAGGAACACACACCAGTTCTGCAATGGATTTGAGGGAACTATTTCTGTTGCCGAATAGCAAACTGTGATTATGTACAAATTTATTTGCTACAGCACCATATAGCAGCCTAATCCAGGTGTATTGCAAGACTTGCTTTGGCTTACAACTGTAAGACTTTGCACTTGTAAATGCATTTGATTTTTTTTTTTTATATATATATATATATATATATATATATATATTCTTTTCAAAATAAATAAAAACATCATGATTTCCTGCTTACAAACTCAGGACATGAATTCCTCATGGACCTGGTTTGCAAAAGGCAACGTTTAATGCAACATAGTAATAATTTAAAAAAAAAACTTAATCCATTTTCTGTTCTACAAGATGGTATTTGAGTGGAAAGGAGGAGGTCTGATTCTAAACCTAACATTAGCATATTAGCATCAACAGTTTAACATCACAGTATTAGCGCCAACATGCGTTAACAATAGTGCATCAATTTGAATATTTAAGCTTTAACAGTACTCTGTTTTGCTGCAGTAATATTATTATTCCCATGCTAGCAGTTATAGGCTAGCATCAACAAAAGGGTAATCAAACTAAACATAAGCAGTAGGCTAAGCAGAATTAACAGGTTTTTCATAACAGCCCTAGAAAAGATATAAGAATGGTATTACACAAATCATTATTCATACATATTATTTTGGTGATGTTTTACATAACAGGGTTGAGATAAGAGTCTGAATCTGCTTTGTGATTTAGCATTTCCTGTGATTCTTCTATCCTGTTTTAAAACACAGAAGAAGTAGAAAACGTTAATTTAAAGCTTTATTGCTTCTCTTTGTTCTCCCCCGCAAGACGGGATTATGCATTATTTGTCCTTCATGAGCCCATGGTTAAGAATGTGCTGGAGTTATTTTAGGTGCACTTGAGGAGGTGACAGATAAATTTAGGAGAAAAGTGTAGTACTCAGTTTAGGAAGAGAATGTAGCAGAGACACAAAAGAGTGATCAATTTTTCTTTTCTCAGGTCTGCACTTAGATTATCCTCCTCACTCAGTGTGTTACAGGACTCTGCTGAGTAGCACAATAGCTTTTTGTTTGTGAGACACAATCTTGTTTTAGCCAGCATTTTTATGGTTCTGAGTATGAGTAAAAACTTTTTGGATTTACATAAGGACAACTGAAATCTAGTTAATCTTTAATAGTTTGAAAGACTCCTGGCATGTCTAATCAGTGTTGCTATGTGTAAAAATATAGCGCAGGGTTGTGCATTAAACCTTGGTCATTTTATTTCTTAATAGTCATAATAAATGAAACTATCACCAGAGAGGAATAATTCATGTACTATAAAACAAAATGAGATCATAAAGGGTATGTAACGAAGCATTGCTGTAGTAGATTAAATGAAAATCAAGAAACCAGTAAGGCTTTAAAGCTATATCTGTCATATAATAATGGCCATGTGTTAATGCTAACATGCATCTTAATATTCCATTTCAAGGTAATAACCTTTTTTTATAATTATTCCGCAACTTTCAGACAACCAGTGGGACACTAAGGCATTAAGACGAACATTTCACCAAGGTGGATAAGATATGCAAATAACAACAAAAGAAAATAAATAAATAAATAAATAAAAATTCATAAACCAAAATTAGGTCACTATATGCTTTCTAATAATTTCTAAAAAAAAAAAAAATGTAGAAAGTTTTTCAGTAATTTAAAGGCATTGGAAAAAAAAATATTATCAAGAAAATATTGAAAAGAGGTTGGGTCTTCATGCATTTAGATTTAGTAAAAAAAATTATAAATCTAAATAGGTGTTGTGCAGCTTATAGATGGATGGCTATGCAGTTTATAATATCACTATTTTTATTATCCTTCTATCTTTCAACATCCCAGATCTGAACATGAAGAAAAAAACATGTTGTTTCAACGTCATTTTCACAAAAGCAACACTTATTGTTCTAAAAATTGAACAAGTAATGAATGTGCAAGAACAAACAAACAGAAAATGAGGACTGTGTGTATGTGTGAGAACCCTTTGGGAAAGTTATAGAGTAAGATACAGGTGCGTGCTTTCATGCTGAGGTGCAGACAGAATGGTGTGATATAAAAAATTTTCGTCGTTAAAATGCTTGCGCTTTGAAAACTTGCATATTTAAAGGACTTGAAAGAACCCTTTTCACAGTTAAATTATTACTTAACACTTTTGGGCTTTATAATGTGGAAAATCTTGATCCTATGGAATTAAATGCAGATATTATGAGACGTTGAGTTCAACCCTGTAAAACGTTATTGCATCATTCAGCAGTGGTGGATTCTTATATTCATAGCAGAAAATCAGCACACTCCTTATTCCTTAAGGCAAAATCTGGGCAAATATGACGTGGCAATCAGAATTGGTCCAATGAACAGGTCAAGTTCAAGAGACATTGCCTGTGCTTCTTTTCTCTTTTTCTGAATGGCTACATGAACAAATTCTGCAGCCTACAATGGCATACAATCCATTGGAGATGATGAACAAATTATTAGACATATTGACATTACATTTACACCTGACTGACCTTTTAAGCAATTAAACCTCACATTGCTGTATGTATTCATCTATTGAAAAGCAGGTAATTTCTTGAAGAAGCCAAGGCCTCAGAACATTAGAAAGAAAGTCAACTTAGTCTTAAACATACTTTACAAGGCTGTAAGATTATTCAAGCATGGCAATCAATTTTTAAAACCAGTGTTCTTGGCCCTGTCTTCCCGTTCTGAAAGGTGTCTTGAGTTGTTAGTTACCATGGCAACATGTACTCTGACCCTATTGCAGTGGTTTTCAATCCTGGCCCTGCATGGGGACACACAGCGCTTCACATTTTATGTGTCTGTCTTAATCAACACACCTGATTCAGACGATCAGCTCATTAGGAGGGAGTTCTGTGAACTCAACTGAACATGTCAGATAGGAGAAACATACCATATCTGCAGTGCTGCCTCTTATTTGTGCTTTTCCAAGTCTCCAAGTGCAAGCTTAATATGTTCATTACAGAATACTGCATGGTACAAGGTAATTTCAAAACGTAAAAAAAAAACGTACATTAATACTGGTACATTAAACAATTTTAAAAGACTACAAGAAGAAATTTTTTTATTAAATCTAAGATAGGAATGTTTGCCCAGAAATGAAAAATTATTTGATGGACTGGAGTGGTGTGGATTACTTGTGAATTATTGTCACCCAATCACTGTAGAGGATCCATTGATGAGCAAGTGAAGTAATGCTTAATTTCTCCAAATCTTTTCCAAGAAACGAACTCTTCTTCATTTTCATTCCTATTTAACACACATTCCTTCAACAAACAGCATAATTGAACAGAAACATATTTTGATCGATTCTGATCTATATAACACTTTCACTGCTCCCAAATAAGGATAACAGCATTGAAAACAGCAAAATAAAGGAATAACCATGTCATGCCCCTGGACTCATTGTGTTGTGTTTTTCCTCCCCATCTGTGCTGTGTTCCCTTTTAATTAGTCATTCCTAGCACCTGTTTTTTCCCAATCATCCTGGGTTTATAAGCCCTAGTCCATTCAGTTCATGTTGGTCAGAGATTATACGTCTACCCGTGTGTGTCCTATGCTCCTGTTGTGCATGTGTATTCCCTTGAAGGTTGGATTCCTCGCTACACATACTGTAGTTTGACAAACCTTGATGATCTGATCTGAGTTATAATTTAGAAGGCTGAATGAAATAAATCAATCTAATTTATGACCACATTAAAAAAAGAGGTATTTCATTTCTATCAAACAGGTATGCAGTTTCCTGATGCTACTGAATGCCTTATCAATTCAACAATGTATAGCTAGTATAGCTATTCAGGGTGGCCTGGGCAGGGAAGGTATCCAAAGCACATCAACTGGTCACTGGGGTTCCTCAGGGAGCAGTTCTAGGACCCCTCCTCTTCTCCTTATATACTACACTTCTGGGTCCCATTATACAGGCACATGGCTTCTCCTACCATTGTTATTCTGATGACACACAACTCTATCTCACATTTCAACCAGATGATCCAGTGGTAGCTACACAGATCTCATGCTGCCTGGCGGAACATTTCGGCATGGATGAAAAGAACATCACCTATAGCTCAGTTTAGCAGAGACTGAGCTTCTTGTCTTCCCTGCCACTCCAACTCTAACGCATAATTTCACCATCCAGCTGGGTTCTTCTACAATTACCCCATCAACTTCGGTCAGAAATCTTGGTGTAACCTTAGATGACCAGCTGACCTTCAAAGACCACATTGCAAAAACTGCTCGATCTTGCAGGTTTGCATTGCACAGCATCAGAAAGATCAGTCCCGGAGCATACTGCACAACTTCTTGTTCAGGCTCTTGTCATTTCTAGGCTGAACAACTGCATTGCTCTTCTGGCTGGACTTCCAAGCACAATCA
Organism: Carassius gibelio; assembly: GCF_023724105.1. Taxonomy (NCBI): domain Eukaryota; kingdom Metazoa; phylum Chordata; class Actinopteri; order Cypriniformes; family Cyprinidae; genus Carassius; species Carassius gibelio. Next base: position 5,139,649 of record NC_068384.1, read on the forward strand.
AAAATTATTCAGAATGCAGCAGCACCAAAATAGCCCATGTTACACCATGATTTAAGTCCTTTCAGAGGCTTAAGTTCATGTTCAAAACATTGATGCTTGCATATAGAACAGCCACAGTTTCAGCACCTGCCTACTTCCGCTCATTCCCTCAAGATTCGCTAGTGACCAACGCCTCATGGTACCTTTACAGAGGCTCAAAATCACCTTCCAGAACCTTTGCTTTCACCATTCCTGGCTGGTGGAATGATCTTCCCACCCCATCTGGAATGCTGAAACCCTGACAATTTTTAAGCAACAGCCGAATACTCATCTCTTTCAATACTACTTGACTTAATCCTAAATAAAATAAAAAACCTGTCTTTCTCTAATTTATTTCTAGCTTGTACTTATTTTAACAATGCCCAAAACTTGGTATTACGAGCACTTCCTGTGTCTGTTTAAGAATAATCTCTTTAAGAATAACCTCTTTAAGAATAATCGCTGTATTCCCCAATTCTAAGTCATTCTGGATAAAAGCATCTGCAAAATGACTGAATGTAAATGTATAGAAAAATAAGTCAGTGTCCTTTGTCTTTCTTGCCACTGAATGAGTGAGGTGACAAAACTTGCAATAACTAACAGTATTACTTCTAATCATTTGTTGGAGCTCTTCACTGATTGCTGAGTGACTCATCGTTTTGAAGGAAATTGGCTGCTTGAGCATTTTTTTATTTCTAAGGAACAATGTTACCTCCATTTACAGAGAGGGACAAGAAACCTAAAAATATTATAAAAATCTATTTCATATAAACCTTATCATGACTTACATGCTTTATAAATGAGTGTTCTACAGATTGCTTTTTAAAGTCAGTGTGGTTTTTGTTACTCTAGATCTCTAGTAATGTATTTTAATGCTCCAGAATAATTATACTTGTGTCAATATAAGGCCCTCAGAGAAGAAGTCTACACATGGCAAAAGCATTGTAGGATGAGTTCAGCCAAAAATTAAAATTCTGCCACTGTTTACTCGCCCTAATTTCTTTCCAAACCTATTCCAAATGATGTTTCCCTCTGCTGCAGCTCTCAAATTCACATTTACATACATTCATATCTGTATATAACGTGGTGCGGTCAGTTGCATTAAATCAGTGAACAATAATTAATCATTTAAATTAAAAATCTAGATAAAATAGATAAAATCCATAACATTTAGGTTGTATGGACAAATTTAATTATTCTTTTTTTTTTTTTTTTTTTTTTTTACTTCTCATTTTGTGTTTCATGAAACAAAGTTATATTTGCAATGGTATAATGGCATTGAAAGAACATTGAGTAAGTGATGACAGGATATTCATGTTGGAGAAAAATATTACTTTAATTGTATTGATATTAAAAATGGTTTGGAAATGCAATAAACATCAATGGGGTCTCAAGTGTTCTTTTTTGAGTGTGCTTTAAAATATCTTCTTTTGTATCCCAAATATGAAAAAAAAAAAAAAAAACACATAAGGGTTTAGAACATGAGGGTTAATAAATGGTGACAGAACTTTTAATTTTGGGTGATCTATCCCTTTAAAGCAACGCAATGATAAAAACATTATTTAAAGATAAAAAACATTACAAAAATAATAATTATAAATAATTCACTATAATAACAGCAGTTACACATTAATTCATTCAGCAAAATACCTCATTAACTCAACCGTCTGGTTGTTACTTGCCAAGCAACTTGATGCATAATAGTCAACTAATGTGCATGTATGTCTGCTGTTTTACTTTCTTCAAACATAGCTTATCAAGATTTTAAAGCAGAAATAAGTATTTTAGAATAATGCAATAAGCATGATGAATGAAGAAAGTTTAGGTTTATGATTAGATGACACATATTGCATCTTATCTCTTTCAGAAAAAAACACTTTCTGTTAACAAAAGCAACACCATGCTGTTCTTCAGGACCAAACACATCCTTTCAGCATGTCACTAACCTGCAAAGATGCTATTTATTATACTCCTTTTTTGTTCCTCTGTTAAAATCCGTGCTGGAAATCAATGTGGTTAAGTCTGGCAAGACTCCAGCCACCAACGTAGACCTGCAGGAGAGAGCTGTAATAATTGACACAGCATTGACAAAAAAGCTAATGAAAAAGCTGTGTGGTTTGTGAGTTAACCCCCCTAGCATCAAAGTGAAAAGATGGTGCTTAGTAAGAGGTTTAGAGATGACCTTATTTAATTATGTATCATCTTGTTGAAAATATACAGCGAGGAGATGCTTGAATATTTTGTAAAACTCTCTTGAAGTTGTTGAGATGGGATAAATCAGTACTTTTGATAATGTATGTGCTCTTTTTTTCATCTATTAACATTTTTTGCAAGTTTGAGATGAGTCTACAATGTTATCATATGTTTTAGTAACATTCATCTTGGACTGCCGGGCACAGCAGGATATTCAGATGTCTTTTTAAAATCCAGCTCTTGATTTAAGGGCTTTTTCTTGTTTGTTAAAACTATTGCCATTATTTATTTGATATCATTGTGTTTTTACATTTGCATAATTAGATAAATCTTTCACCAGTGTATAGAATATTGAAACGTTTTCTTTAGTTTCAACCGTCTAGATAAATGTTTTTGTTCCATCATACAGTAAGTAGATGTGTGCTAACTGACTTTGACACCTGTGTAGCTGTTATTGATTGTACCATGGAACTTAATGAAAGCCAAATTACTTTACAACAAAAGGCAGGATTAAAGTGATTAAAAATATACACCGTTTCTGACAGGTTAACATGCATCAAGAAATTAGCTGCCACTTCTTGACAGATGCTTTGAAAACACCCCCACCCCCCTTGAACTCTGAATTGATAAAGAGAAGCATTTCGGGTAAGGCAGTGAAGGATGTAAAGAATTTATTGATATGGGAACCTGCAGAGCTTCAGCATGACTTTATGAGATAAATAGAGGGCGTGGTGTATTTGAGTTCAATTATCATGTGTGCTGTTTGACACGTCTGACACTTTCATGATACACATCCTCTTTTGTTTCCTAATTGAATGGCTGTTCATCATTTTCTTCAGGTTCTTCTGACTGAACATTACCATTCTGCTCTCATGTATGCTTTGGTCATCATTAATTAAGACGGCTCAGCATTGGCTTATTGTCCTCCATGGCACAGGGGATTTTGATGGGTTGTGAGAAGCTCATGGAGTCTGGCCCAAAGCCTATTTTTCCTCCCGTTCGGTCGTCCACAGTGTTTGATGCATGGCAATTTAAATCCCCTCTTCTAATTAAATGTGATCTGCACTTGAGCTAAATGACATTTTTACAGAAGGCTATCTAGTACCTTCAAGACAAGGTGACATTCCACTTTCCATTATATACAGGATTATAACAAGTTGCCGGACTCTCACAAAGTGTGGCTTGAGCGGTGGCTCTCCCTGCAAAAATCAGTAGTGGTGATGTGCGGGCAGCTTTGAGGAATCAAGGGGATTTGGGACTTAATTCACAGCTTAGCCATTACATCCCAGGTTACAGCACAATGCAAAGTTCAGCACTAAATTGTTAATAAAAATTGGCATTAGTTATTCCCTGCAGAGTTAATTTATATGTATATTTATATCTGTACATGTACTGTATACACTAGATATATTCATTGTTGTACAACAATTAGTTCCAGTCATTGGATCTGATTCTTCAAGCTGTGTTTCAGGAGTTCTAAGAAGAACGGTCCAACTGCATTGGGAATTTGTTCCATTGTGCTGTTTGCTTCAGTCAGACTATGTATTAGTGGTGGGAATTTTTCAGTAAATTTGTCTGCTGTTTACATTATTATGCGAATAGGTGGTGACAAGTGACTGTCTTTGCAAGTGAGTTATTTTAATTGTTCATTCAGTCCTTTCATACAGTCTCGCTGATATATTTAAGAGCAATGAGTGAGTCATTGAATCATTCCCTCAAACAATTATTTTAGAAATTACAGAGGGTATAGAAAACAATCACCCAACTTTAAAATAATTGCATTTTGTTGCTTTGCAGTAATTACAATATTTGGCCAATATTCTTTGCAGAACTGCTCAAGTTCAGTTCAATGGTGACTGTTTGTTGACTGTAGTCTTCAAGTCATTCCGCAGATTTTCAGTGGGTTTAAGTCTGGTCGCTGAACGAGGCCATGCAAGGACATTTACCTTTTTCTCCTTGAACAACTGTGTGCTCAGTTTTGATGTGTGCTTTAGGTCATTGCCATGTTGCAAGATATACAGTACCTTCTTCCCATTTACAACTTTCTGCAAAAGGGCAGCAGATTTCCCTCAAGAATTTGAGGGTATTTTGCCCCATCCATATTTACTTACCTTGACAAGTTCTCCAGTCCCCACTTCAGAGAAAAAAAAAAAAAACCATAAACGGATACCACCACCTCCATGCTTTACTGGAGTAATGCTGTTAGTTGGATGGTGCGCTGCATTGGATTTCTTCCTGACATGTCATTTGGTGTCGTGACCAAATAGTTAAATTTGATATTCTTATCTACATCAGAATCTTCAAGGTGCATTTTAGCAAAGTCTTGACTGCATGTGGCCTTTCTTGAAGAGTGGCTTTTTTTTTTCAACCCTCCCTTACAAGCCATATTTGTAGAGAATTTATGATATTTTTGTCACATGCACTCAATGACCACTGTTTGTCATGAGTTCCTGCATCTGCTTCAGAGTTGCTGTCGGCCTTTTGGTCCTCTTGGCTCTTTCATCCAGGAAGGGTCTCTGCTGTACCAAATAATTCCACTTCTTAATATGGACTTCACTGTGCTTCTAAGCATTGATAAAGTCTTAGATTTTTTTTTTTTTTTGCATCCATCTCCTGACTTGTGCTTAACCACAATGACTCATGGAGTATTGCTCACTTTTCTTCTTGAGAGATCCATTTTCCTCTTTCAAGTGGGGTGTCCCTAACAACCAAATAGGAATACCGGAACTATTCTAGCAGTCAATGGATTTTCCTTGTTTTAGATGAGGAAGTATTCAATAAATTTCCACTGGAACTGCTGTTACGGAGAGCAACTATTAAGTGCAATATTTATTGGCCAAAACATGGATTAACTTTCAATAAAAGTGAAACTTCCATTTAAAATGGGGCGGGGGATAACAATGCTTGTAGAATGCTTCATCCAATCAAACTTATTGTTAGGCTGAATTTGTCTTCAAAGGGCAATGCTGTATCTGCCAGGCTGTATTATATTCACATGCTCAGTGACATATAAATAGTGCAAACAGCTGTTGTAAGCAAAGAATTTGTTAAAAGACAAAGATGGCTTGACCCTTTACTATTTTACTTGGCGATGTTACACAAAACAACGATTTGCAAATCTCCTTTCTATCACCAAAATTTAGCTTTTGCAAAAATAAACTACTTTATTCCATAGCTCATTATCCACGGGAAGAAAACAGGGTATTTTAAGCATACATAGCATATTTACATAAGTCTTTTATGCATCCTAATTGGCGTATGATATAAAGAGTGTTGCAGGAGTCTTATGTGTAATTTTCTCACATACTGTGTGACCTCTCAAAAGCCTCAGCAAGAATTATTGCTTAACATGATGGCACATTCCCAGTCACTGCAGATTTAGGGTTGGCAATACCATTAGCACATTTGCAAGCCTTTGGAACAGAGAAAAGCAGCAGTGTGCTGCCAGTGCAGTCAGCAGGGAAGATCAATGAAGGACAAGTGCGTTTAGTGGCTGGGACCGAGAGCTACATTCCCTCTTGCATTGCTTGTAACATGAAATCAACTCTGTAAGCGCCTGACATTTTTCCATATATGACACGGACATGTTCGTATTCACTCCAGCAGTGTAATTCATTGGGTGAGGACCATCGGGTGTCCAAATGTTCATGATGTGATGGGAGGGTCCCCCACTGTTAAAGCTAGCTAAGTGTCGGGAGTTGATCAGAAATCATGTTTTGAGTTGTCAATTCTCCAAGACAGAATAACTCTCACATCAAACATATTTTTTTTAACCTAACATGGCTGGGCCTAATATATATGTAATAATATGTAATAATATATATGCAGATCCAATTTTGGTGGCTTTGCTGGAATCAAATTTCTAGCTGCATCTCGCTTTGTGATAGCAGAGCTAGTTGAAGGTGTGATTAATTCAGCTTGATAAGAACAACTAATGACGGACTCATAGAGGGAAGAAGATGATTATGTTTTACATACTAACCTTGGCTGCCAGGGCCTGTCCTTTAATAACAGCATAATTCAGCGTTCACCTTGGGAAGCTGCCATGGTTTTTAGTTTATGAGGTCACCTGCATAACCTCAATCATTCAAGTACAAGCTCTGTCTTTGCATCAGTAGCTCTCTCATTCCCAATTTTAAGGAAAGGCTTGTGCCACTGATGCCTGGATGAGTTCATTCATCCTTTTCTCTTTATTCTAAACTCTCTTTCTCTTTACTCTATTTGTTTCCAGATTTGTTACCAGAAGTTCCTGACTTAAAACATCTTAATACAACTGCATATGTATTAAATCAGTGATGTTGAGGTACTGAACGGATTTAGCGGCTTGTCATTTATTTAGTTCATTTAATCTGACGTAATTGGATTTGCTGGCTTCCATCCTTAAATGTTGAATTATTTAAAAGTTTAAAAAGGGATGTTTGCATGGAAATGATAGTTAATTATATAAATTAATGCAGCATTTATTGTAAATAATTTTTCATATATATATATATACACATACACACACCAGAGCTGCATTTTATTAAACTAAAACACAGTAAAGGCAATAATACTAATAAATATTATTAGAAATTGCAAGAAACAATTGAATTCAAGGTTACATTTTGAATTAAAAATACTGAAATAGTATTGTTATTTATTTAAGTTCATTTTATTTCTTTATTTAAAAACAATCATTCTGAAGAATGTATTAGCCTGTGGTGTGTGAAGGGGTAAAGTGTGTTAAAAGGCACCGCCAGCCTCCAATCAAAGCATAGGGAGAGGACGCTTTACTCTTCAGACATCACAGAGGTGCCATCTGTGAAACAGTACATAAGACTTTACGAGCGGCTGAGGAAGTGTTCCAGATAACCTCCTCAACCCCTTTATTTAGCTTTCTGCCAGATCTCTTTATGATAGTGCCTAGCTTGCATATTCCCTCGGGGAAAGGATTTTCTGTCTGTGGCACTTGTCAACATTGACATCCATACACAGATCACAAAGGAGCTTTAGTTCTAAATGCTGCAAGTCTGCGTGGCACAGTGACATTGCTGTATATGCATTTAGTTTTTTAAAGTAGCAATTTTTTATCTCTGTTCCCTTTAGAATCTTAAATGTCAGACTCACAACTGATTTTCTGCTGCTTTTTATAAACCAGAACTAACAACTTTGTTAAATCAAATTCACATCCCTTTTACCTTCTTTGTTTTCCATCTACTAAGTCAAAAGACTAGTTTTTACAGACACTAATGCTTTTTTCATGTAGCTGTTTTTCAGACTGTTTGCTCCTTTTTGTTAAGGACCACTTTAATGCTAATGGGAAATAGCTCTCAGAGAAATCACTGCAAGGTCTGACATGCCTTGCCAGTTCAGCTCTCTTACCGGGACCTGTCACTGTTTCCGAAGCTGTAGTAGACAGCAGAAGAGCTTTGTGAGACATTGGAAAAGCTTGGTGTGTGAAAACGTCATGCATGTCCTAGACCAGCTGTCCATGGCGAGATCTTAAAAGATACTGGCAGGAATGAGCCATTTAGATATTTTCCTTCCAAAGTCATGAGTGAAAGGCTCTTGTTTTTTTCGCATGTTGTTATTAAAATGTTAGAGATTCACCCCTTCAATCTGTAAGATGTATTAAAGATACAACAGTAAAATGGACAACAATTACACATTGCACAACCATTTATGTAAGTTATGCATGCTATTTATATATGCGTATGAATGCATCTTTCATCATTTTGAAGAACCTGTCAAGTGTTCAAACAAACGATTTTGAAATACCTCAGCTTAAGAAAATAAGTGGAGATGCTGTAGATGTTATGGAAAAATTGCTGCTCTCTAAACATGCATACGGTCTGCAGGAGGCACACTATTCATTTTTCCTGTGTCACTACATTGCCACCTAGTGATGGTCACTCGCTTACCTTTTGTCTAGAAAGATCAGAAATGATCTGAGATTTGGAAAGTTTGCTGGCAAAACATTCCCTGTGAAAGTTATTACTCAGCATATAATGCAGTGCATTTGAAAGTGGTATAGTGGAGACTTTTTATCAATATAATTCAAATAGGAAGGTGGGCTACTGTCAAAAGCATCACCTGCAATGATTGAAACTACTCAGAAATGCAGCCTGTTGAATTTTGCATTATGCTCAGTGTAATAAACACCTGAAATAGACTTGTTTTCTTTGCCAAAGTTTCACAGTAACTTGGATTTTAATACATTTTTAATCTGCGAAATGTATTACTTGACACAGTAAGTTATTACAAACTCCATTAATCTTAAAAAGTGATTATCGATGTAACAATAATGCAATGGTGACAAAGTAATACATTAGGAATGATGCGCTGCATGAGAAATTCATTTGTCAGCTAGGACCACATAAAACTTATTTTATTGTCTGATGCAAAGTTGAATGAGAGAAATGTAATGACATTTGTTTGAAGTTATTTCCTATATGTTTTCTGGCCGCATTTCAATACTGAAAACAGGTTTTAAGGTCTAATGTGATTTCCAAAAGGCCCCTAGTGTATGAGAGTCTATTTTAATTTCTTCAGAGTCGTGGATGTATTTGTAAGACTTGCCTGGCTTAATTTAAGAAACAACCTTTTTTGTGTCCAATCAATAGTCTAGTCATCAATGGGAACTGGCTCATCCCTGCTCGCGTCTGCTTGATCAATGGTTTACATGCACAAGGGATAAGGCCTTTGTTTAAATTCCACCCCGGTAAAAAAAAAAAAAAAGGAAAAAAAAATAGTCTAGTCCCTAGTGGGCTCCACTTGTCACTGGGCCCCAAACAATATTTCCCCATCTGTCCCCTTGATGCAGGCCCTGACCTGGGAAGCACTTGCTGCAGCAAAGTAGCATGAATTATTATGAATTATTCTGATGGAAACTAGCATAGCAGCATTAAGACATATTCATTTCTGAACCTGTCTCAGAAGAAAATGACAGTATGTTTTGATCTGAAGTGACAATAAAATTGAGTCAGGGGTCATATTTAGTTGATTTTGTGAGTTTTTCTTCTTTTGCTGACTTTTTTGCAGTCTTTTCATATGATTTTAATTGCAATGCCACAGTAGTAAGAAATCTTAGGTAAGGAATCAGATCAAGCAATTAAATGTTGCTATGGTTGCAAGACTAAGTTAATATGTACAAGACCAAGTTAGTCATAACACCAAGAAAAAAATACTAACACAAATTGGTATTGTGTCAAAATGTATGGTGTCATTACATTGTGAAATGTAAGACGAAATAAAAAGCCTGATAATACAATGCATTGTTACTGCAAATTATGATTATGCATTATCCTTCTAACCTATATTGCAGAAGCAGCAACATTTCCATTGAAACTGGAGCAGCACGTGCGCCCTAAGAATTTGTATCCAAATGGATTTTAATTGCATGTTTGTCTAGAGCACTGTGTCAGAAATCACCCATTTATGTCTAAATTAGGTCAGCACAATCAAGTCTCATTTTCTACAGATCATTGCTTTCAAAAAAACATACATTTTTGCCATCATCTACCCTTGTGTGTATATATATATATATATATATATATATATATATATATATATATATATATATATATATATATATATATATATATATATATATATATATATACACACACATACATAAACTTTTTATATTGAGTTATTATATAGGTTATACTTTATATAAAATATATATATATAATTGTATATTAGACCAGAATTTGAACCCAGGTCACCTTATTGCTATTCAAACACTGTGACACTAGACTAGTTTAATGAACTAATAAGTTGTGCAGCTGATTTTTTAATTAATTGGTCATGCCTTATTTTGCAGACTCAATAACATCCACAGCACCAGACCGTACATTCTACAAAGATAAGACTGTTATTCAATGACCTATCTTATCTTTGCTCTGTTGACCACTGACTCACCTGCTAAAACAAACCTGTTGTTTGGATTTCCTTGTTGCTTTCTTCAGTTTATGACATTTGCCTAGGAAAGCAAGTGAGTTAAAAAAATATATATATAATAATAATAAATAAGGCACATGATGCACCTGATACTTTGTCATTTTTGCGTTTGTGAATATTTCATGTGAACATTGCTGATGACAATTCACACTTTACAATCCAAGAAAATATTTTTCTTTATTTATTTCTTCCTTGCAGGCTGCAGCTGGTTGCACAGACTAAGCAACCTAATTGGATAACTTTATAAGCTGAAGTTCACCTGGAAATGTAAGTGTAACAGTGCTGCGACAAATGTTCTTGCACCTTTGACTACAGATGAGATGAGAAAAGACACATGCTTTAAAACGCATTAGGAATGTGTTTTATCCCAAATAACCACCATCTCTAAACTAAAATCCATTGCACTAATTTATATATATATATATATATATATATATATATATATATATATATATATATATATAAACAAAAATATCATAATATGTGTTTTTTATTATACAGTAGGTACAAACAGTTTTAGGCATGTTAATTGTTCACAAGCACATTTTTAGCTGATTAAACAAAAAGCATCATACTGTTTGTCTGTCCTTTGTTAAAAGGAATATTTTGGATTCCATGCAACCAATCAAAAAAAAAAGTTAAATAAAAGCGTACAGGCTCTTACAATCAAAGTCCATTTAAAAGCAGAAATGTGAAGTGCACAAAAGTGATTATATGAATGCTTCTGTATTATTTGAGCTCTAAAACTCTTTAATTCAGCATTTTGACAGTTTTGGGGCTTATTGTGTTGCATTGCACTGCGAAATTAAATTGTATATAACTTAGTTCAAAAATGTCTTAAGTGATTTTTTTTTAGAATACTAAAAATCATTATAATATTAATGCACTGTTTAAAAAAAATCTAATTTGTATATAAAAGATTATTGGCGTACAAGAAAATACATTTTCAGAAAATACGATATAAATCAATGAGAATTTATTTTATAAGGAAATCCAACTCCAGTGTTTGTTCAGTGGGCATTCAGTTTTCAATAGTACCCCAAAACAGTGCAAATTTTAACATTTTCTTATTTCCTCTCCATTCAGTTCCATTGTACGTGCCTTGCTGTAACCCAGATGTTTGCTTTTCTTTTTCAAGAAAAGGAGGGACGAGTAGAAATAGATTTTTGTGATAATCAACATTATGGCTGAAATGCTGTCGACTGGGTTTGACTTGTACCAAACTCAGAATATTCCTTGAATATGTCCATGAAAAGTTGTGCTAATAAGCGCATCCTCTTCAATAGCACAATCCTCCGTCTGTGTGTAGAAGGTGCTCAGGCTACTGTACATCAATACCAGAACACATATCTGCTCTATTGATGTAGCAGCCAGTAAAACTGAAAGAGGGGAAACGGGGGCCTGTCATTAGGGCTTAACAGAAAAGTAGCAAAATTGGAATAATTACGTTTCACTTTTATGAAGGAAATAAAGCAGTGTGAGTCAGACGCTCAGTGTGTTTGACGGAGAATAATAACACAGGTGTCAGTGAGCTTAGAGGCAGCAGCAAAAATTTAGAGAAAGGTAAACTACAGAATGCTAGCAAGACTAACACAGCATGCAAATTAATTCATAATGGTTTTTTAGTAGCACACTAGCACGGCCTGTATTATCTTTTAAGAAAACAGAAAGGTAATCATATTTTTATTAATCCCAGTGGGGTATTTGCATAAATTGCAGCTAACGTTTCCTGCTGGAATTCCAGCATTGAGGCACTTAGGCTTGCTGTTTAAATGCTAACCTAATGGGTGAAGATAAATGACCTCTACATTTTGAACTTGGCCACATCGCCTACGGCAAGAGGGGAAAGTTGTTGTTTGTCTCCAACAACAACAACTGCGTGTCCTTGTTTTTCTCCATGGCAAGCAGTTCAATTTATGGCCGGACTCATATTTTTGTGCGGTTGTTAAATCATCCTTATAAATTAAACAGCAGGTGCTAATTGAAGAAGGGGAAAATGCACCCATAATTATTAGCATCCAGCAGAGACACATGTCGGAGGACAGGCATCGGACGCTCTGCTGCCTTGACAAATAAGAGCAAGTCGAAAGTAACTGCTACCATGTATGTCAGCAAATATGGGTTGAATTTGAAAGGCATAGCATTTTATTTATCACTTTTCCTCAAATAAGTAGATTTGCTGTCTACCTTTGTATTAGCAATAGAGTAGTGCAAGTGAGCAAGGCTGAAATGACACATCAGTTTATGTATTTCCAAAGCAGAAGCTGGCCATTTTTATTGGTGTTGCAAGTTGATTGCACCTTTGCACAGATCTCTCTGTCTATTGTACTGTGTTACCAGTATAAACTGATTGAACGAACATCTGGTTTTCAAAGTGTGCCTAATGATGACACATTCATCTAACTCTAAATGGCTTAAGTGCATGTAATTATATTTTTAATTAACCATGAATCTGTTTCTGTCAATTGCAGCAATTATGAAATATAAAGTGAGATGTGAGACGGGATGCATTCAGTCCAATTAAATAACAGATCTATTTCCTCGTATCGGTTTGGATTTTCTTTTAAGCATGACAGTGAAACATTTAATAGGTCCTCATCTGTTTTAGACACACCAGCTTCTGAGGTTTCAGAGTAGGTGGCAATTTGATTACGTCAAGACTAAATTGCCTTTTCCTTCCAATCTTGTTCAAAATGCAAAAGCAACTGTGTTACATTGAAATAAAACAGATATCCTGCTAATTAGCATAATCTTTTAATGCATCAGTTGACACTTTTGCCACTTCTCCAAGTCTAGTATATGTTTTAACTTAAATGATGAGTTGCACGCATCAGACAGTAGTTCCGTCTCCTTGCTGCTGCTTTGATAGTCTTTTTTTGTCCGATGGATCGCTAATTCCTCATTAAAAATGATGAGCTTCTGCATCACCTTGCTTTTGAAAAGGTTACTCCTTAGCCCAGAGGAGCAGAAGGGAGTCTTTCGCCTCCACCTGACAGCTTTCGCCCAGGTTTGCTCATATTGATCAGGCACTTCAGGTTGCCTTTCCTTCATTTGAACCCAATGTGGCGTCTGCAGTGCAGCATACTAAAATGATGTATAATCAATGATTCATAGCACCAACCTGGCTTGTGCAAAGCCATCAAAATTATACAGTACCATAGGTGCTCACTTCATGCTGAAAAGACCTGGAACCTTTGACAAATGGTGGATAAAATGCGATTCTTTTCTCCATGTTATCCATCTAATATTCTCACAGACACTGCTGTTCACAAGGTTTCCAATCTGAAGTCAAATTCTCTGATGATGAGTGTCTTATATGCAGATAAAATGGCTTTATTGGGAGTTTGGACACTCGGCAGAGCTACAAACATTTGTGTCAAATATAGAAGTGTCCTTGAGGATGAAGAGTCTTTTTCACTTGTGCGGGAGAGACGCAATTTAAAAAGTTAAGATGTTGAACTAGTTTGCAACATACTCCATGCATGAGAGAGAGAGAGAGAGAGAGAGAGAGAGGGTCAGATTTAGTCGTGTAAATTGAATCAGGTCAACTGCATCATCACAAATACAATTTAGCCCATTATATATGTATTCTTTGCCATTGGACAAGGGGGTAAAATAGCATGAAGATGTGTTGAGCATGACTCCAGACATGAGGGGAACTACTGAAGTACAAACAGATATAATTCCTCCTCTACCTCTTTAATCATTTCGCCTCATTTGAACAAAGAATCCATTAATAACGTCATGGATATTTAGAGTGTGCTTTGATAAATGAGATCCTGCCCCCTCTGTCTGGTGGGATTCCCATCCTCTTCTGAAACCCTGAATCAATACAATATCGCTGCCTGCTCTCAAAGGGACTTCACATGTACTAGAATTAATTACAAGTGGGAAATGACTTTGTTCATCAATCAAATAATTTTCCTCAACTTGTCAAAAGCAATGCTGTCGCACTATACATGAAGTCCCCTCTGCTTTGTTAACGGCGCTATTGTTTTGACAGAGAGTGAATGGAAAGCTGCTGCCTCTTGTTCGTCTGGTTGTCATGAGCTGCTCAGCCACCCTGCAGAGGCAAAGTTCACTTAAAAACCCCAAACTGAGCAGAAACAAATGATCACATCAAGGTAGATTAAATAGCACGTGCTATGGAATAATCATTGCTGCTTTGAACGCAAGAGACGTCTGTGACAAATGCTTGAAGATCTTACAGATCAGCCTTCCCTGTATTCACTGAGAGAGCTCGGATGTAAAGGGCAACTCAGACTGCAAAGCATGCTGCTCTGTTTCTTGGATGTGCCAATTTGATGGGCGAAATCACCAAAAAGTTGGACCATTTTTGTGTGCCATATTTTAGGGCAAAATTTCACTTCCTTAAGGGCCAGTCACACTACATTTTTCATTCCATTGACATTCATTTCTATGCATGTGAATGCTGGAGACCGGAAATGCAAGCTCATGTGAATTTCGCATTCCAAAGTTGGAACCGCCTGAAAATTGGTTTCATGTGAAGATGTGCAAACTCATAGCTGAATTAAAAGTACAGCTCATGTCACATACATTCTAGTATATACAGTAGGGAAGTGTCTCAGTGCACCACCAGCACTATCATTTTTGTTGTTTAATAAATATTGTGTTTTCATTCACACGCTGCTGCAAAAATTTTCCAATTCTAATTATTTCACATGCTATACTTGAGAAAAATGCTTGATTGCAGGCATGTAATTTTTGTGCATTGTTTATGGAGTTACATAATTTGCATAATTATTTTAGTGAATTTGGTTAAAACAATGCAGATTTGCAAATAAAAAATGCTATCAGTGGTCCTATTTCATTCCTATTGAAAAAAGTAATCGGTCTCATTAAATGTATTTGCTTTTGTACCAAGATCACAACATTTTTTATGGCTTGAATGTGTCCTAACTGTATTGTATTGTGACTTTTATTCTGCAATCAAATGAAATGCTTCAGCCGCACAGCTTTGATCACTCAGTGTACTGCTTCAAAGGAGTTCTGCTTGTCGTCAGTAAAATTTTGTGTCAACAAGACTTCAGCTAACAAGAGTTTCTGATAATGGCTTTTAAAAGTATAGATCAGCTTAACACAGTGCTGTGAGGTTCACCATGGCATTTTGTTTTTACTTTTCCAAACAATGCAAAAACAGAAATATTCACAGGTAACAGTCTTATCTCAGTTTGGTTCATCTTAACCCTTGTTTTCATTCCCGGATTATGTTTAACAACACACATGCTTCTAAACTAGATTAGTCTAGAGACTCTACGTGATACATGGAATCATTTTCAAGACACTGTTTAGGAAATATGTCTTGCTCTCCTCAACCATGCACTCACTGAAGCACAGTGAATAAGGCTCTTGTGGATATGTTTGATGAAATTGATACACATTATCGATTTTCCCTTCCGAGAAAATACACAATGTACAGTCTAACATGTCGGCAGGAGAAGTAAAGAGATTTAACTTTCAGCAAGCACTGCTCACACAGCCAGAACATAGTTGGCACTGTGTTTCTTAGGATGCAACCACTGTCTATTTATTTCGCCTGGAGCAAAAACTGATATTGCTGCATTTGCATATACATGCATTTGTAAAGATCCAATCAGACATCAAGGTGCAAACACAATTCCAGAATTCAAAGCTTACACAGGGCTCAGTGAAACAAATGCACATAGCCTGCGGTGCTGGGGAAGCAGATAAAGCAGCTAACTGTATCAAGCTGATAGGACTGAGTGAACATTACCTTCTTTAAAAAATAATAATAATAAAATAGATGGTTGGCATTTTTAGGAAAAACATTTTAGGTGTTTTTTCAACAGGTTTGGATACGTTTGCCCCTGTGGACTTTTAGAAAATAAACTAATTCTCACTAGTTCATTCAATGAATGGACATACATGCATCACTGGAGCATTCAGTCATTTTATGAAATTTGATATAATGTATTTAATATCATTTTGTGGTGTAAATGGTAAAATGATTTTAAAAAGCTCTTTTGAAAAGTAGCAATAATGACTGTTTTTCAGACTGAACTTTTCATGATGAATGTGTGTTAATGTGACCTTTTTGCAACGCAAGATAAAAGCTGAAATCAAATTTAATTAAAATCATCCCCCGAAACATGCACCAACATTTCATAAAACATTTTGATTTAATGTATTTTCATCAAATACAAATTAATTACTATTGCCACCAGTTCATGTTGGCTTTATTTGAATAGCAGCTTTATTTTGGGGAAATTCTTGCTTATTTTGCTGGTGCAAAGTTAAGTTTATTATTTTATAATTATAACGTACATTGATTGCATTAGTGAAATCTACAGTAAATCTTTCACTACAATGAAAAAGACTTTATACATGAAAACTTGCAAGGTTAAACTGAAACGTGTCTTCATACAGCACATTGTGCATGGAATACTTGAAATTATCATATTATTCCATCCACATCAGTATGTCACGTTCATAATATTTTACATCCCAGAAATGTATTTTCCGCTTGCAATATAGTGGCAACTTTATTACTCCCAAATAACAGACCAATGCAAGGCTCAAATATCCAGCTCAAGACATTCACATCCCACACCCGTGCCTTCAAAAGGATTTTATGGTAAAATCTCTCATACTAGTTAGACTGCAGTGATTTAAAAAGTTGAAAGAGAGCAGAAGTCAGGAGCTCTGGAATATATTAAACACAGTGTGAGAAGATAGCCGAAATATTCATCGTCAGGAGACTTCAGAATGCATTACCAAAGAACAATTTCAACAAGCTCTTAGTACCTCTCATTAGACGGTGTATCAAACCAGAACAAAACTCACTTCTCCTAACTACGTGGAGGAAGTGGATTGGAAAATTAAATGGAAGAGACAGCACAGCCTTTGCCATGGTATTGTCGCCAGGCCTCGTTCACGCTCAAAAGTCCCTCAGCTGCTAAATTACATGCTCTTTAATATCACATCATTGGCTGTCTTTGAATGCCTAAGCATATCAGGAAACACATGAAAATAATTGCTCGAAGACCCATTTTCTCGAGTTCACTCAAAGATGGCCTTACTTTGGAAGATTTCAAGTTTGCATGCTGGTGTGAGTTGGTAAAGCGAAGACCTTCTTCTTGGCCATCTTCTTTTTAAACCTAGAGTTTCTTTTTTTATTTTTAAGAAGGAATATTGTATTTGTATACCTTTGTATACGTCGGATATCATACAGTATAGTTCCTTGTTGAAAAATGAACTAGCAATATATACAATTATTTGAAACACTAACCCAATAAGAAGCTGTAAGTCAAGACCGTTAATTAAGGATTTTATTGGATCCCATATTTTTGAAAATATCTTTGCCTATCTAATATCTTATATCTCAGCACTTCTAGGAGTAACCAAATTTCAAATACTGGCATAGACACTTCCATTCCTGTAAAATTGCCTTCTTTGCTAAGATCATGAATAAAGAAACAGCTTGTGATATATATTTACTTCTTATACCCCTTCTTATACTTCTTATTTTTGCACAAGTGGCAAATCAGTTTTACATGCTTCTGAGATAAATCTGAATATACTTGGCCATTCTGGCCTTATTTTATGACATGATCAGAATGCATGAGACAACATACCTTCTGAGGTGTTACATCTGTTACATATAGAGGATATATTTGGGAAAAATCATATGTAGCTTGGTCCTTGAATAATGAAGTCTGTGAATAACTTTGAATTGGATCACAGTATGCCTTGCATTAATAGAGCATCCATTCATTTCATTAAAATAACCTTCCCGTGACTCATCGGGAAATTTTTTTCCAAGTTCCTTTTCTCATTCCAATTTTCAAAACATGTGAAATGTTTCCTAGTAAAATCCCTAAATTGTAAACACCAGGAAAAATTTCTGTAAATAAAGATCATATTTTAATCTTGACTGAATGAGCCAATACATATAATTATCAATACATATGTATCTTATGGAAATGAAACACTTTTGCTTCCATGGGGAGAAAACATTGTCTTGTAAGCCAGGGCGTGGTTTTTACAAATTGGGCTGTCCAAATATATATGTGGAAGATCCAGAAATGATCTGCTTCTATATCTTAAGAGAGTTATTTGTTACCATATACAGTATTCATTATAAAACCTTGAATATATTTTTATTGGACTATTCAACGAAGCTTTTAAAGATATCTTCCTACATGACATTCTTTCTACCCAAACTCATTCTGCTATCTTTGGTATCTCCACCATGAAAGGAACTGTAGATTAGTCGCCCAGTAGTAACATCTGAAGGAGGAAAGACTAAATCGTTTGAACTTACATAGATGTTTTGTTTTTTTAGACTTTCTGACAGCCTTATACTGTAATTCCATATAAATAAAATAATTATAAACTCTAATTTTTCAAATAACTTAACCTATGTGAGAACCGGAATGAAAAAAAAAAATTGAGGAAGTGTTACCATTGGGCTCTATCATTAATTAAAAAAGGGACAATTTTAACATTCTGCCTGACACTTTCTGCCAGGGGTAACCTAAAGTTTCTGAGCATGACCAAAAATCAGTGGAAAGTTTGTCTGCAGGCTTTCTTTTTGTGTAGCGGTGACAGTTTCTCATCTCATGGTGAATATCTTATGAGTAATATTTAATTGGGTTGGCATTGCCATGTCAACTGCCCCTCCTCTTTGCTTTCTTATGCATTAGAAACAGTCCTCAAATGAGCCGAGTCTCTCATCTCTGTCTGCTATAGGGAATCAGATAAAAGCCTCTTCAGAGAAACCTGCTCCTTTGCATAAGCACTACAGCCAAATCAAACAGTCCTTTCCTTCATTGTGCTCTGACAGCAGTATGACAAAGGTACACCTTTGGTTCTTTCCAATGGGACAATAGTTGTATCATGCACATCAAGGGAAGTTTTAAACATTTCAAGAGCCCTAAGTTGTTCTATGCATGCAAATATTCTCTTTGCATGTGTGACTTGAAAGGAAGAAGGCTCACATTCCCAAGAGATCGGTGGTTTGAGAGCACAGTTTTGCCCGTCTTTTGCATGCTAGCTTCATCCATATGCATTGTATGACATTTAAAAAATTTATTAAAGTTATTTCATTCAGTTTTTTTCCACCACTAAAGAAGTCCATCTCCTGTTGTCATCTAATGTCAAAATCCACTGACATATTTGTTTTGGAACTGTATTGGACAGATTTTGTTTGTATACAGTGCTCGATTTGTGCATATTTCTCTCCTGATTCGGATTATAATTTTTTTTATTATTATTATTATTATTGTTGCTGAAGGAAGCAATATTATGGATAGAGGACACATACTGTAAGAAATGTTTTGAAGTTAAAAACTTGATGGATTTTTTTTGTTACAAACATACAGCTTTCTACATAAGATGTTAACTAATGGACTGGAGTTGTGTTGTGAATTGTTGACGTTTTAATCAGCTGTTTGAACTCTCATTCTGACGGCACCCATTCACTTCAGAGGAATCATTGGTGAGCAAGTGATGTAATGCTATACCTGTCTCCAAATCTCTTCTGATGAAGAAACGCATGTCATTTAAAGCTCTCTTATGTACTCTAAGTGACAAAATATTTATGTACTGTATCTTGTTTGGCTTGATCGTGATTAAATTTTAAGCACATTTTAATTTTGGGGTGAGCTATTCCTTTAATACGCTGCACAAAAAGTGTGTGCAGAATAGACAAGCTTATGTTTTTATTTTATAATTTTTTTATCTCACTTGTTATGAAAGTGTAGTACAATTTACAAAAACATTGATACAGTTTTTCTTTTGTTCATTTGAATGAATGAATGAATGAGTGAGTGAAAAAATAAATATTTATGTTGAAGGCGAAATGCTGTTAATAATTTGCATTTGATTTGAACAAATAAAAATTATTTGCAATAAAATATAACAAAACGCAAAAATAATACATACAGTATGAAACTTTAAAATAACATAATGTGTACCATGGTTGCATAATAATTAGTCCAACAGCTTTATTTAAAAATGAAAATAGATCTGTGCTTCACAGGCAAAATCCACCACCTTCAACACATCTGCTGTATCTGATCAGTCGATGTATTATTGGGCCCTTCTTTACTATGGCAACACTAAACTACTTCTACTGCGTCATTTTTGGCTCAAGTCTAGGATTTTGAAAACTTTATTCCCTAACAATTGGTCTGGAGACAAAAAAAACAATAACACAGAACAGACAAAATAACCATCCAATTCACTCAACAGCCTTTGCAATCACATATCGAAATGGAAATTGCACCCTCTTGGAAGTGCCTGGTTCATGAATTACTTTTGCATTGATTGTGTGTTTTACATGCATCCAACAACTTGCATTTTGCACAGCTGCTCGTAACATATGGAGTGCTGTAATCTACAGCCAGTGGTGTATTTTCACTACTTGAAGGTGACATTTTTTTATCCATTCTGCAAGATCTATTTATTTTGCCACTGGAAATAATGCACCCTTTTTTACTGAGGAAATCTGTATAAAATTATAGTGCCACCGTTCAAGACAGAGCATTATGTTAAGGAACAAATCAAGCAGATTGCGAGTCCCTCAGCTTGAAGAAAGTAGCAAATGTGTCAAGACATGCCAAAAATAAGCAATCCACCTAAAAGAGTTGCAAAAGCAAACAAATGATTAAAGTGAAAATGCCTATTTACAGGAGCAACACTAAACCTCCTAACAGTGCACAGAATAAGCCTGATTGTCTCTCTATTAGCTAGTAAAATTAATTATTTTAGATGCACATCAGAAAAGTTGACATCCTGACAGGTCAGCCAGGACGTTGTTGTTTTTTCCATCATTTAACCAATGTAGAGATGACCTTTCTAATCAGGCCTGATAACAGACACCATTGACTTGGCCTCATCCGTGTCTCATTTGAAGCTCTCTTATGTACTCTGTGTGACACAACTATTTCTAGCTGATAGTGCATCTCGCCCCAAGTCTTTGTGATCTTAGATATCGCGTTTGACTTAGCAGGCTGATCAATATTCTATGAATTTTTGAAGCTCATTTAGTCTTGGGCAGAGAGAGCAGCCAAATGTGTTGGGGCATTACTGGGCCTAAATAAATAGGACAGTTCACAGTACAAAAAGTTCTGTTTCTGTTGTGCTTTAAAACACAATGTACTGTATGCATAACAATCTCTCTATTGATTGTACATAGCCGTCATGTTGATTTTCACACTCCATAACGAAGCAGTTGTTTGTATGGAAAAAAGTTTGCAGAATGTTACTTGCTGCACGCTATTCGACAGATACATCTACTATTCCTTTTGATCAAATGACCATTATACTGCAGGCGTTCACTGTCTCCTGCTGTCATTTCATTTAGCAATACTGGAATTGTAAGACCCTCATACTGTGCTTTCTGCCAAGATATCATTAGACACTTCAGAGTAGGAGATGACTTCAGCAGTTTACAAAAATGTTTTGAAGAAATATTAAGGTGAGTAAACTCTCATCATCCCTGCTTTGTAATTTGTGATATAACAGTACTTTAGTTAGACTAATGGTGTATTAGCAACACAAAGGTGTATAAATTTAACAGAAATCTGAATATGCTGCACATAAATTGTGTACAGAATAAAAGTTTTTGTTGTGTTTGTCTGAAATGTGGAAAATGTTTGAATATTTTGCCATTTATTTATTTATTTTAGTTCAGACTTTAAAAGTACATGTATTACTTTTTTCTGAAAATTCCCATTTGATTATATACCTTATACTAATAATGGCCAAATAACAACAAAATTCTGCAAGTTATATCATTCCACCAGTAGGTCTTTATGAGTGAGTCGAGTCATTCATTATCCAATTCATTCAAAACATCAATTCAGGAATGAAACCTGTGTCATTGAATCATTTATTCAGTATATTCGTTCAAACCACAGATTAATTTGGGAATGAAACAAACAATTCAAGTGAGCGAGTCATTGAATAATTAATTGATTGATTTGTTCAGAAATACTGATTCATTCAGCAAGGAGTATGTTTATGAACAAGTCAATAACAACCAATTCGTTCAAAACAACGATTCATTTAGCGCCATAAAAGTGTGTTTCTCGTGCAGACGCAGCAATTGTTATGCTTTGATTTCATTTGAAGGAGCAAAAATAGGCAAAATAAGTGGCAATATTGTGTCTAAAAATGCAAGCTGCTCAAATTTATTAGGTATTTGTTTGCCGAATTGTTGTACAAATGTATACTCGGACTCACAGTTGAGCACCGCTGTAATTCAGCACAAGGCTTTGGTAATACCGCTGGTGCCATATGACATTGGATAATTATCAAGCATAGAGTTACATATTCTTGCAAAATGTATAATATATCACTGATGAAACTTTGTATGTTTGTGGGGAAGTACTTTTGTTACAAGAATTTCCCTTATGAGAATGTAACTGGACCCGATCATAAGTTTAGCCACCTGTCCAAAAGATTAATTTGAGATGGTTTGTAGTGAGCTTAATGATTAGAGGTACACTCTGCTGCAAGAAAAATAATCACATCAGCTAGTGTCATTAGCACTCCTTTCCCCAGAGGTTAGAGCGTGTGGCACTCTTTCAGACTGAAATTAATTCCCTGACCTAATCAGAACCACATTCCATGACATGGGTTTAATTTTCTTTTCTTAAGGCTGTTATAGAATTTATAGATTAGATACAATGCGGCTTCCGTAATTATCAGTTGCAGTCATGAGATTATATTCCGCAGTAGAGTGCCTGTCTTGAGCGTATAGCAAAGGATGCTCACATGGTTTATACATCACATACATCAGTGTTTATTTCCATCATGCAAAAAGTTTTAATATGCTTGTTTAGTACGCAGTCATTATAATAACTAAATTGTTAATTATAAAAAAAAAAAAATTATAATAATAAAAACATTAAGGAGTCTATAAACACAGGGGAACATTGAACTTGACACCATGAATTTCAAATTATAAATCAACCATAGGAAAGAATTCTCTTTAAGTCATGCACACTAATGTCGAACCAGTTGTCATTTCCAAATGAGATTACAGCATCAGTTAATAAGCAACCCATGTATTGCTTTCAAAAATGAAAACATTCTTATCTTTATCTAGCACCATCAGAGGAAGTCATTAGAACTGATGATCTTAATTATACAGCATCAACTAGTATTATAATGCACAAACCAATAATATATGATCATATCGTAATGCAAATAATACATAAGTTACATTGTATTGTTTTTGTGCTGAAACTTTGATTATGCACCTGAGTGAGGACAGCAGTGCAAGAGAAGTTATGATGTTAAAGCATTTAAGGGTGATTATTTGTAAATTGTGGCAATTGATTTTTTTAACGGTCCTGAAAATGCATTTTATTAGCAATTTTATTATTTCACTTTAACTGTTTTGTCCTTAGATTATTGTGACTGCACTGTGTGGATGGGCAGAATTGTCACTCTGCCAGCAGGCTCTGGCTGTCACAAACATGGATTTGACTTGTTTTAAAGGCTATAAGGGAATGACAGGCCACTGTAAAATATGCCTTCAGACATTACCCTATGTTGGTGCCAGTTCTTCAACTGTGCCACCACTTGCCACAATTTATATGAATCATTCCCACACTCCCCTTGCTGATTGTGGCATACAGTATTTATTGTAAATCTATTCAACACAAGTGTGATTTTCAAATATTGCTGCACTCTCCTGAAGAATGATCGTAATAAGTTATACTGACCATAAACATAACTTTACAAGGCAGTGCCTGTCATAAAAGATGTAGGGTGTGTGATTATGAATTTTGCATGTTTATCACGCTGGATGAAAATATGGCAAAAATGTATAAATCTTTTCAAAATGCCATACTACACTCTTAGAAAAAAAGGGTTCATTGGGGTTCTACATAGAACCATAGGGTTTTTTACTCTCGAAATAACCTTTTATGCTAAAAAGGTTCTATAATGACAAGAAAGACCTGTGACGGTTGGGTTTTAGGAAACACAAGGAGAGGGTAAGATCCAATAGCAAGGTATGTTTAATAAACAAAAAGGGTAAATACAAAATAAACAGTCCAGGAAGACAAACAAAACCAAAGAGGGAACCGGATGAAACGGGAACTCGGAGGAATGAGAAGGTAAGAGGAAGTCTCAGGAGACGAGAACATAGATACACGAAGGGTAAGGACTCCATACAAACAACAGAGAAGGACAGCTATATATAAGGAGACTAATGACAAAGGATTGTCAGCACCTGTGCGATTTAATTGGAGTGCAATTACTGTGACGACAGGACCAGACTAGCGGAATTAAAGTGCCTATGGTGAAGTGCCTAAGGAGAAGTGAGCTCACTAGGGAACACCCAGGAAAACAGAGACTGACAGCGTGACGAGACCCCTTTTGGCACAAAGGTTCTTTAGCTATTATTCATTCATATATTACATTATTCTGCAACATTTTTGTATTTGTAATTAAATTATTGCTTGTAGTAACTTAATATCACATTTTAATCATGCTCCGAACTCCCAAATTGACTCAAATGATTCGCGAACCCGCTTTGAACTCCCGAACTGACTCAAATGATTCGCGAACCTGCTACGAACTCCCGAACTGACTCAAATGATTCACTAACCCGCTCCGAAATCTCGAATCATCATCCGCGAACCCGCTCCGAACTCCCTAAATGACTCAAATGATTCGCGATGCCCAAACTGACTCAAATTATTCGCGAACCCGGTCCGAGCTCCCGAATTGACTCAAATGATTCACACTCCGAGTCCGAACTCCCAAACTGACTCAAATGATTCGCAATCCCGCTCCGAACTGGCGAACTGACTGAAATGATTCGTGAACATGCTACGAACTCCCGAACTGACTCAAATGATTTGCAAACCAGAAAAATGTAAGTAAATGAACAAAAACTATCTTTAAAGTTTGGGCTCATAAATATTAGATCACTCACACCCAAAGCAGTTACTGTAAATGAAATTATCACAGACAATTGTTTTGATGTACTCTGCTTGACTGAAACCTGGCTAAAACCAAATGATTATTTTGGTCTAAATGAGTCTACTCCACCAAACTACTGTTATAAGCATGAGCCCAGTTGCAACAATATATAGTGATATTCTCAATGTTACCCAGAAAACAGCATACAGGTTTAACTCATTCGAAATACTTCGGAATACAAAAGAAATCTAATGTATCTCCTGCTCTGGCTACCAAGTATAGCCCAGAGTGCAGTCTGGATGATGGGGTGGGGCGACACGTTGGGCAGAGCGACACGTGTCGCCCCGCCCACCTCAGCGGTTATTGGTTTATGATTAAGATGAGCTTATTGGTGTACAGATGAGTGACGATTTTACAGCTTATTGGTATAGAGAATTGTGATGCTGTTAGCAGGATTGGAATGCGGAAGTAGACACTCAGATTAATAAACTTTTAATATAAATTAAAAAGTGAATATAAATGTTTTGTTTTTGCATTTATTGTTGCATTTCCACAACATCCCGTATAAATACAAAGAGTTTTGGATTACGACGAACAGAATAGAAATAAATGTTCTACTCCCTCAATGGCTGTGGACGCTGCCTCGGCATTACTCGCTGGTTTGAAAATGACACGGCAATATAATGCGAAGTATGGTTATGTAGATAGTCATGGAGTACCTTGATTTATATATTCAAATTATATATACATACATACATATATATATATATATATATATATATATATATATATATATATATATATATATATATATATATTAGGGGTGTAACGATACGCGTATTCGTATTGAACCGTTCGGTACGACGCTTTCGGTTCGGTACGCGGTACGCATTATGTATACCGAACGGTTCGTTGGAGTAATTAATTATATTTGAAAAAAAAAAAAGAGAGAGAAAGAAATATAATGATATGCGTTCAACAAGGTAGCCCAATAACCCAAACAACGTAACAGGCAACGCCCCTGACACTCCCGAAGAAGAAAAAAACACCATCTTATATGTTTATGTTAGGCTACTCAGCAGGCGCTCGCTCACTCAGTACACGCTGAAGGCTCGTTGCAAAATAGCCAATGCGTTTAACAGACTAGAAATGAGAAGATCCTCCAATAACCAACAGGTCTGGTGTTTGGGTGCACTTTGGATTCCCTTTAAGCTATAATGGTGATGGCAAGAGAGTGGTGGATAAATAAACAACGGTATGTCGCATCTGCAACATGACAGGGTACACCAGCGGGATTACAAAAAAAAAAAAAAAAAAAAACCAGCGGGAATATCTGGGATATATGCGTCAGTACTATCTGGGAAAAGACGAAAAAAAGGAGAAACATGCACGCAGCAAACTATCCCTGCAGCATTTAGACACAGGGAATCCAACCCAAACACCAGACCTGTTGGTTATTTTAGGATCTTATATTTCTGGTCTGTTAAAAGCATTAGACATTTTGCAACGAGCCTTCAGCGCGTGCTGAGTGAGCGAGCGCCTTAGGGGCCGTTCACATATCGTGCCTAAAAACGCATGGAAAACGCTAAGCGCGTCTTTCTCCTGAGGCGTCTGTCTTTGCTAAGCAACAATGACGTGCTCTCTCCATGAGACGCGGAAATTTCAGCGAAGGATAAATGGATTTGCAGCTCTAAAAATCGCTTGCAGTAGCTCTGCTACTGAATTTATTTCAAAATTGCAATCCATATACAACTATGATCAGCTGTTCCTTCATCTTGGCTGAGCTCTCAACGTTGTTACGGGAAAGGATGAAGCTGATTGGTTGGTTCTTGTCACATGACCCGCGGTGCGCTTGCGGCATTCTGAAAAGTTGAGATGTTTTTACATTTTGCTGTATCTAAAACGTATCGAACCGAACCGAACCGTGACATCAGTGTATCGTATCGAACCGAACCGTGAATTTTGTGAACCGTTACACCCCTAATATATATATATATAAAGGCCCGTCGCGACAAGGCAGGCAAACCAAGCAATTGCTTGGGGCCCCGAGCTGGCCTGGGGCCCCAAGACAACGACTGGTTAACAATAAAATGCAACGACACTGTGTGAGCGCCCCTTTTGATCATCAATGCAGTAACGTGTAAGCACACTGTTATCGGGATCCCCCTTAAAGGGGCCCCTCTCAGTAGTCGCTGACAGCAGCCAGCCAACCACCTGATCTCACGTGATGGACTAATATCTGTAAATATTAATCCGGAACAGTCTATTTAAATATGAATCCTGCATGTTCTGCGTGTCTCTGTTAATGAATGGAGCAGAAGCGCGACTTCCTTTATTAACACACACTGAAGCGCACGTGATGCTCGCTCGTAATTTTAGTGTCTTCTGTCTCACTAAATAAGACGAGAACACATGAATAACATCTCCAGGACTGCTCTGACAGTCACTTCATGGGCATTTGACCGTTTGATCTGAGTAAAACTAGCGTCCCATCACATACACAGAACTGTATGTCAAAATAAAAGTCCTGTTTTAGACAAGTATTTGCCAGAGATGTATTACTATTGTTCAGCAGAATGTACATAGCCTACTACTAAAAAAAATCTAAGGTTTTTTTTTTTTTTTTAAGGTTTAATCAACCAGTTGATCTCAGTTCATTCTCTATTTCCCTTCAATGAACTTAACACACAAATGTGTTTCATGCCGCAAAACAAAAAAAAAAAAAAAAAAAAAATAACAGTCCTTGGAACAAAATCCTGTGTAAACAAAAGCCCAGAAGATCACCACGCCGGCCTCTTCCCTGTACCCGTGTGGGTTAAACTTGAAAAGGACTCTGCACTGCAAGCATTCCCTGATGCTGTACATCTGTCTGAACTCGTTCCGGTAGACAGGAGGAAAATTCTTCCAGTTGACCACAACTTGTAGTGTAAAGACAAAATACAGGAAAGATGATAATAATAATAATAATAAAAATTTAACAGCCTTGTAATACAAAATTCAATTGGAGAATGAGCGTTAAACGGGGAAATCTTACTCTCTAGCCAGGCAAACTGTGCCGCTTTCCGAAAAACTTCGGAGCACATCCCTAAACCATCTGCAAACCAGAGAAAGTGTCAAATATGCAGAGTCACCCGCTGACAAAATAACTTCCCTGAGGATTTCCAGGGGAAGCTGTTGAATCAAAAACATACATAGGTTTATTAATACATGTATATAAAAGTTATTAAACATTATATAAACACTGAATACAGACAACCTTGCTTTAAAACTATCATTAAAAACTCTTTAGATTGTTGTCACAGCTGCATACTCATTCTTTTATAATAACACTAATAAAATGTTAATATATACAGTACTGTGCAGAAGTACTAGGCATGTTAGTATTTTCACACTGAAAAAAAATAGTTTTAAACCAATTATTTATATCTTTTGCTGTAGTGTGTCAGTAGGATATATTAGTTTACATTTCCACACATTCATTTTGCCATTAATTGTAATAATCCAGTGAGATATTTGTATATATTTGTATGCATGATCCACATGAAGATCTTTTACATTGAATATAAATATTTCTGTCTTATATGGTGAACAAAATCCACATTAGATTGCAAACAGAAGTCATTTAAAACACTCGCTGCTGTCTGAAAATGAATTAAGCTGAAATGTTTTTAAATGTCTTTGATGCTGATGTTAACTGATAGCTATATATTAAATAATCCACAGTGTTGACCAATATAGTACTTGTACATAATACCAATTTCATATCTGAACAACTATGTAGCTGTAATAACTAAAATACCTCTGCATGTACACACATGTAATTATTAGTTCTTAATGAATGTATGTGCACAAATAACCTGCTTTGCTGGACTCTGCCTGAAGACATTGTCTTTTGAATGGTGAAGTTCCTCCCCTCAGTGGTTGAGCTCTAAAAGAACAAATGTCAATATAGTGCAGAGTAATGTTTCATGTAGCAAGATTCAAACAGCTACATACATTTGCGGAGTGAATCTGTCCAGGAGAACAGAACAACACCACCTCCTGATCATGTCATCCCGAAAAATAATAATAATAACTAGATAAAAAAGTTCGTCAAGACAAACTTTAAGTTGGCTTGAGAAAGCCTGACCAGAAAGTCTGAAAAAGTTTGAAAAGTTTGAAAAGTTTGAAAAGTTTGAAAAGATTGAAAAGTTTAAGTTTAAAAAGTTTTAAGTTTGATGGTTTTCAGTCTGAGATATATAGATAGATAGACAGATAGACAGATAGATAGATAGATAGATAGACACAGTCAGAAGATAGATAGATAGCTAGATAGATATATAGATAGATAGAGAGATAGAGAGATAGATAGATAGATAGATAGATAGATAGATAGATAGATAGATAGATAGATAGATAGATATATAGGTAGATAGATAGTTTGAAAATGTGAAAAGTTTAAAAAGTTTAAAAAGATTTAAGTTTAAGAAGTATAAAAATGACAGTGATTAACATATTGTTAGCATTACAAGCAAGTGACTATCATGTGACAAGCATGTACTTAGCATGATTAGCAAGGTATCTAGCATGTCGCTAGCATAATTAGCAAGTGACTAGCCATGTCGTTAGCATGATTAGCAAGTTACTAGCATGTCGCTAGCATGATTAGCAAGTTAATAGCATGTCGCTAGCATGATGTTAACATGATTAGCATGTTTCTAGCATGCGACTAGCATGTTGCTAACATGATTTTAACATGATTAGCATGCGACTAGCATGTTGCTAGCATTATTTTAGCATGATTAGCATGTTGCTAGCATGATTTTAGCATGATTAGCATGTTGCTAGCATGATTTTAGCATGATTAGCATGCGACTAGCATGTTGCTAGCATGATTTTAGCATGATTAGCATGTTGCTAGCATGATTTTAGCATGATTAGCATGTTGCTAGCATGATTTTAGCATGATTAGCATGCGACTAGCATGTTGCTAGCATGATTTTAGCATGATTAGCATGTTGCTAGCATGATTTTAGCATGATTAGCAGGCGACTACCATTTTGCTAGCATGATTTTAGCATGATTAGCATGTTGCTAGCATGATTTTAGCATGATTAGCATGCGACTAACATGTTGCTAGCATGATTTTAGCATGATTAGCATGTTGCTAGCATGATTTTAGCATGATTAGCATGTTGCTAGCATGATTTTAGCATGATTAGCATGCGACTAGCATGTTGCTAGCATGATTTTAGCATGATTAGCATGTTGCTAGCATGATTTTAGCATGATTAGCATGTTGCTAGCATGATTTTAGCATGATTAGCATGTTGCTAGCATGATTTTAGCATGATTAGCATGCGAATAGCATGTTGCTAGCATGATTTTAGCATGATTAGCATGTTGCTAGCATGATTTTAGCATGATTAGCATTCGACTAGCATGTTGCTAGCATGATTTTAGCATGATTAGCATGTTGCTAGCATGATTTTAGCATGATTAGCATGTTGCTAGCATGATTTTAGCATGATTAGCATGCGACTAGCATGTTGCTAGCATGATTTTTAGCATGACTAGCACATTGCTAGCATGATTTTAGCATGATTAGCATGCGACTAGCATATTGCTAGCATGATTTTAGCATGATTAGCATGTTGCTAGCATGATTTTAGCATGATTAGCATGTTGCTAGCATGATTTTAGCATGATTAGCATGTTGCTAGCATGATTTTAGCATGATTAGCAGGCGACTAGCATGTTGTTAGCATGATTTTAGCATGATTAGCATGTTGCTAGCATGATTTTAGCATGATTAGCATGCGACTAGCATGTTGCTAGCATGATTTTTAGCATGACTAACATGTTGCTAGCATGATTTTAGCATGATTAGCATGTTGCTAGCATGATTTTAGCATGATTAGCATGCGACTAGCATGTTGCTAGCATGATTTTTAGCATGACTAGCATGTTGTTAGGATAGATAGATAGATAAGTTTGAATAGATAGATAGATAGATAGATAGATAGATAGATAGATAGATAGATAGATAGATAGATAGATAGATAGATAGATAGATAGATGAGTTTGAATATAGATAGATAGATAGATGAGTTTGAATATAGATAGATAGATAGATAGATAGATAGATAGATAGATAGATAGATAGATAGATAGATGAGTTTGAATATAGATAGATAGATAGATAGATAGATAGATAGATAGATGAGTTTGATAGATAGATAGATAGATAGATAGATAGATAGATAGATAGATAGATAGATAGATAGATAGATTAGTTTTAATATAGATAGAGAAGTTTGATAGATAGATAGATAGATAGATAGATAGATAGATAGATAGATAGATTAGTTTTAATATAAATAGATAGATGAGTTTGAATATAGATAGATAGATAGATGAGTTTGATTATAGATAGATGAGTTTGATTATAGATAGATAGATAGATAGATAGATAGATAGATAGATAGATAGATAGATAGATAGATAGATAGATAGATGAGTTTGATTATAGATAGATAGATGAGTTTGATTATAGATAGATAGAAACAGTTAGATAGATAGATAGATAGAGTTTGATTATAGATAGATAGATAGATAGATAGATAGATAGATAGATAGATAGATAGATAGATAGATAGATAGATAGATGAATATATATGATATGATAGATGAGTTTGAATGGGTTAGTAATAGTACATACAATATGTACATAGTACATAGACTATGAGTTTAATGGGCTTCAGTGTGTTTAGATTTGAATTTTTGACAGTTGGAGTTTGACGGAATGTTCAGTTGAGCAGAGGCTTTTCAATGTAAGTCTATGGGAGTTTTTATGATTTTTAATCTTCAGTTTTATGAAAAGTCTAAGTCCGATCAGTCTAAAAAGATATAGCAACTAACTTCAGATCAGTCTGAAGAGCTGGGCTGAGTTTGGAGTTTGTAGAGTTAAAGCTCTAGGAGGAGTAGCAGTCAAAAGTTTTAGTCTCAGAAGAATAATAATAAGAAGTTTAAATACAATATCAGTAAGTTGGCTCTCTCAAGCCAACTTAATAAACACACAAAAATCATGCATGTCTGTTCAAATAACTTGACAAATGTGATGCCATACCTCTGTAAAATCAAACCTAAGAAATAAAGTCATGTACAGAGTGTACTGTTACAATCCACAAAGAACAATAAAATGAGCAATTTATAACAATTATTAACAATAATTATTCAAATTGAACGTACCATGGATAAATAAATGATCGAACATCCCATTTTATATTATAAGATATTTACACAACCACTTTTACTCACCTCATGCAAATCAACGTGGAATAGCGTTATTACTCTACTGCTGCAGTTGCCACCATTCTGTTTGTTTCAACGCAAACTGCCCCCTGCTGGCTCGGAGCAAAATGTCAAAGGCGGGGAAAACAAATATGAGCTGGGCGACATGTATTGCTCCGCCTCGAAGTGTCGTCCTGCCCCATCATCCGGACTGCACTCTGGGGTTACTCCTGGCTACTGTGTATTGAGAGTGAGGAGTTGTCGTCATAGCACAGAGCCCCTCCCCTCGATATCACAGTCTCCGCCATGTTGGCTGGACACCAGCGGCAAAACATTATTTTTTACGTGTGTTGTTAACTTAGTAGTAGAGGAGGTTTTGCACTGTTTTACCATGCCTGGAAGTTACCCTTACGAAAATTAACCATGGTTTTACTACAAATAAAACCAAAATGGTTACTATAATTAAACCATGGTAACCACAAAATAACCATGGTTTTGATATATTAACCATAGTTTAACCATGGTATTTGTAGTAAATCTGTGGTTATACAAATGGTGGTCAACACGCCAAAAAACCATGGGTTACTACAGTTTTACTATAATAAAACCATGGTTATTTTTCGTAAGGGTACTGCTGCGTCAAAAACTGCTCCAGTACCTCACACGATACCTATGGAACACAAAGGAACAATTGAATACAGTTTTTTTTAGGTTACACCAAGCGCAAAACAGCGGTATTTGGAGAAGCTCTCAGGCATCCAAAATATCGACCCATACGAGCTCCCTGCAGCCGAATGGCACAGAGACCTGGACCATTTGCTTCCATGCACACATATGGACATTGTCAATTATCTTGTTTTTGGTATAAGTTACTACACAATTCAGGAGTTTAAAAGCCACAAGTCTTTGGAAAGTTACGAGGCTTTCTGCTGTGGTCGGTTCCAAGCCCCCAGGTGATGAAAACAGCGTTGTACTGGCCAAAGTAAGTTTATTCACATCCGTTTTAGCATGTTGTAATTAATTACACATTGCATTTAGCAGACACTTCTTGACCTAAATGACAAAGTAACTTAAATAACTGCCACTGTTTCGTAAAGACTAGATTGTAACGAGATGTTCAATGTACACAAACGTTTCCAACATGTTTTGATGTAGGCTAAAGCTGTGTATGTTTAGTTATAATTTGATTTTGGCCCAATGACACATATTGTACCAGGTTTTTGTGTTGGGGGCTACAAAGTGGACAAACCAGTTCTAGGTTGGCTAGGGTAGTTAAATGTGTGATT
Organism: Carassius gibelio; assembly: GCF_023724105.1. Lineage (NCBI taxonomy): Eukaryota > Metazoa > Chordata > Actinopteri > Cypriniformes > Cyprinidae > Carassius > Carassius gibelio. The sequence goes on from NC_068384.1 coordinate 5,173,287, forward strand.
ACAAGATGTAAATGTCCTGGTTAGATTGAAGCCATTAACAGTGTGAATTATCCTGCCTGATCTATCTCAACTGCCGAAAAATACACATGAGTTAGACAAAATGACTGACAACATGGGCACTATTTTCTCTAATACATTAGAAGCTTTTGCCCCCATCAAATTGAAAAAGGTTAGAGAAAAACATATTGTGCCATGGTATAACAGTAATACTCACTCTCTCAAGAAAGTAACTCGTAGTCTTGAACGCAAATGGAGAAAAACTAATTTGGAAGTTTTTAAAATTGCTTGGAAAAACAGTATGTCCAGCTATAGACAGGCTCTAAAAACTGCTAGGGCAGAGCATATACACAAACTCATAGAAAATAACCAAAACAATCCAAGGTTTTTATTTAACACAGTGGCTAAATTAACAAATTAACAGACGCCACCTGATTCAAATATTCCACCAACATTTAATAGTAATGAATTTATGAATTTCTTCACTGATAAAATAGATAACATTAGAAATACAATAGCGAATGTAGATTCTACAGTGTCTAACACTTCAGTTTCATCCATCGCACCCAAAGATAAACTTTACAAATAAGCATTACAAATATAGGACAGGAAGAGCTAAATAAACTTATCAATGTATCTAAAACAACAACATGTTTATTAAATCCTGTACCCACTAAATTACTGAAAGAGTTGTTACCTGTAGCCGAAGAACCGCTTCTCAATATCATTAACTCGTTGTTATCTTTAGGTCACGTCCCAAAACCTTTCAAGCTGGCAGTTATTAAGCCTCTTATTAAGAAACCAAAACTAGATTCTAGTGAACTGGCAAATTATAGGCCTATTTCAAATCTTCCATTTATGTCAAAAATTTTAGAAAAAGTTGTGTCTGCTCAGTTGAGTACCTTCCTGCACAAAAATTATCTGTATGAAGAATTTCAGTCAGGTTTCAGGCCCCACCATAGCACAGAAACTGCACTTGTTAAAATTACAAATTTATTGCTTCTTGCGTCAGATCAAGGCTGCATCTCATTTCTAGTCTTACTTGATCTTAGTGCTGCGTTCGACACCATAGATCATGACATACTCATAGATCGATTACAAAACTATACAGGTATTCAATGGCAGGCTCTAAGATGGTTTAGATCCTACCTGTCTGATTGCTACCATTTTGTTTACTTAAATGGGGAGTCATCTTATTTATCATCAGTAAAATATGGAGTGCCACAAGGATCCATCCTAGGTCCCCTTCTATTTTCAATATACATGTTGCCCCTTGGTAATATTATTAGAAAATACGGAATTAGCTTCCACTGTTATGCTGATGATACTTAGCTATATATCTCAATATATATATCTTATCAAAACCATGGTTGACATCACTGTATTCTGTTTGCACCTATATCTTTATTTGTGTTTCTTTTAGGCAAATGATTAGGTAGTTAATAAGCGGAGATGTTCTGTTTATCTACAGTAGGACGGCATTTAACTAGGCTATTTGTGATGTGCTTCTTTTCCTTATTATTAATCTTTATTGTTAACCATATTGATGAGAAATGTGATGCATATGTAAAGTGCATAGGCTACTTTAAATCAGTTTTGTTCTATAATGTTGTAATCGTTTTTTTTTTCTGCACACACACATAGGCTACACTACACATACACATGAATGCTATTTTCAAACAGAAGCCTGTAACACACATGATATCTGTCACAGCATACCTAATGACTTCTAAAAATTACAAATTATATATAATTTTATTTCAAATAAAGGGAAAATTAAAAATGAGTTTAATCCAAGCAGCTCTAAAAGATCGTAGATTAGTTCTGCATCCTTCTGAATTAAGTGTTTGCGGTGTTGCCATTTAAACATGTTAATTACAAAAACAAAACCTTTAGTGAACTGTCTCTGGAAAAATCAACAGTGATTGATCAGCCTTTATTTATGTACAGTATTGTAGACGTTATTACCTAGGCGAAGCAAAATTTGCTGAAATATAGGCTACAGAAAGAGTGCCTGCATGGTTCTCAATCAGATGCCTGTCAAAGTTGAGTTTGTTACTATAGCAACAGTAAAACTGTCATGTCGTTATAACGAGAAAACAAACTTTCGTTATGTCGAGATAACGAGAAAATTAAGTAATCATAACGAGAAAATGACTTTCTTTTTGACGAGATAACGAGAAAATTAAGTCGTTATAACGAGAAAACAAGAAGGAAAAAAAATTGTAATGCATGGCCGCTTATTGGACCAAAAAACACTACACAGAATCTTGTATATAACAATCTGCAACTAGACGGATGTACTGTTACTTCCTCTACAGTCAAAAATCTGGGTGTTATATTAGACAGCAACTTGTGTTTTGAAAATCATATTTCCCATGTTACAAAAACTGCATTCTTCCATCTTAGAAACATTGCCAAGCCACGAAACATGTTATCTGTTTCTGATGCAGAAAAGCTAGTTCATGCATTCATGACCTCTAGACTGGACTATTGTAATGCACTTCTAGGTGGTTGTCCTGCTTCGTCAATAAACAAGCTACAGGTAGTCCAAAATACAGCAGCTAGAGTCCTTACCAGGTCAAGAAAATATGATCATATTACCCCAATTTTACAGTCTCTGCACTGGCTACCTATTAAGTTCTGTATCAGTTATAAATTATCATTACTTACATAAGGCCCTAAATGGTTTTGCTCCTGCATACCTAACTAGCCTTCTACCACGCTACAACCCATCACGCTCCCTAAGGTCACAAAACACTGGATTTTGGTAGTTCCTAGGATAGCAAAGTCCACTAAAAGAAATAGAGCCTTTTCACATTTGACTCCCAAACTCTGGAATAGCCTTCCTGATAATGTTCAGACAAACTCTCTCTGTTTAAATCTAGATTAAAAACGCATCTCTTTTGCCAAGCATTCGAATAATGTATCTTAAATTGTGAGTGTAGTTGCATCTGATCAAATGTGCATTTTTATTCTTTAGCTTGGGTTTAACTAATTAATTTTACTTTGTTGGATCAGCAGCTATGCTAATGATGTCTCTATTTGTTTCTATAATTTGCCACAGGATTTACATCCCGTGGTAACTAGGATTTACACAAGCTCCAGTCTGGATCCAGAACACCTGAGAAGAGATGATGCTGACCCTCAGAGGACCTCAGATGATGCTAACCCTGAATCAACAACAGAAACTAACAAATATTGCTACAAGTGTGACTGCATCATATAATAATTATTCATTATTAATAATATTAATAATGTTCATCATCTGGCTGACTACGTCTTGTATTAATTTTTCCACAAATCCTGTCATACGTGCATAAACTGACAGTCACCACTTATAAGCTATTACTAAATATTGTAGAAACATAATTTTATATAAAGTTGCTTTGTAACCATATGTATTGTAAAAAGCGCTATACAAATAAACTTGAATTGAATTGAACTCCCGAAATGACTCAAATGATTCGCGATCCCCAAACTGACTCAAATGATTCGCGAACCCGCTCCGAACTCCCGAAATGACTCAATTGATTCGCGATCCCGCTCCTAACTCCCAAACTGCTCTGAGATCCCGAAATGACTCAAATGATTCGCGGTCCCGCTCCTAACTCCTGAAATGACTCAAATGATTCGCGATCCCGCTCCTAACTCTGAAACTGACTCAAATGATTCGCGAACCCGCTCCGAACTCCCGAAATGACTCAAATGATTCGCGATCCCGCTCCAAGCTCCCGAACAGACTCAAATGATTCGCGATCCCCAAACTGACTCAAATGATTCGCGAACCAGCTCCGAACTCCCAAAAGATTGATTCGCGATCCCCAAACTGACACAAATGATTCGCGAACCTGCTCCGAACTCCCGAAATGACTCAAATGATTCGCGATCCCGCTCCAAGCTCCCGAACAGACTCAAATGATTCGCGATCCCCAAACTGACTCAAATGATTCGCGAACCAGCTCCGAACTCCCAAAAGATTGATTCGCGATCCCCAAACTGACTCAAATGATTCGCGAACCCGCTCCGAACTCACAAAATGACTCAAATGATTTGCGATCCCCAAACTGACTCAAATGATTCGCGAACCCGCTCCAAACTGCCGAAATGACTCAAGTGATTCGCGATCCCGCTCCTAGCTCCCAAACTGACTCAAATGATTTGCGAAACCGCTCTGAGCTCCCGAATTGATTCAAATGATTCGCGATCCCGCTACGAACTCCCGAACTAATTCAAATGATTCGCAATCTGACTCAAATGATTCAGAAAATTACCTGAACTGGAGTTCCAAACTGTATGATGTTCATTGTGATGAGCAGATATTTGAGATGCCATCCTTTTAAAGGATTGACAGCCACGATCACTTGATTGCATGTAGCTCTGTGAATGTAATAACAAAATTAAATAAAAATGTCTTGCTCTTGTAGAATAATGTTCTAATGAATAATGTTTTACTCCTATTGACAGTTGTTTTGTAATATCAGGAGAAATACAAAGATGTTAAAATTGAGAGAGGGCTGCTCAGTTTCTTACAAAAACATTTGCACAATTTAAATGAAAGATGTGGAGGCAAAAAAATCACTGATGCATTTTTTTTTAGCAACCGGCCTTTAGATCTAGCATTCTGCATGCTTTAAATCAGATACAGAAATGATGTAGCTTGAACGAATAGCATTTTTATTTAAATGAACAACAGAGAGAAAGTGAGAAACTGCATGTGTAAATAATGTGTGTGTAGTGTCTCTTCAATAATCAAGCTGCAAGTTTAGTTAAATCAAAAACAGATACATTGTTGCTTTTTAGTTTTTCAGTATGCTATCCAAGCTATTTTATTAATGAATATCGCATTGATCATGAAGTTTCTGTGGTCATGATTGTTTGTGAGTTGCGTGTGCAGTGAATTGGCCCTTTCCTTTGTGGTAAAAAAAAAAAAAAAGGTCAGTCACATCCCTAATTGTTTGGAAGAAAGTATGCAAGATTCTAAGTTATTTCACAAATAATTTATATGTTTTTCCAACTTGCAGGAATCAGTAAAGCCAACTCCGACTATAGTTTTTCATGAAGCTTCAAACCCCCTCCATGCAAATGCATCAATATGTCAACATTGTGAGCCCAGAAATGGATGTGATGGAGGCAATGGAGTGCCTCTTATTTCATATTCAGTGTAGAATACCCCAAGGACATCATTCACATGATGAATTTTGTTGAGCAATAGGCTACCTGTTTAAATACCTGTTTAAAATCTCCAGAAGCCAAAAAAAATTGTCTGTCCCAGTGCTTAAAATCTATAATCAATTATCATAATACTTTGATATTTCGTGAATAGTGCTAATGTAAATTTTTAAATATTAAGCGTTTGATGTTATTCTGAAATGCTGATCTGAATTTGAATCTGTAATTACAATTCTTTATGAGTGATATTAATATGATTTTTTTTTTATTTGAAGTACTTCTATATCTATATACAGTATTGTTCAAAATAATAGCAGTACAATGTGACTAACCAGAATAATCAAGGTTTTTCGTATATTTTTTTATTGCCACGTGGCAAACAAGTTACCAGTAGGTTCAGTAGATTCTCAGAAAACAAATGAGACCCAGCATTCATGATATGCACGCTCTTAAGGCTGTGCAATTGGGCAATTAGTTGAATTAGTTGAAAGGGGTGTGTCCAAATATAGCAGTGTGGCATTCAATCACTGGGGTCATCAATTTTGTGAAGAAACAGGTGTGAATCAGGTGGCCCATTTAAGGATGAAGCCAACACTTGTTGAACATGCATTTGAAAGCTGAGGAAAATGGGTCGTTCAAGACATTGTTCAGAAGAACAGCGTACTTTGATTAAAAAGTTGATTAGAGAGGGGAAAACCTATAAAGAGGTGCAAAAAATGATAGGCTGTTCAGCTAAAATGATCTCCAATGCCTTAAAATGGAGAGCAAAACCAGAGAGACGTGGAAGAAAACGGAAGACAACCATCAAAATGGATAGAAGAATAACCAGAATGGCAAAGGCTCAGCCAATGATCACCTCCAGGATGATCAAAGACAGTCTGGAGTTACCTGTAAGTACTGTGACAGTTAGAAGACGTCTGTGTGAAGCTAATCTATTTTCAAGAATCCCCCGCAAAGTCCCTCTGTTAAAAAAAAGGCATGTGCAGAAGAGGTTACAATTTGCCAAAGAACACATCAACTGGCCTAAAGAGAAATGGAGGAACATTTTGTGGACTGATGAGAGTAAAATTGTTCTTTTTGGGTCCAAGGGCCACAGGCAGTTTGTGAGACGACCCCCAAACTCTGAATTCAAGCCACAGTACACAGTGAAGACAGTGAAGCATGGAGGTGCAAGCATCATGATATGGGCATGTTTCTCCTACTATGGTGTTGGGCCTATTTATTGCATACCAGGGATCATGGATCAGTTTGCATATGTTAAAATACTTGAAGAGGTCATGTTGCCCTATGCTGAAGAGGACATGCCCTTGAAATGGTTGTTTCAACAAGACAATGACCCAAAACACACTAGTAAACGGGCAAAGTCTTGGTTCCAAACCAACAAAATTAATGTTATGGAGTGGCCAGCCCAATCTCCAGACCTTAATCCAATTGAGAACTTGTGGGGTGATATCAAAAATGCTGTTTCTGAAGCAAAACCAAGAAATGTGAATGAATTGTGGAATGTTGTTAAAGAATCATGGAGTGGAATAACAGCTGAGAGGTGCCACAAGTTGGTTGACTCCATGCCACACAGATGTCAAGCAGTTTTAAAAAACTGTGGTCATACAACTAAATATTAGTTTAGTGATTCACAGGATTGCTAAATCCCAGAAAAAAAAAATGTTTGTACAAAATAGTTTTGAGTTTGTACAGTCAAAGGTAGACACTGCTATTTTTTTGAACACACCCCTTTCAACTAATTGCCCAATTGCACAGCCTTAAGAGCGTGCATATCATGAATGCTGGGTCTTGTTTGTTTTCTGACAATCTACTGAACCTACTGGTAACTTGTTTGCCACGTAGCAATAAAAAATATACTGAAAACCTTGATTATTCTGGTTAGTCACATTGTACTGCTATTATTTTGAACAATACTGTATTTCCATTGTGAGTTATATTAATATGGATTTTTTAGGTACTTGATGTAGTTCTAACCCTGATGGGAATTTACATTATTTATTAGTGATAGATTAATGTAATTTTATAATGGACTTATTTTGTAATATGTAGATGTAGGTGAAACTCTATTTTCATTATTTATTAGATTTTTTAAATGGTTGGTATTTGGACATTTGTATATTTAAAGCCTTGAATATTTGAAATTACAGTAGCATTCTTTCAGTAATAGTAATTATTTTTGTTAATATAAATAAATGACTAGTTCTATGCACTTTGGGTGAGCTTTTTTTCAGTATTAATGGGTGACTTTTTTATTTGAATTAGATTTTTACCTTTTAGGGTCTTGCTGTTTTGTCAATTATCTGAAATATTTAATCCGAAAAGGACAAATAAAATAATCATGAATGAACCCTTAAAATGTTCCATATAAAACCCTTTTCTTTTGAGTGAATCCTTAAAAAGGGTTCTATAGAACCTTTTAGGGGTTTCAAATACATAGCGCCTTATAGAACCTTTTAAGGTTCTATATAGAACCTTTTCTTCTAAGAGTGTATATACTACATTGATGTCTTCAGAAATGAAAGATTACAAATTTATTAGGTTTATTTCAGATTGGTAAAGCATGGACTGAGCTGTTTCTGTTACAAAAGGAGAGAATGCAAAAGTTCTGTATTGCCATTGTGCCCTTACGAAAAAGAGGTTTATTCAAGTGTGCTATTAGTATACTTCTTTTAGACTAAAAATAGGAAAGTATGCTTTTAGTTTACTTTTTATGTGCTTCTCAGAAATTGGCTTTATGTACTCCTCAGAAAAATACTTAAAATGACATTTAAGTATACTTGACTCATACTTACAAAAAGTCTAAATATATTTGAGCTATACTCCTAGAATCTGTGTTTTCATCATTATAGATAGGCCTATTCATAAAACAAAAATATATAATTAAAACCTAAATAGGAACATATACTTAAAGTATGATGTAAAGTTCAATTAAAGAAAACTTACTTGCAGTATTAAACTAATAAACTATAATTTAATGAGACACTGATATTTGTAAACTTGCGACATAAAGTATACTTAAAATATACTTGAACTTTACTTCTTTTTGGTAAGGGTGATCATACCCTAATTATTGATAATTTCACATTTATCTAAACCAGTGGTCTTTTTACATAAATCAGTTTTTTTATTCCAAATTTTAATTACATTTGTTTACATTATAATTTTACACACCGGCTGTGCCAGGGGGACGTCAAAAACTGCCAACCCCCCCCCCCCCCCCCCCCCCCCATTTTACCCCCCACCCTCTTCCTGATTAAAAAATGTATTCGGGATAAAGATTTTTTTTTTTTTATTACCTTCAAACTACGCAGAACAATAATAAATAATAATTATTTCGACATTTATTCGTACACTGAACCGAGAACCGTTTTTGTCGGACGCTTCCGATTTGAGAACCAAGGAGCTGATGATACTGCGCATGTGATTCAGCGTGAAGCAGACTGACACAGAGCGTGTCTGAACCGAACTGATTCTTTTGATGATTGATTCTGAACTGATTCTGTGCTAATGTTATAAGCGCGGGTAAACCGAAGGCTTGAATAAAGGTCAGCCATCGCCAATGACATCACATCGAGCGCAAAAGAACCGGGGAACCTTTTTTTTTTTTTTCAACTTTATTTGATCGAACTCTCCGAAAGAACCGGTTCACTTGAGCACCTGCTCCTTTGCCCCTTAAGTGCCCTTTTGTCAAAGCAAAATTTCCTCGAATTTTGTTTGTAATAACATTCCCTTTTGTGAATGCCTGCCCACGCCCAATCATAATATTAGTACAATTTATTAATAATAATAATTTATCCGTAAATAAAATAACCAACATGATGACCTTTCACCTGATGACCTCATCCAACTGGGACGATTCCTCACGCCGCACGCGCATTTTTTGAATTGCTAGGGGATATCTTCAACACCGCGGCAGCTGGTAAGTGGTGTTTCGTTCTCAGCGAAGTGATTTAGATGTTTATTTACTTATTATGATTTTACAAGAACGATGTGATGTGAGAACATGCAGATATGTTGTTTATATTGCTTTGTGTAGCCTGTAGTGTAGAAGTAACACTAGCGTGTTGTTTGAGGAAGAAAAGTTTCACAGGCAACGAGGGGACAGCTGGTCTTTTTTTTATGTAATTTGACTAAACTTTTATTATATTACAGTATTTATTTATTAGTGCCTTAAAAATAATTATCACAACACTGGTAAGGCTTATTCAGATTTTCTCATTCTCTGAAATATCATTATAAAAATAAAAACAATTCAGAAATGAATTAAAATATAATTATATTTGAAATGTGACGCAAATATATATATATATATAATATATATAGTATATATATATATTTTTTTTTTTCTACAATAGCAACATACTGCAAGACCACTTTAGCCTTTAAACTCAATAATATATCTCTCTGGAAATAAATGTAAAAATATCAATGTCAATAACAAATGATTAATATACCTGATATCAAAGTGCAGTGTGAAGGATATGAATAACAAATGTAGCCTGTCATTTGTTTACATTGCAACTACAACAGTGATAATAATATTAATCACTGTATTCCAGTGTAACAGTTTTTAATGTTTTGTATCAATATTTAAGGTGGATTTACTGATTAGGTGCAAGAGTAGTAGTGATGGTTAAAATAATAGATTAATGCTGAAATAGTAAATTGAGCCTTGTTCCAGAGAGTGGAAAGTAATAGATCAAATGAGGAGATGGAGATAGAGGAAGAAAAAGAGGGAATGGTGAGGCAGTGTTTTCTGTAGTTTTTACTATAATCAGGTTGGGACAATTTAAGACATTTCAGTTTCTAATCCCAGAGCTATTATTTTAAACTTAAAATTGTCTTCTCTATTGTTTCTTTTTCAAAACTGCATCAAAGCATTTGCTGCTGTATCAATACATAACCATCCATATCGATACGCAAATCAGCAAGGAATGCATCACAATATATTGCTGTATTGATATTTTGAACAGCGCCATTTAAAGCCTTGTTCCATGTGCCCCTTTTATACTTTGAGCACCTGCCCCTCCAAAGGTCTCTGCACGGCCCTGCTCAAAGGGAGTGTCAACCACGTTAAAAAAGTTAACCGCTTAAGTAATTTGTGGATTCATGCCATTTGAAACAATTCAGCTTGATTTGGTTAACTGGTTCAAAAAGATCCGGTTACATCGAATGATTCGTTCGCGAACCGGATATCACTAAACTGCAGTGAACGCGCTCACAACAGACCCGGAAGAGAAGACAATCATGAACTTTTCATGAATTTTTTGTTGGTTTTCATGAGACCCCCCATTGCCCCTCCAATCAAAATTGTCTGGAGCCACCACTGTTTGTACACTTTTAAATAAATTTTAAAGGAATAAATCACCTAAAGATTAAAGTTAGCTGAAAAGGCCATGCAAAAACGTAAATTTGTTTGTTTCTTCATCAGAACTGATTTGGAGAAATGTAGCATTCAATCACTTGCTCACTAATGGATTGTCTGCAGTGAATGGGTGCCATCAGAATAAGAGCCCAAAGAGCTGATAAAAACATCACAATAATCCACAAGGGAGATCCATCAGTTAACATCTTTTACGAAAACATCATCAAAAGCAATGTTTGTAGGAAACAAATCCATTATTAAAAATGTTTGTTGCTTCTGGCTAAAATAGTCCTGCTCACTATATAATATTTGTTTCTGAAAAAAATAAAAAAAAAGTAGTCTTGTCTGAATCAGGCGAGAAAAGTGCACAGATCAAGCACAGTTTAGATGTGAAAACAGTTCAAATAAGTTTTTAGAAATATGTTTGTGGATTTTGATGTGAGAAGACAACAGGTGATGGACGTTTTTACAGCAGGAAGCATTTTGATTATGGACTTATTTTAGAAAAATCAACATTTTAAAGTTAAAATACTTTGATGTATTAGTTTCTTACAAACACTCAGCTTTTCTCCTCATTAGACATTAACTGATGGACTGGAGTGGTGCGGATTATGTGTAGATTATTGTGATGTTTTTGTCAGATGTTAGGATTCTCATTCTGACAGCACCCAAGTGATGTAATGCTACATTTCTCAAATGAAGAAACAGAATCATGTACCCACCAAAATCATCTTCATTTTGTATTGCCTGAGGGTGAGTCAATTTTAAAGTTCCAAAGAGAAGGAACATTTCTGGAGAAGTTTCCTGAAACTTTCTTGGATTTTTCAAAAACTTGCAGAAAAAAAATATAGAGAATTTTCAGAAACTTTCTAAAAGTTTCCGCCTCTTTGCAACCCTAGTAGACTTTTTTCAGTAAATTTTCACTTTTGGATTAAAGGTTTTATTTTATTATTATTATTTTTTTTTTTTAGAAATACTTTTAAATATGTTCCTCTAGCACAGTGTTTTTCTATCTTGGTCCTAGGCACCCACTGTTTTTCACATTTTTTATGTCTCCCTTATTTAGCGCACCTCATTCAGATCACCAGCTCATTAAAAGTGAGAGCTCCATAAACTCAGCTGAGTGTGTCAGATAAGAGAGACATAGTGGGTCTGAGGACAAGGATTGAAAACCACTGCTCTAACAGTTCTGTGACTATTTTCATCAACTGTAGTTAAGTAAACTACCCAAGGGAATATTTATAACTGATAAAAGCTGTCTACAAATTTTAAAACTCAATATTTAGACCAACAGTATAGCTGCAGAGATAATAAATCTAGGTTGGAAAAGAAGCGTGTATCAGAATGTTGTAAAAACCCTGAGCAAATCCAGTGCGTCATGCAGTTCGCCAACCGCTCAGGAACAAGAATCTCTTTGTTAGTCAGAGCAGGATTTGAGTAAACTTTGAAACAGTGCTTATTGCTCAGTTATCCACGTTGGGTATAATGAAAAGCATGTCCTGAATCTGTCATGGGAGATTAGGTGAATGTGATTAGTGTTGTCCTTTTGCCAGTGTTGATTTATACCCAGCGGCAGTACAGTCAAACCATCAGCATGTGCTTTACCTCTCTTTATACCAGAGAAGATTAAACCGAAGGAATTGATAAGGACTTAAAATAAAGTGTTATCAGAATTGTGGTCAAAACAGAAAGAAAATAGATATTTCACTCACAGTGCCATGCAAATGAATTTACCCCTCACTGTTTAAGAGCGATTGTTCTATTATTGGTGCTTGTGGCTATATTTGCAACCATTTTTGAGGGTGTGAATATTTCACTTATGAAAGTGTCATCCCATTGCAGTGCTTTGCTTGGGAATTTTATGCCAGGAGAACAAGGCACAAGTTGGAAATGGCTCAGGTAAGCTCAGCGATCCTATGTTTGCTGCCCATTATAACATCTGTGCTGGAGAAAGGTCATGCCGTGTGTCTGACATCCAGCTGAAGATGTGCGTCAGTGCTGTGTGGTCATGTACTTCACACACCACAGAACATATGACATTTCATTGTGATATATTAAAGAAGCCCTTAATGCCTGAAATGTGTTTCTGGAAAGCAAGCCACCGCCTTCGTCTTGTCGTATGCATGTTTCAACGCTGCCAGTATGACGAGGATTGTGGGATGAACTTTTTGTTTCTTCACTGTGTGCTTACATAAACAAATATCATCATGTTTAATACTTTGGAAACTGCCTACAGTTCTGTGTTGGATTCAATTAACTGAGCAGTCTTTATCGTTACCCCGGTCCTATGTTGGCAATAGCTGTGAATGTTATAAGCGTGGGTGCTTTGAGAACAGCTACTACCTAACAGAGAGTGTGAAGAAGCCCTTTTCTCTTGGCTCTAATTAGGATATGACAGCTTGTAATGCAGTCCAGGTTCAACATTTTTTGAGATTTTAAGAATTGTAGTTATTAAAGGGATAGTTCACCCAGAAGTTAGTATTCTCATTGTTTACTAACCCTCATGTTGTTCCAACATTTTTTGTTTTGTTATTTTTTTTTTGTTTCACACTACTCATTTTCATAAAATGAAAGTAAATGGTGACCAGAGACAGTTAAGCTCCAGAAATGACAAAAAGCACAATAATCCTGATCTGATTACTTGATCGGAGTTAAAATGAGCCAAAACAATGTTTTGTCACAACTTCATTTAATTACATTCATACAGCTTAAATTTGTGTGGAACTGCATTGGGAGAGTAAATGTTAAAAACAAGTGTTCTTTTATGTGTTTTTGAGTAAAGGCTTGAAGGGTTGTGAGAGTCTCTGTTAGGGATGCACGATAATATCGGCACAACATCGGTATCGGCCGATAAAAGCTTAAAATGACCATTATCGGTATCGGCCGATATGAATATTTCTGCCGATGAGCCAAACCGATATTCTCCAAGTGAAATAATTGACCTGTTTTTCAGATGTGAATGTCTGTCTACATTTGTAAAATAATAAATTTATGGTAGAATCAGTACAGAAGAGATACATGGATTTCTCTTCAGTAAAATTAAAGTTTAAATATATCAGTATATATTTGTATATATATCGATATCGGTATCGGCATCGGCCAAAATTATTTAGAAAATATCGGCATATCGAATATCGGCCAAAATCCAATATCGTGCATCCCTAGTCTCTGTTATGTTGGGGTTTTAATGTGGTTGCTATTGGCTTTGAAGTTTTTTTTTTTTTTTTTAATCAAATTTTGATTGATTTGATATCCGCTTTCACCCATTTTTTTCTGTGTATACAGTTCACTGAAGTTTCCAGCTGAACACTTGAAGCATTAAAATGGCATCAACTTTTATTCCTTTCACACAAATTATGATTAAAGGGGAAGGATATTGATTTATAAATAGGCCTAGGCGTATATATTTTTTATGCAGTTCCTTGTGAAATACTGTTATGACCTCAAAATCCTTTTAATATAGTGCGTATTGTAAATTTATGTGTTGACATTTGCTTCACATAACCAGCTCCTTATGTTTTTTTTTTGTTTTGTTTTTTTTATGTAGAATAATAAACTAGGGGTGCTCCGATCATGATATTGCGCATTTCGTCAGTAAAGCCGGTTCTCTAATCAGCGGTAAATTCCATCAGGTGTGTGATTTCACATCAGAACTGGCTTTTCCCAGCAGAACCGGCTTTACTGACGAATTGTGCATTAACAATCGGCCGATCATGATCGGAGCACCACTATAATAAACCTGCTTGATAGCTTACCTAGTATGCTGCACTTGCAGTGTGGAGCACCCTGTAAAACCCAAGTCACAATAAAAGAACTCAAAGAAGCAAGCTAAAATGATCACGCATTCTTTAGTTAACACATTATTTTCAATCATAATAGAGCATTAAACTTTTAGCATTTCATGCTGTGATATGTACAACAAATAAACATTGGCAAATTCACTTCCAATAGTTTTGGATAAAACTGAATGAACTTTTAGCATCTTACTGGACATTTGTCTTTGAAGGAGTCTCGAAATGTGTAAAAAAAAAAAACAAAAAAAAAAACAGTGTAATATAATTTTGCAGATGTGTCACAACTGGCACATGTTTCCAGTGAGTCTGGGTCGCATGTATTGCAAGAACACTTGCTGTGACATGAGGTTGAGTATGTAACAGAATTGTAATTTTAGGGTAAACTATCCCTTTAAGAAATACTTGAGACACTTGAGAAAATTGAATCGACCTTGCCATTTAAAAGATTCAGTTCAATTTGAAAGTCAATTTTAAAGATTCTGACTTATAATATCTCAGTTCAGAAACTACTGTAAATCCAGTTAGATGTGTTTTATGAATACATGGATGAAGCTTTAAAGCTGCATTTTCATTAGCAATCAAATGTTGCAAGGAGATCAGGTCAAAAGCTTTATCAGATAAGAGTGTTAGAATTTCATAACTTGTTTGGTGATTGAAGGGTGATAAGAACCAGTTTAATTAGTTTCATCAGAAGAATTAGTGGGCTCTAATATAATGGTGTGATTCATCTTTCTCACCATCTGGTCCAAGAGAGGTGCTCCAGTGGTGCTGACTGCCTTCCCTGGTGCTGTGTGGAGGTAATAGACTGTTCAAAGCCGGCTCCACTGTGGACAGCTGAGCAGAGGTGGGGCAGCAGCATCTGGGCTTGAGGTTGTCACCAGCTGCCTGTCACACAAACACCTTCAACTAGCAAGCGAAACCCACTCTATCCAGCTTTATGCACTTATGCTGAAGGGGGCCAATCATTGTGTCTTTGGAGGACCAACAAGCGGATTGATGACCCCCATGGTCATTGGATGCTGGGGTGAAATTCTTCTTTTCATAAATGGCATTTACATATTAAGCAGCAAAACTGTTTCCAGTACTGGTTTTAAATCAATATATTAGAATTCTTTTTTGAAGGATGATAACTCTGAAAACTGCTGTAACAGCTGATGAAAATTCTGATTTGCATCACTGAAATAAATGATATTTTAAAGTATGTATTATACATGTAAATACATATACACACAGAGAAGAGTGAAAACACCTCACATGACCTGGGGTCTCATTTATAAACGTTGCATATGCACAAAATAGGCATAGACATTGCGTAGATTTGCTTTCAATTCAGTACAGATCCAAAGCCACGTCTTCAACGCTCTCGCTGTTCTTAAACTTTCTGTTACTACTCTGAGTGAATCGCTTCAGATGGCTCAGCACGTGCGGCAGGGAACTGAACGATTCATTCAAACTGATTCATGAACCAATTCAATGGTTTGCCAACTGGTTTGATCAAGACTTTGAACAGAATTGACTCAAAAGAATGAATCATTCCTGAATGGGAATAGTTCATTGCCCAGAGAAAAGTAGACGGCGCGTTTGGAATAAACTGGAGCATTTATAACTTTTATTGCATTAAGATTAAAGCTGCAGGAGGTAACTTTTGTAAAAATATATTTTTTACATATTTGTTAAACCTGTCATTATGTCCTGACAGTAGAATATGAGACAGATAATCTGTGTAAAAATCAAGCTCCTCTGGCTCCTCCCAGTGCTCCTATTGCCATTTGCAGAAATTAATCCGCTCCCGTTAAGAAACAACCAATCAGAGCTGCGGTCCGTAACTTTGTTTGTGTTCAAAATGTAGAAAAATGTATATAATAAGCGAGTGTTTTTAACTTGTCCTGAATCACTAGGGTGCACCCATAATAAGTGTTTATATTCAGACTATTTTAGATTGCTTCGGGGGTACCGCGGCGGAGTAACCCAGTACCTTTGTGATTCTTCATAGACATAAACAGAGAGAAGTAGTTCCGGCTACGATGTTCTTCCGCAAGATGCAAGCAGTTCTGTTTATTAACCGCTAGAGCGTCAAAAGTTACCGACTGCAGCTTTAAGTAACGAGAGTAGCATCACCCACAGTAACGAAGTAAATGTACATAATTTACCAAACAATTTACTTAAGAGTAAAAGTACCCATCTTTAAATATACACCAAAAGTATTAGTTACCCAAAAAATGAACTCAAATAAATGTAACTCATTACTACCCAACTCTGCTCAAAGGGCATTGTGTTTCGTACTCTTGCCCAAATGGCCTTTAGCGCTTCATCCTTGTCACGAGAATCTTGATGTCTGATTTTAGAGCCCCAAATAATTACAGAGTCTGGATGACATTTTTCAGCTGATGTGTGGTCTCTGCTAAATCACCTTTTTGACACCGTTCATCTCAATTCACAATTATATGAAGTACGGTCCACAAAGGTCTGTGCTGCATAAAAACAATAGATCTGTAGGCAGATTTTTGTTCTTTGAACTCGTGATGCAAGGTGCTCATTACCTAGCAATCTCAATTCAAAGTCCCAATTCAAAGTGAATGGGGCTTGCTCTTCATTACCCGAACTCCAGGTGATTTTCGGGTCATTAAGCTCTACCTGCATCTGTGGAAATGTTTAAGAGGTGAACATCTGGAGGTTACGAGATTGAGTATAAAATGCAATGCCTCACCAACCTCTCTTTGCCTTTTGTCCGGAGAGGCCAAAGATAATGAAATGTAATGCCACGTGATAAGGAGCGTTTTCTGCAGCACTGTGCACAAATCTTCATCATTTGATAAAGCAGTAAACGGTTTACAGATAATGTTAATTATTTAGTCTTATATGCTACATGTTGAAAGGGAACAGTGGTGTAAGTCCCCACCTTGCTCATATCATACTTGATTTTTCAGAATGCTTTCTGTTTCTTTTTACTCACAACATGAGTAGATGCAGCTATATAAAGTCTTAACATTTTAATGCTGTGATAGCACAGCATCATTTCTCAAAGCCCTATAGAGCTCAAGTCTCTATTTACAGCTATGCGTGAAAGCTTTTTTATCTAAAGACCTCCTCTGCAGTGTCCATGGCATAAGGTAGCACATCTTTTATCACACAGAGGGAATAATACCACCCAATAACCTTTGTTAAGCTTGATAATATGAGTTCTGTGTATGATTTAATTCACTTGTCAAAGAAAAAATGCTCTAAGATTTTAGATTGGTACAACATACACAAGAAAATATGTGGGAGGAGTCGTGTATTTAAGTGTATTTAACAGATTGTGTGGGAGGAGCCTGACGTTTTGGAACATTAATTGCGCTCTGTAAATGTGCAAAGTTTTGGGGCAGATTGCAGCGCTGTCTACTAAAGTCTTCAGATCTTTCATAGCTTCAAGGATTGTATAAATGTATTACTTTAATTCATTTTTGTTTGAATAATTTAGACGTTCATCTATGTTAAATGTCCCTACCACTGGTAGATCCAGATGCTGTTAAAGTTCGCCTCGGGCCGACTTCAAGGAGTTTGCATTGATCAATATTTTTTAAGCAGAGGTACGAGCTCAATTTTTTATTAATTATTAACTCGGCGCTTTCGAGAACTACTGAAACAGAATTAAAAGCAAATTGTGAAATTAATAAATATTAACTTTAGCCAGATTTGATCCTTACCAGCAGCTTTTACTCCCATGAGGTGATTTTGATCTGAAACTACATGTGCTGAAAAAAGAACTGTTTTATGATTTATGAGAAGCCCGCATAGTTCAAGCATGCAATATTCATGTTTAATTCTGTCCTTCACTTTTTCAAAGTAAAAATTTTTCTTGTCTCAATATTGATTTGAGAACAATGCAGGGAAAGAGTTTACACCTGATTTCATTTTAGATACCTGACAATTTAGTTATTTAGATACTCTAGAGATTCAAGTGGTCGCATCCTGTGATAAACTTGTATCTGCAACAGCCAACTAAAGTGGTGTTTTGTTTCTCTAATGGAATCGGAATAACTCAGCAAATATTGGCAGCCTGAAGTGAAAAGGACACATGGAAAAGAACAACCAAATGTTTTTTTCTTCCTGCTCTCGCAGCAGGTGGAACAGCAATATAAAAATGCAGTTTTCTTCTGGCTTCGGCTTCCTGAGAGACTAGTGCACTAATAAGCAGCAAGATGAGTCAATGTTGCCATCTTGTGGAAGGCAAATATCCAATCATGCAAAGCACGGCTCTCATTAGAGTCGAAAGCATACAGATATATCTTGATGTGTGATTTAACAATTAAGATGACAGCCTACTCTCCATTAACACACCAAGTATATATAACACAAGCTATTTATATGGATATAAACATCCACATGCAAAGATGCGATTTAAAGAGGCTTATATTTCAAATGAAACAGTGTGCAGTAGGGATGCACCGAATGTTCGGCAACCGAAATTATTCGGCCGAAAATAGCCAAAAAAGCACTTTCGGTGTTCGGCCGAATAAGTAAAAAGGCCGAATAAATTTTGCCGAACAATGACGTTTTTAATGACGCAATCAAATAACCCGCGTAGAGTGATAGGCGCGCGCTTTATGCAGCAAACATGTCAGCAGTGTGGAAACACTTTAAAAAGTGTCAGATAAAGATGCAAAAACGGCCGTTTGCAGACATTGTTCTGGATTTGGGAAAGCCGCTAGGTGATGGAGACTGTCAGGTGATGCACAGCGCAGGAGATGCTGTCTGTCTCGCTGTCTGACATGTTCGATGAGATCCTCCAAGAGAATAACCCATTTGCAAGACAGAGGACAAGCTCGACCGCTCAACAGTTAGATGGGCAGTGTTGTGCCTGAACGCGTTCATTGAACGATAGTTCATGAACTCGTTCATATTTTGGGCGAACGTGAACTGAACGTGCTGTATTACTGCCTGATGAACGTTACTGTCAACTCGTTCATTCTGGTGTCTGTGAACGGCACGCTCTCTCAGGTTAACTTCGTTCAATAGGGTGCCAGATTTCTATAGAGCCTTCCTGGCGAAAGCCCGGCTAAAACACACCGTAAACGGGTCTTAATATGTAGCGAAAAAACACCCAATCTGGCAACACCAGCCACCAGTGGCGCACAGTCGTCCGCCGCATGCGCGACGCGTCATCAAAAAAAAAAAAAAAAAAAAAAAAGGTGACAGCAGCATGTAGCAAGAAGGTGTATGATCATTTAAAAGAATTTTTTATGATGTTTATGACAATGTCGGTGAGAATGGGAGACAAAGCATTAAAGCAACAATGGGGAAATGCTGTCCCCTCAATCCTAATTTTAAACCCTGGTTGGATAAGGATTCAAAATCGGATATTATATGAAGATGAAATCTGACGCATAGCTTCATTGTTAAAACTGATAAAATAATTGCTGTCTGTGATTCTATATGGGCTGTGGCAATAATCAAGGCCGCTTTCCTGACCTGGCGCAGATGGCACGCAGGTAGGCTCCTTGTATGGGAAATTAATTTAAGATTTTATTTATATTTTGGATTATGGTAACACTTTATAAGTAGTTTCTATTTTTAACTTTAACTAACAATGAAAAACCCTTATTAAAAGCATTTATTAATCTTAATGTTAACATTTACTAATACAGTATTAAAATTAAGTATCACATTTGTAATTTCTGAATTAAAAAGTATCAAAAGTGGTAGGCCTATTTGTTAAAATTGTTAATGCACTTATACTAACATGAACTAAATATTTTTTATTATCTTACATTAACGAAGATTAATAAATACCATAACAAATGTATTGCTCATTGTTAGTTAATGCAATAACGTTAACAAACATTATAAAGTGTTACTACCTATATTTTATATGTATTTTGTGAAAATTCTGAACTATTTTCAGTGTAGTAAAATAGTAGGCCTACACTGGGTTTCAACCATTTCATTATCTTGAAGACATTGTTCGTTTTGAAATGAGCAACTGTCAGAAAACTGCAATAAAATGTTCAACTATTCTGCAGGTACTCGTCTGCTCCATGCACAAGCACCAACAGTGAGAGACTGTTTAGTGCTGCATCTCATGTCCATACCTGCAAACTCAGAAGGCCTGAAAAAGGTGACAGATTGGCAAAATAAATGGAAAAAATGCGAAACACCGCGTTCGGTATTCGGCCTTCGGCCTTCGGCCTTCGGCCAAGCATTTCATTATTATTCGGCTTCGGCTTCGGCCAAGAATTTCATTTCGGTGCATCCCTAGTGTGCAGAGTTAAAAAGTACTTGTAAGGCATAACAGCCTTGACAACTCGAGTTAAAACAACAGCAGCAAAAACTTACATTGCCATTGGTTTGCCCTATAGAGCTGCTGTAATGATCACACTCAGCGCAGTTGTGAGTGTTTTAAAACCCTCTCTTGTTTCTGTGACCATAGTCAAAAACTATTTAGAGTCTCGCTGGAGGTTTGGGTGCTTGTTGCATTCCAGATGATCCGCAGTAATCAGCTCCTTTGAGTCCGTCCCTCTGAGCCGCAGCACATCTCGCTGTGTCTTTATGTTACATCATCCTCCACATGGCACATTATTAAGCTTATGGGAGCATGCTGGAAGACAGCCTTGCCCTCCGATTTGTTGTTGCAGCGAGCCTCAGCTGGTATGAGCGCAGATGGATCGCGTGCAGATCAACCCAGTGCAAGCCATTGAAAGTAATTTATGCATGCTTCTGGAGGACATTCTTGGCATTGACGTGACTCACATTGCTGTGATGCCTTTGATATGATATTAATGACATCAGTTGGCAACAGGGATGATTTTTATCTGGAACGAAAGAACGACATTGGCCTGTCAGTGGATTTCTGCTTTGCACCTACTAGTCATCTGAAATTCCAACCAGGTGTCGGGTCATGGTGATGTCTGATTATGCGGTGGTGTTTCTTGTGTGCGCTGCGGCAGATTATCAGAGCTTAACATGCCACACTGGAGATTTAGCTTTTGTGTAGCCCGTCCTCCAAACAGCAATGCATGATCCAGGTGCTTTTTTCCCTGAAAACACTGTGAAGGGCATGTTTTGGGAGACTGTTAGAGCTTGAAACACAATGAAAGTGGCTTTTTTTGACAGAGAGGCTGGTTGCTCTCGCTCAACTCTGTGTGACAGGACTGTGACTGAAAAGCTCAAAGCATTAGCAAGAAAACCCTCACTGACATACACAGCACGCCTTTCAATTTATCCCTCATCATACCTATTAACTCTCACTGAATTTAATTGCATCTTCTAATGCTTTCTCTTTTATTCTGAGCATAATTTTTAGTCCGTTATATACCATGCAGTCAAGCAAGATATAGGGGCCCTTGAGTACAACTTTCCTTTTATACTGATAAGAGTAAATCTCTTTAATTTCCCCTAAATTAAATGGACTTCAGAACAACTTAAGGGCCATTACTGTTATCCAGTACATTTAGAGCTCTGTAACTTTACAACAATGAAAATGTTGATGTTGTAGAATATAAAGAATCTAGAAGACTTTCGGAAACATGCTTTAGCCAAGCTCAGATTTATCAGCTATTATCAGCTATAACATGATTGCTTTATACATCGTAGGGCTGCATGTTGTATTGAAATAAAATCAATATCTGGAGGTGACAATGCGAACAATGCGATACATATTTAATGCAATAAATATATGCTTTACTATTTCAGAGTGAAGCATGGCATTTACACATCTGCAGTTCATGAATGGATTGGTGTTTCAGCATCTGAGAACACGGTTATATTCTAAGTCAACATAAACAGTTGAGAAACAAACTGGATGCATGTCAATAATTCATTGGATCTATGCATTTCTCCTGACAATTTATTTAGTGCAGTTATTTTATATTTGATTATTCAATATCCGTACCTGAAAGCTATTGTTAGACCTACCTAAAAAAAACTTAAGCCACTGTTTATTTCTTTAGTAAATTATTATTTGTGCTATTGCTTGTAATTAGTATGTTTGTACTGTCTTTTTTACTGTTCACTTGTCATCAATAATGTTATTTACGTAATATGTAATGTATTAACTAAGTTATTCAAGATCAAGGGGTCAAGCACCCAGTGGCAAGAATTGTTTCATCCACTCAAACCTAATTAAAGAAATTATTTAAAATTCCCCTCTGTCCACATAATTGTGATAAAGCGATAAAAGAAAAAAAAAAAGAGTAATTTTATTAAAAGATCCATGATTGACTGTCTAGACATGAACGGCCATGCAGGGCTCTCTGAAGTCAAGCCTCAGGACTATAATAACAAAGAAGGTTAGACGCAAGTGTCATTGAGTCTGTAATAATCATTCCTTCATTAAACTCTTTCACACTGTCCACATTCACTTTTTTTTTTCAGAAGCCTGGCTAAATCTAATTCTTGAAGTGATTTGTTGCCCTTGAAGGTTCAGCAGACTTTCAGTGCATTCAAAGAGTTTGTATCAGTCTAAGTCAAAGGACTGCGAGAAAAAAAAAAAATTGTGGGGTAAAAGATTAATGTGTGTACATGTTTGTGTTTTGCCAAGGGCGATGAATGGGTTAAGGTCGAAAGAGACTCAAGCAATGAGATGTTGTATGAAGGTCGTGTGTAAACCACGCTGGAGAGTTTACTTTCAAGGGCGTGCACGTGTGCTGTTAGAACATTCAGTCAAGAAAACAGTCTGCTTTCTGAATACCAAGTCAGGACATACAAAATAAAAAACTTGCTGTTTTCATGAGCTACATATTTTCCTCCACTCACTTTCGATCCTTTTTCTCTATGGACTCTTAACGGACTACTGTGTTTACGTTAGAGATCATTGAGACCCCACAAAAGATGGTTTTCTTAGTATTTTGTTTTCCATTATAAATATTTCAAAATTCTCAAATCAAGATACATTTACTTGAGAGGGTGAATAGCTTAAAAAATGCTTATAACGAGGAAAAACAGTGTGTGAATGGTGTTCAGTTAAGTTTATTTTACTCCCCTACTTTTTTATATTTATTTATATCACACAGAAGAATTTGTCAAGTAACTTTTGAACATTTTAGCAAGTTTGGTTTATAGTCAGTTCACACAAAATTAGTAAACATCCACCTGAATTTTTAATTTTGTGTTTTTGAAAATGTCTGTGGGGTCACTTTTTTTTTTTTTTTGTCATTATTTGTATCTTGATTTAGGAATGTTTAGATGTTTGAACCAGAAAACAAGTAGTAATAATTAGAGTTGGGTCCGAGTCCACCTTTGTCGAGTACGAGTCAAGACCAAGTCCACAAACATCGAGTCCAAGTCCGAGTCCGAGTCCAAAAGGGGCCGAGTTGGACTCAAGTCCGAGTTCTTAAAGGCCGAGTCCGAGTCGAGTCCGCCCGAGTCCATGAATTAATGAAATTAAAAAAGATTATAAATTGGTATTGTACATTTTTACATTCTATTAATATTTTAACCTTTCAACCCATTAAACCAATGGCAATATAAAAATGTAATAAAAAAAATACCACTGTTACATCTAGTCATTGCCATTGAACATTTTTATTTTATGTCAACAGAACTAGTTTCCTATCAAAAAAGTTTTCAAAGATTTTATTGTATTACAAGTGCATGAAAATACAAATTAACCTATTTTATTATTGTATCACACTATATTGTCCTCCAGTTAAAGATGACATTTCAGTTATTTAATGCCTCTCCCCCACATTTGACAGAGGTAAAGTGCAGCCAATGAGGAGATCCTTAATGATGACATTATGAATTTCTTGTTGTCTTGGAGAACTTGGATCATAAAGTTGCACTGCGTGTTTGGTCAGTTCTGGTCTTGCAAATCCTGCAATGCTGAGCTGTGCAGCATCTGTCGGTTGCTGCTGCTGTCTTTGGTACTCGGTTGCATCGGTTTTCAGATCACCAGTACACTGAACCAAAAACCGTTTCTTTCGGAGGCGTCCGATTTGAGAACCGATGAACTGATGATACTGCGCATGCGTGTAATTTTTCAAGTATTTTGTTAAACATCGGAAAGTGTGATAAAACTATATATATATATATAAAAAAAAATATATATATATATATATATATATATATATATATATAGCTATATATATATATATATATATATATATATATATATATATATATATATAGATAGATAGATAGGGGCTACATGTTTCTAATCTGTATATTGTAGATTATGTATGGGCCAAAGGGGTTTTCAGGGACTCTAAAGACATGTGTTTAATATGAATAAGGGATGATTTATGAAATATCTGTACTGTATTTATAGTTAATGATGACAGATTCGCAAACTGAGTTTGTAGTAAACAGAACATGAACACGAGTAGAGCAGCTGATGATACTGAACTGCAGCACGTGCCAGTGTCCTGACATTTTATTATACCCTGTCAGATTTTCCTACCCGGGTTTTGAGCGATTCGCGTTCTCGAGTCAAGAACCGGTTGTATCAGTTTTCAGATCATCAGTAAACTGAACCGAAAACCGTTTCTTTCGGACGCGTCCGATTCGAGAACCGAGGAGCTGATAATACTGCGCATGCAGTTGTGATTCAGCATGAAGCCGAATGACTCACAGCGCGTCTGACCCGAACTGATTCTTTTGGTGATTGATTCTGAACTGATTTTGTGCTAATGTAATGAGTGCGGGTAAACCGAGGGCTTGAATGAAGGGCAATCTGACGAAACGTAAGTTCATTTAATAACAAATACATCGCAATGGATTATGTATCCGGTGAACAGTTTTTTTTTCAACCGGTTTATTGAATCAAACCGTCCGAAAGAACCGGTTCGCGGAAAATAATCGAACTTCCCATCACTAATCCACATTGATATCCAGTGAGTGGTGCGTGTGTTTCGTCTGCAAGCAGGAGACTTCTGCCTGCCAGTGTGGTGCAGTAAAATGACAGAAGGGGAGACATTCATTAATTTATCATTTCAATTTAATGCTGGTTTTATTGTTACACGTGACGCGGACTCTGACTGTACTCGGAATATTTTCCGAGTCCAAAATGTTCAAGTCCGTGTCAAGTCCGAGTACAAATTCACCCGAGTGCGTGACAAGTCCGAGTTCATTCAAAATTGGACTCGAGTCCGGACTCGAGTCCGAGTCCAAGTTCGAGTACCCCAACTCTAGTAATAATGCATTAATAATAAAGTAATTTTAAAAGTTACCTCTAATTTTGCCATCAGGTTCTTGTAATATATTCCTCTTAAGTAGATATACTCACTGAAGCTTTAACCCTCTATTGTTTCACAAAGTGGGCGTGTTCTTTTCAAATGTACCAGTAACTATACTTCTGTTTTGGCGACAAATAAACAGACCATTAGCAGAATTGGACTACTTACTATAGAGACTATACTAATCAATTTCAGCAAGTGGATTTTTGATCGATTGACTGATTGATTTTTATAAATATCACACAGGAGTATGTGTCAAACAATGCACTTAGAAATTATTGTTTATAGTCAGATCATATACGTATAAAATTGGGAAAAGACATGAAGAATCAGCCTGATGAAAATGTCTGTGGGCTCTTTTTATTATTATTTTTTTCTACTTAATTTAAATGTTTACTTCAGTATTCAGTATTATATTCGATACCTATTCTTAATGCCTAACAGTAGATGTTTCCGTTATGTTTTGCTAAACCTCAGTAATGATGAATGTGAAAGCGGATCACTTTTTAACTCAATTACTTGTTTTACATTGTGAAGAACCTTTAAATAGTGGCTAGTGGGATTCAATTTCCAGCTTTGAATATCCAAACATTGACTTAGTTCTTCAAATGATGTAAAGCTTGTCAAACACATTAAAAAGGCGGGTTGGGTAAAGCGCTCCAAGGCTGAATTTAAAGGCAATCTGTCTTCTCAGACTTTTAAGCTGAAGGCTATACTACAGTATGTCAACTTGTAAAGCACCATGTGAAATGCACGTTAAAGGGGGGGGGTTAAATGCTCATTTTCACTCAATATCCTGTTAATCTTGGGTACCTATGGAGTAGTACTGCATCCTTCATGACTCCAAAAAGTATTTAGTTTTATTAAATTCATAAGAGAAATATAGTCTGTACCGATTTTTCCCGGAAAAACACGAGCGGCTGGAGGCGTGACGTGTGGGCGGAGCTAAAGAATCACGAGCGCCAGTAAGCTTTTGCGTTGAGAGCGTCTGTAACATTACCGTGAGGAAAAAAACATCCAAAACAAACCACGGCTAACAGTCAGATTCAGCGTATATTTATGATTAGGGGTGTGACGGTTCGTATATAACCGTGAGACCAGCGGTTATAGTTGAACACCATCATTAGAACTCTATAACCGCCAAAACCGTGTCATTAAAATATTTTTTACAAACATTTTTTAGATAGGATCATAAGATGCGCAATATATCGGGAGACATGGTTTTTACCACTTAATGAAGTTTTGTAAATCGTCAGACATGATATTTACCACTTCATAAAATTTTGCTTTGTAGAAAACCTTTCTTAAAAACGAATTTCGTTTTGTACAAATTTTGTCTTAATTTTAATAAATGTTTCATCAACCAATTGCATGTATTTTAATAAATAAAAAGCAAATAGCAGACAATGATAACCGACATGGAAGCACCAGCGCGCCGCGTTCACTTGCACTGCACTGTGAACTAGAGCGCATCTCATCGCAAATGAAACTCAGCGTAGGCCTATGCCTCATACATTAGCATTAAATATCTTTGCTGCATCCTTTCTAGAACAAACAATGGCATTTTTTTTGCGACCTGCATCAGCAAAGCATTGCATGGCCATAGACCGCAAAACAATCAGCGGATGGCGGGCGGGTGCGGCTTTGAAATTTGCTCAAAAAATTTGCTCTGCTATACGGGAGCGCGCGCTCTTCCGGCAGAAGTGCCTCAGGACCCATATAAGGAAATTCCGCTCCATCTAACGTCACACAGAGCCATACTCGAAAAAACCTTTCCGAAACTTGTGACAAACCGGAAGGAGTATTTTGGGAACAAAAATACTCCTTCAAACGTACAACTTAATTTTTGAAACTTTGTCCATGTTTAGCATGGGAATCCAACTCTTTAACAGTGTAAAAAACTCAGTATGCATGAAATAGCATTTCACCCCCCCCCCCCCCCCCCCCTTTAAGATCAAATAATTTTTTGAAGTTGTTGTTAGAGATAGGCTCAAATCCAAACTCAGGTGCAGTATGTGCTGCAGTTTCCCACAGTGATAACCCAGCTACAAAACGATTCAAAAGTGATTAAATTAACTCTGTGTGCTGCAGTAAACTTATGTCACTTGGCTGGCAGCTATAGACCATGACCCATAGGTTAAGCACTGCCACCTCTGCTCTGGTTTCTGTGATTATCCTCTGAATACTTTGGGCCATTGGCTAATGTGAATAACTGTAAGTGACCTGCTTTGTATCTGAATATGCAGCTGTACTGTGCTTATGAGGTTGGTGCAATTCTAGAGAACAGATTGCACCAAAATGCCAGTGGCACTATAAAAAGTGGTGTGTTACTGTGGTTTGATATGATTTATGATCGAATTATGATAGATAAGAGTGATAATGATCTTTCTGTTTGCCGAGCTGTTTCGGTGCCTTGTTAAACACAGTGGCCTGTTATTGAGGCATTTCCACACTTATTGGAAATAACTCCAGAATAATGGAATATCTCTGGGAATTGAAAAGGAACTAGACTAACCCAGCCTGAGGTCTTTTTAGAACAGTTAAGCATTGCAGGTAACCGTTTATTCAGCAAAGTAATGGCCTGGAACTTTAATTGTCATGGGTAGTTCATCTTCGCCAACAAAAGCAGCTAACAATGAAGTCTCACTAGAATGCCTACTTTTCGCCTAAACTGGTGGTGATTAAGAGCAAAGCAAGAGCAGAGCAAAATAACTGCTCAAGGGCCTTCACATGTTGATCTATCAACTAATTATGATATTTAATATTTACTTCTGACTTTGTTTAATCTTCAGTGTCCTTACCAAAAATGTTACAAACGTTTGTTGACTTTTTGTTGTTGAGCACGAAATGAAGAATTTATTGGAGAATATACTGTATTATTGTTATATTTGTCATGCACTTACAATGAATGGAGAATTTTGAGCTTCAAAAAGGATGCAAAGGCACTGTAAAAAATAATCATGGAACAAAGTAATACATATGATTCATAGACTATTTTTAAGCCATGCAATAACTTCTTTAGAAGTATTTGAAGTATAGTGATGTTCATGACCTAAATTCATGATCTAAATTATTCTCAGTTTAAAATCACTGGTGGGGAAAATTTAGTGATTATATGCATGATATATTTATACATATGTTATAATATTGTGTATATTAAAATATAATTATTATATATTACAATATTATTTACAATATATTATATATGTTCATATCTGAAGTATAGCTCATGAGTTGTATATGGACCACTTTTAAAATGGTTTGCAATACTTTCATGGTGATTTTGCATCCTTTTTAAAACTTGAATCCCCAGTTCCTATTAATTTCAGTAGCAGGAAAATTATGTTCTTCAAACATTTTCTTTCATGTTGCACAGAAGAAAGAACAACATACAAGTTTGGAGTGACATGAAGGTAGTAAATGATGACATTTTTGGATGAACTGTTCCTTTAGGAATTATACATTTTAAAACACTTTTTCAAACTATTTATATTTCGTTTGCACTGAAAATGTGAGACATACCGTATTTGCACTTAGCCTGTCACTGTTGCTAAAACTGGTATCAGAAAGCAGATGAATTTAGAAGGGCGTTTAATTAATAATCATGACAGCCTGGGGAGCATTTCTACTGTAACTGCAGCCTATCATTCACTACCGTTAGTAATGTTGATAGAAGTGTTTGTGGTGTTAAACTTGGCCTTATGTTTGTTTTCTCTTCACTTTACCTGCTGAGAGGATATTAAAAGACGATCAGTATTTCAGTTCGCATGAAGACAGATTTTGTCAAGACAAGGTTGATGTATTTCTTCTGTGCACTCCTCGCTGAAGTGTGATTAGTTCTGTTTTCCCATTCTTCCCTGGTTCAGATGTTGCAAATGATTAGAAATTCTTTGCAAAACAAAGTCCGCTGTGATTTAAACATGAGGTTTCCTGCAGGTAATTTTGACGTGCTTGTCATTCACACCTCTGTTAAAGGTTCCCTTCCGAGCTTGTCTGGGAAATTGGCATTCGTATTTGGAGGTTCAGCCCTCTTGTGTTTGTAATAGTGACTCAGTGTATGTAGTCACTGAATTACAAAATGTCTCCCTTGGAAGTTGAAGCCCATTAAAATGATAGATTGCACTGTGTCGTAGTTTATGCTTAGGGACAGTTTACACCCACAAAGCAGTCTAATTGCATTCATTCCTGTGAAAAATCCACAAACGTTGAATCTGGGCTCTCGGGCGAGTTGGCAGCAGTCTACCTGACATCAGAAGACGGCCTCTGAGGGAGAAGAACCAGAATGTAAATTCTGACAATGAAAAGACAGGGTCTATATCATCTGAAGTCAGCGGACAGGCCTACCATGCATAATTTCAAAGACGGCACAAAGCCGGTAAAAGCAAGCGATGGATGGGTTCATTTCTTCTTCTCTAAAGCTTGTTGATCTGCACATTCCTCCCTGTCACATCTTGTTCAAATGAATGACAATCAGTGCATCATTTCAGCCTCTGAGACAAAGTCTCTACCTCCCATTTCAAGCTTGAAATGTCTGACGAACATCACGTTGTTCTGCGTGCTGCGTGTCATTTTCTGGCACCGTAAAAAATTCCTTTGAGAATGTATGAATAGCAATTAAGACATTTTCAAATGAGGAGTCTTTGGCACAGCAGTTCTCTCTCTGCCTCTCTTGCCATATCACTTCTGACATTTTTGACAGCAATTACTATCTCTCTTTTTTTTTTTTTTTTCTGTTTGCCTTGAGCTTCCAGCATATAAATAACCCCCAAATTATTTTTTGTTGTAGGGACAAAATGTAATATTCAAATTGGGGGAAGAAAATATCTTTTGACATTTTCATCTCCTCGGCAGAATGATTAGCTAGTATTAGTGTTTCCTTCAAGTTCCATACCAGTTACTAAAAGAAAAAAGCATGCTGTTTTATCTATTTATTTAGGCTATTATTATATATATATATATATATATATATATATTCATTTTTTTTGTCATCAGTTCTGGATTTTGACTGAACTACACAAAACTGTCTTTGTATATCCAAAGCTGCATAATGATGATTAGAACAACATTTTTGTGTTCCTTAAAAAAAAGAAACAGCAGACAGGTTTTGTGTGACAAAATGGGTCCTTTTTGGGTGAGCTGTTTGAATCCAAAGCATTTTAGTTGATGTCCTTCAATTCATTTTGATCCATTCAGAGATTTAAAAATAGCTACAGGACGTCTGGATGGCAGTAAATGTCTAGTGTTTTTTTTTTTTTTTTTTTTGGATTATGATTGCCATAAAAGTAACTCTTAAGACTTGGCATGATTTGTCATAGTGAGTAGCAGGATATATATATTTTTATACATAAACAGGTATGTATAATTTCTTCATATTTCATCAGCCTGGCCTCATAATTATGCAGCATTATCATCTCAATTACTTGCCCTTGACCTAGTTGATGCAGGTTGACATTTATTGTTCATAACAGGGATGGAGAACTGGGCTTCTGATTTTATATATATATATATATATATTTATTTATTTATTACTTAAAGTAATGGAGTTAGAAGTGCAACAGCACCATCTGCTGTAAACACACAAATTATGCATATACATCAAAATGTAAAGCCATGTTCTTGAGAGCCAGGTTCAGTCTTTCTCACTGTAAGTCATTGTAAGGTCTGCCTCAATTTTTACTGGATGGAGTCCAGACTGTCGTGTTTCTATTGAATTCTTATTTGAGCTCTGCAATCAGTATGCAAAGTAATTTGATGGTCCGGGTGATATTGACAGGAGCGTAGATTACTTTTATGTAATGTCCAACGAAATCACATGAATGTGGGCTGAGCAGAACAGTTAGTGACAGATCATTTTAAAGTTTAGGAATTTCAGAAAGCAATGTAAATATACTAATGATAAATTCTCCAGTGCTAGCTCTCTTTATTTCTGTACTTTCTTACCTTCATTCAGAGGTCTCTGTATTGATTTCTCAGTTCCCGCTTGGATGAAGCAGACACCGCTTTCCATGAGGCCATGAACTGGAGGTCAGCTCATTTCAGAAGGCTTTTCTGATATTGCCATTCCTAACATCTGGTGGGACTGAAGCAACATCTGCAGTTTTCTTGCCCTTTTGCACTCCCTCTCTACCCGTCTTCTGATGTGCTGCGGCAATTGTGTTCCATTAATAATCAATTTTTATTCCCTTTGAAATGTTCAGTCTTTGTTTTGCTCTTGCTCTGTTGAAGAACAAAGACTATAATTGCAATCTATCCATTTTATCAGATACAATCTTCACATCACTTTCAACTTGTGACATTTCAGACTATCAACAAATAACAGATTAATTTTTTAAAGGTTATACTGCAACAATTCAGGGTCCTTTTTTTTCTTCTTCTAGACTTGAAACTCCTAGGTCTCTGGGTCTATTTGACTGAAGTGCTATTGCCTCCTTTCATTTCATATTGATTCAGTTATGTCCTTCATGTAGAATAATGATTATGCCCATATACTGGATTTATTGACTGTTGTAGTAATCTTGCTGTTATTGTTAGATTTTGACCTCTAATCCATAATGTTCAGCATAAACCAATTATCCACGTTGATTTTATTGCTGATGAATAGTGATAGCGAGTGACTTGATTTATTTTCAAATGGAATTAGTTATTAGTTTTACAGCTGAGGCAATACGCACCCAATGCTGTAGACAACCACTGGAGGCCACTGGAGTATTACAAAAATTAAATGAAAGACTTGAAACAGCATATGTGGGACACGCAGTGCCTATTCAGAGGGTATACACCACAGAAATACTCAGAAAAGAGAATAACTTTTTATTTCTAAGTTTCTTCAGCATGCCATATAAAACAATGAAAAATTAAATGAAAGCACTTCAAATGTGTCACACTAGTAAACTTCAGAATGTTACATTCCAGTTAAGTCAAACAGGAAATGAGGCTCTTCAATAAACGTTTAAATGGCAATCAAAAAACAAACGAATTTCAGTACATCACAAAGCAAGAATTTAGATAACGGCTTTAATGACTGATTTTGACATCATGGTTAAAAGTCCCTGTGAAATCAAAGTCATCTATATGCTAGTGTACTCATAAACGTAGACAAAATAAATGATCTGATATACACTAGAGCTGCACGATTAATATACTGCAACCCCATTCAAACACTCAGAGAGAGCAGTTGTCATGAATAGGTATGAAACAGCTTCACAAAGTCTTTTCAACCAGACAGTATCATTATTTCTGTCTTACAAACATCCTAATGATCACAGAGGAACTGGGATGAATTTTTATATTTGGGATATAAGCATTGATGTCTGATGTCATTTATAAAAGAGTAAAGCATCTTTTCTAAGAAAGTAACTTGACACTTTAAATTGACAAGTGACTGTTAGAAAATGTATTCAGCATTAAATCATTCAATTAAGAGACTCATTCAGCAGTCGTGACCTGGTTAGAGAGTCAAAGTTGTAACCCAAAGGTCTTGGGTTCGAGTCTTGGTTCCTGCAAGGATTTACCCAGAATTGTGCAGCTCCATTATACACATTTTTAATTTTCATAGCTGTGTCAAAACTAAAGCCTGTTGACAATGAAAAAGAGATGAGCCCTTAGATGTATCCCACCCCATCTTCTGGTTCATATAATGTTAACACAAAACTAATTCATCAGGTGATTTCACAGGGTCTTGAAAATATTTAATAATGGCATTCAAATGTATTGAAGTAGCATGCCAGTACATTATGATAAAATTGCACAGGACCAGGAACTATGTACAATACAAATTACAAAACCTTTACATAAAGGTGAAATATCAATATGATATAATAGTATATTTTCTACTGTAAATCTTATTACCATTTCAATAAAGACTTACCAATACGTGCTAATTACTTTGGTGTTTTTAAAAAAAAAAAATTCTGTTTCAGAGACAGCTTCTTAAAGGGATAGTTCACCCAAAAATGAAAATGTAAAATGTATCTGCCTCCTATCTCTCAAATGGACCACTGACACTATCTACAATCTCAATTACGAGTGTCAATGGTCCACTTGAGAGATAGGTGGCGATAATGAATTTATAAGTCTACGATCCACTATAAATCATGACGACGTTGACGATGCCTCACGCGCCTGCTGCTGAGAACGTGCTCAGGAGATTCTAACAGTTCGGACACTGCATGAATCAGAGGTAAAAAACTATATAAATACTGTTCAGTTACCTGCACAGACCCATCGTTTTTGTCTATACACAACAATGTATTGACACGAGGTGCAGGGTTTAAATGGCTTTTGTTTGTTATATTGTTTTGTTTTAGGTTTTATATTGTTTTATTGTATGTTTTAGCCACGATTCTCATTCACATCCATTGTAAGACTGACAGACTGCAACGATTTGTGTTAAACTGAAGAAACAAAGTCACCTACATCTCGTGTGCCCTGGGGGTAAGCAGATAAACATCACATTTTCTTTTTTGGGTGAACTATCCCTTTAATATAGTTTCTTGCTGAACCTAGTCTCAGACCAAAACATTTATTTTGATGAGAACTGCATGAGTATGTGTCCACAAACATTTTGGGTATACCAAAATTAGTTTGTTGTAAGCAGAGCTGGAAGGATTCACAGTGGTCTTTTAAAATCATTTATCTAAGATCAAAATACATTTTCCACAAAATTGCACAGGTAAACAAGTATGCTGCTGTCTTTGAAAATCAGATGTAGTTTTATAGTTAAAGGATATCATGTCAAAAATGTGATGAGGATGTACAATTAAAATGAAAAATCGTAACTCAAAGTCTTTCTGGATGCATTTTAAAAAGAATTCCTTTACTATAAAATGTATCATATAATTAAGTAAAATCTTACAATAATACCCACCCACCCCCACAACCCCTTTAATTTCAGTCTGTATTAGTGCTAAAATATCTGAGCAAAAACAGACTGAACGGCACATAGCTGTCTAAATCTGTTGAGATGAATCCAGTGTTGACGATAGCTTTCATGAACGTTGTGTACTACGTGAAAAGAGCATTCCAAGTGTTTCCATCGCAGTCCTCCTCTTGAGGCCACAGTTCAGATTCTGAGCCTTCAAGGCAGTTTCACAACCACCACACATGCCCCTGCCCTCCCGATGTTTAAAGGGACCTCCTAGAATAACAAGAGACAGAGGTTAATGACCAGTGTCCAACTGGAGCAAATTCCCTCCTCCGCAGTGCGCTCTGTCACACTCAGGTCTACTAACAGCCCATTGCAGGTAAACTTGTGAAAGAGAGAGCAAAAGGGAGCCATGGGAAGTGTAGACAGAAGGCAAACTAGACTTGAATAGAGCGTTTGTAACTCAGGATGGCTAAGGAAAGAGTGGTTAACCTCATTGTGTTCAAAGCCATTGTGACACAGTGGAAAAAAGATGAATGGCAGGAAATGCTTGCACTTCCCGTTCACAGATGTACATCATCCAAGAATTCAAGGAACATTCATAAAGTAGACTGTTTTGACACATTTAATGTTCTAGAACATTTCTAGGTGGTTATATCTAAGTTTTGTTGCCTTGACATAACATCTAAAACCCTAAATTGACTATAAAAATGCAACTTTATATAGCAACGTATTAATTATTCTGTTAACAATTCTGTATTTCAGCTATATTGTAAGTGTTTTTATAAAATTATAAGCTTTGCACTTTTAAATCTTGCAAAAAACTGGCCCCACTAAGTTGCATTATAAGTTCCTCACAGAAACCTCAATTCTGAATATACCATTAAAGCAGTAGTTCTAAACCAGTGGGCATTAGTCCTATAAAACTCGTTTAAATATTTTAAGTATTGATATAATATTTGATCCTATACCACAAAACTAGTCATAATGGTAATTTTTTTCTGGATAAATAAGCTTTCCATTTATGTATGGTTTGTTAGGATAGGACAATATTTCGGCAAGATACAACTGAAGATCTGGAATCTAAAGGTGCAAAAAATCTAAAGACTAAGAAAATCGCCTTTAAAGTTATCCAAATGAAGTTCTTAGCAATGCATATTACTAATCAAAAATTAAGTTTGATATATTTACAGTAGGAAATTTACAAAACATCTTCATGGAACATGATCGTAACTTAATATCCTAATGATTTTCGGCACATAAGAAAAATCCATCATTTTGACTGATACAATGTATATTTGGCTTTTTTAAGACTGGTGATGTGGTCCAGGGTCACATATAGTTATTTGTAGTTGCAGAATGTAGTAAACGTAGCTATGCATTTATGTAATACTTCACGAGCAAGAGATTTTTTTATTATCTGATATACCAGCACGATTATCAGCATGAATGGAAAAGTATATGGATTTGGTGAAATTTAATAAAATAAGTTAATATTAGACAGTATTAATGAAAATGGTTCCAAACAAATCCACAGCAGTGCTGTACATCTCAGAACAACACACAGTGGTGTTTGGTTCCAGAATGAATTCACATTTTGAACAAATAGGTTGAGCAAATGATACAATTACCCATTCATAAAGTCATAAGTAATTCCTTAATGAATCAGTCCTTTTGAACTAATCGTATGATTCAATGATTTAATCATTTAGTTAGAAACTATTGGTGGTTTTAGTTTAATATTTAAAAAGATAATAAATTTTTCCCCTAATTATTTCATATTTTTATATTCAACATTTTATATTTAGAATCAGAATCAGAAAGGAATTTGTTTGCACACACAATGAATTTGTTCTGGGGACAACAACAACAATACACAGATAATAATAAAAGAAAGAAATGTGATAAACATACGCAAGTATATAAAAAACAGATATAGACAAAATTTGTATGTTCAGTTGTGGTATATAGATGGAATATAATTTAGATGGAATGGAATGAGGTGTAGGGTAGTATTAAGTAAACAAACATGGTATTCATTTTTTACTGAACAGTAGGGGAGAACATTTAACTGTTCATGAGGTAGATTGCCTGGGGAAAGGAACTTTTCTTGTGCCTGCTAGTCCTGGTGTTTAGTGCTAAGTAGTGATGGCCAGACGGTAAAAGTTTAAAAAGGAGATAGCTTAGATGTGAGGGGTTTAGAGTGATTTTCTGACCCCTTTTCCTCGCTCTAGATATATACAGTTGTAGAAGGGTGGGCAAGGGGAGCACCAATAATCTTTTCAGCAGTCCGAACCATCCTCTGTAGTTTTCTGATATCTGATTTTGTAGCTGAGCCAAACCTGACAGTTATTAAAGTGCACAGGACAGACTCACTGGCGGCTGAGTAGAACTGTGTGAGCAGCTCCTGTGGCAGGTTGAACTTCCACAGCTGGCGAAGGAAGAACAATCTCTGTGACTGTCCCACTTCAGGTATCTGAGAGATGGTGGTGTCCAGGAACCTGAATGACTCTACAGCCAGAGTGCTGTTCATGATGGTGACTGGGGGGAGTGCAGGGTGGTTTCTCCTGAAGTTTACGATCATCTCAACTGTTTTGAGCGCGTTCAGCTCCAGGTTGTTATTACTGCACCAGACAGACAGCTTCTCAACCTTGTTTCTATATGCAGACTCATCACCGTCCTGGATGAGGCTGGTTACTGTAGTGTCATCTGCAAACTTCAGGAGCGTGACATGAGCCCCTTTCACATTGCACGTCGGACCCAGCATATTGGCAGAACATTGCCGGGTCGCCTTCTGTGTGAAAGCAACCATGTCCCCGGATTTGATTCCGGCATTGAACCCGGATCGGGGACCTAGTAACATTGCCGGGTTCGACCCGGGACGAGCACTGTGTGAACAAAAGCCAGATCTAATGCCGTGACGAAGTGATGCACGAGCAAAGTGATGCACGAGGAATGTGTCGTTACGGGATCTTTACTGATTGTGTGTGAAAGCACGCACATATCCCGGGTAATCACTGGCAGTGTGTAAGTGCAAAATCTAGTGACCCGGGAATAATTGTCGGAACACTTTACCCGTGTATTTGCCGGAATGTTAGTGTGAAAGGGGCTAGAGGGGTCAGTAGAGGTGCAGTCGTTCGTTTAGAGCAAGAAGAGCAGTGGGGAGAGAACACATCCTTGGGGGGTGCCAGTGCTGATGGTGTGGCTGATAGACATGAATTTCCCCAGTCTCACTAGCTGTTGCCTATCTGTCAGAAAGCTGGTGATCCATTGAAAGACAGAGCTAGGAACCGAGAGCTGGGTTAGTTTGGGCTGGAGGAGTGCTGGGATGGTTGTATTGAAAGCCAAACTGAAGTCCACAACAGGATCCTCTCATAAGTCCCTGGATTGTCTAGATCAGTGCTTCCCAAACCCCCCCATTCCCCCCCCCCGCCGCACTTTATGTCTCCCTTATCTAACACACCTGATTCCACTCATCAGCTCGTTAGTAGAGACAGTAAGAACTAAACTGGGTGTGTCTGAGGCCCCATCCACACGGAGACGCATTTCTGTAAATACGCACTCCGGGTCCCAGAGTGGATAAATTAGAAAACGGCGTCTTTGCGTTTTCGTCTGGACGGCTAATCCGTATATTTTCTGAAGCGATGACGTCATCAGCCCACGTCTCCCCCCTAGTCAGACACCTCTACGTCACGTAACAGCAACAAAAACATGAACAAACACTGAACGATTGTCTTTTTATTAACTAACATTAACACTGATTAATAAATCGTTCCATGTTCATTTGTGTACCACGCGCAAGGTTTATGAGCATAGTCTAAGTCTTATCTGTTTTTAGTGTATCTCTGTGGCAGAATTACAGCGCCACATACTGGTCTGGCATGTATACTACATCATTATGCGGTTTCGTGTGGACGCGGATATTTCTTGAGACAAGGAAAAAAAAGATCGGATTGGGGTAAGCTCCGTCTCCATGTGGACGGGGCCTGATTAGAGAGACTAGATACAAAATGTGCAGGGCAGGATGGCCTCCAGGACAGGTTTGGGATCATCATTCACAGACCTGTTTGCTCAATAAGCTTCTTTAAAATGACTTCATGACCACACATGTTAGGGTAACAGGTCTGTTGTCACCAAGTCCTGTGATTTTGGGTTCCGTTGGGATGGAGATGGTGGTGGAGTGTTTGAAGCAGGCAGGGACTTCACACAGCTTCAGTGATCTGTTGAAGAGCTGTGAAAAGATGGAGGCCAGCAAGTCAGCACACCATCTGGGCCTGGTGCTTTCCTTTTCTTCTGTTTCCTGAAGGAGGGGGTTGCTGGAGGTGTTAAAGGTTGTGTAGAGAGATGTTCAGAGGAAGTGTGGAGTGTGAGACCAGGAGTTTCAAATCTGCAGTAAAAGTGACAGTGAAAGTGACGTGACATTCAGCCAAGTATGGTGACCCATACTCAGAATTTGTGCTCTGCATTTAACCCATCCGAAGTGCGCACACACAGAGCAGTAAACACACACACACACACTGTGAACACACACCCAGAGCAGTGGGCAGCCATTTATGCTGCGGTGCCCGTCGAGCAGTTGCGGGTTCAGTGCCTTGCTCAAGGGCACCTAAGTCGTGGTATTGAAGGTCATTCATAAAACTCATTCAGGTCTTCAGCAAGTCGTTAATTCACCTCGCTGCTGGGGTATGGGGTTTTGTGCTTTGTGATATCTTTCCAGGTCTTTTGGGTTGTTTGCTGAAAACTGGTTTCCAAACTGGCCCAGAGTAAATTAAGCTATAATTTACAGTATGTACAGTGGAGTTGCTATATACATTATTTAACAGAGTATGTACAGAATATAAATAGGAGTGCAATGCAGGGTTATATGTACATTATGAACAGCAGCAACGTAAGAACAGTGGTAATAAATACAGTTGGTGTGTAAAACAGTATTGTTAATGTATTCTAAGCAAAATATCAGTAGTGCACATTTATTTTTATATAAATAGTTTACTGTGCTTTGTACAGTAGCAATGTTAGATTATAGAACGTAATTATACTGTAATGTTGAACGGCTATATTCAAAGGTTAAATATTGGGGGGGGCGGGATCCTAGAGACTTCAGTCATAAAGATGTCATTAAACAAATAAAAAAAGAATATACTGTCTTTTTCGACTCTACATTAATTTGAAGACTGAATTAATGCAAAAGTGTATTTAAAAAAAACTTTAATGTTAGGTGGGATTAATCACAATAAAATTTGTGATTAGCTAATTAAATGTTTTAATTGATTGACAGCACTAAAATGAATCAAAACCCCATGAGCATCTCTAACCTCAGTCCATTCATTGTTTGGTGCATCATAGGACTCAACGCTGTTTAAGTAGGTCTGACCGTCATATCCTCCGACCGCATATAACCTGTCTCCCAGCAGACACACCCCCACTGCATCCCGGGGTACACTCAGAGATGACACTGTGGTCCATGTGTCTGTTTTTGGGTCATACCTGTAAATGCAGAACAGAACGTATGAGACACAGTGTGCTAGCACTTTCAATACAAGCCGATGAAACAAAATGAAAGATAATTGCATAGAGAGGTTAAACAGCAGCCAGTCTGTAATCTAGATGATGGAAGCTTTTGAAAGCACAAGGACTATGATTAACATCCCTAACAATCAAATCTATTGTGCTTTCAGCATGCACCGTATAATACCAGCGTAATGAGTTGAAGTTTCTGACCGCCGTTGTTCATTAATTAGGATGTCTTTTTGTTCTTTATGTATTCGTTTCAGTTATTATTCATTTAGCCTTTTCTCCCCAGGTACTTAAAGATAGTTGGTAACCTTATACTGGGAGACTTTTTTGACAGAAATAAAAATACAGTAATATACAGGTATACTGCTTATAACCATAATCTTATTTTGAATTAAATTGTCAAGGTTAATTGTTGATACTCCTTGTTTACTCCACATTTAAATGTCTCTTTAGCAGCAAATCAGCATATTAGATTGATTTCTGAAGATCATGTGACACCGAAGACTGGAGTAATGATGCTGGAAAATGTAAATCGAGGGGTTATGACGTTATTGGCAGGCAACACAATGACACTCTGGACACGGTCCGTGTCAGCAAAATATATACAACTGTTCTAGTGGTTTTTGGATATTTTAATAAAAAAATCTTACATATTGTACCTTTAAATGCAGCCTTGATGAGTTTTAAATTTTAATTACAAACTTTAGGCTGTATTTCAGATCATCACCAGCAGGGAGCGTCTATCACCACTTTACGGAATTACTGTGGCTTCCTACAACATTCCTCAATCACAAGGTAACACTGATTTCACAGTGAAGTGTCCAAATTTGCAGTTAAACATGCAAATTGTAATACTTTGTACCCATAGCTATGTGCCACAACTTGCAGTCTGCTTTGAGTGTTGTTGTCATTATCATTAGGTGTTGGATTTTCTTCACAGCTGCTGTGCCGTGGCTGCTTACCTCTCCACACAATCAGAGAGACGTGAACAGTGGTTTGAAGCTGGTGCATCGTGTCCTCCGACAGCATACAAGAAACTGTTATATGTGGCCACGCCCACTCCTCCCCTCCTCTTTGACATGGGTGCACACATACTCCATTTATTAGTGTGGGGATCAAAACATTCCATCGATCGCAGACAGGAGCTTCCATCACGACCACCGACAGCAAACAACCTGTAAATACCAAAAACATTTACTCTAAAATATTTCATAATAAAATGAGATTTTTGAAAAGTTGGCTGTATACACCAGGGCAATTTTGATGATTAAAGTGGGCATGTGCCTTCGCTGAACTGACCATAAAACATTATTTTCAGCTAAAGTAACAAAAGTTTATAATACAATTTCTGCAGATTATGTTGGTAATTTAAAATATGATGTAGAAACATTTTATTAAACAACATTTATTTGAGATAATTAAAGAAACTGTTTTCCCATTGGAATACATAGGACCTGTACTTGTCTTGTATACCCATTATTAAGACAAGAAAAGCTTGTAAGGACCATTGCCAGGATGGCTGCTGAGAGGACTATATTTGGCCAGCCCTGAATGAGTTTATATTCAATTATAGAGCACTAATCTCCTCCTGCATCTCCACAGGCACTCGTGTCACAAATGAACTTTTTTTGTTAAGAGGCATTATTGAAATTGAAACTGATAAAGTGACATTAGATCCAAATTTACCTTAATGTGCGATACTGATCTTATTGTGAACAATGTATCAGTTCATTTTACTTATTAACTTTGGGATCTTTAATCAAAGTGGTATAATGTGCTCTCTGATAACAAAGTGCACTGAGGTCCTGTATCCACCACTCACATTTCATAAATTCATAAATAAGTCTCACTCAAATGTCACAATAACAACTTGTTTATAAAAACATATATAAAACCATTTAAACACACTCACAATAAGAACAGTGACAAATTTAACAAATTTCATTCAGCTTTTTTTTTACTGATTATTTTTGTATTATTTACATTGCATTTAAACTACTCACTTTCCTTCCTGAAAAGAGAAATATACTGCTAAAATCAATTATTTGTGAAATGCTGCCTATTTTAAAAGTGGGTTTGCAGACTCCTGGAGGTCCAATAGTTATTGCAAATAACATATAAAATGTCTCAAAAATATTTAAAATGTTTTCCTAAAGATTTAGGACAAAATAAATAAAAATATTATAAAATAAAATAAATATTATCTGACTGGCTTTATAGGGCATGAAAACATCCTAGATTAATTGATCGGTCTGTATCATAGGTATCTTAATCACTTTGAGAAGTAGGACAGTGGCCTGCCTCTAGAGGTATCGTGAAGGGTTTGTTTTTGACCTTGATACAGAAATGCCCCATGAGTCATCAGTCAATGTTCAGCTAGATTCAGACCCAGCCTCCGTGTTCGTGGACAGAGCTAACAGCAGCTCGCCTGCCACTCAAGTGACTTCATGTAAAAGACTCCAGAGGGTCTTTGGTCTCAGAGCCTATTAACTCCCATCTGGCTGTACAGGGTTACGCTGTATAATGGATCCAGTACCTAATTCAGACCTCATCATGAGGACGATCCATGGAGGAAAGTCAATCAGCCACAGCACACTGCACAAACTGCTGTTGATAGAGAAGTCTTTTTTTTTTTTTTTTAACTGAATAGAAATTTGAGATCTTTACATACTGCAATACAACAGATGTAATATACTGCAGTTTCTTTGAAAACCTGATTTTCACAATAGGATGTATTGAATTCTAGATTTTTCAGGTATTTTGTAAAGAACAGCAGTTTTCCCTGTATTTTTTGTTCTGGTTGGATTGGGTGGAGGTAAGGACTCATTTGCATATTCATAGTTATGTGCATACTAAATGAGGAAAGGGTTTGGAGCGATTTTTCCACAGTGCACTCTGTCGAATTGCATTGTGCCTCTTTTGTACACTGATTCGGATAACGGCGTCTACTAAATACATAAATATAAATGTTTTAAAACTGTATCGTAACTCAAAAATGCTACAAAAGAAAATAAGACAAAATGAATTCCTTACTTTCCATTGAGAGCAGTGACCCCGACTGTGCTGCGTGGTGTGGACATACTGGCCACATAATTCCACTGCCTCGCCTGGGGGTCCCACCTTTCTACTGTGTTCAAATAGCTCCATCCGTCATGGCCTCCCACAGCATACATAGGCCCCTCCAGCACAGCAATTCCTTTCGAAACAAATAAATAAATAGAACAAATAAGACTGGGCTCAGCCCTTGGTGGTGCACGCCATACATCAGACAAGCACTAAGTTCACTAGCAAGTGTCTGTCTTTGTCTTTGTGATGTAGAGAAACTGGCAAATGTCAACATTTTAATGGTAATCCCACGGAAGTTAATTTCAATGACTATCAAGAGCTTTTCCTTTTTAAGCAGTTATCAGTAGCTAAAGACATTCTTCTGGTGCGACCCGAAGGACCAAAGCCCTAAGACGCTGTGGTAAGCATTAAGTATTCATGGTGCATCTCGCTGCTCTCTTTACAGCAAAGGTCTCTCGTGTTTCTGTTATAAATCTCTGGCTGCCGCTTTTGGGGTCCTGATATATAAATTGTCTCTTGACTGACATTTTGGTTATGATATTGCAGTGCACTTTATAGGCCTCAATGAGCAAC
The DNA here is from genome assembly GCF_023724105.1 of Carassius gibelio. NCBI lineage: Eukaryota > Metazoa > Chordata > Actinopteri > Cypriniformes > Cyprinidae > Carassius > Carassius gibelio. The sequence continues at coordinate 5,216,790 of NC_068384.1, forward strand.
CTTTGAGTGTCAGTTTTATGGGATTATTGTACAGTGCATTTTCTCCTCTGAGTTTAAATTGCCTGCCATATTTTTTATATACATTTTTGTGTGCAGCCCAGATTTTAATAAAAGCATCAAGTCACTAAACCAGACTTTGTATGGTGGCGTTTTGACCGAATTATAGTAATATTTTTGGTATTTGGGCTTTGTATAAAAATTTGGATATTTGAGATAGTTTTCTGACAAACAAACAAACCTTTGAATCTAATAGATCACGTTTTGGTAAAAACTACTCAAGATACAAAAGAATGACTTCATTTAAGGGTGCTTTCACATCTCTAGTTCGGTTCATTTGGTCCGAACCAAGGGCAAACATTTTTCAGCTTTTTTGGTTGCTTTTCACACCACACTGATCACTCTTGTCCGTACCAGTTGAAACGAACCAAAATGCAGTCACATGACAACATCTACATCACTCATTGGCCATGACGTATTTCCTAAACTGCTTTTCGATTGGTCAGAATTTACGTGCGGGAAAATTCCAACATAAGAGGAAAAGCCAGCAAACAACACGAAGACGACTGTGCGGGCTGGTTTTGTCCCTGGCCATAATCTATTACATTGTTTGTATAAACCACAATATGCAAAAAAATACATTTCTGTAATGAAGTGCGGATGCAGCTTGAAAACAATGTTCTAATGCACTGCAAACGGCGAGCGGGAATCGCTCCTAACTTCTGACCAAATTTCTACGAGGCTCCGCACCTCCTAACTACTCCAAGTTTGTCCACGAGCTGCCATGCTTAAGTTCAAACTGTCAACAAACACTTCCCTTATCCCCTAATGCACAACGCAGCTGACTACGGCAGCTGGTTCAGTCCAAAAATGATCAGTACTTTTCGCAGTTGGGTCTGTTCGAGGTCGGATCACATTCTCACCACAAACGAACCTCAACAGAGTTAGTTTGAAAACGTACCGAGACCACCTCTTCAAGCAGGTCTCGGTACGCTTGTTTGGTCCACTTTTGGTGCGCACCCGAGTGCGATTGCTGCTTTCTCACCTGCCCAATCGAACCACACCAAAGGGGGAAACAAACTCTGGTACAATTCAACCGAACTAAATGAGGCAGGTGTGAAAGCACCCTAAAATGTGTTTTGCTGTGAAATGTAACTTCACTATCAAGTTTTATTATTCATCTTCTTCCTTTACTAATCCACTCCTCATACTAGTTTTGTCTTCGAAAACTGGACCAGAATAAATAAATAAATAAATAAATTTAAATCAGCTTTTAAGTAATCCACAAAGTAAAAAATCTCTCCCTAATGCACCACACTTTACACACAAATTAAGTTTCACACTGTGACTGACTGCTTTTGATAAACTGAGACAGTTGACATGACGCATTCTTAAATTTCTTCAGGCTGTAATCTGCAGGGGCGTCTAATCTGCTTTTCAGCGTCTTGCGCCATGAACCGTTTCTAAGAGTGTCAAGAGTCAAAATATTTCAAAACGCCTGCAGAGACGTCTCTGATTTGTTCCATTCTTCTCCGTCTAGCTATTGTTGAACAAAAACACATCATCTGTTAATATCAATGAAACTAATATTGTATTGTGCGTTATTATTAGTCGGGCAGACATGGCTTGGTTACCTAGAAAGTAAAGCCAATTAGACAAAAATTAATAAATATTAATTAACGAACCATGCCCTTACTGTATAATAGAATAATTTTTCATCTTCACCAGTTGATTAGAAATGTTCTGTCTTCTAGGTGAACATGGCTTCTTTAATATTAATGAGCAAATCCTTATAAATTACAGCATACACACTGCCAATACAAATATGAGGTAGGGCAATTCTTTTTAGAAAAGTCATGTTTTTGACCTCTTTATAATGTCTTTAATTAAATTAAAAACCTAATGATTACCAAATTATTAGTTAAAACATTCAGAATATATGAAATGTAGACATCATGAATGTTTAAATCAAGATCATTTTGAATGTATTCATATTTGAATGTTTATAAATTACTGATCTATTAATCTATGTAATTTAACTGGTAAGACTTTTAAATACATCGAGGTCTGGTGTTGTTTAATGCTGTAGATCAGTGTTTGTCACATTTGTCACATGAAAGAAAGAAGCTAATTTAATTACTAAACATTACATTATATTAATTATTTATATATGTTGTGCAATGAGATTACACAAACATCTGAACCATTCATAAAACTCACCTAATCCATGTCTGTGCGTTGACATTGGTGGCATGGTGGACCACACTTTAGTGATTGGGTTGTAGCACTCCACCATGTTAGAGGTCTTGAGTCCATCCCTTCCTCCAACCACGTAGAGTTTGTTATCAATCACTGAAACCCCGAACTGAAGTCTTCGCCCATTCATGATGCCAACTTGGATCCATCGGTTTGTGCGAAGGTCATATTTCTCTATCGTCGTAGACCCTAAAAGTAGACAAAAGTTCAAGACTTTATTGTTAGTTAAAGAGTTGTATGCTGCTAATAGCTATTCTATTGTATAAAGTTTCAATTATTATGACAGTAAGAGGTATCGCTATAAGAAAACTATTGGGGGAAAAAAACCTTTAGAGGCGTCCATGCCTCCAACAGCATAGAGCGATCCAACAGTGGATTTCCGTGGTTTGGTTCTTGGGCTCTGTAGCATGGGACGGCGTTCTGGCAAAAGATGGTACTTCATGGCTTCCATCAGGAGCTTCTGGCATTCCAGGTCTTCTGAAAACATCTTATTGTTTTCCAGATCAGCAAGAAGCTAAATAAAATTAAATTAAATAGTGCATTAACATCAACAGAAGAAGGATTATATATGAGGTCAGCAGAGAGTTTTTTTTTTTTTTTAAATCTACATTAAATTATAATTAAATGACCAAGAGTCTCATATGAATGCTATTGGCAAACCTGTGGTGGTAAAAGGGGAAGTCGAATATATGCCAGCAACACTCCCAGATCCCGTTGTCGGTGCTGCACATCATAGCGAACCCACATCATCAGGGCTTGGAAAATCGTTTCTTCATCTGGAACGTTGATGTCATCGCTGGCCAAAAGCTTGACAATTTCCGTTGTGGGCAGCAAGAGGAACTCCTGATTCTGAATGACCTCTAGAAAGTTTTCCTGAAATATTAAGCAATTTTGTTTAGTTATTTTATAAATTTGTGTGTTGAAATGTAATGAGACATTAAAGAATACTCCACCCCAAAATGAAAATTGTCAATTAATCACTCACCCCCATGTCGTTCCAAACCCGTAAAAGCTCAAATGTAACGTTATGACGTGACGAGAATACTTTTTATATTTTTATTTTTTTCCCATCTTTTTGTAACCGTATCGCCATTTTGGAGAATATCCGCTGAATGCAAGCAGCTTACGCTCTTCTGTGTCAGCTGCACTGCACGAATGCGCTGTTTTAGTTCAAATCAAAGCATAAACACACGTAGGAAACTTATCCCTGTATCGCTGTTGACACAAAAGAGTGTAAGCTTCTTGCGTTCAGTGGATACTCTCCGAAATGGTACTACACTGATGTGGAGTGACACAGGGGAGACAAATTGTTGTATAAAGACGTTATTTTTGTTTTATTGCCATATAAAAAGTGTTCTTGTCACTTCATAACATTACGGTTGGACCTCTGATGGAAGATGGACTATTCTGATGATGTCTTTCATACTTTTCTGGACCTTAACAGTGTTATTTACTTGGCAGTCAATGGGACAGTCACAAGCCTCCCAGTTTTCATCCAAAATATCTTACATTTTGTTTCGAAGATGAACAAAGCTTTTACGGGTTTGTAAAGACATGTGGGGTAAGTTATTGACAACATTTTCATTTCCAAGTCCTAAAATTAATGTAAAAAGCCAAATATATATATATATATATATATATATATATATATATATATATATATATATTGTTATATTTTATTATTGTAAATGTATAAATTTATTCTTGTTGTGTCTAATGAAGCAATTTGGTTGTTGCAGAAACAACTAATGGTGATAATAGACACAGTAACACTACAAGAAAAAATCAAAGAAAAGAAAAATAGGTCTTGTTCTCCATTCATCTCAGTGCAATATAATGATCTGCTCTGATGCATCCACAAGGACATCTGAAGTTGCTCTCTGATAAAAGCGTTTTGCAAGGTTCAACTGCAAGGTAGCATGTGAAGAACATGCTGGAAATCTCTCTAACAAGTTTGTTCATTACTTATGGCACTTCTAGAGTTTTCCTTTGTGCATCAGAAGTAATTCCCATTGACTCTGTTGCAAATAAGGGCAGTAAACATCCTATTGATCATTAATCAGATCTAAACAGCAGCATCTTTGCTAAAGCCGTGCATGGGCTCTCTGGGCTTAGCTCAGACACACATAATTAAATGAGTACCATGCATTGATTTTCAGCCCTCATCAATATAGAATTAAACTCTACTTCTTCTGGTGATATTGATATAGATTCATTATTCGCAATTACAGTCACAAGCACCCTGGCAGTTAATTGGATACATTAATTCTGTTTTACTGCAAGCATTAATTTAGAAGCCTTTCTTGGGCATATATTTTAGGGGATGGCATTAAACCGAACAGCAAGTTAAAGGTCCTGCAGCAATATTAGTGTGAGATGAACACAGCTCTATAAGATCTAAATGTGTTAGATTGTAAGGGAGGATTTAATGGGCTGTGCCAAACCTAATGTATTCATGAGAAGTACAGTACTATGACCTAGAGCAGTGTTTGTGTTGTCAGACATTTATAGAAGCATTGCCTCATCTGACTTTTAATTTCAAAAGAAAATACCTAGACTTCTACATTTACATTTATTCATTTAGCAGACACTTTTATCCAAAGTGACTTACAAATGAGGACAGTGGAAGCAATCAAAAACAACAAAAAGAGCAATGATATATAAGTGCTATAACAAGTCTCAGTTAGGTTAACACAGTACACGTAGCATGGGACATACATACACACACACATAATTGCATAATAAATGAAAAGAAAATAGAATACAAAAAGATTAGAAAGGTAGTTAGATTTTTTAAAGAATAGAATTAGAATAGTGAGTGTTAAAGTTAGAGGGTCAAATAAAGATGGAAGAGATGTGTTTTAAGCCGATTCTTGAAGATGGCTAAGGACTCGGATTGAGTTGGGGAGGTCGTTCCACCAGAAGGGAACATTTAATTTAAAAGTCCGTAAATGTGACTTTGTGCTTCTTTGGGATGGCGCAATCAAGTGACGTTCACTTGCAGAACGCAAGCTTCTAGAGGGCACATAAGTCTGAAGTAATAGATTTAGGTTAATGGGTGCAGAGCCAGTGGTAGTTTAATAGGCAAACATCAATGCCTTGAAATTTATGCGAGTAGCTATTGGAAGCCAGTGCAAATTGATAAACAGAGGTGTGACGTGTATTCTTTTTGGCTCATTAAAAAATTTATCTTGCTGCCGCGTTCTGAATTAATTGTAAAGGTTTGATAGAATTGGCTGGAAGACCTGCCAAGAGAGCATTGCAATAGTCCAGCCTGGACAGAACAAGAGCTTGAACAAGGAGTTGTGCAGCATGTTCCCAAAGAAAGGGCTTGATCTTCTTGATGTTGAATAAAGCAAATCTGCAGGATCGGACAGTTTTAGCAATGTGGTCTGAGAAAGTCAGCTGATCATCAATCATAACTCCAAGACTTCTAGCTGTTTCTGAAGGAGTTATGGTTGATGTTCCTAACTTGATGGTGAAATTGTGATGAAACGATGGGTTTGCTGGAATCACAAGCAGTTCTGTCATGGCAAGGTTGAGTTGAAGGTGATGGTCCATCATCCAGGAAGAAATGTCTGTTAGACAAGCTGAGATGCGAGTAGCTACCGTCGGATCATCAGGATGGAATGAGAGGTAGAGTTGAGTGTCATCAGCATAGCAGTGGTATGAAAAAAAGCCATGTTTCTGAATGACAGAACATTCAGAAACATGACTTCTAGCACACTACAGGCCATTGATACCTTTAACTAAGTCTGACGCGTCTCACGAAAGAAGAAAAACTAATGTAGGGTGAGACAGAAAGGAGGAAAAGCAAGTTCATCAAAATATACGTTTTAATCAGAACACCACGATGAGTGAAGCAGGAAGCTCTGTTAACTCTGCGTCCATTACCGAAGCGACCGAACAGGAAATTTTCCTGCTTGTGTCCTGTGATTAGATCAACCTCTCTGCTCTGGAAAGCCCTTTGTAAACAGCCTGTGCAGATGTCCTTCAGGAGATAACGGCTATCTTCCTAAGTTGTTTCCGCACTTGGCAGAGAAATGCCCATCAAGCAAATGTGTTCTGTGGATCCTTGGGCTCCTGAGAATACTTAATGTTTTGCCATTATTTAACCAATGCTTCTCTTGCTATATTTCTCACACATCAAAGAGCTCTGCGCAACCTTTTAAGCTGACCACATGCTGAGATACAAAATGTCACATCAAGTCATTTTATGCCTAGAGTTCTTTGTCAGACTAGGCTTTAAAACTTGTGGTATCTTCTAGGGATGCACGATAATATCGGCACAACATCGGTATCGGCTGATAAAAGCTTAAAATGACCATTATCGGTATCGGCCGATATGAATATTTCTGCCGATGAGCCAAACCGATATTCTCCAAGTGAAATAATTGACCTGTTTTTCAGATGTGAATGTCTGTCTACATTTGTAAAATAATAAATTTATGGTAGAATCAGTACAGAAGAGATACATGGATTTCTCTTCAGTAAAATTAAAGTTTAAATATATCAGTATATATTTGTAAATATATCAGTATATATTTGTATATATATCGATATCGGTATCGGCATCGGCCAAAATTATTTAGAAAATATCGGCATATCGAATATCGGCCAAAATCCAATATCGTGCATCCCTAGTATCTTCTGCTTTTTTAATATGCAGGGGGAACAGTTGATTGTGTTAGTTTTTTATGATAGTTCACTACAAAATGAATGTTCTGTCATTCTTTACTAATCTAATATTGTTTAAAACAATTATAAATTTACAATAGTTGATAGAACACAAAAGATAATATGAAGAATTGTTATGCTGATATCCATCAATGAAGGTAAATGAAAAAAGCAGTAGTCATCCTTGAAAAAAGTCAAAAAGGTTTCTAAAAGCAGTCCTTATGTCTCATGAAATACATGCTAAATACTCTGAAGTCATATATATTTCAGTCTGTAATTTACTCACAGTTACAGACTAAATTACATGCATGTATATGTGTGTGTATATATATATATATATATATATATATATATATATATATATATATATATATATATATATATATATATATATATATATATATAGGTAGGTATAAGCTAGGTAAATTATAATTGCCATCTACATTATATTGAAGTATGTGGAAATATTATATATTACAAATGCAACAGTTCATTACAATACATCTTCCTACAATTAAGGTAAGAGGATGTTTACCATTTTGCTAAAAATGCTGCTTCTTTATTGTCAGCATTATTGGGTTTTGTATCACAAGTGATGATCTCATACTATGATTATTCCCAGTCTAGCTGTTATCTCTGTAAACCTTTAATATTAGATAACGACATACTAAAACCCAGTGAGACTGACAATAAACAAGCATCATTTTAAATGCCTCCGAGTGTTACGAAATTAGTCAAAACAACAATAGCAACAGCAATATAAACAAAGCAAATATTAAAACAATGCCAGCGCATAATTTGTTCAGGACAGATTGCATGCTGGGAACATTGCCAGTGTAGTACTGTAGACATTACAATAGTTAATCTGTAAATATACAAGAGATTACTGTAATGCAGACACAGATTATCATTAGGATTCTACAACGCCAAGCTGCTACATCATGATCATTCAACTCCCATGAGATTGCAGTATACAGGCATCTTTTAATTGTAATTCCAGAATTACTACAGTGCAAATTACCATGAAAGGTCAGCAACTTGCAGTCAGGACAAATGTTAACACTGTGTTTGGATAATTTATAATAAGCTACTTTGTATGCCAGGTCCTACCACAGTGTAGTTGTGAGCCACGTTCAAAAGATCCATGCATCCCTGAGCGTCAGCAAACGAACGGATCCCCAGGCAGTTGGAAGGGTGCAGTTGTTTCATCAGAAAGTTACAGCAGACCTGAATAACTTGTGAGAGCTGGAGGAGACAAGCAGCAGCTAACAGACTTTCAATTGTGTCCTCTTTTAGCTCCAGGACTCCTGAACATTTGGAGAAAAGAGCAAAATACGCAAGAAACTTCAAAATCATTCCAGGAACAAAAAGGTATGTTTAACCATTTTGTTTAAAGTGTAGGTTTGGGGTTTGTAAATTAATGTTTTGCCCACTGGCATTGACCAAAAGCTTATTTGTGGATGTGACACTTCTGCTATGAACAGCACATTTAAATATTCCTCAAGCTGAATGCAGATACTCACCAGTATATGCAAAATGAACCAGTGCTCGCAACGCCTCAGGATCTACACCCTCCATTTTAATTTCCTCTTGTTTTGCCTCCCTGACGTCATTGGTGAACATGGCAGCAAAGTAGTCTGAAACTGCGCTCAGGACAAGTCTGCAAATAATTGTGCAAATAGTTTATATATGCTACTGCATACTTCAAGATCAGCTCAAACAAGTTCTCGAGAGCAGTCTTCGTAGAAAATTCCTCCCTACAAAAAGACTTATCTCAGCGCAGCTATTTTCACCAGGTTGTTTCATGCAGCTCTGGGATGATGTTGATTGAGCTCAGTGTCAAACTGGGACACGCAACAGAGATTTGGCTACAGAGAATTTTCCAACAGAATAGCATCAAAACGCTCGGCGGCCGAGAGATTTCTTTAAATAAACACTCTTTTAGAGTCCTTAAGGAAAGTTCAACACACTCCGTAGTTTGAAATGCAGCGTGCAGCACAGTTTTGACACTTCTTGAATCTGCCATCTGCATATCTTTCCTTAAAGAAACAGTACACACAAACTGAAAATTCTGCAATTTTTGTTGCTCCAAACCCAAATACTTTTTTAGATTTTTGAACAATGTGCTCACCACTGTATTTCATGAAATTTCAATGAATTGGCCTTGATCTTTCAAACTTCAAAACTTCAAATGAACATGGTCCTTGTGTGCTATATTTCTAGTTTTCTGAAGCCGTACTATTGTGTGAGATACAGTAATGACCAAAAATCATTCATTCTCTTTAACTATACAGTGAAACTCCACTCAACAAAAACTTTCATAATATAAAAAAATACAAAAAGACACAATGTATCTGATTAACAGATTTAATTAGACTGACCAATAGAGCACATTAAATATGGAAGCTCAACCATTGCTTGATTTGTTAGAACTGATGAGGTTTTGTTTGTGTTTTGAAGAATGACACATTTTTCATTTTTGTTTCTCACACAAAACCTAAGACATAACTTCCGAAGACTTTTCATGACTTCAAAAGACTATAGCACATGAATCATAAGCAAGACTTTAAGCTCCAGTCCATATTTATTGTTGTCATATATAAGCTTTAATACTAGCATTTAGTTTTAAGTACATGTCTAATAGTTTGATTTTGTCTAAGAATGATAAATGTCTCTTTTAAATTGATTTCTGGAGAAGTACTGGACTGCATTTTAAGCACGTTCCCTTCTGCCCTGTTGATCTGTCTGTTTTGCATAATATAAGTAGGACATTTGAAAATAAGATGATCGATTCAGTGGAGACTCACCTGTGTGCAGGGATCTTGTGGTCTCCAGCTATCAAAAGTACATCACACAGCTGCTTGTGCTGAAGATAGGTCTCCATCTTTCGAAAGGTCTGTTCCGCATGGTTCGTGGCCTGGAAAAACTCATCGGAGCAGTTGGAGCTCATCCTAGAGAAACTGCTCAAAGCCAACCTGTGGGATAGAAGAGGAAGAGCGGAGTTGAGCTGGGACCGAGCGATGTGCGCTTCTGTCAGTTTGATATGACTATTTGATCTCTGTGGGTGATGGGGGAACTTAACTAACATCTGCACAAGCTGCTGTGTCCACCTGTGACTTTATCTTTTATTTTTCCCTCAATTAACTCGTCAGGTCACAGACATGTGTGTTTCAAACTGTGGTGTTTATACAACATTATTCTAAATCTAATAGAGATAGGTCACCTAAAATCTATTATGTAATTGAATTGCCTCATATCATTCCAAACCTGTATGAACTCCTTACTTTGGTCCACAATGAGTGATGCATTGGACTCTCTTAAAACATTTGTTTTCAGCACGAGAAAGAATAGCTTACAGTTGGAAATTGATGAAAGTGAGGAAATAATGAGAGAATTTAAATTTTTGGTGAACTGTCCTTAAATCATTTGTGTACCTATTCCTGAAATATGTTTATTGCAAAGGTTTTTATTATTTGGACATACAGAGTTAATGAGTCATTTTACTGTCTCCTATAGCGGCGCTTTAGTTGTTTCACCCATGACAGATTAAACAGGCAAGGCTTTCTAATATAAATTTGTAATATTATTCAGAAAAGCGGTTGCTTGAGCAAACATAATAAATATAGCATGAATAATTTTGTGCTATTTTACATTAGTTTCCTCTGCCAATTTTAGGAAAACGACTTAGTAACATGAATGCTGTTTATGTCATAATGAAAATAACACATTTATAGCCTTTGTAAACAATGATAGTGATGCAAAAAGTACAGTAAAATCTGCTCTATCACGGTTACTTTCACAGTTTTATACTGTATGATGGCTTGATCCAATTTAAGGAGTTTGCACCCACAAAAACAAGCTCTGCCAAAAACTGTCACCATGTTGTCTGATGCATATATTGTGCAGAAGTAATAAAAACCTTTTTTCATCTCCCAAATGGACATTAGTTATTCTGTGTATGTCTTCTTTCACACTTGTTTAGAGCTAAAATTGAAACCATTAGAGCTAAACTCCATAAATAAGTGGATTGAAAGCCAGAGTTTTCCAATGGGGCAGATTACCATTTGCACAAACTTCGCTGTTTTTCTTTATTTCTTTATTTATTCTTTTGGAAGCACAGGACTTTGTGGGGATCTGGTCTCTTCATAGAGCCTTGATAATGTAAATTCTGAGCTGCTCTCCCTGCAGACCGCTAGATTACAAGCCATTGTGCTGCATCTGAATAATCCCTCTGACTCGCAGCAAACAATCTAAACCCTTTATTTTGCTGTCCTTCACGGAACAAATCCATGGCTGACATTTAACCCGTCCACAACACTGTTTAAGAAGTCTAACTGCCGCAGGGACCTACAGTAGAGCTGTGCATTTTCATTACTTGTCTGTAATATATGCCATAGAGAAGGGCGTGTAAAAAAAAAATAACTCTGTAATTATGGTTTGCTTTGAATTACTGGTTATATTAACTGCCATCAACAAAGATTTGCATAACAAAAAGAAAGCATGACCATTATGATATTTTTAATATCTGCACGTCCTATTGTCCTCTTCATCTTTTAAAAATAGATGCAAAACCATAAAGTTGAGAATGAATATTTGGCACCTGATAAAACGCTATGATCTCGTAAAAGTTTTAATTACTGAGTAAATCCTCAGTGCTCACTGTGGCTCTGTCCTTAGGGAGACACATAAAGCAGAATTTTTCCCTTGTGTCCTTGACTTTAAAGGCAGATATGTTCCATCATATGAGCTAGTTTTTTTAAGCATACTGCCATATAAATCACATTAATTCCCAAGTACATTCTTCTACTCTCTCTCTTTACAGCAGAATACATATGATAAGTAGTCAGTTGGCGCATTTAATATGATGGAGCTGGCTTGACGTGAATTGACTAGATGAGCAAGGTGACTCTCATACAGAATACATTATCTTTATCTCTCTGGTCAGCTGGCAGAGGTTGGTGATAGCACTTATAGTTACAAGCGGAGGGGGGTTGACTTCTTAACACTTAAAATTGTTCTGGGGTTGCCATATGCAAAGCCAAACTCGGGTTTGGATGACATATCATATCAAATAGCCTGCTATTTTACATATAGGGCATCCAGTCTGCTTAAAGAACAGCTCACCCAAAAATGACAATTTTCAGTAAATGTATTCCCCCCCTTAGGGCATCCAAGATGTAGTCTGATTCGTCAAAACAGATTTGGAGAAATGTAGCATTACAACACTTGCTCATACATGCAGTGAATAGGTGCCGTCAGGATGAGAGTCCAAACAGCTGATAAAACCATCACAATAGTCCCCAAGGAATCCACACCACTTCAGTCCATCAGTTAATGTCTTGTGAAGTGAAAAGCTGAATGGTTGAACACACCACTGAAAAAAAAACATTTGCAAATATTCAGATTAAATATTTCATTTTTGCCTCTATGTGGTGCTTTGGTTATTTGTTTTAAATCTAGTGACTGATGATGCACAAGACAAACAACGGTTGAAGACGACATTAAATTTACATTATGCCGACTTGTTTTGGTGAAATAAAAGGGACACATTTGCAGCTGCAAGACATTTAGACATGAATAAAAATGTGTTTCGATTGTGTGGACAGCAACGGCTACCAGTCCCAGACTCCTCCTGGTCATTATAAGGTTGTTTTTTATGTAAATAGATTGGTAATTTATCTCACTGACATTATAACTACATTTTGGCACGGAGCTGGGTGTACTGAATAAGAAATAAGCCAACATAAGAGGTGCTGTAAAACCTAGATACATTACTTTTGCTCAAAGGAATGCTGAGAGGACTTTTATGTCTTCCACTATCAGAGAACCAAATTGCTTCTGTAACACTTTCTGAAAGGTTGTAAATTTACTGAAAATGTTTTCTTTCTACCTGTGAAATTGGCTTTTTATATAAAGGGTCTTTATGAGCCACTGTGTACCTGAAACATGATGTAAAGCAACTAAAAAAAAAATGTAACCCCTGAATAATACATAACAAGGGTTTCCTACATATCTATGTGTTAATCGTAAAATCACATTGCTGCAATAAATTTATGAAGTTCTATTATTAGTTGTTTTGATATGTTTATCTATTTCCTTTTATCTATTTTATTTGTTGTTGTTAATACACAGGTTTGAGTACTACATTTGGCTAAATAAATCTTTGTAACATTATGCACTATGAACAAGAAGAATAAACAGCTCAACATTGAAACTGCTGTGTGAAATATTTCATACTCAGAGGACTTTTATAGAAATCTATTTATTCTGTTATCTGGTGCATTACATAAGCCATCATATCTCCATATCAGTACAGCATCTGAGCAGTTGTTGAACTTGAGCTGTATCACTCTATTCACCCAGATCAATAACAAGTGGGCAGTTGTTGCAGTTACCTGAGCATTTCTTGACAAGAGACTGCCAACAGGCTCTTCAAACGCTATTTCAAGAGCCTGACTTTTTGCATCATTTCTCTCCAAAACAGATACTTATCATTATCAGTACATCAGCTTCAAATATTTTTTGATTTAAAATTGCTATTTGATAAAAGTGCACTAGCTCTGTATGTTATGTGTTTCAATACAATCAACAAGATCAGCATTAAAACATTTATATTCAGGTTTTCTCAATTTCAGTGGTGCAGTTATCAATCAAATATGAATAGGAACTGCTAAAGCAGGTATAAAGGATTTTTCAAGGATATTATAATAAAATATGTATCAGCATCATTGCTCACATGCGTTCTGCGCATGTATTTGGTTGACCTTTCAAGAAATAGCTGCTAGCTTGCAAACATACTGAAGCAGCCCTAAGCGATTTTATTTGGCAGGGTCTTATTCCTCATAGAACAGCATGTCAATGCCGCTTTCTCGATTCCTGGAGCATGCTTTGTTATTCAGTGATGCAAAGTGCACACATTATGTTGAAACTGCACAACAGTGCTTCCCCGCTTAAACCAGAATAACTGATCCAGTTATGTGTGTCTGTAGGGTTTTTGTCAACTTTGCTTGCCTTTCTCCAAAATGTCATTGAACATGTCCATTGTTCAAGTAAACAAATCTGCTGTTGAGTCTAATCTAATTATTGTCTATATTTAAAATGCTACAACCATAAACAGCACCATCCAGATGCTGAGACAAAATAGTATGCTCAAAAATCCTAGGCCAATGTCCGCAAGGCACTTTATTTTCTGACCTTAAATGCCTTGACTTTCTATTAAAGCACCTGGCGTATCTATAATTATTCAGTTCATAGCTGAATGTAAAATCCTAATAATATGCCTTGCGTGTCTAACAGATAATTCCATAATAATAAACTAAGTGAAGATGGATGAACCTCACTTCTAAAACAGGATTACAGCTATCTCTGCTCACTCAAAGCCATGAGCAGAAATCATCTTTATTGCCCAGGAAGCTTAACTTGGGCTTCCTTCCTCCAGAATTTTCACCCACTGTCCTGAAGTCTACTGACTACAGTGGGGCCTCAACCTCATTTTTAAGATGGATCTTTATTCATGTAAGCCCCAGGATTTGTGCTGAAGGGTCTATTTTCTTTCTGCTCAGTTGCTCGTTTCCAACAATCAAACCGCATGTTTGTATGAGAGATAAATATCCAGCCACCAGCATTCAGAAAGTGTTGCTTGAATCATTTGTCAAAATGGGCATAAATATAAAGTATGGGTATAAAAATAAAATATTGCCTTAAATATATTTTTAAGGGATTTTACACTTGGAATTTGAATTGGAATAAAAGGAAAATAAATTTACTGAATTAAAAATAAACAAACAAATAATGTTTCTCTGGGTAGGGTTTTTAATTTTTGAGAGCGAGCTGCTGCTGAAACGGTGCACGATCCACGTTGCCTTAAACATGAGATGTGCTTTATATTAAGCGCTTTGAACTGAATCATAAACCATGCGACTGGCCCTCCTTTTAGATGCGTGTTTAACCTCTAAGTTTACATCTTATGGTTGTACACTTACCTGTAAATGTTTGAAATTGACGCGAGTATTTTCATTTTGCATAAAAGCTCATCCTGACAGCGAATCTCCGTTTAACTTCGCAAACCTCAACGCAGGTGCGTTGGCGGCGGCACGCGCATGCGCGTCAAGTGGGGCTCGGTAAAACACGATCTCAATAAAAGTAACATATTTTGCATCCCAGTGGGTAAGCGTATCAATTATCTTCCCCAGTTAACAACAGCACCATTAACTGCAGTGTTGTGTTGCGATACTGACAGACTTTGTATTTAAAGTGAAATATTTAACTTTGCTGAACTGTGACAAAACTTCATTTTGTTTTACTTGCACCCACTAATTCTAAGAAATGTTCTTTCACACTGGTCCATACAGTGAGGATAAATGTATAAAATGTAATAAATAGAAATGCTCATCTGGCATGATGTACAGTCATGACGGCCATTGCAAAATAAATCCATGAAAGTGTTACCTGATGGGCTTTTTTTTTGCTATAATGATCAGCTTCCCTGACTTTCCTAAGTTATACATAAAACACTGACAGAAACATCACAGGGTTGCAGCCAGATTGTATAGGCTTCTTATAATTTTGTTGTAATGACCCTATCCACATTTGTTGCTGTTAGCCATCCAAAACTTTTCAACAAGAAAAGCTATAGTTTAGGCCTATTGAACAGTTTTAGCCCTTTGTGACTGTGAACACATAAAATGACTGCTGCTGCTAGCAATCAAATAATGTATTGCCTCAACGTCCCTACCTAGTGTTTATGAACTCCACTTGTCAAAAAGTCTACTCCTGTCAGCATTCTTTCACCCCAGACTGAATAGATCAGAGGTGTGGCTGGTTCCTTCCCCAAAGTTAATGCCTATATTGTATGCTGAAGTGAGCAAGGATGTATCGATTGATTTACTGACTGGACTTTTCTTTAGACTGTGGCTTTATACATTTAAAGAAGCGGGTAATGCCAAAAGCAGGTGTTTTTTTTTTACATGTTGATTCTACATGTTGACTGAGCTTTAATAGGCATTAATATTCCCACACCCATTTAGTATCAAAACAGTGTCAACTGATGATGCATTGCATTTTAAGATAAAGGTTAATTGCCTGAAATTGGCTTTTAATAATCCACATTCTGTGAACAACTTCTGTGAATGTATTATTAATGAGATGACAACAAAAACATTATGAGCAGCAATACAGATCATACATCTTCAGAGCCTTTAATTAGATTGTATTGAATATAAACATATCTCTTGCGGAAACAGTTGAAGCACAATTGCCTGGTGTATCAATACGTCTTAATATTCAGTGTTATTACCTTCTCCATGTTGTAGTTAAAACATGGTGAATTGCATTAAAGACATTTTACTTTGCTCCTTGTAGGGTACTGTTCCCAAAAACGCAGTAGGCCTAATTGTTGGTACATTTTTTGCTTTCAGGGTTTTTTCTCTTTTCTATCTACCATGCAAGACCATTTTAGCTTCTTCAGAACAAAGATAAAGTTACAATGGATGTTTGTAAATGTAACCATGCACAGTTTTTCAGAAGCTGAACAGGTGCATAGATGAAAGCATTTTTTTTTTTTTCAGAGTGCAATAGAACCTCCAGGTCAGACCACTTCTTATTATCATAAGTATTGCACTCTTTTCTTTATCTTCAGACTATGCTGCCCTTCAGTGTGCAGTGTCTCATCACAATTGCCGACTATCTGCAAGGCATATAAAAACTGTGCAGAACCTGTCTAAATTCCAGTACGCTTCAGTGCTGTATTCTTAACCTCAAAGGAAAAGCTGCAATTAAAATAGACACCATGCGTGAATCAGTTGTGTTGTAAAATGAATCTGTTTCCCCCATCATATTCAGTAAGAAAAATGAAGCCAGATGTTTGCTAAGTGTGCATTTTTTAATATCCTATTCCCAGCAGATGCAAATTATGAATGTCTACCAATTATGCTGAGGCTAATAGACATGTTGAGAAGCTGAATTATAATTTGATTGAATGCGGAACACTCAGCAGTGTTAGGATAATTTATTGCCTGGCTTAAATGTATTGATCTCAAATGACAACAAATCCTGAATTATCAATAATTATGCTAATAGCTGCATTTCGAAAGACAAACAATATTCTACTGCAGAAATAAGAATGTGAGTCTTACTTTTTAAATGTATACAGTACACAAATATATACAAATACATTGTATATGCATTATAGCAGTTCAGACATTATACTGTATAGACTATAGATAAACTGTAAAACAAACAGTTTTGTTTATTCATGATATTCATGTAAATGTTATAAAATCTAATAAGATTTCTTCCCAACTGTATAACTGTCCGTTGCCGTCTTGAACTATACTCAGATTAATGCATTAGCTGTGTTAACATGCAGGCACCCTTTGAAAAGAAGACATTTTCTCAATTTTCTGTTTTGTGTTTGTGTGCGTGTGTGTGTGTGTGTGTGTGTGTGTGTGTGTGTTTAATGCTTTCTTTTGAACACATAAAAACTTAATTCAGTGATTAATCAGTAAGCCACAGGCTTTAAAACAAAATCATAATTTATAAAGACTGTAAGGCAATCTTTTGAAATGCCAGTTTGAATCCAATGTTTGCTAGAAATGGCATTCAGCAGATATTTGCTCCATATCTTTAAACATCAGTGATTTTAATACTTCAAACTGACTAGGATTTCTGTGTAATTATTTCATGCACAGCACATTCAACAGTGAACTCGTTTCTTGCATATTTTTCTCCCTCTCATACATTTCCATTTCCGTAACTGGACAATGTCTCTTAACCTGTCAATGCTTTATGAAGACACTATAAATCTCTCCCTGAAATGAAGCTCTCATCCTAGGACAAGATGGTGTCATTATTTTCCAAGGCAATTGAAAGGAAATTGAGATATTATTCAACGTAACGGCTGCTGACTCCAGTCTCTGCTGTTTCCTTATTAAAGGGTCAGGGCCAAGATTGCTCTTAAAGATAGCGCTTCATCAAATGAAAAGGATGGTCTTTTTTTTTTTGCTCAGCTAGCAATGCACAGAATATATTTTTTTCAGAATGTATTTTTCTGATAAGACATAAGGCTTTTGATATCTTAAAATTTTTCAAATGATATGTAGTCCAGGTTAATACAGAAATGCATATGATTTTTTCTTTTAAGACTTCTATATACACTAAATCATTATGATCATTATGAGTTTTTCTTAATATTTCTTAATATCTCCAGTTTTGATGTTATTTTCACTAATTTCTGCTTGGTATATCAGCGTGCCATCCACCTACATGCTCTTACTGGGTCAGTTCATCATTACAAAATCACCATGACCTCTCTAATTTCAGCATATATTATATGCCTCTTCATCTCGCTTTCTGTTTGAAAAATAACCCTTAAAAAACATATTTCATCAATCCCTTTGAATTATTTATGTTGAGCAGGTCTGAAGCCTCGATGTTACAGAAGATCGACAGAAACATTTTGAACCTAGTATTCAGCAGTTTTCATTAATTATAATAATTCTCATTCAGCTCCCAGGCTGAATCCAGATTAATTTCTTCCCTAAAATATTTTATTCATAATTTGACTGCCTCACAAGATTTTGACATTGCACCGGTTTGACGTTTTACTGATAATGAAATCTATGAGTATTATATCAGATAGCTTACATGTTACATAGCATACACTATTAAACATGACATGTTTGGCACTTTTCCTAGTAATGTGCTTTATTTGAAGAAATGAATTTTGTCTTGAGAAATTGCATGTCAATACAGACTCTTTCTAAGCTTTTTCATTATTTTAAGTGGCCATGCTGGTTTAGAGAGGACAGTAAATGGAGGGGGAAATGGGATCGGCAAATATTGCAAGCTGGACTGTTATGCTATGATAACAATTTGTGTTTGAATGATTGTGTTGATAGATGAATATGTTAAGTCCCAAATAGTTCACCCATAAGTGCAGAGGACAAGCCTTCTGATTATGCATTTTCAAAACAATGCTGTGAGTACTATTATTTATATTCAGCTCATTTTATATTTGCTTTTTCTGCTTTATAATTGCACTCTAATGCATTACCACCTCCTCTTCAGTTAGCTTTCCTTTACTGATCAATGTCATTCAAGGCAATAAAACGCATAAACCAATGAATAGTTATTTTTTGCCCTTTGGGTAAAAATATGCATTGAGGAACCTGGTCTGATCGCACTATTAACTCACACACAGAGATGCACAACAAAAACCCTAGTCTAAAGGCCTCATTTACATTACATTGAGCCTGTAAGGCAAATTTATGCTTTATTTACGCATACTAAATGAAAAGTGATAAAAGGACCGGGAAGAAAAACACAGAATAACAAACAAATGTAACAGCAGATGTATAATTGTACATCTAGAGGCTCTGAGGTATGATCATATAAAGCACATGATAGGAGAGTCTCAAGGGATCAAACCTCTTTTGTTTCTATCTAATTCTCTGATTAAATATTCATAGCACAACACACAACTCAAAAATACAGCAGTTAATTTTCAGTGGTTAAGAATGATTTTCTAGTGCATAAAAGAAAATTAGCAATTTGTTTTAATGTTGGAGCTAATGTCATTTCAGCCTGAAAATAGCAATTTTCCATGGTAGATGAAGAATGAAGTCATGGTAGTTAAGTTCACAAGACCATATCAATCAGTGAACAAGGCTATTAACACTAAGAATGCTTTCAGACCAGCAATGTAATTAATATAAGCTTTTAAAGGTTCAAAACTTGTTGTTTGAGAGTTCATGTCTTGCGAATATAACCAACGCAGTTAAGACTGACATGAAGATGGTTTTATAAGGAATATTGTTGCCAGATTTACCTGATCTATTTATTGTCTTTGACCGGAATTGATTCTATTTAAATCATGTTGAAAGATAAAAGGCTAAAAAGCAACACCACACATGCACTAAAATATTAATAGACTAATAAACAACCATGAGAGATGTGTCTATAGCAGGAGATATAGCAGAGTTTCAATGGGTGCCACAAGCACATGGCTAACTATGTTAATATAATACAATGTAATGTATTTAAGTCAGCGTATTTGTATTTAAGTCATGTGTTGCTAGTCAGTGGTCTGTCCAGCCCCAGATGTGACTACAGGCAATGCTCCTCACCAGAACAAGCAAGAATGAATAAATAAAGAGCCATCAACGCAGGATATGTTTACTTGCAAAAAAAAAATAATAATTACAAATCTGTGTACTGCAAATAAAGGGGAAAAACAGGACATAACAGTGTTAGACTAACAGTCTATGTAAACATGAATTGTTAAATAAAAATATTGGAAATGCAATACAATAAGATATTAAAACATGTCGAAAATACATAATGTTATGCATTTAAATTACCATTAGGTTTCTTTTTTTCAGCTTGTACAAATATATGTGATTAATTAATCAGCATGTCATGCAATTAATTTAATTACATATTTGAATCACTTGGCACACTCGGCAAATATATTATTATTAACCAAGCGTTAATAAATTCACTAGAAATTCTGCCTACAAATAATACAGTTATTATTATTTCACAAACATTCATAGTCTTGTGCTTACATTCATACAAACATTCATAGTCTTGTGCTTATGTATAGGGCTTTATAAATATGCGTTAAAGACAAAACTGTTAATCAGTTGTAGAACGTGGGCAGGGTATATATATATATATATTTATTTTTATTTTTTTTTGTTTATACAGTATCTCTCATGACATAATCTTTTAGTGTGGGTCAGTCTCACCATTTCTTTATCTGAGAAGATGTTTTCTTCCTGCCTTACATTGACATTATGCTACACAGAGCCACTCGGTGCAAAAACATAAAAATAACAAGATCTTTCTCTCCTTAACTTCCAGCACTTAAGATGTGTATTGAAAGCATCTGTGGAAGTAGGGCTTTATAATCTAATAAATTTTGATCGATCGGAGCAAGAAAATTAAATGTTCTCTTTCTCTCGAACTGCACTGATGTGTAAATACCATCCCCACTAAAGATAATTCAACCTATTGCCCTTCCCAAATTTATAGCCCTTGTGCCAATGGTCTTTGGTGTAATGGTATCCTCTTTTTAGCATTTACAAGTCAGAGGATGCATGCATTAACATGAAATATTCCTGCTTCAGGTTATGAAAACCACCTCACAGCTTCCAGAATGTGTTATACTACCGGCTATATCCAGACGCTTCTGTTTTCCTCTGTATTTTGTGAGATGTCTGCTTGATGAATAATTTATCAGTAGGTATTTCAGAGCTGTGCTTCTACAACCCGCGTGTCATGTGAATGAACTATTCCCAGGTGAGCAGCGGTGGCAGCTGCAATGATGGAGTTGACTGAAAAATGATATTCTCCGAAGACCAAACCAACATGTCAGCGGAGGCCCTGAGTCCTGGCAACACATCGAATGAAAGTAAAGCAAACTGTCATTTCTTTAAAGGCAAATTTCACTGGCGTAATGAGCCAGAATAAAGTGACAGTTAAATACTGTACTTGCACTCAATCCTGACGCTCCCTAGGGCTTAACGTAAATCCACTCTGTCCCAAAATAACACCCATCATCTCTCGGCACAGTACTGTCTGTTTTCATTACCGCATGAAGGACAAAAATAGGATTTTCATCTAAAAACTGCAAGTCTTTCATTCCTACAGACAAAACTTAGCTGACTCTTCACACATCCGGTTACACAGTTCTATTTCTGCACTGAGTTTTTTTTACCTGTCTATGGCTTCCTCCTCACAGGGTTCCTCCGGATTGCTCTTCACATCCTCATGGCTGCTCTTCGCATCCTCTTTCCTGGCACTGCAAGGTGAGTTGCTCTTGGGAAGCTGCTCCTCGCTAGCTTGGAGGTGCTGGATGATGTTTTGCTGGTGCCATGATTGATCGCCTGCCCTGACATAAACAGGCGTGGGTCCAGGGTTCGGTGCCAGAATGCTGTGCACAGGGCTGTTGCTCTTGCGGAATCCTCCTCTGTCCCGGGAGTGACTCTTCAGCCGGACCGGTGTTCCCCGGTGGTCGAAACCTTCCTGTTGGATGTAGCCCCCATTCCCAGCGGAGGTCTGAGTGCTGTGGCTGAACCAGCGCCAGCGGAGCCTGAGGATCTGCTTCACGTCAAACTCCTTTTTTCCAGACACAGACATCCTATTCACCCTCAATGAGTTGCCAGTGGCACATGGAATCCGAGGAGTAACGAGGCTTCGGATGCTTTACCTCTTTTGTCTCTGTTGCCGGTTCTGGCCAATAAAGGGACGGTGTCTGCAGCTTCTGCCTTGTGTCTTATTTCCCCCTCTTCTCCAACTCTCTCTGCTCCTTTTCCTTAGTTATAGTGCACACATGATATCCTCTGCCTGTACCACCCTCCTCCCTTCCCTTTGTCGTTCTGTGTCTCTCTGCACATACGACACACACACACACACCACACAGGAAATTAGGAATGCATACAGCAACCTGCTCGGATTCCAGCAGCAAATAACGAACAGCTCTTACCTGAGAAGCTGAGATGCCAAACTGAAAGGACACAGAGGTCAAACCTTAGCGGGGAAAATCTGGCCAAAACCTGCACCATCTCCTTCCACGAGCAGCATCATCTGCGCTCGCACTCACACTCTGCCCCTTTCCGTTCTGTGCACACACATGCTCTTTCCCTCGCTCTAGCTCTCTCTCGCTCTTCACGCATGCACATAGACATGTCGTTTCGCACAGTCCCCCCATCTGATGGGATCCCGAGGGAGACGGTCTCAGCCTCTCAGCAGAGGAAACCATGCCAAAATATGCTCTCCCTCTCTGTCTCAAGCCTAGTGACAGATAAACACCAAAGTGTATCACTGTTTTGACTTCTTCACCGCAGCACCAGTTTATATTTCATCAGGAAATGTCTACACTATGTGACTACGTAAACTCTTCTGTAAAATCAAGATAAGAATGCTGTAAATAAAGAAACCTACCTTTCCAAAAGTGAATACATCAACTTATTATGAAATGTGTATTACAGTTGTAATTTGATACTTGCTATTTTGCTCGATTTTGTTGTTGGTTACAAATGATGGTTTCTATTTCGGACATGACAAAAAAAAATCATAAAACGTATGTAAGGCAAAAAAGTATTTATCACAATTCTAATATGTTTGTGCAGTGGGATGTGATAACACTAACTCATTTTATTTGAGAGGTCATGTTTATCCTATAGACCGCAAAGATAGATTTAGATGTGCTGCAGTGTATGTTGTGTTGTTCATTGTCTGCTTGTATCCAAAGATTTGCTGGTCTTATACAGCCGATACTGATAATGATTTATTCATGTGCAGTGCCTTCAGTTGGCTGTTCTATTGTTATACTAAAAATATGGATACCATCATCTTTTATATGGTATTTGTTATGGTGAGTTCCCCTTGCTTAATTCCTTAGTGTGTTGGATGAACTTTGATCCTCTGACAAATTTGCAAATCAAAATATAAAAGAGGAATAGAGAGAAACATAGGTTTTGTTTTAAAGTGATATACACCAAATAATCAATAAGCAGTAAATGCATTAAATTTATTTTTTTTGTCCAACATAAGCTTTTATTATATATATTTTTGACTTAGATAATGTACTTTATTATTGTTTCAGAAAATTTGTTCTGAAAATATTTTCCTGATGTGAAATATTTTGTATCCTTTATCCTGTATTTCTTGAGGAATTATAAATAAGAGTTCACCAGCAAAATATTCAAAAATGTTCAAGTTCGTTATCATATATTTCCATTTATTTGTATAATGGTTCTGAATTTACACTAAAAGTTCTGAATCTGTGCAATGCACAAAATATTACAACAAATTTGTCCATTTAAGTCATGGCTAGTTGTTCTGAATCTAAAAACTTTGATGAGAAGTCTGTCATCCAGCGGTTCTCTCACCTCACTTTTGTGTTTAAATACCAGAATTCTACATTTTAGACATTTCTATACCCTGATGCATTATGTAGTGAACAGCAAAGTGTAGAGGGCAATTAATTTCCTTTGAATGCACAAACTAATCTCATTCAAAGCTACACTAAAATGACAGTAGTCTGCATGGGTAAATCATGTAATCTGTACAATTAAGCATGATGTCCTTCTGAAGCTGTTTGAAGGTGATTTTTTTAATATATTTATATCACATATACACTCTTAGAAGAAAAGGTTCTATATAGAACCTTAAAAGGTTCTATAAGGCGCTATGTATTTGGAACCCCTAAAAGGTTCTATATAGAACCCTTTATGTTAATTACATAAAAGGCAGTTCTACCTTAATATGGCCAAGATAAATAAATAAAAAAAATGTGAAAAATTTTTTCAGTGTATATAGTTTAACATATCCATTACTAAACATTGAGGGTCAGAACTTTTCAGAGATTTACAATCAGTACTAATTATGACAGCATAGAGAGCAAACCATGGTCATTTTCGATTTAAGATGCATTTTTGCATTGTGCACCCAACATTTTATACTTTATATGTAAAGCATTTCAAAGCTATAGAAAGATTGCATCAGCCTTTTTATGTCTGTAACGTGCATTTAATTTCTTTCAGTGCATTGCTATATCATGAAATGTTTTATTTCTGTCCTCTTTGCCCTTAAGGAGCACCAAGTATTCCAAGTTCATTCACTGAATATATACATCCCTGGAAAACAAGGCATAAGTCATATATTGGTAATATATGTGGTTGCTGCAAAATTAGTACACACTAGTATGAGCTGAAATAAATAGATTATCTAGCATCTTATTCCTGTAGGAGTCAAGGACACCATCTGTTTAAGTCTCTTTGATACAAGAGATGTCAGCCTAGACTGCTGCTCACTGTATTATTCAAAAACATCTGTCCTACCTGATAGATTCTTCCTACCTGGAAACCACATAATCAAAAATAATCATACTGTAATTCTATATCCAGCTGCAAGAAAAACCTTTTTTCAAGGAACAACATTCCAAACCCACTTGTTCTTAATGCAGGTTTGTTGTTGTTGTTGTTGTTTTATTACAACCGTACTACATGTAGTTTTTCTTATCATGGCTTTGATTAACAAAGTCATATCGGAGCAAAGATTCTGTAATGCCAAGCATACAAATTGGAAACAAGTTTTCTTCTTATAAATTCTATATGACATTGCCCCTCCTAGAATTTGACAAATCTGGAGTGACCAGGAATCATAAGAAAATCAGTGCACAAAAAAATTGGGAATTAGTATGTATAAAACAGCATAACGTTGTCTCAGAATCAAACATGTTCAAAGACAAAAGAAATCCAGCCGAAACCACTGCAATGTCAGCAGCATAGTAAATTTATGTCTTACCTTTCGAACAAAATGTGAAAAATATGGGTCCTTGTCTAGAAGATTTTGATTCTGGTACGCTTTTAAGTTGCTTGTCATAGATTTCAAGCTAACCACAAAATGGATGACCTGTTTTCTCATCCCAGTTCTGCTAATGAATATTTGCATACAAAGAAAACCACACTTTCCTAACTCAAAGGAATTTCCTGATCATTTCCTTCCTTAGTACTGGTTTGAAGAACCAGGACAGCCCATTTCCTGTTTTCTTGGTGTTGGCTCCTATCAAAGTATTCATAGAAAGCTAAAAGCACAGTGGTCAGATTGAATGCAGTTGAAGAAATGCAACCGTATTTTAATGAGTTCTGTCATGTTCGTGTTAAAAAATACCTTTTTTTACATTACAATACATTACAATACAGAGGATTTGTGCAATCATGTACATTTTAGCACTATAATGCAAATGAGTCACATTCAACACAAGTATTGAATATTTGATCACTTTATTTTTTGCAACCGATACAAAGAAAAAAAAGTTAGAAACTTGCAGCTTAAATGTCCCATTATTTACAAGGGCAATGCACATTTTGTGACTTTATAAAAATATTAATGTTTTACCATTGGCATTCTTGTAGTTACATCATCACATGACAGCACACTATTTCATTAATTTAGTGAGAGAGTCAACCGGATGTAGAGAAATGTGGAAAATGTAACTAAGAAAAACAAGCCTTTGAAACCATTAAAAATCAAAGCAAGTCACAGCTTTTGCCAGCTGCTTCCTGGCGAGCAATCACTGAAAAAGAGTCTTACATATAAATATTTTAGAAGATTATAATCTCTAATAATAAATGTAATCCATAATATCTGAACTGTCATAATATTTGGGACACAAAGTTATGTATTATTTCCCATGTATTCGTTTTGAATCCATTTATTTACAGTTTGTACAGCATTTAAAACTTAATTGTGCTCACTAATGAGATCTGGTGTATCACTGCTCAAATTAATTATTAAACTGTGATGAGTACATATGATACAGCACTAATTATTTATGTGAAGATTAAGTCTTAAAATTCTTTCAAATCTAAATAAAATCATTCCTTTTGCATTTAAATGTCCTGACAATTTTAGAAAGTGCTTACAGTGTTCCAAAAATTTTCAAAGGTACAAAAATAGAACAAATTATAAGATGATTTTTATATTAACTACACACATTGTTGGATTGGATTTGAATTTCCTACCTATAAAACGAAATAAAAATTTACACTTATTTACAGTTAAATTGTGATTTTTAAAAAACGAGATATATATCAAAGCCTGAAAAGAACATATGTGGGAGTTTTGAAAACAATCAATATGGCAGTGCACTTTTGTTTAAATGAAAGAGAAAAGTGTGTATGTGAATGTGCTGTGTATAGATAATAGCGCGAAAACTATTTTTTTTGGGAAACCGCAATTTCGAGTCGTGGTAACCGAAAACTGCTTTTTGAACCACTGTCATTGCTAGATGATGATGACATTCTGGACTTCTTTGAAGACTGAGCAACTCCACCAGCACCCTCCATTCTAACTTCGCTTTCATCGGTCACTTCATATGAACCTTTACTTTTTGAGCTAAAACCTCCAACTGTGGCAAACTTGAACTTTCCTTTTTTGCCTTTAACCTTTTCTCCAACATCAACTGAAACATTGCCACCCTCTGTCTGTAAGTGGCCTTCAGCAGAAACAGGGGAAGCTAAACCTCCCTCATCACTTACAGAAGATGAGTGAAGCGGTTTTCTTTTTAAGAGGTCAAGGGAGGCAGATTTACTCTTTGGTGTAACTTTAAACCCAGAACTTCCCTCTACTGCTAACTTGCCACTTGTCAATTCCCCAGAACTAAGGCTAAACTCCTTAGACACCTTTGCACCACCTTTACTGGTAACATCAATTTCTTCTCCCTCAACAGTAAGATCAGCTGCACTACCACCTTTAGATTTAGATTTGGTAAATAATTTTGGCATTTTGACTTTCACTTTTCCACCACTGCTTTTCATTTCAGTGTTCTCCATTTCCAGACTTTGGGAGCTAACTTTAGAACCAGCAGCCAATTCACCTGAATCTACTTTAGGCAATGCAACACCAAACTTTGGTACTTTGATTTTAGGAAAGGTTACATTAACATCTTGGTACTCCATCACACCAGATAATGATGCATCTGGCTTCACGTCTAGCCCACTTGCAGTCTCTTCTTTTTGTCCTCGTACATTAAAGCCTGGTATTTCTATGCTCCCTTTTACTCCTTTTTGTTCAGTGAGATTTAAATCAGCATCTAAAGCACCACCATGAACATTTACAGCAGGCACTGTCAACCTAACATCCTGTATTTTTCCTTCTAAGTCAATGTTAGCCCTGCTTTTTCCATTAATGCCTGATCCTGCTACACTGACATCTTGGGAATTAAAAGCTTTTTCTGGAAGATCTAATGATACATTTCTAACATCCAGTTCAGGAGTTTTTATCTCAGAGCCAGAAATGCCGAGGTTTAGCATTTTGATTTTTCCCCCTTTTGTTTGGAAATTGGGACCACTGAAATCTGGTGTCTGAATATCAGTTTTAAGGCTTGCAGAAGGCAAATCAACATTAGATTTTATAGTTCCAGATGCAGATGAACTACCTTTAACTTTTGGAGATTTGATATCAAATTCCACATTAGGAAAATGTAACTTTCCAAAAAGAGGTTTCTTTACTTTGATTGACTTCATCTGTAGGTCAGGTTCATTTGTCTCCAACTTGAGATCACCATCAAACGTTTTAGACTTTCCCTTCACTTTAGACAGTTTGAATTTACCCTTATTTTCTTTCACATCTATATCAGGCCCTTCTGCACTACCACCAGAATCAGGAATATCTGCATCCAGTTTTGGGCTCTTAACTCTAATTGAAAATTTAGATTTATTCATTTTTGGCACCTTGATATTTGCATCTGTTCCACTGATATTGATATCGGGGCTTTTGACATCAATCCTCGCACCTAAATCTTTTTCAGGCATTGAAAGATTGCCACCTGAAGACTTTATTCCAAGGTTGGGACCTGTGAATTTGAGGGGCCTAACATGTTTTAAACCACCATCGGGGGCTTCAATGTCAAGATCAGGAACTTTAACATCAATTTCAGGTCCTTTAATGTCAACATCTGCTTTGGGAAGACTGATGTCAACATCTGGGCCCTCCACTTTAGGACCTTTGAGCCCAAATGATGGCATTTTGAAGTCACCTTCTGGGCCCTCTAAATTAATATCAGGACCTTCAATGTCCACTTTTGGAGCTTTTATGTCCCCTGAAATCTTTGGTACAGAAAAATCCAAATCACCCTTGACTTTGGGGCTTTTAAGATTTAAGTTGACATCTTGCATAGAGATCTTTGGACCTGATATGGAAGGCATGTTGAACTTGGGACCTTTGATTTTCCCCTCAGGTCCTTCAATGTCAAGATCAGGTGTTTTTATGTCAATTTCAGGTCCTTTAATGTCAACATCTGCTTTGGAGAGATTAATGTCAATATCAGAGCCCTCCAATTTAGGACCTTTGAACCCAAATAATGGCATTTTCATTTTAGGCATTTTGAAACCACCTTCTGGGCCCTCTAAATCAACATCAGGACATTCAATATCCATCTTTGGAGCCTTTATGTCCCCTGAAATCCTGGGTCCAGAAACATCAATATCACTCTTGACTTTTGGACTTTTAAAGTTTAAGTCTACATCTGGCAAAGAAATGTTTGTACCAGATATAGAAGGCATTTTGAATTTGGTGCCCTTGATTCGTCCCTCAGGTCCTTCAACTTTAAGATCACATGTTTTGATGTCAATATCAGGTGAATTTAAATCAACATCACCACAAGGTACACTGACATCAATATCTTCTTGGGGTGATTTAAAACCAAATTTTGGCATTTTAAATTTTGGCATCTTGAATCCTCCCTCTGGACTTTTAATTTCTACACTTGAAGAATCAACTTCCAATTTTGGCATGAAGACATCACCCTCCAAACTGACACCTGCTTGACCTTTCACTTTAGATCCTTTCGGATGTTTGAAATCAACATCAGGTGCTTCAATTTTTGACCCTTTAAATCCAAACTTGGGCATTTTGAATTTTGGCTTTTTCACATTTGTTTCTGGAAAATTAATCTCAACATTAGGACCTTCAGGACCAGATACTGATGGCATCTTGACTTTTGGGCCCTTGATTTTTCCTTCAGGCAAATCTATGTCTAACTCTGGAGCATTGATATCCATATCTGGAGCCTTAACTTCAATATCAGCTTTAGGGATTTTCACATCAACATCTGGACCCTCCACTTGTGGACCCTTCATTTTAAATGATGGCATTTTCATTTTTGGCATCTTAAAACCACCCTCAGGTCCTTCAATTTCAACTTTTGGTACATCAATATCTCCTTCCAGTTTAGGAATGGACACATCAACATCACCTTTCAGTTTTGGACCTTTCAGGTTGAAGTCAAAGTCTGGCATAGAAAGCTTTGGACCGGAGAATGATGGCATGTTGTATTTGGGGCCCTTTATTTTTCCCTCAGGTCCTTCAATGTCTAACTCTGGAGCATTGATATCTATATCTGGAGCCTTAACTTCAATATCTTCTTTAGGGATTTTCACATTGACATCTGGACCCTCCACTTTTGGACCCTTCATTCCGAATGATGGCATGTGGAATTTTGGCATCTTAACACGACCATCAGGTCCTTCAATGTCTGGGCCTTCAATCTCAACTTTTGGTGCTTTAAGATCTCCTTCCACTTTAGGAATGGACACGTCAATATCACCTTTTAGTTTTGGACCTTTCAGGTTGAAGTCAAAGTCTGGCATAGAAAGCTTTGGACCAGAGATTGATGGCATGTTAAATTTAGGGCCCTTGATTTTTCCCTCAGGTCCTTTAATGTCTAACTCTGGAGCTTTGATATCCACATCTGGTGCATTAACTTCAATATCGGCTTTAGGGATTTTCACATCCACATCTGGACCCTCCACTTTTGGACCCTTCATTCCGAATGATGGCATGTGGAATTTTGGCATCTTAAAACGACCATCAGGTCCTTCAATGTCTGGGCCTTCAATCTCAACGTTTGGTGCTTTAAGATCTCCTTCCACTTTGGGCATGGACACGTCAACATCACCTTTCAGTTTTGGACCTTTCAGGTTGAAGTCAACATCTGGCATAGAAATCTTTGGACCAGACATTGTTGGCAACTTGACTTTGGGACCCTTGATTTTTCCCTCAGGTCCTTCAATGTTTAACTCGGGAGCTCTGATGTCCATATCTGGAGCATTAACTTCAATATCGGCTTCAGGGATTTTCACATCAACATCTGGACCTTCCACTTTTGTACCCTTCATTCCGAATGATGGCATGCGGAACTTTGGCATCTTAAAACGACCCTGAGGTCCTTCAATGTCTGGGCCTCCAATCTCAACTTTTGGTGCTTTGAGATCTCCTTCCACTCTGGGAATGGACATGTCAACATCACCTTTCAGTTTTGGACCTTTCAGGTTAAAATCAACATCTGGCATTGAAATCTTTGGGCCAGAGATTGATGGGATCTTTAATTTGGGGCCCTTGATTTTTCCCTCAGGTCCTTCAATGTCTAACTCTGGAGCATTGATATCTATATCTGGAGCCTTAACTTCAATATCGGCTTTAGGGATTTTCACATCGACATCTGGACCCTCGACTTTTGGACCCTTCATTCCGAATGATGGCATGTGGAATTTTGGCATCTTAAAATGACCATCAGGTCCTTCAATGTCTGGGCCTTCAATCTCAACTTTTGGTGCTTTAAGATCTCCTTCCACTTTAGGAATGGACACGTCAATATCACCTTTCAGTTTTGGACCTTTCAGGTTGAAGTCAAAGTCTGGCATAGAAAGCTTTGGACCAGAGATTGATGGCATGTTAAATTTGGGGCCCTTGATTTTTCCCTCAGGTCCTTCAAAGTCTAATTCTGGAGCGTTGATATCCATATCTGGAACCTTAACTCCAATATCAGCTTTAGGGATTTTCACATCAACATCTGGACCCTCCACTTTTGGACCCTTCATTCCGAATGATGGCATGTGGAACTTTGGCTTCTTAAAATGACCCTCAGGTCCTTCAATGTCTGGGCCTTCAATCTCACCTTTTGGTGCTTTAAGATCTCCTTCCACTTTGGGCATGGACACATCAACATCACCTTTCAGTTTTGGACCTTTCAGGTTGAAGTCAACATCTGGCATAGAAATCTTTGGATCAGACATTGTTGGCAACTTGAATTTGGGACCCTTGGTTTTTCCCTCAGGTCCTTCAATGTTTAACTCGGGAGCTCTGATGTCCATATCTGGAGCATTAACTTCAATATCAGCTTTAGGGATTTTCACATCAACATCTGGACCTTCCACTTTTGGACCCTTCATTCCGAATGATGGCATGCGGAACTTTGGCATCTTAAAACGACCCTGAGGTCCTCCAATGACTGGGCCTCCAATCTCACCTTTTGGTGCTTTAAGATCTCCTTCCACTTTGGGCATGGACACATCAACATCACCTTTCAGTTTTGGACCTTTCAGGTTGAAGTCAACATCTGGCATAGAAATATTTGGGCCAGAGATTGATGGGATCTTGAACTTGGGGCCCTTGATTTTTCCCTCAGGACCTTCAATGTCTAACTCTGGAGCATTGATGTCAATATCTGGTGCATTAACTTCAATATCGGCTTTAGGAATTTTCAGATCAACATCTGGACCCTCCACTTTTGGACCCTTCATTCCGAATGATGGCATGCGGAACTTTGCCATCTTAAAACGACCAGCAGGTCCTTCAATGTCTGGGCCTTCAACCTCAACTTTTGGTGCTTTAAGATCTCCTTCCACTTTTGGAATGGACACATCAACATCACCTTTCAGTTTTGGACCTTTCAGGTTGAAGTCAACATTTGGCATAGAAATATTTGGGCCAGAGATTGATGGAATCTTGAACTTGGGGCCCTTGATTTTTCCCTCAGGACCTTCAACGTCTAACTCTGGAGCATTGATGTCAATATCTGGAGCCTTAATTCCAATATCAGCTTTAGGGATTTTCATGTCAACATCTGGACCCTCCACTTTTGGACCCTTCATTCCAAATGATGGCATGTGGAACTTTGGCATCTTAAAATGACCCTCAGGTCCTTCAATGGCAGGGCCTTCAATCTCAACTTTTGGTGCTTTAAGATCTCCTTCCACTTTGGGCATGGACACATCAATATCACCTTTCAGTTTTGGACCTTTCAGGTTGAAGTCAAAGTCTGGCATAGAAAGCTTTGGACCAGAGATTGATGGCATGTTAAACTTGGGGCCCTTGATTTTTCCCTCAGGTCCTTCAATGTCTAACTCTGGAGCTTTGATATCCACATCTGGTGCATTAACTTCAATATCCGCTTTAGGGATTTTAACATCGACATCTGGACCCTCCACTTTTGGACCCTTCATCCCGAATGATGGCATGTGGAATTTTGGCATCCTAAAACGACCATCAGGTCCTTCAATGTCTGGGCCTTCAATCTCAACTTTTGGTGCTTTAAGATCTCCTTCCACTTTTGGAATGGACACGTCAACATCACCTTTCAGTTTTGGACCTTTGAGGTTGAAGTCAACATTTGGCATAGAAATATTTGGGCCAGAGATTGATGGGATCTTGAACTTGGGGCCCTTGATTTTTCCCTCAGGACCTTCAACGTCTAACTCTGGAGCATTGATGTCAATATCTGGAGCCTTAATTCCAATATCAGCTTTAGGGATTTTCACATCAACATCTGGACCCTCCACTTTTGGACCCTTCATTCCAAATGATGGCATGTGGAACTTTGGCATCTTAAAATGACCCTCAGGTCCTTCAATGGCTGGGCCTTCAATCTCAACTTTTGGTGCTTTAAGATCTCCTTCCACCTTAGGAATGGACACGTCAATATCACCTTTCAGTTTTGGACCTTTCAGGTTGAAGTCAAAGTCTGGCATAGAAAGCTTTGGACCAGAGATTGATGGCATGTTAAACTTGGGGCCCTTGATTTTTCCCTCAGGTCCTTCAATGTCTAACTCTGGAGCATTGATATCCATATCTGGTGCATGAACGTCAATACTGGCTTTAGGGATTTTCATATCAAGATCTGGACCGTCCACTTTTGGACCCTTCATTCCGAATGATGGCATGCGGAACTTTGGCATCTTAAAACGACCCTCAGGTCCTTCAATGTCTGGGCCTTCAATCTCAACTTTTGGTGCTTTAAGATCTCCTTCCACTTTGGGAATGGACATGTCAACATCACCTTTCAGTTTTGGACCTTTCAGGTTGAAGTCAACATCTGGCATAGAAATCTTTGGGCCAGATATTGATGGGATCTTGAATTTGGGGCCCTTGATTTTTCCCTCAGGTCCTTCAGTGTCTAACTCTGGAGCTTTAATATCCACATCTGGTGCATGAACTTCAATATCGGCTTTAGGGATTTTCACATTAACATCTGGACCATCCACTTTTGGACCCTTCATTCCGAATGATGGCATGTGAAATTTTGGCATCTTAAAACGACCCTCAGGTCCTTCAATGTCTGGGCCTTCAATCTCAACTTTTGGTGCTTTAAGATCTCCTTCCACTTTGGGAATGGACATGTCAACATCACCTTTCAGTTTTGGACCTTTCAGGTTGAAGTCAACATCTGGCATAGAAATATTTGGGCCAGAGATTGATGGGATCTTGAACTTGGGGCCCTTGATTTTTCCCTCAGGACCTTCAATGTCTAACTCTGGAGCATTGATGTCAATATCTGGTGCATTAACTTCAATATCGGCTTTAGGGATTTTCACATCAACATCTGGACCATCCACTTTTGGACCCTTCATTCCGAATGATGGCATGTGGAATTTTGGCATCTTAAAACGACCCTCAGGTCCTTCAATGTCTGGGCCTTCAATCTCAACTTTTGGTGCTTTAAGATCTCCTTCCACTTTGGGAATGGACATGTCAACATCACCTTTCAGTTTTGGACCTTTCAGGTTGAAGTCAACATTTGGCATAGAAATTTTTGGGCCAGAGATTGATGGGATCTTGAACTTGGGGCCCTTGATTTTTCCCTCAGGACCTTCAATGTCTAACTCTGGAGCATTGATGTCAATATCTGGTGCATTAACTTCAATATCGGCTTCAGGGATTTTCACATCAACATCTGGACCATCCACTTTTGGACCCTTCATTCCGAATGATGGCATGTGGAATTTTGGCATCTTAAAACGACCCTCAGGTCCTTCAATGTCTGGGCCTTCAATCTCAACTTTTGGTGCTTTAAGATCTCCTTCCACTTTGGGAATGGACATGTCAACATCACCTTTCAGTTTTGGACCTTTCAGGTTGAAGTCAACATTTGGCATAGAAATATTTGGGCCAGAGATTGATGGGATCTTGAATTTGGGGCCCTTGATTTTTCCCTCAGGACCTTCAACGTCTAACTCTGGAGCGTTGATGTTAATATCTGGAGCCTTAATTCCAATATCAGCTTTAGGGATTTTCACATCAACATCTGGACCTTCCACTTTTGGACCCTTCATTCCAAATGATGGCATGTGGAACTTTGGCATCTTAAAATGACCCTCAGGTCCTTCAATGTCTGGGCCTTCAATCTCAACTTTTGGTGCTTTAAGATCTCCTTCCACTTTGGGAATGGACATGTCAACATCACCTTTCAGTTTTGGACCTTTCAGGTTGAAGTCAACATCTGGCATAGAAATATTTGGGCCAGAGATTGATGGGATCTTGAACTTGGGGCCCTTGACTTTTCCCTCAGGTCCTTTAATGTCTAACTCTGGAGCATTGATATCCATATCTGGTGCATGAACTTCAATACTTGCTTTAGGGATTTTCATGTCAACATCTGGACCCTCCACTTTTGGACCCTTCATTCCGAATGATGGCATGCGGAACTTTGGCATCTTAAAACGACCCTCAGGTCCTTCAGTGTCTTTGCCTTCAATCTCTACTTTTGGTGCTTTAAGATCTCCTTCCACTTTGGGAATGGACATGTCAACATCACCTTTCAGTTTTGGACCTTTCAGGTTGAAGTCAACATCTGGCATAGAAATATTTGGGCCAGAGATTGATGGGATCTTGAACTTGGGGCCCTTGATTTTTCCCTCAGGACCTTCAATGTCTAACTCTGGAGCATTGATGTCAATATCTGGTGCATTAACTTCAATATCGGCTTTAGGAATTTTCACATCAACATCTGGACCCTCCACTTTTGGACCCTTCATTCCGAATGATGGCATGCGGAACTTTGCCATCTTAAAACGACCATCAGGTCCTTCAATGTCTGGGCCTTCAACCTCAACTTTTGGTCCTTTAAGATCTCCTTCCACTTTTGGAATGGACACATCAACATCACCTTTCAGTTTTGGACCTTTCAGGTTGAAGTCAACATTTGGCATAGAAATATTTGGGCCAGAGATTGATGGGATCTTGAACTTGGGGCCCTTGATTTTTCCCTCAGGACCTTCAACGTCTAACTCTGGAGCATTGATGTCAATATCTGGAGCCTTAATTCCAATATCAGCTTTAGGGATTTTCACATCAACATCTGGACCCTCCACTTTTGGACCCTTCATTCCAAATGATGGCATGTGGAACTTTGGCATCTTAAAATGACCCTCAGGTCCTTCAATGGCTGGGCCTTCAATCTCAACTTTTGGTGCTTTAAGATCTCCTTCCACTTTGGGAATGGACATGTCAACATCACCTTTCAGTTTTGGACCTTTCAGGTTGAAGTCAACATTTGGCATAGAAATATTTGGGCCAGAGATTGATGGAATCTTGAATTTGGGGCCCTTGATTTTTCCCTCAGGACCTTCAACGTCTAACTCTGGAGCATTGATGTTAATATCTGGAGCCTTAATTCCAATATCAGCTTTAGGGATTTTCACATCAACATCTGGACCCTCCACTTTTGGACCCTTCATTCCAAATGATGGCATGTGGAACTTTGGCATCTTAAAATGACCCTCAGGTCCTTCAATGTCTGGGCCTTCAATCTCAACTTTTGGTGCTTTAAGATCTCCTTCCACTTTAGGAATGGACACGTCAACATCACCTTTGAGTTTTGGACCTTTCAGGTTGAAGTCAACATCTGGCATAGAAATATTTGGGCCAGAAATTGATGGGATCTTCAACTTGGGGCCCTTGATTTTTCCCTCAGGACCTTCAATGTCTAACTCTGGAGCATTAATGTCAATATCTGGAGCCTTAATTCCAATATCAGCTTTAGGGATTTTCACATCAACATCTGGACCCTCCACTTTTGGACCCTTCATTCCAAATGATGGCATGTGGAACTTTGGCATCTTAAAATGACCCTCGGGTCCTTCAATGGCTGGGCCTTCAATCTCAACTTTTGGTGCTTTAAGATCTCCTTCCACTTTGGGAATGGACATGTCAACATCACCTTTCAGTTTTGGACCTTTCAGGTTGAAGTCAACATTTGGCATAGAAATATTTGGGCCAGAGATTGATGGGATCTTGAATTTGGGGCCCTTGATTTTTCCCTCAGGACCTTCAACGTCTAACTCTGGAGCATTGATGTTAATATCTGGAGCCTTAATTCCAATATCAGCTTTAGGGATTTTCACATCAACATCTGGACCCTCCACTTTTGGACCCTTCATTCCAAATGATGGCATGTGGAACTTTGGCATCTTAAAATGACCCTCAGGTCCTTCAATGTCTGGGCCTTCAATCTCAACTTTTGGTGCTTTAAGATCTCCTTCCACTTTAGGAATGGACACGTCAACATCACCTTTGAGTTTTGGACCTTTCAGGTTGAAGTCAACATCTGGCATAGAAATATTTGGGCCAGAAGTTGATGGGATCTTCAACTTGGGGCCCTTGATTTTTCCCTCAGGACCTTCAATGTCTAACTCTGGAGCATTAATGTCAATATCTGGAGCCTTAACTCCAATATCAGCTTTAGGGATTTTCACATCAACATCTGGACCCTCCACTTTTGGACCCTTCATTCCAAATGATGGCATGTGGAACTTTGGCATCTTAAAATGACCCTCAGGTCCTTCAATGTCTGGGCCTTCAATCTCAACTTTTGGTGCTTTAAGATCTCCTTCCACTTTGGGAATGGACACGTCAACATCACCTTTCAGTTTTGGACCTTTCAGGTTGAAGTCAACATCTGACATAGACATCTTTGGACCAGACACTGTTGACATCTTGAATTTGGGGCCCTTGATTTTTCCTTCAGTTCCTGCAATGTCTAACTCTGGAGCTTTGATATCCACCTCTGGTGCCTTAACTTCAGTATTGACTTTAGGGATTTTCACATTAACATCTGGTCCTTCCACTTTTGGCCCCTTCATTCCGAATGATGGCATTTTGATCTTTGGCATCTTAAAACCACTCTCGGGTCCTTCAATGTCTGGGCATTCTATCTCAGCTTTTGGTGCTTTAATATCTCCTTCCACTTTTGGAATAGAAACATCAACATCACCTTTCAGTTTTGGACCTTTTAGATTGAGGTCAACATCTGGCATAGACATTTTGAATTTGGAGCCGTTGATCTTTCCCTCACATCCATTAATGTCAAGCTCTGGACTTTTGATTTTCATGTCAGCATAGGGAAGATTTACATCAACATCAGGGCCCTCTACTTTTGAAGCATGGATTCCAAATGAAGGCATTTTCATTTTTGGTATTTTAAAATGACCATCAGTACCTTGAAGTTCTGGACCCTCAATCTTAGGTGCCTTAACATCTCCTTCCACTTTTTGAGTAGACACGTTGATGTCCTCTTTTAGTGTTGACCCTTTTACATTTAAGTTCATTTCAGACACTGAAATCTTAGGACCAGAGATTGATGGCATTTTGATTTGGGGATCTTTAACTTTTCCTTCAGATCTCAAAATGTTAAGCTCTGGAGTATTCATATCCACATCTTGTGTTCTAATCTCCATTTTGGCTTTGACAAGATTTGCATCAACATCAGGACCCTTCACTTCTGAAGTTTTAAATCCAAATGAGGGTATTTTGACCTTTGGAACAGTAAAGTCACCTTTGACTCCCTCAACATTTGGAGCAGACAAATTTCTTTTCGCTTTTTGTCCTTTCAGGTTCAAATCCACATCTGGCATAGAAATTCTTTGAGCAGTATTTGACGGCACATCAAATGTAACATCTTTTACTATACCCTTATGTCCATCAATTTTAAGCTCCAGACCCCTAATGTCCATATCTGTTGATGTGATTTTAACATCAGCTTTGGATAGACTTACTACTGTATCAGGTTCCTGAGCTGAAATTTCCTGATTCCCAGTTATGCTAAAACCTCTCTGACTAAAATCTTTGAGATTTTGATTGTTAAAATTCACCTCTACATTTGGACTTTCCTTGGGTCTCTGAACATCTATGGTAACCTTAGACAATTTGGTTTTATCATCAGACCCATCCTTATGAAATTTAGACAAAGATTCTCTCCCAATACTGTCCCCTGTATCTCCACTAATGGAAAAACCTGAAACATGAGAGTCCTTTACTGTAGAAAGTTCAGTTCCTCCCATCATACTTGGAGAATAAATATTTTTCACGTCTTTGCCTAACCCCATGGTAACGTTGCCAGAGTGTTCACTACTCCCTGCAGTAACTTCAGTCCTTCGAATATGTTCTATCACCCTCTGTCCTTTTCCACCTGACAGTCCAGTGTCTGACACATTAAATGTAATTTCTTTCCCACTACCATCTAATTCACTTGTTGTTTTGGAAGATTCTGTGCTACAGTGCTTCACACAGGAGCCAGTCATATGAGGCCCGCTAAGAGATATGTCACCCATTTTTATACCTCTGTGTACACCACTAACAAGGCTACTATGTGGTAATCTGATCGGAGTAGTATCCCCCTCCAACTGCTCATGTTGCAAAACCTGAATTTTGAACTCAGGGCTTGAGTGATCAATCTGCTGACTAGTCCCCCCGGGCACATCCACAGTGTAGGTAGTTATTCGACGAGTGATTGTAGTAATGGTGCAACCATCACTGCTTGTGCTGCTGTGACGTTCTGTGCGTACATCAACACCCTCAGCAAGATCCTCAGACTTTAGTCTTGGTTTAATTTTCTTAGTGTAGATTCTTTTATAGTCTTCGTCATCCCCACTCTACAGGAAATGGAAATTACAAATTAGTATGATATGCTATATATATATATATATATATATATATATATATATATATATATATATATATATATATATATATATATATATATATATACACACACACACACACACACACACACACACACAGGTGCTGGTGTGTCATATAATTAGAATATCATCAAAAAGTTATTTATTTCACTAATATTATATTCATTCATTACATACAGACTGATATATTTCAAAAGTTTATTTCTTTTAATTTTGATGTTTATAACTGACAACTAAGGCCGGGCATACACTGTGCGATTTTCATCCGATTTTGAGACGAATTCTGACTCGTGCGACTCTTTTTCGGGTAGGAATTTCAGCATTTTCGTGCGTTGTTTGTCGTGTAGTGTTCGTGCAGTGTACAAGGGCAAATGAGAGGCAATAAGCCTCTCCCGACTGGCAATCGGTTGGTCGGATGGTTTTCTGACATGTCAGAAATTTTGGTCGCCTCTCTTGGGGTATCGCATTATTGAAGCAGGGCTACAAACCGATTTTCCGCTTTCCCTCACTGCGCGTGCGTGAAACCATAAACGAAACCATGGTGACACCTGACACAGCGTATAGTGTGGACTGAAGTGATGGAGGGATAACTTGTGGAGTTATGGCAAAGAAAAATAAAAATAAAAGAGGGGAAAAAACGCCTGTTACCTCCAGTTCGCATTGCAAAATGGATTGACCATATTGGCCACGTCTTCCCAGCCACCTGCGCGTCTAGATAAGCCGACGCCTTTTTTTTTTTTTTTTGGACGTGTCAGCACACATAATTGCGCTTTGCGCATATCACCAAAGCAGTGCATTTATACCGGGAAAGCATGTTTATTCTGAAACAGCCACGAACATCCAGGTTCTGAGGGATCCTACGTGTTGATTCGGTTGATTCCTCACGTATAGTGTGAGCAGTCAAATCGCAACTCGGCAATCGGACCGTACAGTGAGCGCATAAAAATCGTGAGCTTTGTCTTTACATCGCATGCGATCTACCCGTACAGTGTGAGTTGGTACATTGCCGAAATCGCACAGAAATCGCACAGTGTATGCCCGCCTTAAGGAAAATCCCAAATTCAGTATCTCAGAAAATGTGAATTTTGTCAAAAGGTTCAATATTGAAGACACCTGTTGCCACACTCTAATTAGCTAATTAACTAAAAAAAACTGCAAAGCCTTTTAATGGTCTCTCAGTCTAGTTCTGTTGGCTACACAATCATGGGGAAGACTGCTGACTTGACAGTTGTCCAAAAGTCGACCATTGACACCTTGCACAAGGAGGGCAATACTCAAAAGGTCATTGCAAAAGAGGCTGGTTGTTCACAGAGCTCTGTTTTCAAGCACATTAAAACATAGGCGAAGAGAAGGAAAAGATTTGGTAGAAAAAAAAAGTGTACAAGCAATAGGGATAACCCCACCCTGGAGAAGATTGTGAAACAGAACCCATTCAAAAATGTGGGGGAAATTCACAAAGAGTAGAATGCAGCTGGAGTCAGTGCTTCAAGAACCACTACGCCCAGACGTATGCAAGACATGGGTTTCAACTGTCCCATTCCTTGTGTTAAGCTACTCTTGAAGCGTCTCGCTTCTAAAAGGACTGGACTGCTGCTGAGTGGTCCACAGTTATGTTCTCTGATGAAAGTAAATTTTGCATTTCCTTTGGAAATCAGGGTCCCAGAGTCTGGAGGAAGAGAGGAAATGCACAAAATTCACGTTGCTTGAGGTCCTGTGTAAAGTTTCCACAGTCAGTGATGGTTTGGGTTGCCATGTCATCTACCGATGTTGGTCCACTGTGTTTTCTGAGGTCCAAGGTCAACACAGCCGTATACCAGGAAGTTTTAAAGCACTTCATGCTTCCTGCTGCTGACCAACTTTATGGAGATGCAGATTTCACTTTCCAACAGGACTTGGCCCCTTAACACAATGCCAAAGCTTCCAGTACCTGGTTTAAGGACCATGGTAACCTCTGTTTGGCCAGCAAACTCGCCTGACCTTAACCCCATAGAAAATATATGTGGAATTGTGAAGAGGAAGATGCGATATGCCAGACCCAAGAATGCAGAACAGCTGAAGGCCACTATCAGAGCAACCTGGGCTCTCATAACACCTGAGCAGTGCCACAGACTGATCGACTCCATGCCTCGTTGCATTGCTGCAGTAATTCAGGCAAAAGGAGCCCCAACTAAGTATTGAGTGCTGTATATGCTCATACTTTTCATGTTCATACTTTTTAGTTGGCCAAGATTTCTAAAAATCCTTTCTTTCTATTGGTCATAAGTTATATTCTAATTTTCTGATATACTGAATTTGGGATTTTCCTTAGTTGTCAGTTATAATCATCAAAATTTAAATAAATAAACATTTTAAATAAATCAGTCTGTGTGTAATGAATTAATATACAAGTTTCACTTTTTGAATGGAATTAGTGAAATAAATCAACTTTCTGATGATATTCTAATTATGAAAATCTGTAAATAAAAATGTTTTTTAAATACTGAAAAACTGATCATACTAAAATCTATGCTATTTATAATTCTTCTTATACATTGGTTCCAATGCTGAATGACTAGACTTTAAAATAACTGATTCACATTTTCATAGCCTAATATAAATCATAGACCAACACTGATGCCACCTTACCAGGAAAATGTCTGAACTAGAGCCTCCTAACCCTCCACGTCCTTCCCATGACAATGTCCCCATTGGAGAACGGCAAGGTGACTTGTCTCCAGTCTTGTTTTGTAATTTCAGTCCAACCTTATGTTGGTTTAGAGTCTTTAGTAGTTCAGCTGTTTCTTCTGAGCTCATGTTGTCAAAGTAAATGGTGGCCCCGACAATCTGGTCACCTGTGACAAAGGGCAGTATTAAGTTAAAACTAAATGGTTCAAAATAGATAAATTATGTTTGGAGGAACTACAATAGCATAATCCAACACCAAAAGGGCAGTGGTAAATGTTGTTCAGACAATCAAAACATTAAAAAATTAGGTTTTCTGATTGTTTGCAAATTGCATCACTATTTTGACTACATACCTTCATGTACATTCCCAGTATGTGCAGCAGGGGACTCATCTTTCACCTCTTTGACAAAAATCTCTCCTTGACCCTTTTGTTCAATGGTGAGCCCATGCTTATCAGCGCCCATCCACTGTGGGAAAAGCACTTCCCTTGTGTCCTGCTCATCAGCCATCCTAAAAAAAAACATTTTATATGATAAAACATTACACAATAAAACACAGTGAAACATAGTAACTGTTATACAATACCAAAAAATGGTATATGTTGACTATTATACAGTTTCAATTTGAATGAGTTCAAATGAGCATAAGCAATTTTTCTGCAAAGCAATTAGGTTATAAACCATAAAAAGTGCTTAGTATTTCTTGGTACCTGAACATGTTTGCAGTGATTTGCTGTAAATTACCTGAAGATGTACCTGATGTGTTACTTCTTCGCCTGTCCCCTAGCGTGGACCGTGCCAGCCCTTGTTCTTTCCTTAAAAAAATAAAAAATAAAGTTAATTTCCTGAATTCAAATGAAGCTTTCACACACAGGTTTAAGGCTGTTCATTCAATACAATATACCGTAAAAAATTTTTTTATAGTGGTAAAGAAGTATCAAACTGTGACCACTAGATGGCAATATAGTCTCCAACAAAAAAAAGTGATAGTTATAACAGAGGATCTGTTTCCCATTATTTCCTCCAGCACTAATACAAAGCACTAAACTTCATGGGGAAATTGAATTAAGCTCAGTTTCATATGCATATTAAACATTTCTAAAGATCTAAAAACCTGATGTCCATAAAATCTAAATCAGACAATAGCTTTTAGATCTGGGAGGTTTTAGCTTGGTGAACATTGCTTCAGAGATATTTAGCTGACGTGGGCCTGCCATTCCAGCTTTCAACACAAAGGTCTTTGTTTCATAGATATCATCCCCTCGCAATCACCCACCCCACAATTACACAGGAGCTCATGGATATGAAAACACCTACAAGCATATTTCACTAAACACTGGCAAATGAGGCGCTAGTTTATTTTAATTATGAAAACATTTGCCAGTGTCAAGAAAAAAAAAAAGCTTAATACACAGCACAAGTAAAGTGCTGTGTAGTCAATTTGTCCCATGTCCTACTTTACTAACAAGTGTGATACAAGTAGCAATATTAATAATTCAGTGGTCACTACAAAAATATTTGATTGCTCAATAACGTGTCTGAACATTATGTGTATATTATATATATATATATATATATATATATATATATATATATATATATATATATATATATATATATATATATATGGTGATTCAGGAATTAAAAAAAAAAAAAGTTTAAGTTGAACAGATTTATGCATTTAACATTTAAAATATAACAATGATTTATATTGGACCAGAGAAATTCTGTGTCCTTTCTGGAATGGGAACATTCTCTCCACTCTAAATTATAAATACCACACTTCCCTCCCACTAAATACGCTTCCCATTGGGGTAAAAGAAGCCTGGTTTTGTGTCCATGTCGACCAATGTACTCCAGAGACTCGATAGTACAAGAGCAGATCATTTGAGAGAGTTAGTTAATCAAGCTTCCCTCGACAGTGCAGCACAGACCACAAAACATCTGTGATCCATCTGAATTGTACACAAATATTCTATTTATACTAAAGCACTATTAGAGGCATTAATATATAAAAGGATAGATAGCTTTAACATTATAAACAGCTCTAAGAAGAAAACAAGACAACCCTGTGCCATGCGACAACAAATCTCAAAGCTTTTCAACGTACACATCATCAGCATCATTAGCATAATTTAACCAATTTTTCCTGTGTTAGTTTTATTTTTAAATCTACTTTATGTGATGTACATTCTAAATGCTTTAAAAAAGGATTAGCCAAACATCACAAATACAAAATAATTATGCACAATATTTTACATTTAATAAATATTAACTTAACTTAAGTAAAACTCCACAGGAGGAGTCCACATGAGAAATAGGAGCCGTGAAACCCAAGCCTTATAAAGCACCTTATTATTGTTGGCTAAAGCTGGTATTTACAAAAGGA
This sequence comes from Carassius gibelio, assembly GCF_023724105.1. Classification (NCBI taxonomy): domain Eukaryota; kingdom Metazoa; phylum Chordata; class Actinopteri; order Cypriniformes; family Cyprinidae; genus Carassius; species Carassius gibelio. The sequence goes on from NC_068384.1 coordinate 5,261,316, forward strand.
GACGGGGGAAACCTACATTGCTGTGTACTTAAGAACTCCCTAGCAAGCAGACCAAAGATTATTATTTCACTCCCAAACTGTTCTATGATCTGCATCTAAACATGATGTCACACCAGCAATACTGTACCACACGTGTTCTCCTTCCTTTACCCTTTTTTAAACCTTTATGATCAACTATATTATTTGCACATAGGCTGTTCTCACAAATCTGACAGTGCACCATAGGAGGAGCAAACTGGATAAAATGATTTAAAAAGGCAGATCTGTACATCCATCACTGAAACATGGAACAATCATGGAGCGAAGAAGCAACAGAGGCACATTACATGCCACCAAACCATTGCCTGACACATGAATTGTGCCCAAGCACGCACATCTTTCTTTTCTCTTAACCATGGAGTTTGAGCTCAAAATAAATCTGACACCAAGTATAGCACAGATTATCTTTTATTTTATACAAGTAAGCTATCCTTTGGCTGTCACAGGAGTATAAACCATGTCACTCTACCAGAGCATTACTGGACGGTATTTGCTTAAAGCAGCTGGCCCTTGCCCAGAATCATATGATCTGCGATGATCCATGTAAGCAGACTTTTCATAATAGCACCAGTGTTTGTGCAATCATAAGACATCAGCAATGATATACAACACATCTTTGTGAACTCTTGAGTTTTAATGAAGACCTTTTAAACAGACCAAGCTTTCAAGTCTAGCAATAAAGAGCATCGACTCAAACAAAACTAGAAAAAAGGAAACACCCATATTTTAATTACTGTTACAAAAAAGGACTAAGAGGATCTGAAAAGTTGAGGGAAGATGGAGCTGTACAATTATGACAAAAATCATCATTTTCGAATATTCCCCTGAAATTTTAATTATGATTATCACAATTTACATTGAATGATGTTTAAACCAATGTTTGATGCAACTGCATGACATATTTTTATATGAAAATAAACAAGCTGAAAACACTAACTGAAAAAACCTTTAGTGCTTTTCTAAAGTTTTAAGCCTCAAATGTCAAATATACATCGAATTGGTTTATTCTTTAAATTATAATAAAAAAGTAAAAATATGAATGGTATTATAATGTTATACTAAAAAAAATGGAAAAACCCTTAAGATGACATATAGAAAGAAAGAAAAATATCCTAAGTGTACAAAATAACATAAGTGGACTTTGAATGATTAATAGCCGCTTTGAACAATTACATAATTGTGGCATCCATTTATTGTAATCCTGATTAGAAATTTGTGCACAATTTGAATTGTGCAGCCCTAACATAATAAACCTTGACTGTTTGGTGCATTAATTATAATTTAGTGACACAACATACACCCTGCAATTCTTGCTGAAAGATAAGTGGATGTTACTGCTTATGCTTTCTTTCAATCCACTGTCAAAGCAACTAATTGGTAGATGGTTCTGTTTAGTCTTATAGCTGATGTTTTATGCATGTAATAAACGAATCACATTAAAAACACAGAGCGCCTTTTGAGATGGTCAAACTTTACTAGGAGCGCCCAAGACATCTACTTAACTTATCGGATATAAGAAATAATCAAATATGCTTCTTCAAGCATGCATCTTTGCAGTGTATTTGATAACTTTCAAGAGCAAAATCTTGATTAGCAAGATTGTTGTACTGGGAATAAGCAGCTCTTAACGGCTGGTCTGACAGCATTGCCGAATCAAATGTGCATGAGCAGTATCATGTTTCTCAGTGTTGACAGTAGGTAGCATTGTGCAATCCTCAAGGTGAAATTAATGATTAACATTCAACTGAATTCAAATCTCAGTTCAAGAAATTCTAACATTAACATTCCAAACAAATAGTTGAATAAAACAACTTGCAAGGTTTACTTTAGCTCTGGGAGGATAAGGGGACCTACTGAATTTCCAAGTCTAATGCTCAAACTCTCCCCCGTCTTCCTTTTTCTTTCCTTCTGAAAAAAAAAGCAGAGGGAAATCAGATGTAATATTTATTTAAGTAAATATTTCCATGCATCAAAAAGTCAAGACGACAAAACCAATCCAAAACCATCAATTACAAAATGTACATTAAATTCAAGTACCACACTTTCATCTTTCAAAGTAAAAAGCTATTAATAAAAATAGTTTTATTTGCATGGTTTCGAGACCTTAAGCTAGTGGATCAGACCGAATTTATTTCATTTTTTTTCCTTCAAAAATGCAGCCCCACCCTACTTGGATTTATACGTTGGTTTGCCCTAAGAGAGCAACTGAAACGTTTACAGTACGAGCGCACACAACGGGGAGTTTCGAACCAAAAGTACCAAAGACAGAAGCTTACACATGTCTGTACAAGTGTAAACGTTTCCTCTGGATAGTTGTCTGACTAGTCTGACTTCTGAAAGTCACAATTACTTTTATTTGTCTTTAAATTTAAAGTCTGATAACTAATTATTGTCAAATACAATTAGCAGCATCACTCCCTCAAAATAAACTCAGCCTCACATGGCTGCAAATCCACCCTGCACTCTAAACACTGGGAATGTGTTTGGGCAGCTACAGAAAATGTGAAATGGCTTGTCAGATATCATCATAAACTAGATACCAAATAAACTAAAAACAAGTTAAATTCTCACAATGCCACATAGACCTTTGTGTGCAACATTTGATGTCAAGAAGCAATTAAAGACGACTGTAAACTAAAAACATGAGATGTTGCAAGCAGTTCATTGTAATCTTGCCAAAAGTATGAAACCGTCAATTGCCGCAAGCAAAATAAAGTTAAAGTAAGTTTCTCTCACAGGAAAGGAAACATAATATGCAAATCATTATTTGATCACCTAAAAGCCCCTCATGTCACATGGTTATGGCAAAAGACACTGGAGACTAAACTGCAGTCATTTCACTCATTTAATTTCACACGAACCAAATTATCAAACCATTATCCACCATCAGTCCATTTTTATTTCATTTAATAAAAAGGTTAAGATGGCCAACTCACGTGGGAAATAATTCCTCTCTGTCAAACAGTTTAATATTTGCTCCACTTATTATTTGCTTTAATAATGTACCTCTCTAGTTACCCAAAACTGATAAGGTCAGGTGACAGTCAGGTGACATTTTACATAACTCCAAATATAGCTTATTGCTCCTATAACCCAGAGGGGCATTATGAAGAGAAAATTGAAAGTACAAGCACCATCAGCTCTCACGCACTTTCTTTAAATCTGTAAACTGTTGCCCTTCACACTTCATGGCCTTCAAAGCTGTCCCGTGGTATCTAATCCAATTTAACGTTTGATCATTTACGAATGGAGGAGGCTAAGGACAAAGAGATATCAGTTTTAAGCATTTGAGTCTAGGCTAGAGAAATGTTGGGAATTTGTTTCATTTCATAAACAAGTCTTTTAGGCCATAACAGGAATGATGCATGATAAGACAAGATACATCTGCATTTCTGTGAACACTGTGACAAAGAGCAAGATCAGTTCACCCCGCTACTATTTCACTGTTAATGACTTTACTAGAAAATAACTGAGAACTTAATAACTGATCAAAACTGGTAATTTATAGCTGCCCCAAGAAAACTCTAACTAAACTTGAAATTGATATCCTGAATGCACTGTAAGTCGCTTTGGATAAAAGCATCTGCTAAATGCATAAATTTAATTTAATTTTTTAATTTAATTTAAACTCAAAGTGCCTCTCTGTCCCATTCAAAACAACCAACCTTTGCTCTAAATATTTACAAAGGCATTCACTTGAGGGTTTGCACTCCCTGTGCACAATACGTCTTGAAAATGACCGGCTATTTTAAGGTAAACAGATCTTCACAGGTTTGTGGGGTCGTATAAGTAGGAAAGATTTCCTTCTCTCTAATGGGTACAACATCTTGTCTTGAAAACCATTACTAGAACCTCTCTCTACCCGGTTGGTTATTTCTGAGCTGTGACTGAAACGGTCATGGGCTCGCTCTGATAAAGGCCAGTCTGGACGAGGATGTCACACTGTTCCCAAAGAACAATATTTGCCAGAGCAGCTGTGCACACTCAAACGGGTGACACCTACGAGCCCTGTACTTAGTTGTTTCAAGTTTGTTGTCACCTCACTAAAGGTGGAGCTAGCTGAACATAACAAACATGATGATTACTGACAAATTATTACACATAGGCCTATTGAATTTTCAAAAGAGCTGAAGGGTTAGTTCACCCAAAAATTTAAATTCTGTCATTCATTTCTTATCCTCATGATGTCCAAACCTGTCAGACTTCCATTCATCTTCTGAACACAAATGAAGGTATTCTTGATAGAATCTGAGAGCTCTCTGACCCTCCCATAGACAGCAAGGGTACCACCACGATCAAGGCTCAGGAAGGTAGCAAGGACATTTTTAAAGTAATCCATGTGTCATCAGGGGTTCAACCGTAATTTTATGAACCAATGAGAACACTTTCTGTATGCAAAGAAAACAAAAATAATTACTTTATTCAACAATTTGTCTCCTCCACATCACCTTAGCGCCATTTTGGAGAATATCTTCTGAACTCAAACAGCTTATGCGCCGCGCAGATACATTTTTTACATTGTTTACACTATAAACTGAAATGCCGGGAGGTTAACAAGGAGGAGACGAATTGTTGAATAAAGGTTCTTTTTTTTTTACACAAAGTATTCTCGTAGCTTCATAAAGTTATGGTTGAACCTCTGATGTCACAGGGATTACTTTACCGATGTCCTTGCTACGTTTCTGGATCTTGAGCATGATAGTACCCTTGCTGTTTATGGAGGATAAGAGCTCTCTTTATGTATCAAAAATATCTTAATTTGTGATCTGATGATGAACAGCAGTCTTACAGGTTTGGAACAACATGAGGGTGAGTAATAATGACAGAATTAGCATTTTTGGGTTGACTATCCCTTTAAAGAATGCCATCTAGCTTTAAAACAGTTCAGTTTCACAGCATAAGCACCCTTATATATACTTTATACTGTCGTGCATGAGAAAAACTGGTACTAGAACAAAATGCGACCATAATCATAGGTCTAAATGTGTCAGATCACACCGCAACGCTTCCATCTGACAGATGTCATTTGGCAACAACTGTCCAACTCTAAAAAGAAAAGAGTTTATGGCACAACACAGGCGGCAAACATTGCACATCCAAAGTAGGGGACACGCCCTTCATACAATGAGAAACTACACCATCTCTCGGCCCGCACATAGCACACAGTGAGCTGCGAGCCCCACCCAGGACTCACACACATTCCTTGATAGAGCCGTCAGGCCAACTGGAAGAGCGCCCAGTCTCCCCTGCAGTGAATAACGCCAAAGCAATGTCCTACTCTCTACCCAAACACCCGGTGGGTCTGAGCTGGGAACAGAAACAGGGGACTCTTTCATGGTTTCCACTTACTAACCACCGATGGACCAAGGCAGTTTGAGAGTTTTTTTTTTTTTTTTTTTTAAGCAAGCTGATTTACTCATTTATAAATACAAACAGAAGCCCCTCATGACACTGATTAATGTGCTTCAATTTAAATGTGAGATATTGCACAACTATAAAGATTCAGCAATGCTGCGTGTTAGATAAGTGATAGAATCGTTGGGCAAACAACCAGACCACTAATTATAGAAAAGCCACTGCAAGCGTTTAATGCCACACTTTTTCCATTAAAATGCTGTAATGTTTAATATGACACACACACATATATAGTCAGCCATTGCACAATGCAATAACATGAGTTACTTGGTTACTCGATCTTTAGCAGACACGTTTTTTCCAAAGCAAATTACACGACACTTTTTAATGTGACACGTGTTAGTCATATTTCTCTATTACATGCTCAGAGTGGCTATTTCTGACAAAGCAAGAGCCGATACATAAAAAGGGACAACTAGTATTTGGTTAGAAGTTCCACTTTTACTTCCACATGGATTCCAATTCAAACCCACAAGTGACCAAACTCACGTGCATTGATGTACGCTTTTAATCTTATTGTGGAAATATCAGCTATTTAGAAGAATAAATAGAAGACAAAGATAAAACCATAAAGCTGTGCTGTAGTGAATTTCATTAAATAACATGTTGATGCTTGAAATGGTATAGAAACATAAAAAAATAGATACATGTATATTAGCTAAAGGCTTTCACTTGCATTCAGTCATGTTTTTGTATATCCTGAATTGTTTATGTATTCTGTTAACAACGCAAGTCAAAAGGATATGAGTCAGTCAACTATCAAATACATAGTGATGACTGATGGCACGGTCTTACCAGCTCGGGGTGCATTATATTTCATTAGCCATCAGCTGGTTTTATAGTTAGGTCTGTATTGCCACTGCCAAGTCTTTTGTAGAAGTGAAAATGCACGTGGTTTGAAACATCCAACTCTCTGCTTATCTACAATTCAACTCGAAACAACCTCATGTGAACTGCACATGGAGTAATCCAACCTCTGCAGCCAGTATCCTTGGTCTGTTGTAAACAAGTAGACGTGCATACCTACATTACTGGAGTGATGTAGTACAAGCTGTAGTGTAGTCAGACTATTAGTCTACGTCTAGACATGCCAATCTTTGAATTGCCTTACAGCACACTTCGGAATGCATTAGAAGTGATGAATTATGGCCTTGCTGTGTACTTTTGTCATTTTAATAGTTTTTAAGTGTGAAACTGAAATAATTTAAGAATCATCACAAGCAGCTCTTCTGTTACTCACCAGAACCATGAAAACATATCAAATGTCACTACAACACGTCTTAACTGTAATTCATTGATATGGAAGATTAGTTAGCACAAAGAAAAAAATTTGCACAATAAACCTAAATCAACATTTAATCCATAATATAATGCAGTAATGACAGTTGTGGCTACCAGGAAATAATTGCTACACGTCATTCAAGTTAGTCTTGTCAAGTTGTCTACAGTAAAACCCATCTACTTGTTGCATCATTAAATTATGGCTTGTGCATATAAAGCATGTCATTTCAAAAAGTAACTGTCTAAAAACAAGAAGACTTAATAATTGAGGCATTAAAGTCCTTGGACGGACATTGAAACCTACTGTCATGTGATCCTAAACTTTAATGAAATGCAGACCGTATCTTCTATTTCAAGGACGATAACAAATTAAATCTAGTAATCAAAACTGAATTGCAGAAGTATAATGGAAGTAAAGTTTATCATATGCCGTAGGCACACGTACAAGAAGAGATCTGATGATATGAGGTCTAAAGTATATAATAATATAATGCTATTTAATAAACATAATATATTTAAATATATTCATTTAAACATTCTGCACTTTGACAGCAATACAAAAACCTGATACGATTTTTTGTAATTATAAGGCAGTAAATGGAGTCAACTGGAAATGCCAAAAACCACAATAACAATAACAATATATAACTTATAATATAACTTATATATATATATATATAAGCTCTTAACTCCTGTTGAAAAACTAGATTAGGGCTCAAAAACAACTTGGCATAAAATATACAAATCTGCCCTTGATTAAGGCTTATGTGTGTCAGACTGTTACAACAGTTGTTTTTTTTTTTATGGAAAATGATGAAATATGAATGCCTGACTCTGACTCAGAGCCATATTGGCAAACGCAGTATATTGTCCAATGTCTCTGTTTAAGCTTCTGTATTTTTCAACCATGGAATGATGATAACTCCAGGGTCTGTCTGAACAGGAGACACGTACCCAGATAATGCAAGTCTTCATATCAGACTTCAAAACTCTTCAAATGATGCCTACATCCTGTACGGCAACGTGCTGACAACTTATCTGCGATGGATCGTCATCACAGTGTCACAGAGAATTGATTTCCATCACTCTGCACCCATATGAAAAAAAATCTAATAAAGAATCAAGAAGTGAGTAAGCAAACAAACAGTGAATGAAATACTCCGCTACAAAAGCTTGCCACTCCTCCCTTGGCGTTACCATCACAAGTCCTTGACAAGGAAATAACAAAGGAAGTGTGCAGAAGTCCAGACTCTTTTCATTTCACACTGAAACAAATGGTCCTACCAAGTACAACCCTAATCTGACCTATCAACACAGAGGAGAAAGTTTTGCCTCCACTGTAAACTTCCAGGACAATCACGCATCAGATAAGGACACACAGACCACAAAACCATGTTTCTATTCAACATTCAAATCCTAAATCATTTAAAGATAAGCAAGAAGCTCTGTGTTCTGTTTTAAACAACACATTGCAACCTTCAAATGCAACCAAGGTTGAAAAAGACACTGCTAGACAGACATGAATGAGGCAACCACAATCCAGAATAAAAAATATATATATATTAACTTCTATTTTTTTAAAGTTACTCTAGCACAACTTTAAAATAGTGCATTATTACTGTGTGATTTTTTTTATTATTAGGGGCCAAGCACCGAAGGTGCGTAGGACCCTCTTGTTTTTGTTGGCGTTCTTATTATTATTATTATTATTCTTCCGACTGGGCGTCTATGGCAGCCCATAGAACCGAATGCGGGAAAGTTGTAATGGTTTGACATTCTGATAGAGGACAGTGCCAACATTAAGTACACCAATTTTGGTGTGTCTAAGTCAATCCCTCTAGCGCCACCAACTGTCCAAAATTTCACTTTAATTTTGTTAATAACTTTTTAACCCTACGGCCAATCAACGAAATTCTTTTTTCTTCTGATTTCTGAGCTCATGCCGATTCGATTGCACCCTACGAAGTCATTTCCGTCATAGAAATATGACCGCCATTTTGAATTTCTTTAAAAACCTACTTTTTCGAACTCGTCCTAGACGGTTTGTCCGATTCACACGAAAATTAAACCATATCATCCTCAGGCAGTGCTGACCAAAAGTTATGCAAATCAAATTGATTCGTCAAACCGTTTTCGATAAACGCTCTAACAAATTTTATGTAGTGCTTACAAAAACAGTCGTAAGGCTGTATCTCGGCAACGACTTATCCTATTCAGACCAAACTTGGTACATGTCATAACAAGCATGACCTGAGGCAACATGCTGTGATTGGGCGCAGCGCCACCTACTGATCCGGAGATATGAAAAACTGCTATTTTTGCTTATAACTTCTGAACAGTTTGTCCAAAAATCATAACATTGGTCTTGTTAGATTCAGGGCAACATGCCGAGTCGACTGATATCCAATTTGACCATTTCGGCCATTTTGACTGTCGGCCATTTTGAATTTTGTGCTAAAATGCTGTATTTTCTGAACACATCAACGGATTGTTACGAAACATGGTATGGGTCATCAGCACAATGTCCTGAAGGAGTATGAGAAGTTTCGAAACAGCGCCACCTAGTGGTGATCTTCTATTTTTAAATGCTTATAACTTTGGGTGTGGTTGACTTATTTTCACGAGACTCATCAAATTGGACTCCTGAAACCTTACCGAGTCCTATGATACCAAACATGCTAGGTTTTGCCTTTCGGTTTGTGTAGCGTTGTGATTTAGCGCTTAAAAAACATTTGGCTATATCTTCGAAACCGCTTGTCTGATCGAGACGAAACCACCGTCAGAAGTTCGGAAACATAGGTCGATAGCTATATGCCAATGCCCAAATGCCAAAATATTGATAGTAAGGGGTAGTAATATTCAATCAAAGTCAAGAGTCAGTCATTTTTTACGTGCTTTTTCATATAAATGTCTATAACTCTGAAGTGAATTGAGATATTTTCACCAAAATTGACACACATATGTATGGGCTCACTCTGAGCACACATAAAAAAAATGGTGGGACTGAGCCTCTTGGTGGCGCTATAATAGAACAAAACATGAAATTCTCATTGACTTCAATACAGTTTTGTGAAATAAAATGCTATACTAAACAAATGCATTGGTGTAATATTACGAAACTCAGAATGTGCCAACAACACCATCCCCTGAAGGTATTCAAAATATTTTGAAACAGCGCCACCTAGTGGTCAAAAGTTATAACTCAATTTACGCAAAGGCTAATAACTTTTGAATAAATCTGGCTATTGACATGACGCTGGTCTTTGTAGATTCCTTGGGTCAAGTCGAGAACATAGATACAAAGTTTTCCTTATTTGGCTGAACTTCCTGTCCGCCATTTTGATTAATGTTGAAAACCTACTTTTTCGAACTCCTCCTAGACCGTTTGTCAGATTTTCACCAAATTTGACGTGGCTCATCTTCAGAACATGCTGGCAAAAAGTTATGGATTTCGTGTCGACATACGAAACGGTTCTCATTTAGCGCATCAACAAATCTGCTTGAAGGGTGCCAAAATGCATTTGAGGCTGTATCTCTGCAAAGCTTTGACATATTTGCACCAAACTTTGTATGTGTCATCGACACCTCACACTGACCGTTCCAAACTAATTTGGTAACAGCACCACCTATTGGTTACACGTGATAAGCCAATAAATCCTATTACTAGTTGTTGTGTTGATTGTTTTCAAGCCATTTTGCCTAAAATAATCTTAAAACTGTCTTAATTACTCATTCCTGCCGTTCGTCTGAAGCTTGCTTCTGTAGTGCTTGGCCCCGTTATTGCTGCTTGCAGCTATATTTATTATTATTATTCTGCTATGGACTCATCTGTCCTGACATAACAGAAGAAATCGTTGGGTGTGGCAGGAGAGGGGGATGGTGACAAAATCTGCTCACTTTTAAAAGATAAATCAGATAAACTGCAAAACAGCTTCATGGATGTCAACACTCCATACACATCACCAAACTATCAGCACTTATCTTTTTGTCCCTCTTACCCATCTATTCATTTCATTCTCTTATATAACAAACTTTCAGTCATCCTACTGCACAACATCTCCATTACTAAAGTCATGCCGCAGTCTGGCGTGAATAAAACACTTCATTCTTTCTCCTCTATAGCAAGCCTTACTTTCCCCCTCTGTGTTTCAAACCTGGACTCTATTAGTAAGTCTTTCCAAACCACTACATTCCATTACCCCCTCCTCCCTTCACCCCTCTTACTCCCTATACCCACACTCTGGCCAGGTTGAGAAAATCAGGGCATAATGTGACAGGCTTTGCAAATTAAATCAAATTAAAACATTCACATTTTATAAGAGTAACAGGAATGTTTAAACAAATCAAAATTTCATATGGCAAAGACATATGAAACAACGATTCACCCACAGTGCAGAAAATGTGCTGACTTTGTCCAAAAACCTTGAGCTATGACCAGATTCAGTGTGGCAGGATAATGCTCCTATTCAAGAGGAAAGTAAAAAAAATCGATAGATGTGTGGCATTAGTTTAATTCACTTTTTTACAATTTACTACTAAATACTAATACGAGTATGGCGTTCTTGTGAACCAAATGTATTCGTTTTATTTTACAAAGTGGGCAAAGTCATACAACCAAAGTCATTCTTGTCCATTTTAACTTGGGTGTATCTTTTGCATGAAATGCAAAACCCCATAGAAAATTTGCCTTAATTGTCAACCCAGTTTCTTCTCAGTGATTCAGCAGGTCACGTTTAAGAAACTAAACGCTGAATTATGAACAATTGCAAACTTTAATATTCTTTGGTACTGTTGGAGGAAAAAACATGCGCACCAGATGACAACTACGCAGCAGATACACACCCACCACCTCTTCATGTTCAACGATACAGATGATGATACGTTTGAGAGAATTTTGTGCGATACAACAACATTTCTTAGAACCAAATCAGCAGATGTTACACACATAAACATATAATAGATTCAGAAACAGTCTCTGGAAAAGTAGCTACTTCATGCATGCATCGTGAGCGTCTCTCGCCAGAGCTGCATAACTAATTAACCTCAAGAGACACAAACTCACCTGGAAGGTTCAACACCTTTGCTCTGGCATCTTCAGCGGTCCACAGCTTTCTGCCACAGCCCAGAAAACTTTTCCAACACGTTTTCTTCACCAAACTTGAACGTATTCGTGTACTCTGTCGTTCTTTCTCAAGGCACGAAGCCTCACTGTATATTTCACTAGTTTTATTAGTTACTTTGTCACTTGCTCTCTCTCTCTTTCTGTCACACCGTGCTGGGTTCCCTCAGTGTGCTTTCAACTCCGGGCTATGGAGAATGGCAGAGTTTGGGCTTGGGCAGTGGAGACCTTCACTGGAGAAGAGGGCGGGGTTACGGTGTAGCAGGGCGTGGTCCTTTGTCATTGAGTGACGTGTGTGTTCAACACAGCGATAAAGCACGTGAATCTGGATTGGAAACAGGATTGCAACAAGATTCAAGGTGGCACATCTTTACTGAGGCAATTTGTAAAGTGTTTTCAAATTTGTAATTTTGAACCTATAAAAAAGGGTGTGTTGAGTAAAACTTTCTTCTGCTTTATGGTGGAAATAGCTTTTGTCATGAAATAGTCATGATTTTAAGGTACGTATCTGTGCAGAAATGGATTTTCAAAATAAAGTTATAATTGAAAGTGTGACATCTAGCCCTGAAGTGCCCTACAAGATATTGCCTAAAACAGTACTTTTTACACCTAGTACTTTTAAGTTGTAAAGAATATTTGCTGTGACTTTTTTTACTAAGTATATTTGCAAAAATGTTTAATTTGTTTTGTTTAAAAATAATTACATGGAATTTAAAAGTAATAACCATTAAATACAAAGGTTTTGTGAATAGAAAAGACTGGAGGTGGGGGGGGGGGTCTTGCAGTATTTATTCGGAGAGGAGAGGGGCCTTGGAATAAAAGGTTGAGAACCACTGGCCTAGAGTAAGGTGGCACATGGTTAGGTGGCATGTGATCTTAATTTATTAGTAAAGGTGAAACTAGTTTTCGTTGTATATTTGACTGTTGATGCTAGTCTGATTTTACAGTGCTGATTTGTAAACCCAATCCACCTTATTTTTAATAAAAGAGAAAGCACAGCCATTTGTATTTATAATGTGTGAGGCATCCGGTTATTTTACATGTGCAAAACATGCACTTGATGTTGCAAACTGTCATCTTATTATTTTATTCAGTAGGCCTAATTTGTATTCTTCTAGATACCTTTATCGGCTAATCAATCAAAAGCCTCACACATTCACAAAAGTTTACTTATTACCATGAGGCAAGATAGATACAGCAAAGATATGATAATATTGGAACTTTACTTTGCAGAACAGAATGAACGAGAATGGAGAGCTTTGATGTTCAAACTAAATACAAACCCCTTCTAAAGAAAAAAGATGTCTGTGTAATTTGACTCTAAATCTTATGTTTGCTGAGATATCGCTCTTGTGACAGCCCCATGTGACAGCTAGCCTTCGTAACACATTCTGTTTTGTTCATATTTGTCATGAGTGCAATGTACTCCTATGCAAACTGAGTTGTCATGTATTTTATAGTGTCTTGTGCTTACTTTCATGTGTGCACTGTTGATACTTAATAATTGTCACAAAATGTCATTTCGTCAATCTGCAATTTACTTATGTAATTACAGAACATGAACCTGCTGGAGAGCAGTTCTACTATGTACAGCACGTGCAGTACTTCATGTTCTTCTAATAAAAAGTTTATAAAGGGGTTTGTTTATTAGAGGTTTCTTTTTTTAAGTTATTTTGTTATGCTTATTTTTAAGTTTTCTCTTTTTTAATTATAAATATTTATTGAGATTTGAAGAGCTTCCTGTCATTGATAATGTGTTCATTGTGTCTGTTAACATGGATATAGTGCTCTCTTTGAGCTAGTGCAACATAATTTCCATACCATTTTCATAATAGAAGATCCATTGTAAATCTCTGGGGAGGGTTTCATTCTCATCTTGTGACCATTGGATTGATGACATAATAATGTAGTTAAATGATTGGACGATGATTTTTTTATTTCAAAGGATTATAAGAATAACTTGTAAAATGTTAAAAACATGATAAAGAATATTACAAAACTTTTAAGTGTTGAGTATTTTAAACTAAAACCACATAGTTTTATAAATGTAAAATGACTGTTTAGGGATAGATGTTACTAACAATTTAAGTAATAGAGTTAATATAAAGTTAATATAAAGTTTTCAGTAATCTTAGAAATACTTTTCAGACAAATAAGCTTTTTCAAATAAATGCATGTTCTAGAATTATAATATATATATTTATTTGTAATATCTGTTGAAAAGACTAGTGCAAATTTACTTAATTTATTTTTTCATTATTATTTTATTTACAGTATCTATTTACATATTCATTTATTTAGCAAAAAGATTTTTGTGCATGTCTCTTGCTAAAAAGGAAACACACTACAAAACAAAAAAACGATTTGTTAATTTATATAATTTTAAACAATTCAAACACTGATTTAATTTACTAAATTAGGCTGCCAATTGCTAATTCAGTTTGCTATTTAGAAGAGTAATTGAAACCAACAAACAAGGCCTAAATTACAATATAACACTGCTACGCCAAAATACAATCTGTATTTTTTTTTCTTACAACGTTATATAATCATGAGTCAGAACGCTGCTGTCAAGAAAGCTAGAATAATTTCAAAGGAATTTGTTACAATAATGCAGAGCTTCATCTGTTTAACTCAGAAATCCCAGATTAATGAACCTAATTAACTCAAATAATAAAGGCTGTGAACATTATGAATCTAGTATTCAATTAAATTAGGCTGAATTCTGACAGTTCACTGAAGCGAGTAATGTGCCATTTCAAAGCACAAAACTTTGAAGATGGATTCCCTCCATCTAGCTAAAAGTCTGTTTGCAATGCAATACTGAAAAAAAGATTATATGTGATGCCTTTGTATCGCAAAAATGTCTTAATCTATTAGGTAAATATAAAATCCAAAACATCTACCCTCCTGTGATTAATCAACTTCTAAAAAAGTAATACAGCAAACGCATACAGCAAAAAATATCTTCAAATATATTTTAAACATATTTCCCGACAATACAAAAAAAAAAAAAAAAAAAAGATATATATATATATATATATATATATATATATATATATATATATATATATATATATATTTCAAAATATATTTTCAACCAATATATTTTTGCATATGCTTGAAAATGTATTTTAATAAATATAAATATAATTGTTTATTCATTTTTATATAGATTTTGTCCTCTGCATATTTCAAAAATAAATTCACATATCATATTTGAAGAAAAAATAATTTGTTGTCAACAACGTGCAACACATTTAACACAATTGAATAAAAAGAGCATATTACAATGTTCTTAAAAATGTACTACTTATTAAAAAAACATCATTAAATTATTCTGAATCTAGTTTGCATCATATCCACATTTGAATTTAGCCTAAATCTAAAGGCTACTTTGAGACTAGAAATGTATTTTCTTACCTCTGAAATACATATTAAATATATTTTGGTACGTGATGGTTGAAAATAAATATATTTTCTTTTTCCAAAATATATTTAATTGAGCTCCGCTGATTACAATTTATATTTAACATATATTTAAGTAATTGTGGCCATGTAAATGTATTATTATGTGTCATTTTTAGATTTTAGAGAAGTCAAGTAAAATGTGTACCTAACCTGAAGCAACAATCGAACTTCACAGGATTTGCATGGCTGATGGGATACCTGGAAGACCAGGTATACTGAACACGCTTTCCGTCTATATACCCTGTGATTGACACTTTTACAGTTCTCCCTGTGTTTTGTGTACTGCAAGGCCTACTCCTTCAGGTTATGTAACCAAATCAATCATTCATCCCTGTCAAAAAGCTATTTTTCTCTGAAGCATCTCACACATTCCTCCAAAACCCTCAGTGCCCTCTGTACAACAGTTCTGTTTTGGTTTAACCTGCTCTAATCTCTCCCAATAGGTTTCACAAGGTCAAATGCATGTTTGAATAAGACATCTGTGGTTACTTCAAGTGAATGTTTCAGCTGCCTCAGATATTGCTCATACCAGAAATGCAGGTAAACAGTGTAGGTGTGCACATGTGGTTATGGGTGGCAGGGTGGATGGATGGTTTTAAGGCAAACAGACAAACGGAAAGACAGACAAGCAAAGCGAGAGAACCCTTAGGCGCTTGATGAACAAATCCACGTGTCACACCCATATTCAAGGCTGTGTAATGGTAAGCAGAAGATGAATTCTTCAAACGAAAAAGGAGTTAAACTGTCTGCCTTGTAAAGAAACAAAGGGAGTGGCACTCATTGCTTTGAGTAAATAAGTAGAAATACTCAAGAATTGAATTGCAGAAGTCCTAAAAACCTTCTTGGATGTGCTGTAACCAAAACAATAGACAAAACGTTTGAGCCGAGAAACAACTAGAACAGTGTGCATGTGTTCCAGTGTTCTCTTGTTGGTGTAGGAGTTCTGTCTCCCCAATGCAATAAAAACTTCTGGATCACAAACAAGCGAAGAATGTCAAGGAACAAAACAGTCATGCTTTTCTGCAGAGCCACAAAACCACGTGAGGGGGAAAAAAAAGACATGAAATGGCCAAAGCTATGCATATCTGAGAGATTAGTCACTGTAAGCTAAAAGAGAGGACCTATTTGGCGAGTTACCCGATGATGCTGGAGAAGTCCTGAAAAATGATATCTTAATAGTTTATTACTAGGATATGTGGGAACGGGTGTTTCCTGGTGAGTGGTTCATAGGTGTGTCTGCCTGTGTGAACTAGAGTGAGTAACAGCAGTCAGTGTGGTGTGTCAGGGTGAGCCATCCCGTATGATTACACTGCACACAGCGCTGTACCGAGAAGCGAAGGAAGGGAAAAGAACAAGGAGGGACACAGAGGATGCATTTATTGGGTGTGTCCTGGAATCAACTTTATTTGAAGTTTAAAGAAAACAGCACAGAGCAAAGTGATCTCAAATGTGTGCTCTTGCTTGTGTTTTTGCTTGTAAATCAGAGAGAGCAGCTAGTTTTACTGCAGGGAGTACACATATGATACTCTCTAATATAAAGGCTGAAAGCTTTCATTGATGCTCCCCACAGTCGCACAATGGCCGCAAATAGTCCTGTCCAGCCAAACAACAAAAGTTGTGTTGTTATAAGTTTTTTTCACAACTTCTCAGTTAACGGGTACACAAATGTTATAATTACTCTGGAAAACATTGTTTGAATATACAGTGAATTTTATAGTTAAAGAAAGGGGGATTTAACATTTTTATTTTATGACATACATTTTTATTTAAAGAATATGTATTTTAAATATGCTTAATTAAAAAAATTTTTTTTAAATATCTGTATTTTTTTTATAAATTATACATATTTTAAATATGTTAATAAATGTCTGCAATTAATCAAATTAAAAGTCATCAATTTTCTTCAAATCTAATTTAAACATTGATATTTCTATAAATTGCTGATATTTTACGTTTTAATATAAGCAACTGATTTAAATTAATGTTAAAAAATGTATTTTACATAACTTGCATTTTAAATTAATCATAGATATTTACAATATGTTTTTTAATACATGAAATGTATTTAATTATAAAATAATATTTTATATAATTATCTACATTAATTTGAATTCATTACATTTTCTTTAAATGTCTGAATTTTTCATTAATTACAGCTATTTAAAATTTACATTTTTAAAAGATCTATTTTTAAATTTCAAATTAATTGCAGCTATTTCTAAACAATGAAAAACATTTTAAACACTTAAAAATAAATTATTATTTTTCTATATTTAATAAAAAAATGCATCCATCATCATACTTATTTATATAATGGAAACTGAATTCCCACTTATTGGAGCCAGGTGTTTTAACCCTGCTGAGGCATAACAGACTTGTTGGTTATTGTATCTAGCGAACACCACAAAACAAAGGCAAGGTTTTGAGTTTTCAATAGGCCCATCCTGTTCTTTACGAGAGGGCATGGTGCACAGCGAGGGCTTGGGCTACCTGTGTATGTAGGTTACTTTAATTGCTGAAGACAGCAATTATTATTATTACAGTTTGCACATCTGGTTTCCTCCCTCAGTACGGAGGATGGGAGCTTTTATGCATGAGTACAGAGGCCACTATATTAATGTGATAAGGCCAAATGGTCAGTAATGTTTTGTTTTAGTTTTCACGCAATACTATACTAAAATACTTTTTTTTTTTGCCTCATTCCCCCTTCAAATTGTTTTGATCACTGCGGTCTCCATAGCCACATTTTTTATGTTTTGATTCTCTTTTAGATTCAGTAATGTTCTGGTGCAGATGCAGGGGAGGAACATCATGAGATACAGACTGAAGTGTGGTTTCCCCTGCAGGTCGTGAGTCATAAACACGAGGGAGGGACAAACTGAAAGGACTATTCTGGGATGGCTGCCATGGCAACATAATAAGCAAGGGGGGAAGGTTAGAGTAGTGATGTTTCCATGGCGTTCCCCGGTGTGTATATAAATATGGCATGTCAAAATATTTGAAAAGTAGTAACATTGCGTTGCTGCGCAGTCAGCAGTGTCATAATGTGATGTAAGCACAGATGAAAAGGTTTGAAACGTTTTTTTTTTTTTTTTAATTGTGCCTCTGTCATGCTTTAACAGTGGTTTGTATTTACATGTAGCTTGTTCTGCATCACACATTCAAACCTCGTCCAAAAATATACAGATTAGAGTAAGTTAACGTGCTTCAGAGCTGCTCCAGCTAGAATTTGTTCATATATCTATTGATCTAGTGTTGAATTTCCTTAACGACAAATAGATGCTCTTACAAACAGTATACAATATTATGAGATCTAAGGCTGTGTAAGACTAAACTTTTAACAACATGCATTTCTTTTTCACACAGTGAGACATTCATTCACACATGCTTTTGTTCGTTTAATATAACGAGTGCTGTAATTACCGACAGGCACAAATTATCCACATTGTTTCGCCCCATGGCAGCACTGTTTATGTTAACTTCACTGTGATTTTAACTTCACTGTAGCATTTTGTCTCGTTTTTAGATGCAATAGGCAATCTATGATCATTTCACGTTCAACAAGTGTTTAGACAGTGAGGTCTTCAACGGGCGAGCTTCAAACCTCATGCACAAGTAAATACAGGAATGACAATCAGGCTTTTACCATGGGGAGACACACACACACACATCCAGCCACCCCAACATTTTTGCATTTATGATAGACTTTGACACTTTGAAAGTTTGTAGCTTAATTCACTCTATTTTAAATAGTTTGACCTCTGCAGTTCAATTGAAACTATCCAGTCGTCTCATACCATTGAAGTGGATGTTACATAATCAGTCTATATTGTAATAAATATTTGAGAAATTATTGTTTCGATTCTGATTTTCTGATCTGATTTTATTAGTCTATGATAGTCTATATACCTAAAAAGAGCAAATGTGAGAAGCAGATGAACACAAACAGTCAAAACTTCCATTGAATAACAAGATGCTTTCATTGCTATTGTATGAAATAATCTGTAATGCAAAAAAAAAACAAAAAACATTTCCATTATTTCTCGTCTCATGCTTTTAAACACTAATGTCTTGATTGAGACACGGCCTACAATGTGGATTTATTGTGTATAAAATAATTTATAAAATAATTATATAAAATAATTGTACTAAAGTGTCAGTATAGAAATCGACTTGAATATAGTGCATATATGCATATAAAAAATACTCTGCTGTGATTTACATTTTTTCCTGAAATAAAAAGACAAACCCAGAAGGAAAATAACAGTTCTGGCTTCAGCCTTCCACATCAAACACAAACGATGAAAGAAGAGTGTTTTGCGGGACATTTCTGAGCACTGTAGTGGAGCTCTGGATGAAACCAGTGTCTATGCTCCACCTCCCCCAATGGTAGCCTGAGCCTGCAGAGTTATGTATGGGGTCTCATGTCCAAAAATGCAGGGGCTGTCTGTTTTCGCTCGCTCTTCTGAATTCTGTACTGCCTCGCATGAAAATCATCCGGTTACTTTCTAAAGCCAAACACGCTGAGAGGCATTGGTTGACTTCTGAAAGGGATGTTAGAAGTTCAGATCCTCAAATGCTGTACTGATGAACCTTCGAGGTGGTTCCCGAGGTGGCATGCACATTCCTCTCTTTGGCACTCTGACCTTTAACCCCTGCACTGGAATGCCAAGAATTCCTTCATGCACGTCTGCAAAGGGAAAAACAAATATTCAGGCCATGATTAAAACTCCTGCACAATATGTCTGCACAGTTTCCCTGAGAAACCTCATATGATGCAATTTTGCATCGAATCAAATCATGAATATAGTTGGTGAAGACGTCTATGTTGAGTTCTGGTGAGCCTGGTGGCGTGATTATTTTTTCCTGGCAGAAGAGCATGGTGACTGACTCCAGGGGGAAATTTCTGTATCAGCACAATGTTGCCATTTTCAATGATACGCTTCCACAGCCTGGTTTCTGTTCTTATGTTCCTCATCTCAGATTGAGGTTTCATTACTGACTCATTGTTGCCAAGGCACTACTTTTGTATATAAGTTATGCATCAATGTTTTTGAGTTGCCATTGCGATCTGCTGAATATTTTCAAAAACTCCCCAAATACTGGCTGAATGTTTCTCGAAGCGGTCTGCTTTCTTAAGCCTCACTCTTTGGGGATGTGTGAAACAGATTCCTAACAGAGGCATACCAGGCTCGTTCTTCTCAACTCAATGTACAATACAGACCTCGGGTGCCTCGGTCTCATGTACTCTGTGTAGCCTAATAAAATCAGATCGGAAGGAGTCGTGAGATGGGAGCTACAGGAAGAGCCGGGACGAGAAAGTGAGGAAGTGCTGGGGAACTTCAGCACGTATTGTTCTTGAATCAGGTTTAGTTTGACCCTTCTACTTTCCAGGTCTCTCAAGCAATACAAAGGAACAAGAGGTTTTCTAGCAAACATTCCTGTTCCATACTCTCACGTTCCAGTGGGTTTCCGAATGTGGATCATATTTTCACTCACTTAAGTCTTAATGGATTGAAAAGCCAGAATTAAAGGATTACTAGGGCTTTTTACAACGAGTTTCTTTGGTGATCATATTGCAAAAGAATATCCTTTTTATATTTAACATTCTAGTCAGCAAGGACACATTAAATTGATCAAATGTGACATGAAAAACATTTGTATTGATACAAAAGATTTCTATTTCCGAACAATCAGAACAGTCTCATTTAACGCTTAATCAAACATGAACAAAGTATAAATTAATAAAATAATTTGTATTTATTTAACTTTGTTAACATTAGTTTATAAAAATAGAATTGTTCATGTTAGCTCAGGTTCATAATTTTTATTTTATTTTACCAGGATATTTCTTAAGATATAAAATCTTCTTCCAGTGATTCATGGTCAAAACTAAAGCACAAATATTTCCACATTAATAATAATAAAACATTTAACAAAAAACTAAATACAGCACATAAAAAATAGCTCACTGTGAAAAATCTTACCCAACACTCAGATTACTTTAAACAAAATATTTAAAAAAAATGAAATACAACTTTATTAAATATAATTTTAGATTTTTAGAATGTATTTTGTAACGTATTTAAAAAAAAAACAGTGCACGTTAACTACTGTAATATAGTTAACTATGAAACCTTAGCGTTTCACTAATGAAACTCGCTTTTTTTTGTCTTGTTTTACCCATATTTTAAATCAATTGCATTGTGTAATAGGGCCAACACAAATGTTCGTAAAAAAAAAAAATGGAAAATTGATACTACATATGCACCTTAAAACAAAAATAAACGCATTCAGTCCTTTTATAAAAACTTATTTTATCTGAGAAAATATGGGTGGAATCCATATCTGTACTCGTCAAAGTGATTTCACTCATGCAAGTGAATCAGCGATCAGTATGTGACGACGTCCTGCTAACACACTCACAGTGGTAAAGATGAAGGGAGGGCAGCTCATTCAGCCTGTGTGTGCTCACCATTGAGCAACTGATGCACTCGTGAGGAATTTTATCAGTGGAACTCCTTAGCACTACAGTGATTACATCTTCTGTACTCAAAGTAGACTGACTTTCGGAATTATTTACTTAACAGCAATCAGTCACTTGTAGTTTTGATTATGTTGCTTCCCTGTGTGTTTAATGTATTTACAGCCATTTTCAGGCCATGTTATTTACTTCCCACACGGATCAAGGTTGTATTCCTTTCTTTTTTTCAAATATGAAATACGGAGGATTGACAACCAGATACAGGCACATTAAATCGTTGAAATACTTGAAGCAAAACAAAAGGATAAATTACTAGTTACACCTGTGGCCAAGGTGTGACTCTTTTCCCCCCTTGAAGTTTACACGGTCTTTCCTCAGGTGTGTCAAGAAACATGAGAACCCAGTATACTCCTATGCCAACAGAAGTGTGTGCTTGAACAATAGTAAATGTGTAAATTCTCATCCTGTCACAAGAAAAACTGCAATACAGAACAAATACACTTGTTTGAACAGCTTATGCTCCCATTCATTTTCTTTAGAGCAATTTCAAAACTTAAAGCCGAGCCTATGGCAACAGATGCTTGCATTTTATTTTATATATATATATATATATATATATATATATATATATATATATATATATATATATATATACACACACACATGTATATATATGGTAGTCAGACTTCATACATACCGAAGACTTTAAGATTTATGTAATGATTGGATTGCTGTAGAACTTATTTAGCAGATACTTTTATGTAAAGGAATTTTCAGTAAATTCATGCATATTTTCACATCACATGTAAATATTATATATTTATGCATTTCCTGGGAATAGGATAAATTACCTTGACAATATTGCATTTCATATTATTAAATTTAAGAAATGGCTGGACATTTAACATGAATATTGTTTTTTTTAAATGCATTGAGCTATGACTTTTTTTTATAAACAAACTCACAATTTTGAAATGGAAATAAACATGCTAAGTGTTTTGCATGAAGATTATTAAGAGAAAAGTTAAAACTTTGCCACAATTAAAAAAAAAAAATGCCCATCCGAAGTTTAAATTATCCTCAAATCTTCCACAGGATTCCATAACTCCACATCGGGTGTTAAAACTATTTTCATGGGATATGTGAGCTTGGGCGCCCTCTAGTGGATTTTTTTACCCCCAAATTCAAAAGTCAGGGGAGAGCATCAGAATTTATGCTTTCTCAAATCGGAGCTCCCAAGAGAGTCATGCACTGTGGAAAAATACTTCCCAGGAACATTAAAACCAGCACTACCAAATTAAAAAGCAAATTTTATAAATTCACCTTTGTTCACAGCTAGCAAAGTTGATCAAAAACTATTATAACTGCTTTTGAAGTGTGACATGCTTTAGCATAACAAACGAGATTTGCCAGAAAAACTCACAACGGAATTGTCTCTTAACACGCTTCACAAAGTAATGAACACAAACTGGGATCGTGGAAAAAAAAAATTTATTTTCTCAACTTAAAGTCTTTCACCACAGCTCAAAGCCTTGTACATGGGATTCGCAAACAATTTTCATGTCCATTGATTCTTCTGATAAATACTGTGCGCCTGATGTTCTCACTTGAAAATCTTGCCTTGGTTGAAAGATTTGCCTACATGCTTGAAATCACCCTCCCACGCAAAGTACTCCTTCACCATGGTCTTGCACTCCTCACTGTCCACATCCAGCTTACGCCAAGTGTACGACTCGTAGTCGATCTGCCAATCCTCACTCAGCTGAGGAGAGAGAAGAAAAACAAAACTGCTCAACATCTGTACTTGAAACAATGCCGGTAAAAGTTATGCTTGAAACTTTTAATTTTGTTTGTAGTGGCATGATATTAACTGCAAACAAACCTGATTTGTACTGTTAACTTCTCAATCAAAACAAGCCAACCATCAAAATATATTACAGTTCACCAATTTCCAAAAAAAAAAATAATAATAATCATTTTGCATAAGAGTAAACAACTAGTTTTGCTTCAACATCTATATTTCACATTAGACATCAAGGGTGGTGTGTGGCAACCAAACAGTACCAACGTTAATCTCAACACTAATACATAATGGTAAAAGTGAATGTATATAGTATTATAAATTGCAATTCTGAAACTGAACCCTTTATATTTTTGCATTAATGTTCATGGTCTGAGGATGACAACACATCAAAAAAGACTCTGATATGCATCGGTCTACTTTGGCAAGCTTCTACCAAAGAAACTGATTGAAATCAGCATCAACCAAAGATACAGGAAATGTTTTCCACATCAGAGAACATATGCACGTGACGTGCTGGTTATTATGTACAAACACTAGAATATATGAAACAATCAAGACTTTCAGCTTGTTTACTTGTGAAACCCAGCTGCATTTGCCATAACTTTCAGTTTGTTCAGTACAGCTGTGTTGAGGTGCAAAGACTATTTTTATTGGTCACATTTGGCCAAGACTCAAAGCAGCTAATGTTCCTTTTACTCAGTGCTTTGTCCAAATACAAGGCCCTGGAGTTAAGATTTCACCAAGAGCCTTGGAATAAAAGCTTCAAATCTGGCTGGCAGTTTTTAAAATGTTATCTATTCAACGTAATGCATTCTTTTTAAAAACTCTGCCAATCACATTACATGCATTAGCTGTACTGTACATAACATGGGGAATTTGAGTTTGCCTGCCTTTAACTAAAGAAAAAACTATATGACAGGTTTAAATTATGAATCACGTTTCTTTTGATGCTAACATTCAGTTAATTCAGAAAAAAACAAATCACTTCCAGAACTGTCAAAATTTGTGAAAAAAAAAAGCTGAGGTGTCTCAAAGAGAGGAAGCTTTGGTTTTTACCAACAGTATCGAATGTTAGTTTAAAATTAAATGACAGTAATGGTCACTATAGTAAACTAATGGCACTTATATTTGGGAAACACTACACAATTTGGCATCTGTGATGATCACAATCCCTTATATTTCATATCTATTTTACATAAGGTCCCTAAGTCTATCTAGAAACATACATTGACATGAAACAGGGGTTATGTGCACATGTAAATCACTCACAGTAAATGCAAGCTCCTGTCCTCTGAAGACCCAGATACCAGAGATGCAGCTGTCATTGTTCGCGCCAAAGAGGATGACACTAGCGAACGCGTTTTTACGCAGTTTGTCGAGTCGTTGGAACATTCCTGAGGAAAAGAGCAAGAGTGTACTTGAACATACAATGGAAAAACTATGAAGTGCTTACTACACACTTGCACAAGCTGAAATGGAAAGTAAACCTAAAACAAGTAAAACACAGCTGGCATTTTGTTTAGAGAGAGATGCATAAATTCCATGTGACCCCACTGTACCTGTGATAAGATTACAGCTCATGAAGGACATGGTCAGCTCTTCAGGGAAGCGGTACTCGGCATACCAGATCGAGAAGCCCTCACGATCAAAGTGATCCCAGAAGTAAGGCAATGCTACAGTCAGTGTGTCCTCGTTGGAGTATTTCCTCTTGAACTCATCCATGACAAAAGAACTAGTGACAAGAGGACAAAGGCAGACTCATTAGAGCACGAACAAACTCTCAAAAAGTAGCTATTTCTATAGTGAAGGTGCATCAAGTACCTTTTTGGAAGGTGAGCAAATGGGTCCTTGGCTTTCGGCTCAGAAGCCAGTACAGCCTCGCATTCGTCCATCTCCTCCTCGGCAGGAGCAGCTTTCTTTTCCTCCTTTTTCTTCTCTTTTTTCTCCTGCTGCGGTTGTTGTTGCTGCTGCTTTCCTCCTTCCTTACCAGCCTTCTCCTTCTTAGCAGGAGCATCCTTCTTCGGCTGCATCTCAGCAAACTTCTTAGCTAGAGAAATTTCCATTTTAAATTTTAAAAGTACACTTATACTCACACTCAATACTGAAAAGTTATTAAACGCCAAGAACTGCTCCGCTATTATTTATGCTTCTAGGAGCATCATTATGACATGAGCATCATTATGTAAGTTTATATCTTCTCTGAAGACTAATAAAAAATAAATAAAAAAACCACTTCAACTTCAAATAATGCTAAGAGATTGTGTTTATTGTCAGTTTAGTACATTCAACAATATCCTTGTGTTATTTTGGAAGTAGAAGTGTGATGTGCTTCAGGTTACTATTGCCTGATGTTCTATTGGCTTCAATATCAAATAATTGTGTGTGGTCTTCTACTTCTTGAAAGTTTGACATGATTATAAAAATCTTTTAGTGTGGGCCAGCCTTATAGGCCTGTCACGATAACAAATTTTGCTGGATGATTGTCCAAGAAATTAAATCGCAATAAACGATAATAGTAATTCTAAGACCAGTTTCAACTAATATAATAAATGGCATAACACATGTACACCTTTTCAAAGATCAATAAACTTTTATTTTATGGCTGTTTCAGAGCAAGAAATACCAAATGTTGATTTTGTGTGGCTTAAAATTTATTAATTGTATGTTATGTGTATATGCCAGTTAGGGATGCTCATATTGACCGTTTAGCTGGAGCTAACCGAAAGTAAACATTTTGACCGATGAAGGGGACGTTCACATCTCACGTCTTTTTTTGTGCTCAAGTTCGTTATTTCAAATGTGGTATGCGCGCTTGCTGGAAGAGACGCGCTCTTGTTTTCCAGGCGCGTCCGAACAGGATTTAGTTAAAAACATCTCTGCTTTTCAGATTGATGCAAGCGCACCAGCTCATCTGAATATAACCGACTCAATCGGTTTCCTTCGGGGTGAAATTCCCAGGTGTTTTTGAAAAATGGGGTGCACCCAAACACTGCAGAGCACGTGTGTGTGTGTGTGTGTGTGCACGTGCGTGAACTCACTGGGCGCGTTGACACATGCAACCACATGCCTACAGACATTTAGCTGAGCAAGCCAAATGAAGCAAGCAAAAAGTAGGCCCAATTCGACAAAAAAGGGCAACGAAATTGCTTGCAAAATATGTGACGCAGTATTAAAATAAAGTACAATAGTTGTGTGAGTACAATGCTGTATCAATTGAGATTCATCCACAAGCAAATGCAAGGTGCTTCCCAAACCTGGTCACTCTAGCGAGACGTTCTCTCTCTTTATTCCCGGGACATCTGTGCCATTGGAGAGGGTGTTTTCTACCGCGGGCTGACCACAGGCTGTGCTCCGGACTAACCCCACTCCACATCATGACATGCTACATTATTTATATAAAAATATTGAGCTAATTTTTTATCGCGCGATTGATTTACCGACAGGCCTATATTATATATTTTTTTATTTTATTTTTTATTTCTACACATCTCTGAAATCTGCCCAGCACTGTCTCACTCATCGAACACACCCAATTTAACTTGTCAGCTCATGTTTTAGCACTTCTGTCAGTGAATATGTAGCCTGCAAAATACTAAAATAAATAAACATACAGTTAAACAAAAAAATTAACCGAAATAAAGTTAAATACACCCTGTCTAACAGACACGAGTGGTGTGAAGCGACAAAATATTCAATCAGTGATACTACACTGGATGCGGCACGAAACATGACAAATCCCCGACAGAAAACTGCCTCGTCCTATTAATGAGGTACTGACACAGACATCAAATGTCATGTAGACACTAGACACAGACAAAACCTGTGGTGAAGCTGCGGTGTTGCATCCGAGGTGACACGTTTCACTGTTCAGCCGCCAAACAAGTGGTGCATTACCATGAAGGTCCATCGCTCAACACAAAATTAATTTACTGAATGCAAACCTGCCAATCTAAATGAAATGCTGTGTATGCCGTTTGAGGTAATTTGTGAATTAACAGACTTTCGAAATTAAAAATTGCAGCTATTACTGTTATTACACTTGTATACAAAACTTTGTATCATTCTTGCTATAGTGTGTGTGACCTCACGAGCACTACCGCAGTCACAGCCCCAATACTAATAAATAATCATTTAATAACTAACAGTTTTTTGTAAATGGGAAAACACTATGTCTGGCTAAATATTGTAAATGTATTCCAAGTTGCTTTAATATGTACATTTATATACATCCTTTTAAAGGGTTTGTCCATATTTTACCAAACCTAACAGGATGACCTATAAACTATGAATTTAGGAAACATCTTTGGTTGTGCTTGATGACACTGTGCTGAGAACCCTGAAATCAGCCTGATTTTCTACACATCAATCCAAGTTCAAGCTGAAGTGCAAAGACATCATAGCAAGAAGATTTGAGAAACATACCATCAAACTGAGCCATTTTCTCACAGAGCTTGACCTCGCCCAAAACAGCCTTAAACTGAGGCTGGTTGACACAGGTCAGAAACCAGCGAGAGACATTGGGGTACGGCTGGCGGAAAGCAGGCTCAAGAACCTAGAAGGAGAAAGACAATATAACGTCAGCAAACATGAAACATACAGATCACACATTCAACTGAAGACCAAGAAATATTTGAACAAAACACCAAACTACAAATTTCAAAGTCAAATATAATAATTATGCAACCTTTTACTCACTTGAAGTTATGTAGGAACTATTCATTAAATACCGTTCATCTTATGAACACGGTTTAAGATATTTTAGATTTAGTCAGAGAGCTTTCTGTCCCTCCATTGAAAACGTATGCACGTTATACTGTTCATTAGGGGTGTAACGATACGCGTATTCGTATTGAACCGTTCGGTACGACGCTTTCGGTTCGGTACGCGGTACGCATTATGTATACCGAACGGTTCGTTGGAGTAATTAATTATATTTGAAAAAAAAAAAAGAGAGAGAGAAAGAAATATAATGATATGCGTTCAACAAGGTAGCCCAATAACCCAAACAACGTAACAGGCAACGCCCCTGACACTCCTGAAGAAGAAAAAAACACCATCTTATATGTTTATGTTAGGCTACTCAGCAGGCGCAAGATCTTAGGTGCAAACACCAGATCTTATATTTCTGGTCTGTTAAATGCATTAGACATTTTGCAACGAGCCTTCAGCGCGTGCTGAGTGAGCGAGCGCCTTAGGGGCCGTTCACATATCGTGCCTAAAAACGCATGGAAAACGCTAAGCGCGTCTTTCTCCTGAGGCGTCTGTCTTTGCTAAGCAACAATGATGTGCTCTCTCCATGAGACGCGAAAATTTCAGCGAAGGATAAATGGATTTGCAGCTCTAAAAATCGCTTGCAGTAGCTCTGCTACTGAATTTATTTCAAAATTGCAATCCATATACAACTATGATCAGCTGTTCCTTCATCTTGGCTGAGCTCTCAACGTTGTTACGGGAAAGGATGAAGCTGATTGGTTGGTTCTTGTCACATGACCCGCGGTGCGCTTGCGGCATTCTGAAAAGTTGAGATGTTTTTACATTTTGCTGTATCTAAAACGTATCGAACCGAACCGAACCGAACCGTGACATCAGTGTATCGTATCGAACCGAACCGTGAATTTTGTGAACCGTTACACCCCTACTGTTCATGTCCAGAAAGGTAAGAAAAACATCTTAAAAGTAGTCCATGTGACATCAGAGGGTCAGTTAGAATTTGTTGAAACATCGAAAATACATTTTAGTCCAAAAACAACGACTTTATGCAGCATTGTCTTCTCTTATGGGTCTGTTGTGAGTGCGTTCATGATGCTGCTGACATGTTTTCTGGTGCACCCAATAACGAAGATAACACATCAGCAGCATCACTGCAAATGAACTGAGCTCTTACAGGTTTGGAACAACATGAGGTTGAGTCATTAATGTCATAATTTTCATTTTTGGGTGAACCAACCATTTAACTATATGAGACTGAATCTCATTTGTTCACACATATCGAGCTTAACTGATGTGTGCGTTGATTCATGCTTGCATGTGAACCACTCAATTCATATAGATTTGTTTTACAATATCTTCATGCATTTTTCAAAGCTACAGTAAGCTAAGCGGTAGATGCGTAGACTGTACACGAAGAGCCAGAAATCATTTTATTAAAAATCTTAATTTGTGTTCTGAACTAAAATCTTGCGGGTTTGGAAGGATAAGAGTAAATGATTTTCATTTTTAGGTGTGTTGCTGTGGTTCAAGTGGTAGAGCATTGCGTTAGCAGCGCAAGGTTGTGGGTTCGATTCCCAGGGAACACATGTTAGGAAAAAACTGTTAGCCTGAATGTGCTGTATGTCGCTTTGGATAAAAGCATCTGCTAAATGCATAAATATAATATTAGGTCTAATATACCTTTTGATAATAACAACAGCAAAGCACCCTTCAAAAGGCGTTCTCTTTTAGAATTGAATTTAATATCCCTTTATATTAGGGCTAGATGAGGGCAAAAGTAATCAAAGAGTTAAAAATTAGTGTTAAACATTTTATACTGAAAGTGAAAAAGCAATGATTTTGGATGAACCGCTATGGACCTGTTTTACTGTGTGACTACAGCTCAGAAGGCACCCTGCAGACTCACCTGTTTGTAGAGCCAGAGCAAAGAGCAGACAACAGTGATGTCAGCCAGACTGACTCGCTCCCCAACCAGGAAAGTGCGAGTGTTTAAGTGCTGATTGAGGACGGCGAGGACGCGTTTCACCTCTTCCTTAGCCTGTTCTGTGGCCTACAAACAAGACAGAGTGCAGACTTACAAACAAACAAAAAAAAGAAGCAAAAACATTCAATTCCTGACAGATGAAACCATTACACTAATATATTCAAAGCTAACCTGTTTGTTGAACTGCATGATACCCAAGGTGGGGAACACCCAGGCACTAGCTGGAGGGATGATCTCAGAGTCAGCGAAACTGACCCACTGCAGCACCTGAGCACTGGCCTGGGGCGTGCTGCCACGAAGGGCATCATTGCTCACTGTCAGCAGGAAACCACGGCATTAATGGGATGTATTAAAACAGTGCATTTTTCAAAGCATCATAACAGGTCATATATGAGCCCATTTACACTTGGCCACTCATCTGCACATGGTTTAAATCTCTGCATATCATCTGTACAGCAGTTCTTGTAGCATCGCTACACAGCATCTGTGAAGTAGTTTAATAAATTGTGTATATTTCATTATTTGTATTTATTTTATATAATTTTCGTATATTACTTTTTATTTTCCTCTTTTCTTTTTTTGCACAGTCTAAAAAGAGTAGAGATGTTCTGATACCTGGGCTCAGGGTATCGGCCGATACGGAGTACTGATCCGATACCTGGGTGTGTATCTGTATATACAGCTGTATGTACTACTAGCCCTGTGTAAATTGCTAGAATCATTTAATGGTGTGCTTCAGACTGATCCCTTAATAAAACATGAACAAATACATGTTGAACTACTGTATTTATTACAGTATTTTTATTATCTGACATGAATCAGTCAGTAATATTTGTTTTCTTAAGTGAAAAAGAACTTCAAATGCAGCCAAAAATCTAACACCGCAAACTAAAAGGTCTTTTAGTTTTACAATACAACTGAATAAAAGACTTCAACAAATAAGTCTAGGAATATAAAAAAAATATATATGTATTAATCAGATAATCTCTTTACAACAAAAGTCAAAAACAAGCAACCGTCTAGGCATAATTATTATTATTAATAGAGACGTATCATTACTACATAGAGACATAGCTAAATCTACTGTAGGCTACAACAGTAGCTTAATATATTGTAAATTTACTCACGTTAAACCGAACATTTATTTTGATGGGTTGCCATGAAGATCTTTGAGTGTCTGTTTATGATATGACAGTTTTCTCACATGAAATGGTAAATTCTCATGAAGTGACGGTTCATGCATTCCTGTCCTCATATTGTGACACACGGCAGAGACTACAAAACAGCGAGCTCACACACGTGCACCGTACCGAAAACGGTGCGGTACGAACACACGTACCGTTACACCCCTAGTAAACATAACTTGTACGTGACATAAAATCTTGAATATAATTTAATGCATATTGTGATTGCCTTTTATCATAACATTTTCATTAGACGTTGAGTAAATTGAATTACTGCTATACCAAGTGTAAATGGAAACATTTTAATCCAAATCGAAGGAAATGCATGAAGTGGCTCAGCATAAACAAGCCCTATAAAGCATACTTACAGTAGTGAGCAATGGCATTGCTCTCAAACAGACAGAAGCCGTCATCACCCTGGTAAGCAGGAACCTAACGGGACATGGACAACATTAATTCATTCTTCATCAAGAACACATGTGCAAAACAGAAGACAGGAGAATACAAACCTTGCCCAAGGGAAAATTGCTGAGGAAAGCAGGGGATCGGTTCGTCTGGCCGAAGGTGAAGGCAGGGGACGCGCTCGCAATCTTCAGACGAGCCCCGCTGTACTGAGCAGCGATCTGAGCCTTGAAGGCCCTCCAGTTTTCTGGGTATGTGTAGAGAGTCTGCAGAAACACAAGGTTTTAGATCACACTGCTGAAACTGATGCTGCACAGAAGCATCACCTTCATTAGGAGCATTACACAGCACTATTACACAGCACTTCCCCTGAAGAGGAAACAGCTGACAGTCAACCCCCTGCAATAAATACCTTCACACACTGTAAACAACGTTTGCATGCACAAATAGGGCAGAAATGAAACTTAAAATTTATTACTGAACCATCAGATGCTGTTAAGTTTTTGACATCAACACGGAGTTTCAGAACGGGATGTCAATAGTTAAAAAAAATCTTGATGACAACACGGTTAATGCTTCTCGAGCTCACTATGCTTTTATGCTAGCTCACACTGTTGCTGCTAACATATGCGCTTCGAGTTCATTAATTTAATATGAAACCACAAATATCCTGCCAGCCTTCTAGATGAAAGGCGTGCACGGATAAACAAAGAGAAACGTGGCACAATGGAGCGCTTACTATCGGTCATAACTCTGCCGAGGGTGATATTTACAACCGAAATAATCCTCGCGCCAGCTTTAAAACAGGCTGTCGGATAATGCGGTATGACGACAGTGCGCACAGATATAAGGATTGGCATGATTCTGGGGTGATTGTGGATGGAGATGTGCTGTGATAAGGCGTCTAAGGGTTTTCTCCCATCTTACTCACCCCCGCCGCCATCTTCAGCACGAGAGAAAGGAGGATCCAGTCGCGCGGTGCTGACGTATAGGCCAGTCATTACGCAGAAATAATACGTCACAAGAGGGTGAAAGTGAGAGCTGGACGTGCTTTTTCTAAATAGTTGACGGTATTGAAATATGTACTTCCTCTTGTAATGATAAAATATAATTTGATCATTTTTCATTCAAAACATAAAATCTCCACTAGAGGAAAATTCCTTGGGGAATGCAAAAAATTCTGGCCTTGTCAAATCCGTACTAATTTTGTATTTTTGAACAACGTTATAGAGGTACATTTACCCATTAACCCTTAAACAACATACAGAACTAACAAATATTGCTACTTACTGTGCAGTCACATAATTGCTGTTAATAGTGTTAGTCGTCTGGCTGACTATTTCTTGTTTTCATTTTTCTGAAAATTCCTGTCATATGCACATAAACCGATAATCACTGAAAAGCTAAATATCATAGAAACTTAATTTTCTGTAAAGTTGCTTTGCAGTGATTTATATCGTAAAAAGTGCTATACAAATAAACTTGAATTGAACATTTCAAAATATGTAACAAAATTGACCCCATGTAAAGTAGGCAGATCTTTCTAAATTCATGAAAATACAATACTTGCATTTTCTTTGATGCACAAAAGAAATATTTGTCTCATGTGATTTATATTTGTGATTCGTCTTCTAGATTTTGGTCTGATGTTAGTGTCTTTTTATTTGTCCAAGGAAATGTTAATTACATGCTCTCTATATGTCATTTGCACTTGATGACTGAGCAAAATGACTGAGTATATCGTTAACTTTTACATTTTGAGATGAAAATATTACACAAATAAACAAAAAAACTAATAGTCTCTAATGTCAAATTAATAATACAAATAATGATAAACTGTTAGATTTCATGGATTGATTTTTTATTAGATTTTTTCTTTTATAGTTCCCACAAAGTAATCCTAGATTTGGTCCTAAGGAAAAATGAAGGAAATTTAAATTATTGCTTAATTGTTTATATGTATGTTTATTTATTACTACTTAAATTTTTTTTTTTTTTTTTTTGAAAGTTTTGTGCTTTTTATTGGTAAATAATGTTAAAGATATTTATTTTACATTTCTTTATCAGTACTATCCTGTTAAATCCTTTATTGTGTCAAAAATTCAAATGAATGTACATTCTGTGACTCACAACCAACATCTTTTTTGGCATTGAGATCATGCAAGAAAACTTTGCCATGACATTTGCCAGTTTATCGTATTCTTCATAATGACTTTGGTGTTTACTTTAGATGATTTGTTTGGATTTTTCACTTTAGAGAAGCAATATGAAAATTTTTACTTTCTTTGCAACCTCATTATTTTGCTGATAAAATATTTCATGCAAGATTATTAAAGTTACCCCACATTTTTCTCTTCCAAGAAGATATTAAGATCTTTATTAAATAATTGTCTACCTCCTGTAAAAGTTTTTGTTTTATGTTAAAAATTGTATATAGGCAAGGATTATACACTCAAAAAAATGTACTTTCACCTTTGCTAATTTTACTTAATCCGTTCATGTTATGATTACTTAAAAAAAAATATTTAACAATGTGAACTTGATTTAATCTAGTTCATTCAACAAAAAAGTGTGTATTGTCAGCTTTACTTAAAAATTATTTGTTCAGCCAACATAACATTTTTGAGTAAAGGTAACATATTAGTGAAACCAACACAGACTTGCATCTCATTGGCTGAGGATTTCTGCAGTGTATTATGGGTAATTGTTATTCTGTCACCCTCTTGGAGAAGTGTAGCACCATTAGATAGGTAGATGAGTAATACAATTTATAGCAAGTAAGTTGTTCTAATAAGTTTTAGAATGAAACAAACAAAGAAACAAACGGGTTGAAATGTTGCTTTGTAATTTAAATAAGTTTGTGATATACTTGATAAGCTGTAGTTATAGAAAGGTTTGAATGAAAAGTAATATTAATCAGCTGCTCATGATCCTAATGCAAGGGGGGTGGCATTCCTAAAATGGCATTATTCAAATGTTATGTCATCACTATTTAACATTTTCAGGTACAATTAACTCATTTGTTGTTTGTTGACTCTATTAAGGTTTGTCAAGTTTACTTAAACTTATTTTGCAAAAAATGAACTTAATTATTAAAAACATTGTCCAAAACATTGCAGATTAGTTGGGCTCACACTATTAAATTAAGCTTTGCCCAACCATAGTAAATAAGTTGAATCAACCTTAATAAATTAAGTTGACCCAACGTAAGTACATTAAATTGAAGTAACAGAGTTGCATAATGCTGAAATAAAGCAAATTAATCATGTGGAAATCCTTTCCATGATTTTTTTATGTTCGTTCAAAGAGTTATTTTTTTGAGTGTATGTGGGGGGTGGGGTGTCACTATTTTGTTCAATAAAATGTTGAAATTTAGGGGGGAAATATAAAACGTGTCATTTTATCAGCTGTTTGGACTCTCATTCTGACGGCACCCATTCACTGCAATATCCATCCACTCGTAAGTAAATGATTTATTGCTCATATGAAGAAACAAACTGTCTACATCAAATTTACATCTTGAAAGGCCTGATGGTGAGTACGTTTTCTTCAAATATTATTGTTTTTGGATGAACTATTCCTTTAAATGTTCCAGTAGGCAGTGAGCTTCTGTGTGACTGGCATGAAAGGAAGCTTCAATTACAAACATTTCGCTTCCAAAGCTGTTGGCAAAAATCTGCAATGCTCACTGTGAACTATCTATTAAGCCTTTCTTACAAAAAAAGATCTCAGAACAAGCGATAACAAAAACAAGAAAACCAAACAAAGACATGTAGCACATTTTTAGAGAGTGTTGTATTACAAAAGAAAGATATTCAAGTACACACTGGCTGGCATTTCCAAAAATAGCTTAAAAATGACCTTATGTAATAAAGTGATGAATGATTACTTTGGTCTTCTAATAACACGCTTGTGAACTGGTTTTGCTCACAGGGTCTTTCAGAAGAGCCCAACTGAAGATACTGACTCTTTTCTCTGCTGCATCTCTTTAAATCAAACAGTTGAAAGTCTTTCATCACACAGAGCCACTGCTGAACTACAGTTTGTTACAATGTGACTTTATGCTGTTTCACAATTCAACTGTTACCATGGAAAAACTATGGATATACTAACATGGGCATAAAAATGACAATAAAACAAGAGAAAGAAAAAAGGCATTACAGTATATAATTACAGTATATACAAACTATTTAGCATCACCACAGCATTTCATACTTCCCATATTCTTGGTATAAGAATCAGCTCACAAGACCTAGAAGAATAAGAATAAAACTCTTAGAGAATAGTTGGACGGCACAAAGAAATTAGACAAAGAATAAATAAGTTACTGAAATGAATCAGGTTTTATATATTTTTGTTATTTCAATAATTACATGAAAAATGGTTAGAATAAAAATTAATGTCAAAGCTATGGCAGATGTTTGATTTTATTACTCGAAATACATACCCAGGTAGTCATCCATGAGAGATCCAATGGCAAACTAATAAAAAAGAAACAAATTGAATATTTAAAAGCCTTAAAAATATATATTTGTATACAAATATAAATATTTAGCATATTCAATTAAAAAAAAGATGATGGGGATTTACAATATCATTTTTATCCACTCGAGTTCCCACAATCTTCAGTCGAATTTCATCATCTTGTTGGATCACAATGTCCTGTTGAAGAAAGCGAAATGAAACATTCTGTTTATTTCTGCATATGAGGATTTGCAAAGAATTCCCTTCAATAAAACAATTCCTAAAGTGATTTATTGGGTCTTACCTCATCGACTGTCTTATAGCATGGAGGATTTGAGTTTGGGTCGAACTCCATCTCGGAGGGGATAGACTAGATATTACAGAAACACAGATAAACGACAGCTACAAGTGTCAATGACTATGATTTACACATTTATATACAGTATATATATATTAAACTTAAATGTAAAATTTATGCATTTAGCAGACGCTTTTATCCAAAGCGACTTACAGTGCATTCAGGCTATCAATTTTTACATATCATGTGTTCCTGGGGGAATCGAACCCCCAACCTTGGGCTTGATAGCGCAGTGCTCTACCAATTGAGCTACAGGAACACACATGTATATATATATATATATATATATATATATATATATATATATATATATATATATATATATATATATATATATATATATATATACACACACACACACACACACACACACACACACATATTCACAGAGAACCTACATGACGAGAAATGAAACAAGACATGGGGCCAATTTCTGTAAAGAGTCCAACCTGGGGGGAAAAAAAAGAGAGAAAAACATTATATATAGGTCTGAAAAATGATATAAATTATCAATCATTGAGCAAGTAATTTATTCATAAGGGCTCTTGAATGTTGTGATGTGTCTCCTTGAACTTAAAATGAAAATAACAGCACTAACAGAAGATAAAAAAGCCCGTACTTTGTTAACCTGTGTGACAACAGCATCCACAACTTCTCCCTTAAAGGGACGAAACACGATGGCTTTGTATTTGACGGGATACAACACAAAACCTCTGCCAGGCTGGATAACACCGGCCCCAATATTATCGATTGTGGTCACTGCAATAACAAAGCCATACCTGTGAAACAAAAGACAGACGTTAGAGATAAACATTTCATAATATTCAGTGAAAAACTGAATCTCGATCTTTCTGTAGGACTTACTTCCCAGTACATGTTCCCTCCACCTCGGTGAACAGCTTCTGTTTGACTGTGTTCAGAAGATTCGGTCCAAAGTATCGTGGATGGAGGAGAATCTCATGCTCCAAAGAGATCTATGGTGATGGGTTATTATTGAGAAAACAACAACAAATACAGGGACACTCATAACTTTTATAACCTAGAAATCATCCTCCATTAGCAATTAAATTGACAGTTCTGTGCTTTTTATAAAATGAGACAAATAAGCATAATATACATCAATCTAAAATGAAAATATTTGACTGTTAGCTAACGTTAGCTGTATCATATCCAGAGAACAAACAGCATCGATGAATAACGTTACACGAGCCGAATGTATGAAATACTTATTAATGATCTACATTTTACACGTAAAACCGAGAGAGTTACGAACTTACGTGATAAAACATCTCTTAAGAGTTTTGGTCTTCCAAAAGTATTGATTTTAAATTAAAAAATCAGCAAGTGTTGGTTTTTCCTTGTTCATGAACCGCCACTCAAAACCGCGAAAGCAGCTACAAGAGTATTTCCGGGAGACTTTTCAAATTAAAAGTCATGCAATATCCTAGAACATATTTTCCACAATATAGTTCGCATAAAAAATGTCCAACCTCCGAGTCAAGCAGACATTTCTTGAGCTATTTATTTTATAAAATAACTATTTATTATTATTCTTTTTTTTTTTTTGTTAAATATTTATTTTGGCTATTAAAAATTTAAAAACACATTTTAAAACCCCCGAATTATGTGATTTTGTAGCAATAAATATTATTCAAATAAGATTATTTAATTGTCATGCTATATAAAGGGTTCAAAAGGATGTTCGGATATTTCCTGCGTGTTACAGCTTTAATGAATATTCAAATCTATCAGGCCATGCGTTTTATTTAATTCTACATTGCACCATTGTATATATGTTTACACTACAAGAGGGTTCACATTACATGGGGCACAAATTAATATTATGGTTTTGTTAATTAACAAAAGTTAGACACACACATTACTAGATATTTTACACTTATGATGTGTAAAATTATTATTTTTTTAGGAGTTTAATGTGTTTACATTTAGATACTATTCATGCTAGGTTAGCTTTATGTGTCATTTATTTTTGGTTGCATATTTGTTAGGTCTCACAGAAAAACAATGTATGTATTTATATGTATTTATATATTTTTTTTAAATATATATATATTTAATTTTATCTTTTTATTTTTTTTTGCACGATAGTACTACTAAAAAAGATAACTGGAATATTCAGTAGCCAACATTTTACAAAACATATTGACTTTTGCTGCCTATAGAATATATATATATTTTTTTATTAAACATTATAATCATTCTAATATAATCTTGTGATAACTGAATTCCACAAGTGAGCAGTAATTGTGTTGTTCTCACTAGATTTTTACTCAATCAATTGCAAAACTTACGCAAAATACAAGACAAGATATGACCACAAGAGGTCACTGCAATTCCGAAGTTACGCAATGCGCGGCCTTTGTAGGATCTTTGAAGCTACTCAGGACAAGCATTTTAGTGTCTGCTTTTAATATGAATGCTTGCTTTAAAGACACGGAGCGCAGTTACAATGCTGTTGAACCCAAAGGTGTCAAAATAAATTATCCATAAGTTTGAGTTAATTCTCTCCTAGTCCGAAAATTATGCCAAGCAACTAATTTCTGGCTTTTCATGTTCTTCATTTTGCCATGTCAGGCTATATAATCCTTATGAAATTAAGAAATACTAATGTTTGACTTCTTTGGAGTAGGTTTGCTAAGAACAAAACTGAAAAGACTGATATTATGAAAACTAAATAAAAAAACAAGCATATAATTTTTTATAAAGTATAGTATTATAATACATAATAGTAATTATTACTTTAATAAATACATCGAGTCATTGTAATACCTTACTTAATATACCAGCAATGAAATATGTGATGTGAGAAATATAGGTCCCTTGTACTAAATGTTAAGTAACAAATAAAGCTTAAACGGAAACCCAGGAAAAGGTGTCTGAAACCTTCCAGTTGTGATGCTGTTTAGCTTTAACAGCACGTTTTAAAAGCTTCTTTTCACAAGCAAATAAAAGCAAATGCAGTGGAGTGCTAGGTCAGATAGCTGAGGACTAAAGCCATGCATGCTGATGAGCATGGGCAGATGTCCACAAATATCTGAGCATGCTAGAAGGGGTTTGCATCACGCATATAGGCCAAATCAAAGATGGTCCTTGGGGACTTCTTCATTTTGTCCATGCCACATTCTCGCAGGGAGCTGGCACTCATCGCATTAACCTTGAAATTATAAAAGGGTTACAGATGTCCTCACAGTCACAAGTTCATGGCCTTCATGCTGTGGATACGGTGCTTTCGTTTAATCAAAGCCTTTATAGTCCCTCCTTCTATTTCTGTGGAATTGTGCCATTCCTATAGATCAACTCATATAGCAATTCATCAGTTTCAAATTGATGCTTTGAAGTGCAAATCCAAACATACTGCACAATAAATATTGGATGGATACAAAGTCATTCTGGCCAAGCTCTTTGAAAGAGTACTTAAATATCACATATTAGTGGTATATAAAAGCACAAAGCCATGCTGAAAAACTAAATCAGAAAGACGTCTGCATAGGATGGGACATTGCACCTGTTTTCCATGAAGCTGTATTGACCGAGTATCCATTATCATTCCAGTGCAAATGAATATAACAACTGTGTTGTGAATTGTAGCATTAGAAATGCTATTTTCTGTAGTTCGCTTAAAGTAACAGCAAAATGCTGCAGTGCTGGCAGTCTCTCCATTGACATTTAAGGTATTTTTGGCTATTAAATGTACTTTGGCATATTGTATATTTTTTATATTTATATCACTTGTATTTCATCACTTTCTGCAAAACAAGTTCATTCTGCTTTTGAAAGAACCAAATAGCAACATGTGGATAAATAACAAATGAACAAATAAAATATATTGCTATCAAATACACATAAGTAAACTCTGTTGTTTCTCAAAGGAAACAAAATAAGAACTAAATAAATAATTGTATGAAATATGTAAAATTGCAACTTTTCTACATACATAATTATTTCTGAAGCAAATACATATGCATAAACAATAAATTAATAAAATGCATTATGTTAATGTATTATAATTAATTAATTAATTTAATCACTTTCTGCAACGCACAAGTCTGCTTTTAAAGGAAACCAGATAAATAAATTAATAAACACATACATGAAATATATTACTTTATGAAAATTATAATTTTTAAATTGTAATTATTACTTTTATAAATACGTCACACATTTTAAATGCAGTAAATTCGGCTTTCAAAGAAAACAAATGCATAAATAAATATAGAAGATATATTATTATTATGAATTAATTTAATCTTTTTCTGCAACACAGAAATTCCGCATTCAAAGGAAACAAATATATAATGCATAACTCCCACATAAATGTTTTCTTTTCCTTTTTCTGTGCTCTCAGAAAGCCCTGTTCCTGAGCTTCAGCGCACTACTCTCCTTCCCCCTCTCCCCCTGCTCTCACCAAAGGTAGCTTTCAGATGCAAAATAAGCAGACATATGGAGAGGAGGTCTTTCTCCAGCCCTCCTAAAGATTCAGATTGTATGACAAATCACGTCCACCACCACCCTCCCAACCCCACACAGAATCTCCAGACAACAGCTTCATTAGAGTGAAAGAAGGAGTTTTTGCAGCTTTGTCAAGTCAAGCTCAGACTTCTTTCCCTTCTCAATTACTCCATTGTTGGCGAGAGATTCAAGTTATTGCACTCAAAACCATATGGCTGATTTGAACACCTACAAGTGATGCCATCAACTCAGTGTGTTTCAGGGGGCATTACATCCAGAAACAGAAATACACATGGCACATTTTTCATCAGCAAATGGATATGCAATGATAAATAATGTTTGTTGCAAAAAAGAAAGACAGTCGGTCTACTAAGCGAAAAGTCAAATGCATGGAAAAGTCTGTTGAGGTCAGCTGTATGAACTTATCATTAGTCAGGGAATTGCTGTATACTTCCTCCCTTTTATGGTGATGTAGCTTGTGCAAAGCTTCTTCTCATTTTACCAAAGAGTTGCTCTGGTTACTTTCAAATATAAAGTCTTTAGAGACACAGCTCTCATTGTTAGCGCTGGTGCAGGGTAAACTAGAGGTAAATTATGCACTTGCACAAACACACAAAGACAAGTGAATGCCCCACCGTAGGGTTTGTATTTAGACTTGGACATCTGATTGATAGTACTAGGTTCACGAACTGGTACATTATGTGTCTGACTCACAAAGAGAGACGAAAATTTACATGCACATCGCTTGTAATGAGATTCCATTGCATTTTGATAATAGCACCTGTTCAGAGATCTTGTAAATATACACACACACAAAAAATGCATTGCAGGTGCAAATTCATTTAGTTATCATAAATGCATTTCAGACACAGGACATATCTAAAGAAAATATATAATAATAATAATAATAATGCTAAATGTATAACATTTATTTTTAAATAATTTATATTAAATAATAAAATAAAAAATATTCCTTTTGTAAATTAATACAATATATAATAATGTAACATACTAATGTTGTTGTTGTTTAATAAATGTTTTTTTAATTGATTAAAAATACAAACATTCCTTTTGTAAATTAATAATACAGTATCAAATAATGTGACATAATATAATGTCATTTTTGTTTAATAAAAGTAACATAAAAATACAAAGAATAAATATGTAAAATAATTAATTATATTATAAAACACAACATACTTATTTTGATCATTTTAGACGAAATATGGCAAATATTTAATTTTACTCGTAAGCCTATAAAGAAAGAAAGAAAGAATGAAAGAAAGAAAAGAAAGAAGAAAGAATGTAACATTAGTGCAACACAAAATTTAATGCAGTTAATGAAAAAAAAGGATAAAGTGGAGATTTTAGCTCAAAGACTATTAAACAGGGAGAGCCAAAGTTACCGCTGTCTTTAAACACTGTAACCCTAGAATTTATTTTCAGTCTCTGAAGGCCTTCTCGAGGCCGTGGGGGTGATTTTCTTATTTGGGGTGTGGTATGCCCGTTCAATTGAAGCACTGGAGTAAGGAATTAATTATCATTGAAAAGTAATGGCCCTATTCTGCCCTGCTTGAATTCTGAAGAAGGAGAAAGGGTCCTCTGGCCCCGGTCCTGCCTCAGCGCCAGGGGAAAGGATTATTCCGGGGATTACCATGTGAAAACTTCTATCAGACTTTCTGACTCAAAGATCTTTTGCGCACAGTAATCGCGTTAATACCCGGGGATTAATGCTGGGCCGAATGCAAAATTGAATTTTAATACGAATTGCATAAATAGATATAAAATAAATTAAAAGACCATTCACCCGGAGAATAAAGAGAGTTGTGCGCCTCACACGTCACATGCCAATCCAAAAGCGCAGTATGAGGCCACAGGTCGAACAAGAGCAATGCACCTTTCCACACCTGCCATGCAAAGCTTTCGTTTTAATGCTGCACTCTTTTTAATGTTGCAAAAGCCTTTGTGCATTGTGCATTGAAATATCAGTTCTATTCAGCTCGCATATTTCAGTTTACTCGCAGCAGACCCTCAACCACGTGCGTTGAGATGCTTTCTTTTTCAAATGTGCAGTGTGCATGATTGTTTCGGGGTCCAGATTAGACTCTCTTTAAGCAATTCAGTTGTTTCATTTTCTCACGTGTTTCTGCTATTGAAATGCATTCAGGTCTCGTGCACTTGTGCCTAATCCTGTCAAAATCTCCTTGGCAACATCTCTCAGCTGTGCGCGAAGCCCTTCTTCCTCCCCACCGCCCCCTTTCTATGGAGAAAAAAACCCTGACACATC
This sequence comes from Carassius gibelio, assembly GCF_023724105.1. Taxonomy (NCBI): domain Eukaryota; kingdom Metazoa; phylum Chordata; class Actinopteri; order Cypriniformes; family Cyprinidae; genus Carassius; species Carassius gibelio. The sequence goes on from NC_068384.1 coordinate 5,304,788, forward strand.
CATCAGTTTTGTGGAAATAAGTAATGTTAAGTAACATTGTAAAACAATAACTTTTTTATGACTTAATAAGAGCAATAAGTGCCAGGTCCAGGCCAGATCCCTAATGCTCTGAGTCTGACTGGAAGCAAAATAGTCATTCAAGCTGTTTTCCCTCTTTGAAGTTATTACTGACAGGTTGGTGTTGTAATAGTAAAATCGATCTCCCCCATCACCCCAGCCTGGACCTCCATCAGAGGGGCTTTAAAACCAATGCATTCGCAATAAAAGCGTAAACAGGACGAGCACGAGCACAATAATAGGCCTACAATGTATTAAATATATATACATATCTGAATAAAAACGAATATGTATGTATCGTCTATTGTTTATTCTATAATCAAAACACCTTCCATGACTCTATACGTCTTTATGAGCCATATGAGTTTATGCATCTAAACTTATGCGTCTTGTGCACTTGTGCTTCACTTCACACCAGCGAAAGCACAAACGTGCCTCAGAAGCGGGGTGTTTTTGTTCACGCTGGGACTATTTGAATAAGAATAATGCCATTGGAGTGTCGCAGGCCGAGAAAAATGAGTGACAAAAGCTCAGAGGCGCAGAATTTGGACGGGGGACAAGCCGTATAGAGCTGAAAAGAAGAGAGAGGAGAGGCGCACAATGGAACAATTCGCCTTATAATCGCTTTGATATATCATACATGCCTGAAGACTCTAAACATTGTGTAATTATTTATAAATGACTGTGCCCCTATCGCCATAATACCGCACGGAGAAAGGCGCCGCAGGTCTCTCCCCAAACTATTTCTAAATAGTGCCCCTTCATTTTTTTTCCAAAGAGGGGCGAGCTGCTTGCAATAGAATAAATTGAATAATTAATGAACAATTGTATGGCTGTCTCATAAAGATGTCTTTAAATAAAACTTAAGGGATTGGACACAGTGGAGAGGTTTGATTGAACTGCATCTTCACCTTGTGAGTTATAACGCTGCAGGCAGGGCGGAATAAAAGGGAAATACAGAAAACCTTATTTAAACGGGAAAATAATATAATTTAGTTTAACTTATATGTTAAATAATAATATTGTGTTATTTAAAAAAAATTAATGTGAAATATGAAAAGAAAAATTTAGAAGTAAAAATTGTGCATTTAAGCAATAAAATATTTTTTATGGTTTTTTTTTTTTTTTTTTTTTAATAAAACGAATGAACGTTTAATTTTCCAGAACGCTTTGCCAGTTCATTTGGATTTTACATTTCTGTGCTTGTGTACATTGGACATTGTGTGCATATTTTGTGTTGCATGTTATATTGTTTAGTTAACATTGTTTTATTTGTGTGGGTGAAATATGCTCTGTGCAGAGAAGCAAATTCTGATCAACTTTAGTAATCATGCGGTTTTACATTATTGACCTTTCTTCTATTCTGTAGAATAGGTCGAATAGGTTGGTAGATTAACATAAAGTAATGACATAAACTTAAATAGTAAAATACACTTAAAATCCCAAACATCTTGCAAATTACAAAAAAAATAAACAATTTTGAAATAATAATATTTTTGTACATCGAAATATAGGCTACTAATAATAACAGATAGCACGTCGACCTTGTGTGTAGAATGAAAATATGCTGAAAAGTTATTAACAAGTCACATTTATAATATTGCATCAATCCATCAATCCAAACAATTGTGTATATCTTCATAAATGCGCTATGATCTTCTTATAGCGCAAAAAAATACAATATATAAATGTGAAGGAAAAAAAACTCTTCTAGCCTCGGGCCACTTTGTGATGTCCATTCTTTTCAATTTCCTAGAGATTTAAGTTATAGTGGTCTTGGTGCATGCTGGACAGATAGCAACAGCTCCGCTCGCGTGGCTGGCCAGCTCTCCGGCTCTCTGATTGGCCAGCGGTGATTACAGGCACGCTTCAGAGGGCGAACAAACAACGGGCATAAATTATGCTAATGAGATGGTCGTGCGGCACGGGGCAGACCTGATGTAAACCATTCATTCATCCTTCACAAAAATGCCAAAGCGATGGGGGTACGTCCATTGTCTCTTCAGGGTATATAAGGCAGGTGAGGCCAGTCGTGTGCCAAGCTCACAAGCTCGCACGAGCTGATTGAGGGGTAAGAGCAAGACAGACGCGTGCCTTAAACTTAAACACAAACTATCTTCAAGGCTCAGCAAGACTTCAAACACCCAGTTTCATCTAATAAGGTGCGTATTTGAAGAACCAAACATCCTCAGTGCTACACGCAGAGAACTTGGAATGATTTTCTAAGCTTGTGTTTGGCGTAGGTATTCCTAACTTGTATTTTGCTATTTCTCCAGGTTATCAACAATGGAGACTGTCTTCTCCGACATGGACACCTCAAGCTGTGACTACTCCTTTACGCACACAGATGATGAGGACTCACGCAGCAGCCTCCACTCCGCGTCCCCCGCGTCCTTCTGCGGCAAGCCACCTGCGTCTCCAGCCGAGCTCCAGCAGAAAAAGAGGCGCAGGGGGCGCGCCAGGAACGACGGCACCGTGCACGTGGTGAAGAAGAACCGCCGGATGAAGGCCAACGACCGCGAGAGGAACAGAATGCACAACCTCAATGACGCCCTGGATGCCTTGAGAAGCGTGCTGCCTGCCTTTCCCGACGAAACGAAGCTGACCAAAATCGAGACTCTGCGCTTCGCTCACAACTACATCTGGGCGCTTTCCGAGACCATCCGGATCGCAGACCAGCGGCAGAGCAAGCCCAGAGACCCTGCCCTGCTGCTGCCAGGACTAAGCTGCATGAAAGATGCGCCCAGTCCCGGAGGGGACTCTTGCTCCTGGCCATCCGGAGCATCCTCCTCGTCTTCATCTCCGTCTTACTGCAATTCAGACCCGGGCAGCCCTGCAGCCATGGACGACTTTGGATACTTACAGACCGATGTAGTTTACAGCTACCACAACTTTGTACCTGGCGTCTATTAATGTGACTAAAGCATTCTCATGTCTGTATAGAGTCTGCAGAAGTATGTAGTGTAAAATCAGAGGACTTTGCTGTTACCTTTCTTATAGAACCAAGAGGTACCAACATTAGGTATTCACTGTTTGCCTTAACGACAGTTCACAGATGAGAATGTTCTTATTTTTGTACGTTTTGTTACCGATATTGATGCCTTTCCCGATATCTTTGCACTTTTCGCATTCTTTGGAGCATGACATTAAACGCCTGTTAGAGAAAATTATAATTTAAACCAAGACAGATTCGCCTTTGCAGTCCAAGGTGAAAAGTCAATATTACAATTTGTAGAGCGATAAAGCAGAAAAGCGAGCGTGAAAATTCAGTTTCAACGCTGTGACAATAGACTGAATGGACAAGACAAAGATCTGGCCTTATGCATTATGTATTTTGACCCGAAGAAACCTCTCCTGTCTGGCTGATCCATAGAAGAGTACAGTTACTCACGACTGCTTTCCCACCACTTTCTTTTTGTTTTATTTATTCAACCTGTTGATTTCGTATGCTATTGTATTTTTATTGTATATAAAGAGATTTATTCTATTATGTATTTACCTCAAAATATAACTGGTGCAAACATGTTTGTACAAATAAATATAACGTTTTCTATAAAAAATATTCTGTGCTTGCTTGTTTGTTTCATAATGAGATTCTATGCATAAACAACCCATAGCAATGTCTGCCAAGATAATGGGCATCATTAATGAGCGCATCCACTGAAGCGTCACTCCGGGTCACAGCGCATAAAATAACGGTTATGCAGCAGGTGCATGGGTATAGATCAGAGATACAGAGTGAGCGTCATCTAATCTGTCAATCAAACTGCGCGTGCACATTCTACACACGACAGCGCTTGATTATATCAAACCGTCTGGATGAGTTTTAGGGTCTCAAAAATAAAAACTAGATCTAAAATGCACATTATATTAATATTGCTACAAATGCACGTGCTGCCATTTCAGTGGGTGTGTATTTTAAAGTTATTAGCTATCTGAAGACTAAATTAAATTACATAATGAAAGAAATATTTTAACTTTGTTTGTTACCATAAATGTATGAATGATAACACACAGGTGGATAATTCAAAGCCACGTGCTGATTTAAAGTTCACCAAAACTGCACATTGCACAAAACAACTCTATTAGCATCAACAATACATAGTAATAGATATACATATATATAAATATTCATACATAGTACTTAATACTTTATAAGCCTGTGAAACCAGGCCTACATTTTAAGAAGATATATCACCTCATTATTAGCTTATTACCTTAAAATGGTAATACTGGCTTATTAAATATAGATTTTATCCATCAATTAAAAGGTAACAGTATTTCATTGTAAAATCCCGTTTTTATAATATTTTATATTAAATTACATTACATTTTTATAAATTTCATAAATTGCAATTATATATATATATATATATATATATATATATATATATATATATATATATATATATATATATATATAGTAATTATACATAAATATAAATATATACAAATTAATTATAATTATATAATTTAAATTGCATTATATATATATATATATTTCTTTTAAAATACAGTTTTTCATATGAAAGCTTAACAGTAGATCAAACAGCTTTTATCTTTACCAGTTATACGCTAATCTGCGCGTTCAGATAGTAGGAACATTCCTTAATCCATTGCACAATGAGATACAAATAACAACCATTATAAATATTATAAATATAAATATATATAAATATAATTCAGAATTTTATATAATTATATACAAATTATACAAGTATGTTCTGGTTATCTGCGGACCTCATGTAGACTGTATCGAATTTTTTTGCGAACTTCATTGGAGTTTTCATTCTGTGCACGTTGTGTATGTGTGGATCAGTTGAAGGGTTCAGGTTAAATCCTCTGTTTGGGAGTTCAGCATGAGGTCCAGCCAAGGCTCTTGTATCTGCACGTGTCGGGGAAAGACAAGTATAATAGCGCGTGCTGAAAGCCTTAGGGAAGGGCGCATGCCAGCTGAAACGAAAGGGGGCACAGACATGATGTTTATCACCCTCTCATCACGAAAGTAATCATCTGCAAGGGACTTCAAAATTAATGTCTGCATTGACATTATGACTACATTTCTTTGTTCTCAGTCACAGCGTCATAAGCTTTAAACTGCTACCCTCAGAAAAGCACCTGCAATACAGCCAGTTTATTATAGCCTATTCTTTAAAATGTAATGTACAAAACTACATGCACATATGAAGTTATCAAAATAGAAAGTGCCAATATTCTGGAATTAAACTTGCAATTCAGTAAAAATTCACAAAAGAGAGTCAAATCCTATTGTGATTTGAAAACTTCTTGATGGTTTAATTGGTCGATGCATTCTTATATTTCTCTTTAAGAACATTTTCCATATTCTCAACTAAAAGAATAGACCAAAGATAAAAGAAAGGCCTGTGACTGCGGCTCACAGATGAGTGCTATTCCCTCTCTCCCCCTTCCCTCAGGGCTGACAGCCTGTATCAGTGCAGAAGGCCTCACTCGGGTCACAGGTCACTCAAGGGCAGGAGACCCCTCACCTCCCAAGGAGATGGCCTCCCATGTCAACCACCACAAAAACATCAAAACAGCCTTCATGTTTGTACAGCCATTTGCACACAGTGACATATCGCAGCCCTTCAGAGACAAGGATGTGGGTAGACATTATGCCTTGGGAGGTAGATATACTTGACCTCACTTCTGTCAGAAATATCACTTGTATCACTTCAGTGAAAAGTGATTGAAAAGATGGAGAGGTAGTTTAACTGGGAACATAATGAAGAAAAAAAAACACTCTCAACAGATTCTGTCACATATGCACTCTTGTAAAACAGTAAATGGCTGTAATTCTTTATCGTTTAAGCATGTTTTTGAATAGTTTTAAGTCTGGTATATATAAATCTATATATATATATATATATATATATATATATATATATATATATATATATATATATATATATATATATATATTGTTTTTTGTTTGATAACGCATCAGTTACCACATGGTCTCAAAAAAAAAAAAAAAAAAAAAAAAAAAATATATATATACATATATATATATATATATATATATATATATATATATATATATATATATATATATATATATATATATATAGTAGAAATGATTCATGTTTAATGAGTTTAAAGAGAAGATGAAATAAAAAAAAATGCATTGGTTATTTATTTGTTACTAGGTTTTTGCATGCTTATCATTAATATCGTTTGTTGCACAACACCCACGTTTTCTTATGTCTCAGACTGAATCTGATATAAGTATTTATAAGATGAGGCTCTTCAGTGAAAACTTAACCAGAGACCCCAGAGAGTCATATGAAGGCACGAAAAACTCAAAGCAAGGGACAATTAAACTATAACTGCCAGTTAATGACAAACAGAAGGTGGAAAAAGAGGGGAAGGAGATTAGACACAGCCTAGGGAGCCAAAACTGAAAAGATCATGATCATAAAGCACAATGGAAATATTAGATTACAAGAAATGTGATATTTTAATAAAAAGAGTAGCAAATTAATTGCCTTTTATAAGACGGCAGGATATAATTAAATCAAGAAATTAGAGCTCAGAGGAGTGTATACAGGAAAATGTAATGAAATAAATATAAATAACAATATACATACAAATAATCAATATATTATTATTTAAATATAACATAATATAATCTTCCCACTCGCTCTCTTTCTATATAATTATTATTATTATTATTATTACTAAAATATTATTATTAATAAAGTCTTCCTACTATATTTACATACCTACTATTGTTCATTTGATTTAATATGAATTCAGTTTTGTTTATTTTATTGAATCATAATCCTCATATCATATTTGTACATTAAGCAAATCTTTTCTTTTTTTTACCATTTTATAATGAATAGACCTGAAAAGGTAAATTTTTGATGAGCAAATGTAACAACATTTATAATTTTACCCAGTTGAAATAAATTCTGGGAGATGGGAGGAGATATTAAAATTAAGAAATATATATATACAGCAATATAAAGATATCTGTAAATAATATTATTATTCATATTATATATAATATATAATATATATAATATTAAATATAAAAAATCTTAATAACATGATGTTCAGTTCTTTTAGTTTTTTTAAATTGTATTCCTCATATTTGTACATTCAACAAATCATTGCTTTTCCAATTTATAATAATAGCCTTAAAAATGTTCCCTTAATGAGCAAATGTAACATTATTCATAATTGAGCGATAAGCCTCATCTTTAGGGGCAACAGAAACCTCAGGCAGCTCTGATTGCTTGTTTTGGGCTTCTCTCCTGAACCCTGGAGATCTGTGACTAATTCTGTTTGGGGCCTTCTCCTAAACAGAGATTAACAGATGAGTGCTGAAAATGGCATGGCCCTGCCCTCCGCAAAACTCTCCTTTAGATCAGTGCAATCCTTCCCTTTAGCACCTAAACAGAAACCTTCACACCCTGTGCTCTGATGGAGCTGAAGTCACTGAGAACAGCAGCACGGGATCATTAGGGAAGCTAATGGTTTGTTTGGAAAATAGAGGATTATTTTAAGTCTGATTCGGGAGACAGGTGTCAAAAACTGCTCTCTACTGGCCACCTACCCCTAGAAGCAAATATTTGACTTGAGTTTATAGTGCACAATGTTTTACACTTACATTATAACTTTTGATTTTGAGTCAATTTCATATGAACAGGTAGATTAAATCAATGCATCTACATTCCAGTTACGAAAACTTTATTTATATACTGCAGCATCAGAGTGGCCTTTCAGTCGCTCCTTTCAGTGGCTGGCCACAATGGGATGGTATTGATCTCACTGTAAATTCCTGAACATTGTTCTCAATTTGTAAACCCACTTTATATGCTTTGTTTGTTAGAACTAAAGCCCCACTTCTCCAGACCCTCCCTCTGAATCCTTCTACAGTCAGTTTTACGACAGTTCAACCTTTGTTTTGTCCTCTCTTGTCCATGGAGTGGAACCACCGAGTGTCCCGAATGTCAAAAGTCAAAGCCCCTCTTGGCCTTCTTCAGTGAGCTGACAAACTGTATTCTGCCACAGGCTGCTCGAATCCTCCTGTTCCCCGGCCATACACTTTGAGCATCCTCTCTTTGTACTTTCCCTTGGACTTCATAAAGGTGGAAATGATTCAATTAGAGCTTTATTTCTTGCTAGGAGCAAGAGCTGCTTTCTCATGGATGTCTCATAATGGTGAATTTAGCCTAAAGCATACAAACCTTTCCTCATATCAACACTCGCTTTTTGGGATGCTAATGCCAGAAGGTCATCGCTTTGATTTACAAATGCAATAAAAAGCAAACCGAGCTGGTGCTTTGACAAACACTGAGAAGTGCACTTCATATTGTAAGAAATGTGAGGTATTATTATGCCCCATAAATTAGAGGCAGGTATTTATTTATTTATTTATATGCATTTTTAAAGCAAATATCTGTCTATCAAGATGGACATATTTATATATTTGATTAAATTTGATTACATTAAAACAGATATTTCGGGAGGAATCATTTAAATATACAATGATGATAATATCAGAAGGATAAAATAAAATAAAATATATTATGAATATCTTTAAAATATTTGATATTTTCAGATACACTGTTTTTTTTTATTAAAGTAAATTATACATTTGATCAATTTAATGCATTCTTGAATAAAAGTGACATATAATTATACAAAATATGTATAAGTTTTCACAAAAAAATATTAAGAAGCACAATTCTTTTAATAAGAAATGTTTTCCTGAGCATCAAATCAGCATATTAAAATGATTTCTGAAAGATCATGTGACACCGAAGACTGGAGGAGTGATGCTGAAAATGCATCTTTGCATGACAAGAATAAATTACATTTTTAAATATATTAAAATAGAAAACAGTTATTTTAAATTGCATTAATATTTCAAAATTTTACCTTTTTCACCATATTTTTCCAGCCTAGGTAACCATAAGAGACTTCTTTCCAAAACAATGGAAAATCTTACCAAGCCCAAATGTATATTCTGAAAATACACAAATCTAAACCACTTCATTGTTCAATTGGGTTTAAAACAGTTAAATTAAAAAAATACACATGACCTTTCAAAGCACCTGGGCTCTTGTGTCCTAAGTGGCCACTCACTAATACAAAATGATTGTATTTTGTGTATCTAGTGCTTTGGAGGAGACACCATAATGCATTGCCACAGTGGTCGCCTCATTGGTTCAGTCATTTGAGAAGCACCTACACCTGTACTGAGGCAGCGAGTGCAGATGTTCCTCTATGGTAGATTAGGCATATGTCACCCATAACCTGAGGAAGAGGCCATCCCTCTGGTTTAAGGCTTGAGGAGGTCACTTTAGAACGAGAGGCAGACAAAGACACAGAGGGCCCTTGCCCGAGGGCTGCCGGTTCCAAGTGGCTGCCCGCAGTATGTAAAGATATCTTGTCTTCATTTGTAATGGAAAGCCGCCAACACACACCTACACTCTGCCTCCGCCTCTAAACACACATGCATGCATACATCCTCGTTTGTACCTTTGTGAATACTTTTACACATGTGACCATATGACAAACCTCACTTCATATGATCATATAAAAGCTGAGGCGATACAATGAGTGTCTTGAGCTTCAATGGAAGCAAGAACATCTGATTTTCTGCACAAAATCTTTCTCTGTCACAAATGTAAAAATATATATATTTCTAGGTGTAAAGGACAAACATTCTACATTTTTAATGTGATCTTAGACTTCCATATTGAAATGTAATATATGAAACACATTGAGTGATACTATATGTTACCTTTAAGGCCATATATCATTTCAAATACATACATACTTTGGGTAGATGAACTTAATTTTATAATATAAAATCCCCATAGTAAAATATGTATATGTATGCCAATATTATCTATTTGATGATATTTTAAATGTTAGAAATGTATATTTTATTAAATAAAAAAATAGAATGTTTATAAATATTTTTAACTTGACTATATTTTATTTTCCCTCATACAATATCTATTAATACATAAAAACATATGTATATACTACATTAGTGTTATATATCTATATCTTATGAATGCATTTATTTGATTAAAATACCATTAAAACAGCAATACTGTGAAATACTATTACAATTTTAATTATTACTACATTTGATTAATATGTTTAATGTATTCATATTCTTATATGTTGAAATGTCATTTATTTCTGTGATCAAGGCTGAATTACTCGAGTCTGTCACATAATCATTCAGAAATCGTTCGGCTCAAGAAACATTTCTGATTATTATTAATGTTGAAAACTGTTGTTTTGCTTAATGTTTTTGTGGAAATTTTTGTTCAGGATTCTTTGATAAACAGAAAGATCAAACGAACAGCAATTATTTGAAATAGAAAGCATGTGTAACATGTCTTTAAATTGAAAAAAGATGAAAAGTAACAAAACATTTTTTTTTATATTTGCTTTAATTAAAAAAAAATTATTTCTGATCCCAAACTTTTGAACAGTAGCATATAATCTCATACATTTTCTGAATTATGCATTTCCACTAAATTAATTTTTTTAGTTCACAACAATAGCAGTCTCATTTAGCTATCAGTCACATGATCTTATTATATGTCTTCTTGCCAATACACTAGCAGCGTGCTTGAAATAGATGCATCTCAAAGTGGCTGTAAAGTGGAGGGCAGCAGGTTAGAAGTGCTGTAGACTGTGTTAAGTGCTGTCTGATTAGACTGGAGTGCCTGTGAGAGTAGAACCGGCGGTAGAGGAGGAGCAGCTCAGTATCGCCACGCACTGTCACCTGCACCTCACCTGCCCCCTCTATCTTCCTCCAGGGCAAAGAGGAACAACCCGATGCCCCCGAGCCCACGGCGACAGGAAAGTGTCAATCAAAAGGGAAGCCATGCAGCTGCTGGAACACAAACTTTGATTCCCTGCTAAATAGATGGCTTCTTCCCCCCACTCCCACTGGAGAGGCAGATCCTCCGAGACTCCAGATAAAAATCAGGGAAATTCAATCCAAGCCACAGCTTTGGATAAACAGATGTGATTTTTCCCCTCTCAGTGCTACACAAGATAACCTCTCCCCCCGTCTTCCATCTCTCCATGACCCTACACCTGCACCAACGCTATGCCACGGTAAGACTGATGTCTCACTCTGCTCTCTGCTGACCTGGAATCACAGATAACTATCCAATTAATCAGTTTAGCGGCAACAGGCTATTCTGAACATATCACTTGTCAGTTGTGACTAATGCCATGCAGCAAACATGTCAAACTGGTGACAAATTCAAGGTTAAAGCCTTATACAAAAACACAATCCTTACAAAAAAAAAAAAAAAATGAATAAAATAAAAAACTAATTACGACCATACAAACAGTAAATTATGTAACATATGCATAATAATATGTTTGTGTACATATATATAAACACACACACACACACACACACACATATATATATATTATAAAAATATATGTACACTTTATATCTATCATCACCATCATCAGTTAAATACACACCCACACCCACAAACACACACACGCGCACACACAATACTTTAATACTAATATATACTGCTAAATATAATTAATAAATGTATGTTAATATATAAATATAAATAAATAAATATTATATACTGCTAACTGGAAGTTTTAAGCCCACACAAAAATAATATGAATTAAAGACACAGACAGTATTTTGTGTTGTGTCTATGTTGGGCAGTTTTATTTATTTTTAATTTATATATATATATATATATATATATATATATATATATATATATATATATATATATATATATATATATATATATATATATTTGAAATATTTTGAATTTTGAAAACATTTGAAATAACTTGAACATTGGAAAACAAGAAATTAGATGCAACATGGATTGTGAAAGCTTTCTACAAATAAAACAACATTTATTAAATTATTCAATTTTCTCTAGCTAAACATAATGCATACTCATGGCTCCAAGCATTTTTCATTTGATTTGGAAGTCAAATGATAATATACTTGTAAGCCATGTGTCTGAAAGTCTGAAGGATTTTGGCAGACACAATACAAGCGGTCCCTGAGGGATGTTAAATATTTATGACTGAATGATAATATCCAAGAAGTGCCTTTTCAAAGCTTCCAATTAAATCAATCAAAATTCTTGCTAGCTAATAAAATCATAACGTTATCTATTGACATTATGGAAAGACTGTAATCTCCACATTATTTTAGTACAGCACCTTTTAAACAGCTTTGTGCTTTACAAGAGATGTAAACATATAAACATTCACAAACGTACATATGGAAAGAGATCCACAACAACACAGTTTCAGGCATATGAGTTGGCAAAATTGTGTTTAAAGGTGTTTTCGGCACACTCTAATCCGCTATAGGTCCACATCACGACTCTTCTCAGAAGAGCAATCGTTTTTTACTGTCTGAGGGCATCAATGGGCCCAGGCTATGGGCTTTTTATGAGAACTCAATCGGGCCAATGGAGGTCAAGCCCTCCTCCTTGTCTTCAACAATTACCATGAAATTCTTAATGTCCACACAGCCGAGGGATCACCAAATTTCCGAGTGTCATCCAGAGGGCGAGGACTCTGGCTGTGCGTCTCTGTGGCTCTCCTCCCATCATGCACTGCTGCGGTGTGCAGTAGTTGAAGGTGCAGCAGGATCCGGCTGAACCCTTGACCCCCGCAGACTGTGTAGAGGGGCAATTTCCAGGGCAATAAAAACCACCATGGCAACAGAGATGCTGTCTGTGACTCAAGGCCTTTAGGCCTCTTGATAGCCGTAGAGAGGCTTTTTTTTTGTGACCAAATGCACATTTTTATTGATTTGCTAGCTATTCGAGACTTTAGATATCACAGCGAATATGCAAAAAAAACATACACTTTGTGAAATAAAATGTTGTGAACACAATTCACGATGTCTAGAAAACTGAAGCCTCTTGTATTTTTTTCCAGCATTGACCCAGCAGTCGCTTAAAATAAAGAAGCCCATTTTCTACCTTATAAAATCAAGCTGAATCACCCCCATTCATTTGGACCGTGCGTCTGGTTTCTGAATTTTTTTCTTTGTTTAAATACACCGTGAAGAAAAGTATAAATCAGACCTTTAAGTTGCTCTGCTACATTGCAAAACAATGCCTTGTGGAGAGGAGATGAAGAGGGTAACGCTATAATGTAAAATAGTTAAAAGCTTATTAGAGCCATTGAAAGGCAGCGTGATTTCCACTTTGTTTCGGAACACCCTGAGCTCTGCCTTTCAAGTGATTGTGAAGGGGGCAATTCAAATCTCTTTGGGTCCATATGAATGAAGGCCTCTTAAAGCTCTTTTATAAGCCAGCAAATTCCCCACAGGCTATGCCCTTTAGCTCTATTACTGATTTACCAAAAGCATTCATCTCCAGCCTTCTGCTTCTCTTCTCCCATTGTTCTCTCCGGTCGCCCCAGCACCTGACAACTCTAGCACCAGGCTTTCTTAGCTGCTGAAGACACGCAGGCCACAACCACTGCGAATATTGCTATATATCTTTGGACGCCTTTGCACCACTGCGCATTTTACAACAGTTAAAAAGGAATGAGGACAGAGTCGGAGTGATTGATTCTGCTCACCCACGGGGTTTAATATTCAGTAATGTTAACATAAATGGCTGAATGAGGCGGACTCCTCTCTGGACAGAAAGGGGAGGCCTGATTCCTTTCTTTCTTTCTGCACAGAGAAAGAAGGGGAAAAAAATTCCAAGAGGGCCCATTGCCTCTATACTTAGATTAATTAGGCCCCCTTTAAGAACCATTCAACCCAGTTCTAAAATAGGGGTCCGAGTTACATTATGTAAAGTTTTGGAACTGATTTGCATTTGTTTGTGTGGCTGATAGTTGTGTGGAGGAGCACTCAGAGAGAGACAGAGGGAAATAAAAACAAAGATAGAGGAAAATATTATTTTAATGGCTTTACAATGTTCTGTTTTTCTTGCTCATTGAAGACAATTGCGCTCAGGAATAAAAGTGCTTTGAAATGAAATCACTCCTGAAAAAAATATATACCTGATGTGTTGCACAAGGTTTTATAAATAAAGCGAGAAAGTGATATTATGGATGTGTGATTTCCCAAACCAGTTTATCACCATGTGTTTTCAAATCACAGTATTCTTAAGTTAATTTGATCGACAGATGTGATTTTCTACCTATCAATAATTTATTTTCATCCAAATGGGAAACAAAGTAAAAATTAATTTGTTTATGTTTTATAATGTTATTTTAATTTAATTCTGTTCTTTTTAACTTTTAATTCATAATATCCTGCAAGAAGTGTCATGGATTCTGCAAAGAATTTTTGTTATCAGACATATCTGAAGGATCATGTGAGACTGAAAACTGGATTAATGATGCTTAAAATTCAGCTTTGAAATTACATTTTAATATTCTAGTATAAACATCCATTTTAAATTGTAATAAAACTTCTCAACATTGATTATTAAAGTGTTTTTATTTTTTTTATCAAATAAATGCATTAGACTTCTTTCAAAAACGTAAAAAAAAAAAACAGTGTATAAATTTTTTTACCATGTTTGCAGTGCACATACACAAGAAAAAAAAAATCTTCATCATCTGTAGATATTAAACAATAATTTAATCACTGTGTATTTTAGTAAGTACTAAAATCTTTAAATAGTAAACATTTTGGTGCACAAAATGAGCAATACTAGTTACACAATTCACCGCGAACAGTTTCGATTTACAATGTTTGCAATAATTAATCTTTAGATGTCATATAAATTTGCCTCACTTAAGTATTGCAAATGCAAAGAAAAGAACCGTCATAAATAGAAACGGCTCTCAGGTGCAACATTTAGCATATGTGTGATTGCATGAGATGATGTTGAGGGATCCACAACGATGGAGATTTGTATGTAAAGGCTTCTTTTTCGTTATGTCTGCGGGTACACAACTGGCACGTGAAGGGACATGGGATAAGCCATGCGGCGTGAAGGAGGGCCTCTCAGGCAGGAGAGGGGCAGCACGCAGCTCAGAGGACGGGGGTGATGTGCTGGACCTAACAAAGCGTCAGGGCTGTGTGTTAGTAAGGGGATTGGGCTGCCAAGCCTCCTTAATACTGAGGAACGATTAAGAACACAAAAGATCAGGATGAAGCGGTGTGAATGGAACCCGTGTGTCCCAGATCACACAAGGGTCTTAAAGCTGGGGGATGGATTAAGCTCTGAGTGAAAGTGTCTGGAACGGAGAATGAGAAGGCAGCCTCTTTTAATTGCATTTTGTGTGTAGCTATTGGCGTGCCAGGGATGAACCCAGACTGGGCAGTATCTCAAAGCAAAGGTTAAATCAAAGAAGATGGAGCACAACTTTAACTCTTCACCTTACTGTTGAATGAACCACAAAGATGGATTTGGTTTGGCCTTTTAGAGTTGGAAATAGCCAACTGTTGCACATTTGTTACTGTGTGTTGTGGCTGACGTTGGGGATTGGTGGCTGTTTGATTTGGTATTATAATAATAGAGAAGTGTGAAACACCTGCTTCAACCATGATTTTTCCTAAAAATTCACAGCAGAGCAACTCGGCATCCTGATAGCATTAGATTATTGTTTTTCTAGTAGATTACTATAAAAAGATTATTATCACTATTTAAGCATTTTTACTTCAGAATTTCATTTAATTGGATGTGTTACTTGACAATTTTTTGTAATTATTTGTTACATTTACTAGAAATGTTTGTGAACACTCAAAAATATATCATACATCAAATTTGAAGTGTAATAGAAAAAACATTAAGTATAAACAATTTTAGACTAAAAATTATTTTTCAAGTTTTAAAAAAAATTATATGAGTATGGTTTAAAAGAAAATACTATTTCAGTCTTTCTATTTAAAATGTTCAAGTATAATTCACTTTTTCACTTTCCATGTTATGTGATTATTCATTAAACTCAGTGGCATTTTCATTTCAAAGGCTTTTTTTTTTATATTTATAACATTTTGTTTCACTTTTATGTTCAGGAATGTTACAGAAAACAAAATAATATTATAGAATATTCCAGAATGTTACAGAAACTTCTAGAATCTTCCCATCTTTGCAAAAGCAAAATCTATTTTTTTTTTTTTAAATAAGCAACATATATATTTCTTTAATTATGAGCTGAACACAGACGGCGTTCACTCTTCTGTGTCAGCCGCTCCACAAGTTTACGCTGTTATATATTCGTTAAAAACACATCCGTGCAGTGCGGCTGACACAGAAGAGCGTACGCTGCCTGCGTTCAGCTCATATTCTACAAAATGGTACAAAATCTACAAAAGAGGAGACGAATTGTTGAATAAAGTCATTATTTTTGTTTTCTTCGTGTACAGAAAGTGTTCACATCGCTTCATAACGTTACGGTTGAACCACTGATGGCAGATGGACTACTCTGCAACATCTTTCATACTTTTCTGGATCTTGACAGTGTAATGTACTTGGCAGTCTATGGGACAGTTAAAACCCTCCCGGTTTTCATCCAAAATATCTTAAATTGTGTTCCGAAGACAAACAAAGCTTTTACGGGTTAGGAACGACATGGGGGTAAGTGATTAATGACAAAAATGTTCATTTTGGGGTGGAGTATCCCTTTAAGGCATTGCAAACACAGAAGTATGACTTTCCGTAAATCTACTTTGAAATGATGAGTACAGTGAAAAATACTAAATGTGCCATATGGGACATATTTCCCTCGACCTACAAGTTAGAAAGTACAGATTCAATTCACTGAAACTCTTTTTGTTGCTATAAGAGAAGGATATAGAGGGACGACATAGTTGTACAAGGAAAAGTAAAACAAAGAGAGAATAGGTGCTGTGTATTACAGCCTCGCAAAACAAGGAGGTCGCCTTGCGGACATTAAATCTTTCTGCTGCTCTGCTTCTCTCATGTGTCCGATGACAACTCCCCTGGTTCACCTTTGAGCCGGGTCTTCACCCCGACCGCTCCTTGGGGAATGGCAGTCATGCGAGTCTGAACCCTGCTTCCCTCGGACGACAATACAGAACGCCCTAGATCCCTCTCCATTTCCTTGAAGGGCTAAGCATGTCCACAGCGAGGTCAGAGGGGGCATCCCAAAGTGGATAACAAAGCTTTGAAAAGATTTGCCACTTGAAGATTGCCTGACAGAGCTGCTGGATCCCCTTCCCCCCCCCCGTCCCCGCCGACTTTGCCCACCCTCAGATCAAGCCCTGAAGCTCTCTCTGTGGCCGTCAGAGATACAAAGGAAGCCCTTGCTGCAAAGAATGAACCCACTTGTCTATATACAGTACATGCTGTAACAACAGACGTGGCAAGACTGATGAATGAACAAGTGTTCGCGCTCTTGTTATGGTAACATTCAGAGCAATGACCGAGACTTGCTTGAGGTAACTGCTCCGTCCGAATGTGAATACCACCACTCTACCAATAAACAATATTTTATACAATCTTTCTTTATTGCATTGTAACTTCATCTAAGGTTTTTCAACTTGCAGGAGTCATTTCATTGTGAATTCATATAAATGAATTTCATGCTATTTTTGAAAGAATTATAAAAATAAAAAAAAATTGTGTGTGTAAACACTTACAATCAAGTAAACTCTGTTTCAGGGTTTTGATTGTTTTAGAATGGAGCCACAAAACTTTTCATAAAACTACTGTAACAAAAAAGTTTTATAAACGTCTGGTGTACTATTATGGTTTAAGGATGTTCTTGAAGTTCTATATAAATATATTCATTGCTATGAGGCCACCCTTAAAAATATTTTGGTTTGCAGTAACAGTAAAACATTTTTTTTTAAAGGGTCCGTAGGTAGGTCAATTTTTTTTTTCAAGTTTCAATGTAAAAAAAAAAAAAAGTAACATTTTGGTGATGGTGATTATGTAGGTATGAATTTAAACAAATTAGCATATCGTGACGTCACTGCCTGGGTCTTAAACCCGTGCCTTCGGGCGCATCATTGCAAACCTAATTTTGATGCAGGCTATATAGACCACAAACAAATTGAAATCTTTGTCAAAAACATGTTTATTGCATGAATTTCGGTTGAGAAAAAAAAAAAAAAAGAGGTACTGTTAAACTGTTTTACTTGCATCCACTGCTAGGTGTCAATGCAACCTACAAATGAGAGACCGTTTACTTTGCTTTCTTGGGTTGTCACTTTTGTGAAAAAATCCTGTTTGATTTGAGTGATAAGTGTTCATTGAATCGATTGTAAAATCGATTTCGCATGTCTAGATGCATTTTATACAGCAAATAACACCGAATATAGGTAAATCCACGGACAACAGGCAGGACAAAGGTAAAGATTCAATATATTAGTAAAGACCAATATTTCTGATGATTTATTGGCGTGATGTTTCGTGCACAATGACAAACAGGAGTGCAACATTCTCAAAGAAAAATGTGTTGGTTGGTCCAATCGATTCGTGCAATAGATTTTTGAAGTTTTAGACTAGACGGGAGAAGGGACGGGAAAAGATCTGGGCACAGTTTTTGCAGAACTTTGTGCCAAGTTAAAGCGGTGTCCAGCTGTTTTAATGAATTTTTTAGATGTATTATGGTGCCTGAACCCATATGACTTTGAACAGTGACCGCGAACATTTAGTTTACTGCAGCCGCAGCCATCATTACCAAGCGCGAACCGTTGACTCTGACAGTGAATGAGAGGAGACGAAGCCAACACACAGGCCATAGTGTGACATCCGTGTAAACATAGATGACGTCACAGTTTTTTATTTAAAGAAAGAACGTAGCCTTCATTTGTATGTAGGCCTAAGCAATTTATATGTTTACAATACTTACTAAAATAGAATTCATATTACTTTATTGCTTTTGTATTAGTTCTTTGAAAAGTAAAGAAAATTGGTTATTCTTAACGCAAATGTACAACCGGCAAAATGTAAGTTTAGGCTTTTATTCACATATAAACAACGATTAATGCACATACAAGGAAACTACCACATTTAACTTTCCATGTTTATTAATCACTAAAAATGTAATAAAAATAAAATATATTATTTAATAAAATACAATGTTTAAAATATTTGAAACATATGTAGACAGGGACAGAGTGCAAGCATCATGAATATTTATATTCAGATTTTTTTGTTAACTTTGTTGTAAGTACATTAAAGGCGCTATGTGAACTCTATGAGGACAGATCAATTCTAAATGTTACGCCATTACGCGATAACATAAATGAACTGATGAACCAGTTATTTGAGCCAGAAACTAACTGTCCAAAAGAATTGGTTCACAGAAAAGAATCGGACTGAGTCTTTGAATTACAGGTGATAATATTGTAATTAATGTTCCGTTTCTTGCACAGACCAATTGTTTTGCTTCATAAGACCTCAGTATGTCACCTGGAGCCACAGCCATTAATTTTGATTGCTTTGCTTCTATATTCTTTTTTTTTTAATTTTCAAAAAATGGAAGCCGCTGACTTGCATTTTATGAATCACCAAGGACCACGGTTTCAGATAAAAATCTTCTTTACTGTTCTGCTGAAAAAAGTGACCTAGCTATATCTTGCATGGCCTGAGGGTGAGTCAATTAACAGCAAATTTAAAACTACAAAATACGATATAATTGTTCCATGTGCAGTCTTTTATGAGTTGTGCCATATGCAGCGGTTGAGCTCTCTAACACTAATGACAGATCCTCTGTCCGTAAGTATCACCTGTAGCTGTGACCTCAGAGAGCGGCTGATCTGCTTTTGTGCAGGGGGCCTCTCGGTGCGCACCAGGGAGAGCTGGGGGGCTGAAGTGTGCCGTCCGGCTGCCAAAAGACTCTGTGAATGGGCATGCAGGAGATCAATGCAAGCCCCTGAAAATCCCATTAGCTCCCAAAGGCACTTGTTGCCTTGGCTTAGACCTTTGCTAGCCGTCCTGCCCAGGGCTACATCTTTCTCTTTGTCTACCTTGTCTTTTTTCTTAGATTTTATCACATTAGTTCCAGGGGAAGTTAGAAATCGGCAATTATTGCAAGGTCTGTGATGCCGGCAGGACTAAGGGAGGGGAGGGGGAGATCAGAGCAAAAGGCCGAAGGAAGCTAGGGACAAATAGTACATGGTCAAATTGGAAAGGCATCTCTGCTTTCCACAGTTTAAAAAAGTGAAAAATAGCATGGCCAAGTCGAGTCTTCTTTTCTTCGCAGTTCAGGATATTCGTCACACTGGACCATTCAGTTTAAACTTTTAACATAATACAAATAACGACTCATATATATCAGGGGTTTTAAAATGTGCTTGATGTTTTGTTTTTTCTTGTGTAGATGAAGAACATTTTATGTCAAATAGATCTAATTGAAAGTGTTGCTTACTTACAACTGAATGTCTTATACAAGGTGGGAATAAAATAATTGAAGCATTACAAGAAACTAAATTGAATGTAATTTAGAAATGGGTATTCAAGATGATTCATAAAAGAGTGAATATAGTCACTGCCTGTAATGCTGACATGAAAAATGTTACAAAAACTACTGAATGTTTAAAAAAACTTCACAAGATGGTACAACAACTTTTGAAAGGCACAACCTTTAAAGGACAGCAGAATTGAACATGAATGAACATAAAGGCCCATCTATGATAGTGGATGGCAGTGATCCTTCTTCATATACAACTGCAAAAATGCAACTGGAATTCCTTAAAAATGATTTGCTCTAAGTGAGTTTCATACATAGCCAATATGTTCTTTTTTGATGAAAGAAACATTGAATTTGACTTAAAGGGTTAGCTCACCCAAGAATGAAAATTCGTCCATCTTCTACTTTAAGCAGGTGTATGTGACTTTCCTCTTTCAGAATGCTCCAATCCAGGCTGTGAGGGATAGATTTACAGTCTTCACAACGGCACACACAGTATCACGGTCCTAGATCATCACCTTAAAAAAATAAGGTGAATATTAATTTCATATGACATTAACTTTTGAACCATTTGAAATGAATAAATATTAATGCAAATTAATAATTATGAATACGGTAATAGATCAAAACAATGGCATCAGCAACTATTGAATATATTTCAAATAAGGAAAATTAGTTCATTTCATAACTTCTAACCAATGAAATTGCTAGTATATGATAGCTGCAGGCCAGTCTACTCTGTGGCCTTTTGACAGCGATTAAGCAATTCAATTGCACATTTGGTTAAGATTAAAAATGTCCATCAAAGAAAAAAGATTGAATTTGACAAATTGCCAGGACTATGCATTGATAGCAAGTTACTTTAATCTTGCCAAAACATGGCCTACATATATTAACTTACTTCTTAATTTGACTATCAACAGTAAAAAGAATGCACAGACACACAATGCCTCGCGCCGCAGTTTGCCATATCCACTGGGACAAACTACATATTGATCTTAGACATATATACAAACAATCTGTCTCTGTCAGTGACAAGTAATGGCATGTGTTTGGGTCATTAGCCTTAGAAAATACAGAGGAAGCTGAATATATTCATGTGTCTGTGTTGTTTTAAGAGGAAAGTGTTTATTTATTATTATTATTATTCTGTAATTCATTCATTCATGCATATTTGTGTATGTATTTATCTGTTTATTTATTTTGTCTCTATTTGTTTATTTATTATTATTATTATTATATGTCAGATGGATTGTTTTTAAAATATGATTCATTTGTTGATATGTTTACATGGGTTAAGGGAAAAAGACATAACCTAGATAGTAGAAACACAGAACACATAATGCAAACAGGTTCCCAAGCCTTTATAAATAAATAAATAAATAGATGAATAAATCAATGAATGGAAAAGAAAGTTCTATATAAAATGTATGGTTTAATCTAAAAGACAAACTTTAAAAAGAGGTGAAATGACACAGCATGTATCATTTTATTTTTGTTACCAGATATATTATGTTTTGTGTAAATACATATAAGAGTGATTTTATGAATGCAAAGAGACAGAATTCCTTATACGGCCTCCTTGATTACATTAATATTTTGTTAGATATTTATGTTATTTTGTCCAGCCCTGTATTTCTGATGTTATTTAATTATTCTTCTTTTTTTATGTTTGTCCAAGCCTTGCAGTATGTTCAGTGCATACTAAAGAGGGTTCTTTATCCTCCTGTCAGAGGAATAATGCAAAAACACTGGTGCGACGCCTCAGCTGTCCCGCTTCCACCTCCAGATTGGGAGAGCAGTGGGAGCGATGATCAATAAAGCTGCTGATCAATCGTGCCCTCTCTTTTTCTTATTCAGCACTGAGGAACCCACTCCACTCTTGACGTAGCACTTCTTTTGCAAACTGAGCTTCCTGTCCTCATTATTGTAAAACCAGAGGAGACTGCGGATCACTCCTCTGGAGGCTCAGAGAGGGGCGAGATCCATCACTCGCCCTGAGGACATGACACTCAGGCTTTTGATGGGTTCTGGCCCGTTCTCTGTCACGAGAATGATTAACATACTACCAAATACCCTTCAGAACCTAACTAGACCTGCCAGCTCTCATTCACAGGGTAATGCTCGGGAGTCATCACTTCTGCTACGACAGACTGACAAGATGAAGTTTTCCTGTGAACCACAATCAAGTGTGACTCAAAAGCTTTATATAAAGAAAAAAATCATGTAAATTGACAGCCTGAATTGACGGTTGAAAATGTGTCTTATTTGACCTAAATGCTCTTGTAGCTCATCTACAACACTGAAAAAGATTACACAACCTTCTCTAACCTCGCAACAATGTAGACATTGCCATTAAAGAACTACTCTGGGTTACCTAAAGAAATTTTTGGTGAAAAGTTCTTAAAATAAAATGTTCTTAGTGTGAAGAATCAAGCATTTTTTCTAAAGAGCCTTTTTGCTCTATAAAGAACATTGTGTGGAAATGAAAGGTTAAAGGTTCTTCATGGAACCACTGATGTCAAATAATAATAAAAATTTAAGAGTGTAAGGGCCTATTTTTACCTGATGTGAAATTTAAAGATTATTTTACTAATGTAACTTGAAATAGCAAGGTCAATTTAGTCATAATATATTTACCAGTTCATTTACAGATTTGCACAATACAATTGAAGAAAATGTTAAAAGGTTTTCCCTAAAGAATAGAAATTCATCCTCTAAGTCTAATCCAACAGATTTTAAACTAACAACAAAAAATGCAGTCTTAAAATAAATATTAGAAAACAATGACAGCGATGATAATGTGCACATTATACTGACACCAGTAAAATAATGTTCCAGGCAAAAGAAATGTGACCAGCCTCTTTGCTTATTAAATTACAGTCTATTATTTTCTTATTTCCCCTGAGGGCTGAATTTCACAGTTATCCACTTCTAATCTACTATAATATAGTCCACACATAATGTTATTAATGTAATGTAATTCAATTTTAGATTGTTTAAATAAATGTTAGATTAGATTATGAAGCTGTTACATTTTAGTAATTCATCATTTTGCATTATTTCAATTTACTTCCTATCGTATCATTGACTACTAGTACTTTTTAATTTTTGAATTACTGCTAAACATAACACCTAAGAAAATACTTTTTTATTATAAAGGCCAAGAGACAGCATGGTCAGTATGCGGACGTGAAATAAATATAGTATGGAGAAAAGGATAGTGTCACATTTATGATTCTCCTTTACTCCCGGTAACAATTTGCAAGTCGAGTTTATCGTGTGAACTTCTGAACCCATTATTTTGACCACTGTGTAAACAACCTGCAAACAATTCTGAGACCATGGAAACACCAATATTGGTTATGTAATGTCTGAAAATAAAAAAAGTAATTGTTTTCATGTGGTTTTTAGTTAAGTTCGAACACTCAGTGCTGGTTGCAATGAGTTTTTCAAAACTGGAAAGCCAAATAATAATGTGAGGTGCATCTTTTTTTAATAGAGATTATTTTAAGACAATACAAAATAACCTATTATGATTCAAAGTGTAAGTCAATACAAACCCATTCTGTATACAACAGCCTTACAAACTTCACATCACCAAATACAACACAAGATGTACGTAGTAGCAGTTGTAACATCATATTTTCATTTTTTTTTTATTCAATTATGAAATTAAATTATATTTCAGTATTACACAATGTAACAAAAATTTGGTTCACTTAATTTTTATGGTACTTCTGTAATTCTGTGGCGCTAATTATAATTTATTTTCATGTGGCAGCAATATTTTGGTAGATATTGAGGAATTTTAAAACTTAAATCATTAGTTATGAAACATTGGTTTAGTACAGATAACTGTTTGTACAAATGCAAAGATCATTTGCTTTTGCAAGGATAAGAACATTCTAGAAGTTTCAGTAACATTCTGGAATATTCTAGTGCGTTCTGGAGCATTGCAGAACATTGTAGGATAATATACACTTCTGGGTCACTTCTGAATATTTGGATGACTCACTTTTTGTATGTTTAACTATTGTTGTGGGCTCAATATTATGTACCAAGTCTGTTTTATACGAATAATAAAAAAATATGCTTGTATAGGTTGTCAACGTATTTTTTCTCTTTTATGAGCACTGTTAATGATACACAAAAAGTCATGTGATTTTTGCATTCATTCATTCATTCATTCATTCATTCATTCATTCCTTTCAATTTATAAAGCACATTACAACTGCACCTCCTGTAGACCAAACTTTTATTAGCACTCACAAGCAGCCTAGCCACCACATTCTCAACTAATGGCAAGTGTGAAATAATGGTCTGACAGGACCCCATATACAAAACATTATAAAAGTCAAAGTAAAGGCTAAAAAAAGACAAAATAAAGGCTTTCCTAAATCATTAATTGACAAAATATGTTTTAATCAAATAAGAGACCAAATCTGGAAAAAAAACATCTCTTAACTACAGCATTCATTTACTTGTCAAATTTCAGATCCGGGTGAAACACAACTCCTATTTGGACATGACAGTAGGCTGACTAAGGACCTTAATAAGTGGCAATGTCTGAGCATCCTCTGGTGGGACCAAAAGTCAAAAGTTTTTACTTCAGTTTAACTGAACCAGATTTTAAAAGGACATACATTTGTGTATCATTGGCATACAAATGGTAAGACATGCCATATTTTTTAAAGATCGAGCCCAGACGCAGCATGTACAAAGAAAACAATACAGGGTCAAAAACAGAACCCTGAGGAACCCAACAGATAATACGAGCTGTTGTTGAGACAAAGTCACTATACTTCACAGAGAACGTTGTATTCACAAGATAAGAATTGTATCACTTAAAAATTGTCCCAAGGATCTCAAATAGATGTGATACATGCTTTAAGAGAATCACATGATCTAAAGACTACACTAAAGTGCAGTAAAATCAGAGCTACAGAATATCCTGAAACTTTGAATGTCAAACTTCATAAACAAACATTACAAATAAAAGTAAAACCAAATTTTCAAATTTGTTTCACTATGTTATTCATGTATGTTTAAATGTTTTTTTTAACATTGATGAGACATTTACAATATTTGCATTAAAATGTTTTCATATTTTAACAATTATTGTGATAAAATGTTCGGATTAAAACTGACTGGTGCTGTGCTAAACATTTTTCACTGAATCAGATGCCGATTTTTGTTATATTAAAACCCTGAGCTCTACTGTTTGTGATGCCGGCCTATAAAAGATGAAACCTGTAACTGTCTAGTAGTGTTTTGTTAAACCAGCATTGGACAAAAAGCCAAGGAAACATTCAATATTTTCCATTACAATGTAAATTTCAATGGATTTTACCTAATGATTCTTCTACTTTCTCAAGTTAGCACATGTATAGTGACTTGCTGCATGGCAGTATGCTTTGGGATACCACCGATATATGCATTTTCCATTTTCCAGATAACAGCCCTGGTTTTGTCACTAGACAAGAAGAACAAATCAATAAAATAAATACTGGAAGGGACAATGTTTCTTAGCAGTGTAGGCCAGTCTTTGGCTATCCTGGTTCCCCGCTGTGAAACCTGACCTGTGTGCATTGGTCCAGAATGCTTGGTTTTATTATGGAAGGCTTCAGTGGTGCCACCTTCTTACCATTCTATTGTGTGTTCAGAGAGGGAAAGGATTATGTGGTCATGTTTAAAAAGCTGGGGAAACAACTCCCCTTTGCAAAATGCTTAAATGGCAGCCATAGAATGGGATCCTGCTTTTTTCTGTATTAGGGAACATTGGGCTTCACCCTTCAGGTTGCTCTTGTCACCTGGTGTCTTTGCCACCCTGCAGGACACGCTTTCATCTTTTGTTGTTGAGCAGGGAATGGGCGGTGTTTTGCCATGCAGCTGGTTGAGGCCGCCGGTTCCCAAACCTCCATTCTACCCCATGAAGCCAAACCAACCTCCAATATCCAGCCATCAAACATGACAGGAGAAACGTATCAATGGTAACTCTAAATCACAAAGGCATCATTCAATATCCTGTATATAATCCTTTGATTTTATGATTTTAATATATTATACAGTCTATGTGTGTGTTTGTGTGCGAATATATATATATATATATATATATATATATATATATATATATATATATATATATATATATATATATATATATATATATATATATATATATATATATATATATATATATATATATATATATACTGGAGTATATAAAGTATACTCATGTCTACATATGTATATATAAAACTGGAGTAATAACTGCTGAAAATTCATCTTTACGATCACAGAAATAAATTGCATATTAAAATAAATAAAAAAAGATAAATGTTTTTTTAAACTGCAAAAATATTTCTCAATAGTAATGTATCTAACTTTATTTTTTATATAATTAAATTCATCATTGGTTAGCAGAAGAGACTTCTTTAAAAAAAACATTTTATTGAAATCTTACCAAATTTGAACAGTAGTGACAATTTCTAATCTACTATAATATATTTGAAAAAATTAAAATTTGGAAATGACACACAAAAGTATTATGTAATATTTTTCAAAATAAAGATATTTTATACAATATAATATACGATATGTTACCACTTATAAAAAGTTTTTGTGAAAGTAAATAAATAAAAGCGCCAAACGTTGAACATAACAATTGAGTTTGAAGTGTGTAAAGATTCACATGGCATTCATAGCACCATATCTAATGGCAACAAGCTACGGATGCAGAATGTGGGACTCTTTATTGGATAAGTGGAGTTTCTTTGTGCTTTTGAACTGCAGATAGCCCGTTGGGATCTTAATCACTGGCTTTCGGAGGTAACCAGTGTTCAGAGGCAAAGGATAAAGAAGCCGCAGCCATTCAAGGAGCTGTTGATCTAGACCTCATTGTTCTCACCACTATGGCTTGGGTAAGCAAGGTAAATAAATGGCAAACAAAAGGCGGTGCTTCACAGCAAAGCGGGCTCTGTGGGGGGTTCATGTCCTGAGACCAGGCCGAGGCCTGAGCCTCCATTATGAGCGCCAGTACCACTCGCTCCTACGATCTCTGTATGTCCCCACTGTTCCTTGCCAGACATCGGCTGACACATGGTCTCCAGCATGGAAAACGGCACAATTAGCACTGTACTCCCCTGATAGCAGGACTCAAAACTGCTTATATCATGCTCATGTAATAATAAGAGGCTTTTATTTGAACCATATACAAAGAAGTTACTTAAAAATGTCTGAATGTCATTCCATTAGACACAAAATATCACAAGTAAGTTTCATCTGCAAAACAGTGACTCAACAATAAAAATACATTTAAAAAACTGGATAATGGAAATGACTGATTAAAAAACATGTTTTGACTAAAATATCTGATTCCTTTGTTTTACAATGGCATTTTACATATCCTAATTAAATAATATCTAAACACTTTTGCATAACCATTATTAGTGTTCTTTTGCATAACCATTATTAGTGTTCAGAAAAAAAAACCTTTGGTATATCTGTATTTGTAAAATGTATATAAATGATATAAATATAACAGTTTTTATGATTGATTTTATGATTGAAAGGGTTAAAACAACAAGGTCTATACATAGTATGCATTTTAAACAGCTGGGTTAGTGTAAAAAGTTTTCAAGTGATTTTTTTTAATAACACTTATGCAATTATGCACTCAATTAATCAAAGTAACAGTAAAGATTAGTATAATGTAACAAAATGTTTCAATTTATTTATTGATAATCAGAAAAGTTTCTCGAGCAGAACATCAGCATTTCAGAATGATTTCTGAAGGATCATGTGACACTGAAGACTGGAGTAATGATGTTGAAAATACCACATTTATTGTTTGTCAGATTACTGTGCAAAATTATGGGATAGTATTTTTGTCACACTACTTCCGTCCAACCATACTCCTAGTGTTAATTTGCAGGTCGTGTCAAAATGTAGTTAATTGTAAAATGTAATAATTTTCTTCTAAATACGATAATTTTGAACTTTAGCTATTTCATTTTGTTTATTTTCATTACAATTTCATGTTTTTGTAATGTCTGGGAAGCCAGAATGCGCATGCATCAACAGAAACATTTATTAGCTGAACCATGTTTTTTTACGTGCCATTTATAGCAAGCCATATTACAGATGATTGTCAGATTTAAGTTGAAGCGCGTGCCGAACCGAGTGTGGTGAACCGAACTGTTTGGTTTTTTTATTTCAGCAAACCGTGCCATCCCTATAATCAATCAATTACAGGCCTAAAACAATCATGCCCGAGCAGACGGATATTAGTACATCTCATCACACCGGCACCCGCGTCTAAATCAGTTGTATGGTCTGGTTTTTCAGTCTAAAACAGTTGTGTCAAGTATAAATGTCTCGTCTGTTTCGGGAGGTGCGCGCGCAGTCAGCGGAGGCGCGCACCTCCCAACTCGCACCGGAGGCTCGCACCTTTTTTCTCAGCCAGTGGCGTAGCCAGGGGAGGGGCCATGGGGGCACTGGCCCCTCCTGAAAACTGATTGGCCCCCCAGTGTGCCCCCACATTTCTACTTGTCTGTCACTCACAAATTCAAATTATAATCTTTCAGTTTAGTAAATAACTCATGATTGAGTCGCGATGCTTCTCAACGAGGACTAAGAATAGCGAGCTGCTGTTTTCCAAAAAAAAAGCACCTATTTTAAATAGCTGATGTATTTCGATTAGCGAGTTGTTGCAGTGCAAGAAGTGTTTGGTACTAACGTTAACGTCTTTCGGTGTTAGACAGACCAGGTTCGATGACGATGTTATCTCCTAGAGCAGACCAAGATGCTAATCATTATATTTACTATGCTCCTCTGATGCTGAATTTAAAAGGGGTTTACTGCGTTACGATTTCGGCCGAACGAGCCGATAAAGGCAACAACGCAATTTAAAGCAATGGTTTTAAAAAAAACTATAATAGCAATTCTAATAAAGTCATTATTGAATCATGCAGTCGATTAGCGACTTTTTTCACTCAAGTGAGGTGACGAAACAAATCGTGTAATGTTTATCTAACGCTCCACACTTAAGACTTTTTTTTTAAAAAGTCTATATGGGTGAGACACATGCAGAGGTGGGTAGTAACATTTACTTCGTTACATTTACTTGAGTAATTTTTCGGGGTAACTAATACTTTTCGGAGTATATTTAAAAATGGGTACTTTATACTCTTACTTGAGTAAATTTTTTGAGAAAAATCTGTACTTTTACTTCGTTACTGTGAGCGACGCACCTCTCGTTACTTTATCTTAATGCAATAAATGTTATAAATGCTTCAGTTTATTCCAAACGCGCCGTCTATTTTTCTCTGGGCAATGAGCGATGCCCATTCGCGAATGATTCATTCTTTTGAGTCAATTCTGTTCAAAGGCTTGATCAAACCAATTGGCAAACAAGTGAATTGGTTCATGAATCAGTTTGAAGGAGTCGTTTAGTTCCCTGAAGCAACGCGCTGAGCGTCTGAAGCGGTTCACTCAGAGTTGTAACGTTTATCATCAGCAGCGTTGAAAACGTGGCTATGGAACTGCACTGAATTGAAAGCAAATCTGCAAAGGCTATTATTTGCTTGCGATGGAGATCCTTATTAGATGAACGTGTGTGCTGTCTACTGTTTAACAGGTAATAACTTGGGCTACATTCGATTACAGTACACGATACCACTATGACAGTAGTTTGTTGTACGTGTGTGGCTTATAACAGAGGGGAGTCAAGTTGAATGCAGCTTCCAAAAGACAAAAAATAGCCGATTAAGATTTTATTAATTTTAATACAATCACACCGGTGCGAGTACGTTCAGCAAGTCATATCATCAGCTGCTAAATTCAGATCTGTGATCGCTTGCTGGCGCTGAGCCAGAGATAGACGTGTTTTTACAGCGCTGCGCATTATAACCAATCACACACGGTTCGTTTGAATGCATTGGCCAATCAGAGGTGTTCCGATGAGTCATCGCTGAAATGCCGGTGCTTCCTTCACTCTCTCACTGACTGAATACCTCTTTCTGGCGAATCCTCTCGTCAGAAACAACAAAGTGCAGATGTGTGTACGAATCTATAATTAAGATATTGATTTCACAGTGTTAACAGTTTCAGTGATTTTAATGGGAGTTTCTGAGAGTGATTGCAATCTAGACTGTCAGTGAAAATTATCTTTAATAATGTAAATGTTATTTGCTCTCTTTCTGAACAATGAAAGATTAGTAGCAATATTTATATCACATTATATTAAATGTGAATTTAACATTGAAAGTTAAAGTCAGTCGTATTAAAAATATGTTATGGCATGAAACCTATATCTGTTACTTAAGTAAACAGACAGGGTTTTATAATAAATTGGAGTAAAGGCTGATGAAATATATACATTTACACACGCACACATACATTACATACATTTATCTATATATCTAAATAAAAATAGGCTCCGTATATATGACCTAAAGTAACTAGTAACTAACTACTTGAGTAGATTTTTTTATCCGATACTCTTTTACTCTTACTCAAGTAACTATTCAAGACTAGTACTTTTACTTTTACTTGAGTAAATATTTCTAGAATTACTTTTACTTTTACTTGAGTAAAGTTTTTGGGTACTCTACCCACCTCTGGACACATGCAAAAACATCGGTTTTTTTACTGGTCAATTTTGAGATTTTGGCCTGTTTGTCTTCAGTAACATGTCTTCTTTCAGACTTGTGGTGAAAAAAAAGTCCAAAATACACATATAGGTCTTTATTTTTCTACACCTTTAGTCTATTTGCGTCTGTAGATTCCTAATAAATTCAGTTGGCGTTCTAAATCACCATGGTGCTCCGCGATTGCTGTCTGCCCCTGCAAAGCTCTCTCTCCCTCCCTTCACAGAAGTTATTGACAAAACGTCATTTGATGACACCCAGAAACATTCTCAAAAAAATCATACATAATTATTTAATGCATGATTAAATAGCAAAATAAATAACTAATACTAAAACAACACTGGACTAATTAAGCTATTCTAAACTGTTTTATAGGATCCACATATTTTACATGTTAAATTAAAGCTACCTTTTTGAACAAGTAGCTTTCTAACAAAGTATGGATATATGATATTTTTAAATCAATATGCTCAAGATTAATTAGCCTTGACATAAGTAGATTTTGTTTATTCATCAATGCAAATTTACTGCAACTGCTGCTATGCAAATTGAATGGGATGTGGATAATAAACAAAAACATTATGAAATTATATTAAATTTATATTAGTTATATTAATTAATTAATTGTGTATTTATTTCTATGAATTATTAATGTTATTCTGCATTTATATAAATAAGGCTATTATATATATATATATATTATATAAGGCTATTATAAATAAATTATATTATTATTATTTGTGAGTTGTACACTATTCATACATTGGATTATTTTATTTATTACAGTTTTTCTTTCACTTTTGTAAAGTGAAAAGTTAATACAAATTGTATTTGATTTTTTTTTTATTTAGAGCAGTGAATAACTGCTATTAAAATATAATAGGGTATCACTGTTTATTACTGATTTTAAAGGTTACTGAACTCTTGAAATGATTTGGATATACAGTTCAAACAACACAAGATTGGCCCCTCTGTATTAATCGTGGCCCCTCTTGTGCCCCCCAGTTGAAAAAATCCTAGAATCGCCCCTGTTCTCAGCTATTGAAAAATCTTCGCGATCGACTTAAAATGCTTCCAATATCGACTTGTCGACCGCGATCGACGGGTTGGTGACTCCAGATATAGCGACCAACCATTTCTGAGCAAGCATTGATTATGCGTGACACAGTCTCAATTTGTGGGACGCATGTATTGGGCTTCAAACGCTGTGCGCGCACGCACTACGAGGGACGGGTGGTCACCCTACCTGGCACACCCGTCTAGAGTGTGTCCACCTTTGTGTGTGGGTCCATGTACATGCTGAATCGACAGGTAAAAAAAAAAGCCTCAAGTCCAAAATTTCATTTTATCACCAATTAACTGTTTGACAAACACTTCCTACTTCGATGTCCAGATTTGATTTAAAAAAATCTCAAACATGCTCCGAAGTCCCGATCTGAATCAACCGAGTCGCGAACAGGCTCCGAAGTGCCGATCTGAATCAACCGAGTCCCGAACAGGCTCCGAAGTGCCGATCTGAATCAACTGAGTCGCGAACAGGCTCCGAAGTGCCGATCTGAATCAACCGAGTCCCGAACAGGCTCCGAAGTGCCGATCTGAATCAACTGAGTCGCGAACAGGCTCCGAAGTGCCGATCTGAATCAACCGAGTCGCGAACAGGCTCCGAAGTGCCGATCTGAATCAACCGAGTCCCGAACAGGCTCCGAAGTGCCGATCTGAATCAACCGAGTCCCGAACAGGCTCCGAAGTGCCGATCTGAATCAACCGAGTCCCGAACAGGCTCCGAAGTGCCGATCTGAATCAACCGAGTCCCGAACAGGCTCCGAAGTGCCGATCTGAATCAACCGAGTCGCGAAAAAAAAAAAAAAAAAAAAAAAAAAAAAAAAAAAAAAAATATATATATATATATATATATATATATATATATATATATATATATATATATATATATATATATATATATATATATATATATATATATTCTAAGTAAACAATAATAGCCCAAGTTTAGTAAACATTTTTTATTGAGACTATAAAAATTAATTCTGCATCTATTTTTAGGTGTGCCAGATGCCACTGTGGCAGCACAGGCACACCCTGGCACACCCGTGGCTACGCCACTGCTACTTTGGATCACAGGAATAATTTACATTGACATTTACAAAACAGATAATTTTGTTAAATTGTAATAATTTTTCACAATTTTACTGTTTTTTATTACTGTATTTCTGATTAATTAAATGTGGCTTTGTTGAGCAGAGACTTCTAACAGTAGTGTACAACAAAATAAAAATAAAAAAGTTGAACATAGGAATTATGTCTTATGTGTCTAAATACTTTTTGGGGTAGCTGTACATTAATGTGATGATGCTATACTTACAAAGAAGCTAATTATATTGAAGCTATTTTTATTAGCTACAGGTTCTCTTTTATTAGCTACGAATTGCATTCGTTTCAGGGTTTATATTTAATCAAAACTGCATTCAGCTCTTAGTAAGTTGAGGAACAAACACATATGTCATTATCTAGCCTTAGGCAGCTTATATCACATCAGTCCTTCTATCATATCACCATTTAAAGAGATTACGATGCTACCTGTGGGGGTTGTGCATGCGGGTAGTATATAGCTATGAAGCTTTTATTTGTCAATTACATTATCTAACCAATGTCAGGGGACCAGACTGTGCCATCTGGTGCTGGTTCCAGAGTGGTGAAAATCACAAATATGCCAGAAAAGAGTCATGTGACCAGAGATAAGCATATGCACTGGCATGTCTGAAGTGCAGCTAAAAATAGCTAATGATGTATGAAGACATCTGGACGTATTCAGATTGATTTACCATGTAGTTAATACACACAGTAAGTATTTTTTCAAAAATCTTCAACTGCAGAAAAAAGAAGCTGTTCATTGAAATAATGAAATGAAATGAAACATATGAAAACCCATGGCAGAGAGGAAGATTGCAAAACAGCCATTCAACATTATGCAAAACCATCTAATTGAGAACAAACTGTCACTGGTTTGGAAGCGACCATGACGCAGGGCTGAGCTCCAGTTCCTGCATGTGTGGCTGGAATCACAAGGAAGTACAGAGGCACCATTGCTGTTTTGACATGGTTAGTAACCAACCACCTAGCAACCACCCGGAACATCCGAGGAAACACTACAACCCTCTCACAACACCTTAACAACCACATAGTAATGCCCTGGCAACCACCAACAAGATTCTATTTTTTGAGTTTTACATGAACATAATGTTCCAAAAGTGTGAAAAATGGGTAAAAGTTTGAAGTGTGCATTTCAATAGTCCACATTCAGTGCTGGGTAATCTGGATTATGTAATTAGATTCCAAAATGTTAATACTAATAATTACATTTTACTACATTTTAAAATATTCATAATAAGTCTACGGTTCGTTTATATTGATTACATGATTAAAGATTATTCACAAAATAGCAAAATAATTTATTCATCATTTATTGATTCTCCTTAATTCTTCTATTTCATCTTTAATTTTCCTTTCCAAAAAATATCCTATCGCTTTCAGAAAGTGTTCCATGGATATTCACACAAAGACCAGTCACTAGTCAGGTGGCTTTAATTACACAAAAGTCTCAGCCGAACCTCTTTCATATAATATATTTAATTGAAGTACCCCTGGAAATTTAATAGGTTAATAATTAACCCAATAATAAATGATGTGAACTAATGATTTTGAGTTAGAATTACTTGATTAGTCTACTGCATCCACTTAAGGTCTTATGTTTATTCTGCTTTATCTGTTTAGTTTCATCATGTAAAAACTTAATGATTTGCACAGATCTCTGACATTGGTAAATGGTCACATGACATGCAGGTAAACTAAAATGTAATCTTCTCCTTGTATTTTTATATATGGTACAAGATTATCCAAATTAATTCAATGTGATAAACAAGTTAAGTGAAAAGTAAAGTCTGATTATATTACCTAAAATGTGTAATGGATTATGTTACTAGCATTTTTGTCATGTAATTTTGAATCAGTAATGGACTACAATTACAAATAGAAAAGTAATGTTCCCAGCACTGTCCACCTTAGACATTCTAGTGACTATAAGTAACTTTCCAACTTCATGTCAACTAACTTTCATTAAGTTATACTTATTAGTTAGTATTATGGTTAGGGTTAGTAGAATAAGTTGACATAGTTGCAAACTTAAAGTCAGTAGAATCTCTGTTGGGGACCAGCAAAATAAAGTGTTTGCAGATATTAAGCTGACAGTCTACTAATACTCTACTGAGAGTTAGCTGACATAGTTTCTTAGAATGTTTAAGGTGGACTTTTAAATTAAGTGTTACCTATATGATTTATTAGTATGCATATATTTTTGCATATGATTTCAGGAACTGCTTTGTGTGACACATGCTGTACAACAAGTTTGTTTTACATACAAACTGTCCAGACGTACACAAATCCACAAGCAGAACGGCTCAAAACCTCAGACATGATTTAAACCGATCATTTGCACAAATCTGTGCAAACGTCCTCAATATCTTTTGAATTAGAGTTGAAATAAAACGATGAAAAGAGAATCATTTGCACACATGAACTGACACAAATGCTCACTGAACCCTTCATAATAAGGGTTTGCACGGGTGACACTGGCTTCACTCATCTCACACCCTCATTTTAGCTGAATAAAAAAATAATAGATAGAGCTTTGTTTGATGCAACAAAAGTCGTCTCTGAAAATTATGAAAATGCACAAAAAAGGGAGTTCCCTTGTCTTCCAACGCACCATCAATCATTCCCAACTCTTGTGTGTCCATACCAATGCGATGCAATGTGCATTTGGGAGTGGAGATGTCAGTCGAAATGCCCATTCTGTTCATCTGTCACTTTAAGAGTAATTGCCCTTTTTGTCTATTTTTGAATTCGCTTTGGTAACTTTTTAATATGTTATCTCTGAAAAAAAAGTAAAAAAAAATGAAAAGCCCACCTTGTTACACACCATCTGCATTTGCTCCCCTACTACATGGAATCAGCGCAAGTCCAGGGGGTTGCCATCCACCCGCCCGCCTGCTCGCCTTTGGCCGAGTGTCACACGGCCCATTGAGAGGATTTATGCTTGTGTACTTTATTTTGTTTTGTATAAACAACGGCGCTACGCACTACCTTTATCGGCCATGGCGCGTTCTGATTATTCCTCCCTAAAGTCCTCCCATCTGTCCGCGATTCTGCAGCCCGAGTCTCTTTCAGAGTCCTGACAGGGAGTAGCACTGGAGAAAAGTAAGCTGGTAGGGGGCCCTCATTTCACACCAACCCTCGATTGTGCCCTTCCGAAGCAAAGCACTCTTCTATAGCTTTTTGATAGGCTTTCAATCCCAGCCCCACTGACAAGGTTTTTCTTTAGGAGGAGTAAGAGTTGTGGCTTTTTTTGGCTCTGGGGTAGGGGGGCTTACCACAGAGACTTAAGGGAGAGCAGAGGTGATTTCTTCGGGTAGGGGGGCTGCCGGTGGAAAGGAAAAACTGCAGCAGATGGGGCTGATTGTGCTCCCTACACAAATTAAGGAGAGAGACATCTGCAGCCGCAACATACTGGTGGTCTGAGGCAATTAAGGCAGGGGTACGAGGCGAAGGAGGGGGGAGAGCAGGACAGAGGAAAAGACAGTCCTGCCTGCCGGTGCATAGAGATGAAGTCAGGCTCACATTACAATGAGCCGGGCTACAATAGAGGGAGCCGTCCAAGTGGAGAGGGGGGACGGAGTGGGGGGTTGAAGATTAATGTACGGAGAAGCCGGCAACAACACTTTGTGCAGCCAAAATAAGAGGTGGGGCCTTCGGGGCTGAATTGAACCCGAGTTATAAAGTGTGTCCTTTTCTGCTGTCTTCCCCATTCGAGGCCTGAGGTCATTTACAGAGGTGACAGCTTAGACGTGCACTGTTGTGGATTTAATGTGGAGCGTTTTCTCCCATTTTTCTC
Organism: Carassius gibelio; assembly: GCF_023724105.1. NCBI lineage: Eukaryota > Metazoa > Chordata > Actinopteri > Cypriniformes > Cyprinidae > Carassius > Carassius gibelio. The sequence continues at coordinate 5,341,835 of NC_068384.1, forward strand.
CCCACCCGTCCCCCTTCAGCTCTGGAGAGGGTGACGTGACAAAGCGGGGTCATCCCTGGGATTAGACCCCTTTAACGTTGCCTTTATTTATCGACTGGGTGCTGAGGGGGAAATTCGGGCCGAGGTGGTGTTTACAGGCTCATCCCTCCAGGGATGTATGTGTGCAACAATGCCATCCGCATGCAGATTTGCATAACTTGAGCGCATCTAAACAGGCTCAAGTTGTTTTAAATAACTGGGGCAACTAACAGGATGCCATTGTTTTGTGGGGGACGTTTGGTCTTCAGATAACTAAAAACAAATCGTACTCTAATTAACATGCACACATGCCGTGATCATAAAAAATGTGCAGGTGCTCCGATACTTTTTCAAGGTCACACAGGAACAATTTCACTTATTTGTTAAGGGGCAGTCACACGAGAAATGGTCGTGAAATGGTCTACTTTAAAATTTCTTGTTTAATTCAGTATGTTAATTGCTGGTTCTTCGTATTTTTTTGTGAAACTTCCTAGCAATTTCTGAGTAATATATATATATATATATATATATATATATATATATATATATATATATATATATATATAGTAATTCGGCTAAGAGGTTGATACAAATTTGAAAGGTCAGAGTTCACCAAACTTGAACTTTGGAATACAGCAAATTGTGACACTTCTTCACATGAACTTGCATTATTACAAGAGTTTGCATGCATATGAATGAAAGTGAATTGAGCAAAAAAAGTGTAGTGTGAACTTTGCTTTATACATGTTACTTTTACTTCTTAAACTGCATTACTGTTATACTGTGGGTGCATTCAGTATTGTCATCATCAAGAGTTTTGCCAATAAAAAAATAGAAAGAAAAGTACATGGAAAATTATGTTTAAAATCCTGTGTTGATGATCAGTAGTCAGTACCCTAAAAAAACTGTTTTAATTTACATCCAGGTCATCTTGCATTTTGAGATCACATGACCACAAGTACTACTTACTTTATCTCATGAACACCTTATTAAACACTTTTGCTCATAGAATTCAATCATGTCTGACTGCTATACTTCTGTTTTTCTACAATGGTAATAGTGATACAGTAACTGATAACTTTTGCTTTTGCTCAATGCTACATCCACTCCAGTAGGTGTCAGTAAAAGTTCAAGGTGACTTCTGAGTTTCTCAGAGATTTTTCTTCTATCAAATTGTTTTAACAATTTAACAATTGGTTGAAACATGAAATCACTGTGGCATCTCTTGAAGCTCCATTATATTATGTTATCCAAAAAAACATAAGACCACATTCAAAATCTGGGACCAAAAAAAAGGAAGCTTTAGTATTTGAAAGCATGATCATCTGGTTTTACACAAACTTGTGGAGTTAATTCAGCTCAATATATACAGTATTTATTGATAAATTACAATACAATATATATAATGATACATTTTTGTTTTAATGACGGCTGTGTAGCTGTCATTAAACAAAAAGGGTAGCAACCCAATACTAAAAAGACATTCTGAAAATGTTTTAATTCAACATTTCACTCAAACTGATTTGCTAATAATATAATTTAGTGATGAGGTAACATTTTACAATAAGTTTCCATTTGTTAACATAAATGGATTACTATAGTTAACATGTCACAAACTAACAATGAAACATATTTCTAAAACATTCATTAATCTTAATTACTTAATTAATTTCAAAATTTTCTCAAGGGCTTAGAATTTAGGGACACAAGGGAGATGTCCTTTCCAATATAAAGCAACTACACTGTCCCTAGCAATTAAATATATGTATATGTAACCACTGCTGTAAATTCGGCACAAATTTAGGCTATATTGGCTGCAATAGCAATACAATTTAGATGACGTGAAACTGTGGTGAAAAGTCTTAATCATAAATGAAAAAAATTTGAGGTAGTTGGATGGGGAGGGAGTGTTGTCAAAATCAAGTTAGCTGTTTTGTGTTCATCTGCTTTTCCCATTGGCCTTTTCCCTCTGACTATCACTCTATAGACTAATACAATCAGATACAACAATACATTTTCAAATATGTATTACAGTTCTGATAAATCGAACATTCACTTCAATGGTACGAGATGACTGGATAGTTTCAAATGATTTCCCATTGAACTGTCACCAACTGAAAAAGGCTACAGTGGTCAAACTATTTAAAATATAGTGAATTAAGCTACAAACTCGATCATAACGCACAATGTTTCCATCTAACATATATTTGGAGGTGCAGCTCGTCATTTTAGAGTGTTTTCACCAGTAGTGTAGCCAGAAAAGAGACTCTGGGTGTGCATATGAAAATCTGGGTGTGCCACATTTATTGTCAGATTACTGTGCAAAGTTATGGGATAGTATTTTTGTCACAATACTTCCGTCCAACCATACTCCTAGTGTTAATTTGCAGGTTGTGTCAAAATGTAGTTAAGTGTTAAATGTAATAATTTTCTTCTAAATACGATAATTTTGAACTTTAGCTATTTCATTTTGTTTATTTTTCATTACAATTTATTCACTTTAAATAAATTATAATATATAATTATAGGATTAAAATGAATTGTAGTTGCTCAATATAGATCTTTTTTTTCATGTTTTTGTAATGTCTGGGAAGCCAGAATGCGCATGCATCAACAGAAACATTTATTAGCTGAACCATGTTTTTTTACGTGCCATTTATAGCAAGCCATATTACAGATGCTTTGTCAGATTTAAGTTGAAGCGCGTGCCGAACCGCGTGTGGTGAACCGAACGGGATGTTTTTTTTTTATTTCAGCAAACCGTGCCATCCCTATAATCAATCAATTACAGGCCTAAAACAATCATGCCCGAGCAGACGGATATTATTACATCTCATCACACCGGCACCCGCGTCTAAATCAGTTGTATGGTCTGGTTTTCAGTCTAAAACAGTTGTGTCAAGTATAAATGTCTCGTCTGTTTCGGGAGGTGCGAGCTTCCGCTGACTGCGCGCGCACGGTGTGATGAGGTGTGATGAGATGTAGCTACTAATATTCGTCTGCTAGGGCATGATTGTTTTAGGCCTGTAATTGATTGATTAACAAACGCTGCCCACACAGCAAAGGAGTCCGTGGCGGACCCGCCCTCAAGCCGCCAGATCCGCCTGACTGTCAGATTCGTTTTCGCTGCGCTAACAGGATCGGCCCCGCCTCCAAGATCGGCCCCGCCTGCGCTTTTAATCAGCGGACCCAGAACGAATCACATACGGATCCGCACTTCGGACGCGCCTTCGATAACGTACGCCGTGTGGGAATTAGTCGGGATCTCCTTCTAGTGAAGTTCGGCTGCCAAGTAAGTGTAACGTTAAGATATATTTTATTAATGTTATATCTGTCATTGAAATATAATCTATCGGTGTAACCTGCTTTGTCGAAGGGTTTGGTAAAATGTTCGTGGATTTTGGTTGCCATTTTATAAGCCGTTGCAGTAGGCTTCAGAATAGCTTGTGTAGCATAAAGTAGCCCATGCCTGATTTTAATTCCCATTACCCATATTCGAGCTCTATCGCGGCGTCCTATGTTAATTTGTTTTAATTTGGGAAAGTATGTAGTCTAATTCATTGCAGTAACTTGGTGCTAGCTTGGTGCTAACGTTAGTTCTTTTGGACGGACAATCTGAACGTAGCCTATATCGGGATAATAAATAGAAGGAAGAATTGCAGTAAGAGCTAGAGCTCATTCGGATCTTTACCACATAACGTTAGGCTATTAATGTTAGTTTGTCAAAATTTTGCACTCTTTCCTGCTTACCAACTACTTCTCTATATGGTTTTGCAGCTTCCATGTGTTTTTTCGTGGTTTATTAGTGTACAAACACATATCATCACCTTCCTAAAATAATTGCCTACGTCATTTTTTTGACAAAAATGTTTTTTTTTTTTTGCATAAGACATCTTCTCATGATGTAAAATTGCCCACATCCTCAGTTGAACAGATCGTGCAATTCTACCCCTGTAGTATAATCGCCTATGTCAAAAGTGTGACTTTTGTGTGCCGTTTTATTTTGCCTAAGTCAAAAGACAGAGACTTAAGCAATTTTACAAGCTTTTCAAGATGGGTCCGTGTATCTTTTGGTCATTCGATTTTCTATTTAAAAATAAATAAAGATAAATGAGAAACGGTTTGATTTTCGTTTTTTTCGTTTTGTTTAAGAAACGGAAAACGAAAATTTAGCTGGATTTTTCGTATTTTTGTTTGTGGGTAAAAAATGAGATTATGCTTTAATATGTTTTTGAATGTGTGGGCGGCGCTGAAACGCCCCTTTCATCCCTTCTGTACTGCACCGACAAGCGGCAACCGCCAGCTCAGTTCATTTTCACCAGGAGAGAAGCGGCAGACAGCAGAGTTTATTAATCCTGCAAATTATTTGCTAGGGGTGCTTGCAAGATAAAATAATAATAATAATAAATAAATAAATTAATAATTAAATTAATAATAAAATAATATTATATTTTTCCGGCTGCTGCATGTTATTGACAAAGCAGACTTGACAACTTTATTCATAAAACACCATTTGAATTTTACTTTAGCCTGTGATCTACAATGACATGGAATAAAATATATGCCTACTACAAATTTTTTGCCTACTTATTTTATTCTAGGCCATTCATAAAAATAAATTAAATGGGAAAAATCCAACCCCACATTTATAATAAAATGTATATTAAAATAAGTTAAGTTTTCCCCGTAATTAGTCTACTTTAAATGTTTTAATTATAGGCTACAGGCTACTTAGAATTATGAACTGAATTCACGAATTCTGTAGATGACCGAATATGGTGTGACATCATTACAGATAATGAGTTCAGACGGGAAACACAGCACCTCTGGTTGGTTTCATTTGAATTACATAGGCCTAAATATAAAATTATTGTTATTATTATTCTATTTAAATGGCTTATTTTAAAAGTAGACATGTCCAGCTAGACATGGTTCGTCTGATGCATGAGCCTGGTTCATTTCTGACGTTTCAGAAAGAAGTTAATGTAGACCGAGATGGCAGAAAGCAAATCCTGTTGAGTTTACATGTTATTTAGGGTGTCTTACGACCCAAACTGACGGAGCTGAAGCTCTTTTCTCTTGTTATCGGGATGGAAGCTGTGGATCAGGATCCGCCGATCGGAGAAGTGCAGACTACACTCTACAAGATAAAGCTTCAGTTGCTGTTGTTTGTATAGCAAATGAAAACAGGCATAGAATAAAATTAGAAGGCTAAATAAAATCTGCACATTTCATGTCATTGTAGATCTTACAGTAAAATTCAAATGTCATTGAATAAATTAATTTCTGTTTGGTCAAAAAAAAAAAAAAAAACATTTACCATTCATATATATATATATATATATATATATATATATATATATATATATATATATATATATATATATATATATATATATATATATATATATATATATATATATATATATATATAAGCTTGCAAGCACCACTAGCAAAGAATTCGCAGGATTAATCAACTCTGCTGTCTGCTGCTTCTCTCAGTTTGCGGTTGCTGCTTGTCGGTGCAGTACAGAAGGGATGAAAGGGGCGTTTCGGCGCCGCCCACACATTCAGACAAATATTAAAGCATAATCTCATTTTTTACCCACAAACAAAAATACGAAAAATCCAGCTAAATTTTCGTTTTCCGTTAGTTTTCCGTAAACAAAACAAAAAACGAAAATCAAACCGTTTCTCATTTATCTTTATTTATTTTTAAATAGAAAATCGAATGACCAAAAGATACACGGACCAAAGATGGCAGTTGCATCAAGAAGAACGAAAATCTACTCGGCCTCTGAAGTTTTTTTGTGTTTTCTGAGAAACCTGAAAAAATGACTTGGGCAATTATTTTAGGAAGGTGATGATATTCTCCACTCGATGTAAATGGGATTTAGCATTTCTTCTAATGTCGGGTTTATCTAGCAGTCATCGTGCGCTGAAAGGGTCTGGGAATATTCCCAAGGTTTTTTTTCCCGACCACGAACGCCATTGCCGGTGTTTCTGTATTTAAAACAGTACAAACTCACATCATATAAAGTAAGAAAAATAAAAAATACAAATAAAAATAAAATAAAAAATAATTATAGGGGCTGACAAAACAACATAAATGCTCCAAGCGTGTTTAAGAACATAGGACTGTAAACTCAAAGAGCAAGAGACTCTGACATAGTTTCATATAACTCGTTTATGGACTGGTTTTCTTCCAATAACACCTTTAGAGATGCTATATAATTTTTAATTTCGTTCTTAAAACAGTTTATGTTGGGCTTGCTGTTATTCCATTTATTTTTGTGTATATGATACTTTCCCATCATGAAATAATGTTCACCATTTTAGATACCTTTTTTGACAAACCATCCGAAATTTGTTAAATAAAGAGTTATTGATCCCAATATTTAACCATCGATAAACATCCTTCCAAAACCCCATTGTGACTGAACAAGAGAAAAAAAGGTGTTCAATTGTTTCGTGTTCTGTCATACAAAAAACACACAGATTAACTTCAAAATTAAACCTTTTCCTTAGGGTTTCAGCAGCAGGATAAATATTATTTATTAATTTGAACTGAATTTCTTTTACCTTGGGTAAAATTGGCCATTTAAGATAGCTACAACTAGTCTTTGTTAATGTAACTTGATTATCTGTTATCTTTATTTTTGTTGGCTTTTTGATATCATAGAATAATTTTTCTTTAAACACACTTCCAAGTATTTTGTTATTACATTTTCTTTCTCCAAATTCCAATGCATTCTCATACTTGCACTCCAAGACACTTGTGCTTCCGCTAGTGATGTCACTTGCAGTCTTTATTATTATTTTCTATTTATTGACATAACATAATTCTGTTTTCTTTGCAGCTTGTTATTGGATCTTGGGCTGAGGACTGTTCCACCTGTGTGAAGTAAGTTACATTTAGGATATATCACCAGTTGCATTGTTTCATTGTAGAAGCATAAATAGTGACATCACGGTTAAATGCTAAGGTGTTGATATAGACCCTTTCAACAAGATAAACAAAAACAATGCTTGAATGTTCTATTTTGTTCCCAATCTACTTCCTCTGCATTAAGATAACATATGGAATGTTAAAACAGAAGCCTTGTGGGAACAACTATGCTGATAATGCAACTCTCTTGAAATGGTCTATTGGACTGGGTTTTTTTTTTACAGAATCCTCATGTCTTGTCTAGTTAATGACAACACCAGTTTGATGATGCTCTGACTAGTAATGTAGAGCAAGAAAGTAAAGTTTTCTTATGCCCCCATCTGTTAGCGTTAGCTGGCAGTTTGCAAAATTCGGTTTACGTTGTACCAAATGCTGTTGTTCTTCTATCTACCGGCAGCACTCGGTAGCTTCAAAGAACAGGGATATGGGCTGATGGACTCCAAATTACTTGAAGCAGCATTTAAAAATCTGGTTGTTTAACCCCTCACTGGTTGTTGTCTGAAATGTTTCTTTAGAGGAAATGAACAGAAAGACTGTGCCAGTTTCCAGCTCCACCATAAGACGGAGGACACGTGTAGATGTGGGAAAACGACTTGAACAAATTAGGGATGAGAATGACTATCTCAGTCTGACTGACATGGACACAGATACAGGGCTAAATGACAGGCATGAAAATGACAATGACAGTGTAGAATTGTTAGAAGATTGTCTCAGTTGTGCAAATGATACCTCAGGTATTGAAGCAGGAACAGTCTTTCATGAAGAGGAAGGTGGCATGGAGTTTGAGTCAGACTATACTGAGGGTCTCTTAGCTAGTGGCAGTGATAGTTCCGAACCTGAAGATGAGATCTATGAGATGTACTTATCTGACAAGATTGCGGACTGGGCCAGACACTTTGGAATTTCATTGGTTGCTCTGACTGCCCTACTAGGCATCCTTTGCCTCTCCCATCCTGATCTTCCAAAGGATGGCAGGACCCTCCTTAGGACAACAACTAAATATTCCATTCAAGAGAAGGCAGGGGGAAAATACTACTATTTTGGCATCATCCATTCACTTAGTGCTACACTCCGCGGGTATGCACACACGCTAACTGATGGCTTAACCTTGAGGCTACAAATAAACATAGATGGGCTACCATTATTTAAAAGCTCAAGTGTTCAGCTGTGGCCCATCCTGGGTCTCCTGCTCAGTGTCCCTATGAAAGAGCCTGTAGTGATCGCATTATACTCTGGAGAAAAAAAACCTTCATCAGCAAAAGAATTCCTCGAAGACTTCACCAGAGAATTAGTTCATCTGGAAAAGGGTTTCTGTTTCGAGGGAAAGACTTTGACCCTTAAACTTGATACAGTAATTTGTGACACACCGGCAAGAGCATTTGTGAAACACACCAAAAGTCACAATGCCTACCACGCCTGCGATAAATGCACAAACCCTGGTAGACATGAACAGAGCCGAATGAGTTTTCCATGTAAAGATTATGCACTAAGGACGGATGAGTCTTTCAATGACAGGTTAGATGAGATACATCACCATGAGGGGCCACATGCATTTGAGGGTACTGGGGTTGGCATGGTGTCACAGTTTCCCCTAGATTACATGCACCTTGTGTGCTTAGGTATCGTTAGGCGCTTGCTCAATATGTGGCTTCGTGGTCCTCTGACTGTCCGTGTCCCTGCAACTATAGTTGAACAAATGTCCGCTAAATTGGTATCCATGAGGCCTTATATTCCGGTAGAGTTTGCCAGAAAGCCGCGATCTCTTAGAGAATTGGATCGCTGGAAGGCTACTGAGCTAAGGCAGTTTCTTTTGTACACTGGACCTGTAATGCTGGCCAGTTTTCTGGACAAAGACCTGTATCAGAATTTTATGCTTCTCTTCTCTGGTATCTCCATCTTAGCAAGCCCAACATTTTCCTACCTCACTGATTACGCTGACACTTTACTGAAGTCTTTGTGCAGCACTTTGCTACACTTTATGGGAGACACAACGTTGTGTATAATGTACACTGCATAACCCATCTGGCAGGTGAAGTTCAGCAGCATGGTCACCTTGACTCCTTCTCTGCCTTCCCATATGAAAATTATCTGCAGAAGATAAAAAAACTGGTTAGAAAACCAGAATATCCTTTAGCACAGATCATTCGTCGTCTGTCAGAAGTAAAAATTCGGGAGGTTACATTACCTGGCAGCACTTTAAGACGGCAGCATTTTGTGGGCCCTATTGTTGGGGGGATGGCCATCAAGGCACAGTATGGTGAGATGTCCACTGAGAAGTGGACTCTCAGAACATCGACTGGTGATAACATCTTCAGGCTTGGAAATGACATTGTCTGCATACAAAATATTGTGGAATGCATTGGGGGGGGCATTTATGCAATATATAAGGAATATAGAAGGAAGTCATTGTTCTTTAGCTACCCATTTAGCTCGGATACACTGAATATTTACATCATTTCAGAAAAATCTGAGATCATCAAGGCTGCCAATGTTTCAGAGCTGGATGGGAAATGTGTCGCCCTGCCCCACAGGGAAGGTTTTGTGGCCTTTCCTCTCCTGCATTAACATGCAAAAAATGCATTTCAATCAGTTTATTAGTTCAGACATTAATTAGTTAATTACTTCATTACATTAACATTAATTGATAGTTTTTGTTCATTGTTTTAGTACCAATCATAATCATAGCATGACTAGTTTAGATCAGGGTCTCAGGACTGACCAAAGTTTGACTTGCTGGCAGTGGCTGCATCAGAAAACGGGCTGATAAGTTGCTGTAAGTACTTTGCTGAAGTTAATCATCTTTCAGGTGTAAACTGTCAGTATCAGTGTTGTGCAAGTTGACACTTCATATGAGCCCCTATATTATCAAAATCAATAAAAACAAAATTTCAAAGCTTTTTCAACTAGATCTTCTTACTCTGACTCACAATAACTGCGCATTCACACTTGTTTCTTTTCTTGTCTTCTCCATTAAGGATGTTCCATGTAGTTGAATTTGTCACCAATAAATCCGTAGCAGTGGTGCCCCAAAGCTGGTACGAGGATGGTTGTGCATCGTGGCCAACTTATAACAGTGACGAAAGAATAAATAGGGCAGTAAAACATGGAGAGGAGCCACAGGAAGACTGGCAGACACATGATGTCAGAATCATCAAATCATCTGGTATGCCAAATCTCAAAGTTGTTTCTTGGCAAAGTGGTTTTTACAAATCCTACACCTACAAATCCACTGCCACCACTGTTTAAAAGAATATGCCACCGTTTTATGGAATTGGGTTATTCACTGTCTCCCCTTGAGTAAGATAAGTGAGCAAAAACTTTTGTCACCTGCCGGACTAAGACAATGCATGCACGGAGACAAAAATGTTTTTGCGCACTTATCTAACTGTAGAGGAGACCATGAATAATTAATTTCATAAAATGGTGGCATGTTCCTTTAAGACTCATGTCAAGCTCCATGTTTACCTTTCAGATACTTACATTGAGGCACGTCAAATCCTGAAGAAGGCTCTGACATGTAGCACCTCGGACCTCCAAACTGAGGATGAACAGGAACGGCCTGGGAGAAGGAGAACAACAGCGAAGTCAGTGTTTTTCCTTCATGTTACACATACAAACACTAACACCATATACTTTTATTAAAAAGACAGAACAGAGATCAATGCCATGTTCAACCATTCTCTGTCTGCGTTAAATGTTGATTTGCATGTAGATAAAGATCTTTTTTTTTTTCAATTTAAACAGACATTTCTTTGGTGACACCGATACAGAGGAGGACTACCGACCCCCAAAGATTTCCAAATTCGGGTCATCTGCTGGGACAAGTCACCAACTCCCTGCAAATAGTCCAGAGCTCTGTCAAAGTAAGAGTCAGAGAGTTTTCATGTCCTAATAATTTTTAAATAAGAAAAAAATATACATATAAATTAAATGTGTTTCTATTTCTCCACAACAAAAAAACAAATACACAAACCACAAAATGACCCCCACTCACTACACGGAAGAGCAAGTTTTTAGCTTTATCTGCTCTATGCATACTGAATATGTAGTCATCTTACAGTTGTCCTCTGTGAATGTTTCTTAAGTCTGTGTGACTGTGTTGTGTATGTTGTATAAGATTGACACCAATATAACCCCCCCCCCCCCCCAACAACAACACAGTGTTTGGCAGAACTGCCCCTCCCCAACCACCACCACCACTACCACCACAAACACTCCTCTCTCAACCTGCACATTGCAACCAGCAACAACGGGGGCCAGAGGAGCCAAGCCAGGTCTACAGACCTACCTGGAGAGGTGGGAGACATGGCCCAGAAACCATTCCCTGCTCTGGTAAGAAATAACTGTAACTACAAGCTATAATACCTTGGCTTTAACCACGGGGGACACGGGGGGACTTAAGTGCATGGAATGGAGGGGGAATAACTATTCTATAATACTATGTATTCAACAGCTGCTCAGGTCCACATTTTAAGCCTGCTGGAGCACATTAAGCAGCAGCAGGACCAGCTGGTGGCCAAGGTCAATCACCTGAGCAGCAGGGTGCTCAACACCTCAACACCTCAAGAGCCAGAGTGTCCTGAATGCATTCAGCTGCCCATCGATTCACTGGAAGCGGTGGATGAGCTTGAAGCATTCCTGAAAGACGCTGCCAATGCAGCAGCCAAACAAAGAATGGTATGCTCCTGCCAGTCACTCAACTCTAATTGGTAAAGTGCTGGGGTGGAGGTGGGGCAAAGATTGTCGTACAAGTTATTACATCAGGGCTTTATACCTTGTCTGTATTTTAAGATGTTTTGTGACTTACTTTTAGATTTCTTCTTTGGCCACGATTGGTGGCCAAGATGTGAAGAGAGTGGCGTGGAACATCCTCTCTCGGATGTTCACAGAAGAAGTGGCCAAGACCATAAGCTGGAAGGGAGCAAATGGCAAGAGGGCATTCAGTCACATGTCATCAAAGACACTAATGTACCGTAAGTCACTTTAAGTATTCAGCTGCAGGGAAGGGAAGGGAAGTGTAACGGCTCCCACACACAGCTGCGTGCGGTGCAATGCTGGGGTCGGCTGAAACTGTAAACGGTGTTGCCAGATTGGGTTGAGTGATTTACGCCCAATCATGATCGAAAACCCGCCCCCTTCATCAAAAAATCCGCCCCAACAACGATTCTGTCACAGATAAACAATTTAACTCCAATCTGCCCTGCAATTTAACTTTATCTGCCCGCCTAAGCCGGTGTTACAATATATTCGGTTCCTGGAATATCTGATTCCAATGGGTGGAGCTACCATGAATATTCACAACACCATAGCGTGGCGGGGCGACAAATACAAGCGAGTGGAACACATTATTAGCACTTTAGATGGTGTTTTGTTCTAAACTACTTCTAACTGTTCGTTTCTCACGAATGACTGAGATTAAGCTTTTTAAATGTCTATTATTGCATGTTTAAATAAATATTTACAAATATGTTCTTGTGTTTTGATTCTGTCTCCCAAAGTTGTCTGTAGGCTATTATTGAAATAGCTTTTATATAATAGGATGATAGCTCAAGACAAATTAAAAAGTATTCTCATTTAAAGAATATAATATATATAATTTTTATAATGTAAAACAATATGCATGAAGTTATACCTGTCCTAAATACGATCTAGATTGTTTAAAATTGATAAACAAAAACATCTGCCTCAACATATTTCTGTGTAAAAATTGATTTTTTTTAAAGCATTCATTCATTAACTCGAAATTACTTTTAAAGTAAGATACAGTGTCTTAAAATTACATATTTTTTTCATATTCATCTGTAAAAACGAGAGTGTTAGACAAGAGAAAAACATGGGATCAAGGACAAAATTAATAAAGCAGGACCAATAAAATATTTACTATATTATTCAAATATGTATTTATAAATGTACCTTTCCTTAATTTTTGTATACCCATGCCTTCTACACCAGTGTTTTTGTGTTCACTTGTTTACAAAAAGATTACATAAGAATGATAACATTACTAAACTGATAAGATGTAGGCCTAATTTTTATGATTAATGGTTAGTCATTATTATCAATTAATTTGACCAACGTTCTAAAGCATTGCTAGAGAAAACAACTGTTAATGCATCTGAAAGCTTAACATTTATGACAACCTTTGATAAAGTAAAGGTTGTGTATCAAAAAGATTTTCAGTTGAGTCAGTATAAAGCAACATCCAAAGCATGCAACATGCAACTCCAAGGTCTTATGTTGACTTAAACAATCAGCCTATAATTTAAAGGCTATTTTAATAATATGCAGAAAACTTTGGGAGACAGAATAAAGACACAAGAATTTAATATTTATTTAAACAGCAATCACACACCTTTTAAAAATACTAATCTGTCATTCATGAGAAATGAACAGTTCTATATCATAGAATGTCAGCAACAACTCATTTGGAAAATTTGGAGAAATTTAACCTTAAACCTCTAATGTAGGTCTTCCAACGCTTCCTACAGGATCAGGTCTGTAATTCTTCAGGTAAACTCAGACATCCCAACCTGCAAAAAGTCATTTCAGGGAGGTATTTTTGTTTTCATGTAGCCTTGGCAACTAGCCTGAATAATATGCAGATGAAATGAAACTTGTCAACTCACCTCAACATGCCTTTTGCAATCATTTAACCTGCCATGGGCAATGCTAGAGCAAGACTGTAATTATGTTTTACATCTATAAGACGGGTACTTTTTTTTTTTTTTGTGGCACTCTCCCTCTGCCATGGTGCTCCTGTTTCTAGATAGACATAATTGATTAATTTTGTTCGGGAGAAGAGTTAAAAGCCCGCCCACACTGACAATTGATTGGTTGATTTGCAGAAACAGGCCAATCAGGATGCTCTCTGTCTGACATGCGCTTCGCACACACGCACATTAGCACACACACGCAAGGTCTCTCGCTCCCTCTCTGCCGTGCGCGCGCTACACGGTTTGAAACACAGTATCTGTTTCGCATGCGCGCTTTTGCTCGCTCGGTCTAGATTCTGGGAGATTTTAACTAATTTGCGGGTCTCAGGGAGCCGCTTTCAATATGCGGGAGACTCCGGGAACTTCCGGGAGATTTGGGATGTCTGAGTAGTTAAGCTTAACTTCGTTCAACTTTAATACCAGTTTGAAATAAATAATCCATAAAACAAAACTAGGCGCTCACGCTAATAATTTCTGTTCCACTCACTTGTATTTGTCGCCCAGCCCATGCTATGGTCTCGTGAGTATTCATGATAGCTCCACCCATTGGAACCAAATATTTCGGGAACCGAATATATTGTAACACCGGCTTATTTTCCCCAGCCGATGAAGTCAAAAGATGCCCTATCTGGCAACACTGATTAATTCCAGCCAATAACTGGGCAGCCCATGCTTAAGTCATAAGTAGCCTACCAAATGCATGCTGAATTTAAAACCTCATTTTGTGTCTACAGGTGCTGTACGTGCAAATAGTTTGTGTCGCACAGCCACAGACACAGACATTCAACGTTATGCCATAAGATGGTTTAACTTGGCTGCAGACCGTGGTGCGGCAAGGAGGCGCCTGACCAACCGGTCTAACCAGGCTGAGGCAGATGATTAGGCTACTTATGGTCATGTTTTCTTTTGTTAAATAAAATGTTTTATTTGTTTCAAATTGTTTCAGTTTTAATTTAAATAGTCTGTCGCAGGCTACATGTTGTTTTCCAATTCAGAGACCATGCCCTTTACAAATTCCATTGGCCTGGAGCCCAGTGTGTTTAAACCCCACCCACGATCAACTGCAAGATAGAATACAACTAACTTACTGCTCCTTTTCAATAATCCGACTTGCATTCCAATACAAAAAAAAAAAACGTATGTTTGCTACTTATGTCTCATGTCAACTGTAAATGGTTACATACAACTTAACAGATATAAAACACATTCCCATTTCCCAGAATTTCATTATAATCAGAAAACATCTCCTCTTGTAGTACTTACAACTAGTCTTCCTGATCCTAGCACTTAGAACTGACACTCTGTTTAAAAACAGCACTCACTGATGCTCTTTTTGTACTCTACATTTTATATATATATATATATATATATATATATATATATATATTTGTTGAGAGAATTGCCTTAAAAAGAAAACTGTGTAGGCTAGCATGTTAGTCGCTTTGGTTAAAAATGCGTCAGCCAAATGTAATGCAGCCTAATGTATCACATACCAAAACCCAGAGACACTTCAAGCCTCGGATTTCACAGCTATTTCTTCTCCTGACATCTTTAACAAGGCACAGTTCAATCACGTTCACACACTGGATTCACTGCATGAATTTTGGATGAGGAGGATGTTATCAGGCAGTGTGGTGGAAAAAAGTGGCATTGCAGACAGAATTTTATGAACGGGTCCAAAACGGACCCGGGCCGGATACGATGCTCATATGACCGGGTCCAAAACGGACCCGGAGCGGATATGCGGCTCATTCGCGGATCCAAAGCGAAGCCGGGGCGGATGTACCCATTTATGTACGGATACGCAAAGGGACCGCAGCGGTGTCGGGCCGGATCCGCGAGCCGCCACCGAGGCGTATCCGCCGCGGTGTGCAAGTGGACGCAGTTTCGGATCCGCTTTCTGGATCCGTTACGGAGTTCACTGTACCTCCGCGGCGGATGCGTTTCGTAGTCAGTTTGCTGTCTGGGTGTGCGCGCACGCGCTCCGAGGGACGGGTGGTCACCCTACCTGGCACACCCGTCTAGAGTGTGTCCACCTTTGTGTGTGGGTCCATGTACATGCTGAATCGACAGGTAAAAAAAAAAAGCCTCAAGTCCAAATATTCATTTCCGAACAGGCTCCGAAGTGCCGATCTGAATCAACCGAGTCGCGAACAGGCTCCGAAGTGCCGATCTGAATCAACCGAGTCGCGAACAGGTTCCGAAGTGCCGATCTGAATCAACGGAGTCGCGAACAGGCCCCGAAGTGCCGATCTGAATCAACCGAGTCGCGAACAGGCTCCGAAGTGCCGATCTGAATCAACGGAGTCGCGAACAGGCTCCGAAGTGCCGATCTGAATCAACCGAGTCGCGAACAGGCTCCGAAGTGCCGATCTGAATCAACCGAGTCGCGAACAGGCTCCGAAGTGCCGATCTGAATCAACCGAGTCGCGAACAGGCTCCGAAGTGCCGATCTGAATCAACCGAGTCGCGAACAGGCTCCGAAGTGCCGATCTGAATCAACCGAGTCGCGAACAGGCTCCGAAGTGCCGATCTGAATCAACGGAGTCGCGAACAGGCCCCGAAGTGCCGATCTGAATCAACGGAGTCGCGAACAGGCCCCGAAGTGCCGATCTGAATCAACCGAGTCGCGAACAGGCCCCGAAGTGCCGATCTGAATCAACCGAGTCGCGAACAGGCTCCGAAGTGCCGATCTGAATCAACGGAGTCGCGAACAGGCCCCGAAGTGCCGATCTGAATCAACCGAGTCGCGAACAGGCCCCGAAGTGCCGATCTGAATCAACCGAGTCGCGAACAGGCCCCGAAGTGCCGATCTGAATCAACCGAGTCGCGAACAGGCTCCGAAGTGCCGATCTGAATCAACCGAGTCGCGAACAGGCTCCGAAGTGCCGATCTGAATCAACGGAGTCGCGAACAGGCCCCGAAGTGCCGATCTGAATCAACCGAGTCGCGAACAGGCCCCGAAGTGCCGATCTGAATCAACCGAGTCGCGAACAGGCCCAGAAGTGCCGATCTGAATCAACCGAGTCGCGAACAGGCTCCGAAGTGCCGATCTGAATCAACCGAGTCGCGAACAGGCTCCGAAGTGCCGATCTGAATCAACGGAGTCGCGAACAGGCCCCGAAGTGCCGATCTGAATCAACCGAGTCGCGAACAGGCCCCGAAGTGCCGATCTGAATCAACCGAGTCGCGAACAGGCCCCGAAGTGCCGATCTGAATCAACCGAGTCGCGAACAGGCCCCGAAGTGCCGATCTGAATCAACCGAGTCGCGAACAGGCCCAGAAGTGCCGATCTGAATCAACCGAGTCGCGAACAGGCTCCGAAGTGCCGATCTGAATCAACCGAGTCGCGAACAGGCTCCGAAGTGCCGATCTGAATCAACCGAGTCGCGAACAAATATATATATATATATATATATATATATATATATATATATATATATTCTAAGTAAACAACAATAGCCCAAGTTTAGTAAACATTTTTTATTCAGACTATAAAAAATAATTCTGCATCTATTTTTAGGTGTGCCAGCTGCCACTGTGGGTGGCACAGGCACACCCTGGCACACCCGTGGCTACGCCACTATAAGCAGTAAAGCGGTTAACGTTACCTCACCTGAGTATGTTTGTAGACATGTTGGATGTTTAGACATGGAAAGAAGTTATCTTCGGAATGGAAATATGGATTTTTCATTTGTAAACATTATACTTTTTTCTCTTATTTCCGTTAATGTCATAAAAAGCGAGCTAAGCCAGTAGAAGTGCTGCCAGTGTTTCGTAAACATGGCTGAAGGCGCAAAAAGTGGAGGAACAGACAAACTGATTCAACTGAGCGAGTCACTTAAGCTGGAAGCGCTCCGAGTGATTCAAACTCAAACTCGATTCACAAGCAAAAAACAGCTCAAAGGAGCCTTTCATTTTCGAGTTTCGATATCGCTTGTTATAACTTGTTACATGTTGATATCAGTTAAACCATTGCGTCGCAAAACGAGTCACTGTATCGAATCGCTCCAATTGGATTGTGTATTTTTAAATCATCAACTTTGGAGAGGAATGTTGTTGGTTATACAGAATCAAAATTTTGAAAATATTGCCTGATTAATGTTAACAAAATAGCTCTCTTCATGAATTATGAGTATGGTAGCTATCATAGCAATAAAGACTTAAAATAGATGACATGAAACTGTGGTCAAAAATCTATCATAAATGCAAAAACATTTGGTTATTTTGATCAAAATCAAACCTACACCGTAGCATACATTGTTAAAATCCAAAGTTTTGTCTGTTTCTATGGACCTGACATCAAATGAATCAACAATTAACAGTTGTATTTTTATTATGTAAAGTTAACAAAGATAGAAATAATAAATTATACACACACACACACACAAGGCAATCACACACACACACATATATATATATATATATATATATATATATATATATATATAAATACTGGCAATAAAAACAACAATGTATTTACTCATTGTTACTTAGTTACTTAAAGCATTAATTAAATGTATCTAATGGGACCTTGTTGTAAAGTGTTACCATAATTTGAAATGAAACATTTCAAAATAAAAGCATCAGAATTATGGACCCCATTGCATTTTGTTGTAATGATCACTGTCACCCAAAAGCAGTCCGACTGTACTCCAGGGTCATATTAAACGAGTGTTAAGGGTTTGGTTTATGACCATCTAAATCAAATCCTAATTGCCAGGCCAAAGGACAATTATAATGGCGGTTATCCAAGAGGCTCCCTTCTCTTTGAAGAAATGGTACTCAGACAAAAGTCCCAATTACACCCAGTTCTCCTGGGGCTCGGAAACAGGCAACGTGTCCTCAAGACTGAAACGAGATCCCATTCTGCGGTAAGCCTACTGTTTTTTCACCTTTTTGTAGCTTCTATCTCTCCATTGGGTCAGACACCCAGAGTGCGAAGCTTACTTCAAAAACACTGTTAAATAGGTGTAGAGTCCCCCTTCAGATTCACACTGAAGGAGTCTGCTTTCAAAGACACACTAGAGGATCCTTTTGAAGAATGAGCGGCCCGAGGTTACTCATCCGTGGACTCAATGAATCCTTTCAGAGTGGGGTACTCATACACAGACAGACTCAACAAAACGTGTTTGCTCACAAGAGGGTCCCCAGTGCAAGAAGACCGAGCCGTGCCATCACTCCACAACTGTCCATCATCTCAACATTTGCTTTCAAAGCGATTCAACAGGCCAGAAGAGAAAGAAACACTTGAAAATACAAACGATTTGATCTTCCTCGGTTGACTTATTCATGCAGATATAGACATATTAACATGATTTTTTGGTTACATGAGCATTAGATTGACAATCTTGACAACAAATCCTCATAATCTGCTTTTCTTGTACAGAAAATGTACAGAAGTGACACTCTGGAACAAAGGATCTTCTAGACTCCTACATTGTTGGAGTCTAGCGGGCCGAGCAGCTTGCATACAACTTCATGATTTAGAGCTTTTTTTTTTGTCCTCTTGTACTCGATGAAGGACTAAAACCCAGAGGATATTTTTCCTCCTGCTTTTTGAGGAGCTGATGTTTCTTATAATTGTTCACTGAAGTGAATCAGCCTCCACAAAACACTGCAGCACATTGAGAGCACTAGCAGAGGGCACAGGGAAGGTGACCAATTGGCAGTGAGAATGAACTTAATCCCCTAAGCTCTTGTCGGGGCTTGTCTTTGCTGTCCCTTCTTCCCTAGAAAAGACCCCGAATGTACAAAGCAACTCAAACAAGAGCTCCCACTCTGAGCCTTCTGAATGCTCATGAAAAAAAAAAAAACTCCTGGAACATATCTGTGCATTTTGCCAACTGTTTGGGGAATGAGCTTGCAGCTGCATTTTTTTCTGTCGGATTTGGAAGTGGCAACATTAGAAAACCAATGCTGGAAAAAATGGTCCAAACTTAACATACATAATTTCCACAAATACAGCTTTTGATTATTAACCTCAAAAGGTTTACCAAACTTGGGACATGTTTAAATATAGTTCCTCTATAATATTAGAACCCTGATTTATGCTTGTGTTACTTTATCAAAATCAGAAAACATGCATCAGAATAGACATTTATACACTTTAACTCTTATTTACAAAATTTGCCTTACAAAAATTCAAATTTGCTGCTTGTTAATAGGATCTAAAGTATGGTCATGCAGAATAAGGCATTAATATGTGCTTTATAAGTAATTATAAACAGACAATATTCTAATAATATGCATACAAGTTAATAGTGAGAGTTTGGTCCTTAAAATAAAATGTTACTGAAAATATACAGTATCTAACATATATAAATTATTGTAACAAATATATGGCATTTATGCATCTAATGGTAAAAGAAAAAAAAACTAGGTCATGGAAAGTGCCTCATATTGCCAAATCTCAGTCAAGTGTTTGATTTATAGGAACTTTCAAATATCTCAAAGATTGTATTTTCCATGAAATCGGTGACATTTAATTGTTAGTATTCTCATAAAAGGGTTCAGTGTCTTACAACTTCATGAAAACCCCAGCTTCAGTTTTTTTGTTACGCGGGAATATGTCATTCAAAATCTTTTTTATAAGTCTCCTCCATTTCTCAAAAACTAAATCAAATTCATATCATCAGACATCATGATGACAATAATTTACTTTTTTTTTATTTATCCTAAATGGAACAATTATTTGCTACAAATATAACTAATATTTGACTGATTTGGACATAGAGAAGGATTATCTAAAAGGAAATGAGAGGCATCTCCTTCATGACAGCGTTACTTCAGAAGTGTCCTGTTAACAGCATGGATAATAAGATTACTCTTAAAGTCAAATCTTCCCAGAAGTCACTTGTGATTGACTGATCCTCAGCCAGGTCTACATGCTTGATCTTATAACCAAAAATAATCCTATTTTACTCAAACGGATTCCTTAACCGCATCTGAAGATTCAAGTCAACACCTCAAACCTATTTATATTAGTTCTACCCTAAACACATTATTTGACCACCAACAATCTTGATATTGATGCCTCTGCATTTATTAAGATCTCAGCAGCTAAAAACATAAAGACAATTCAAAATACTTAAGCACACATGAATTAAATTAATCAAAATGCGAGACTTTTTATGCAATAAACTATAAAAAAAAAAATTATATAAAAAAATTGATGCATATCAAAGTATCCGATATTGACCGAAAACATGCCATAACAATAGAAAAACATTTTAGTATTAAATATAACAGGAAATTATACAGGAATAATATAGCAGTAAATAATTCATTACAGTAGCAGTGCTTCATATATGTATGATCTTCTTTAAAAATAGGGTTAAAAACAACTGATACTTTATTAATTGGAGAAACAATCAAAAATGTTATTAAAATACAAAAGAACAAAAAAAAAAAATCAGGATGAGAACAGATTTATTTTGTTATGAATTTATAGAACTGTACATGCCTTTAATAAACGCTTGTAAAGAGGAGTGAAAATCAGCAGTTAAAAAAAAGCTTTAGATTGTCAGGACATCATGAGCTGTATCTATACTGCCCTCTACTGTTACTGTCAAAACTTCTGATAATGTTCCTTCAAACACTGAGAAAAAAACCAAATAGTCTATATAAATAAATTAATAAATATAATACACTGTATACGTCTAGATTAAGTGAAATGCACCCATACAGTAGTCATTTAATCAGTCTGCAGTTCAGGAATATCACTCTAAATGTTTTTTCTCTGCTGATAAGACCACTGATTATATGTTACAGACTGCATATGCTTTGCTTTACTTGCATTTCTAACTGTTATACAGAGAACAATGTTACTGAGCCAAGAAATGTGTTTTAAAAAACAGTTATGAAAGTGAGCTGAAATGTAATTTAACCTTTAGGTACAAATAATAGAATAAAATATCATGTGACATTTTTAAGAAATTTCGAGAGGTCGGTCAGTTTCAGTGTAACAAGTCAACAAATGCACAAAACAGATTTATCCAATTCATACAAAATAATTTCTAGCACAGATTCACAGACTCATATTTTAATTTCACTGACTGCTTTGGCACAATACTTTATGTTTATAAAAATGAAATCAATTTAATACTGGATTCTTACTAGCCAATTTCAGACAACACTCACACATGGGAATATATATATTAACAGTGATATCTAGTTCGAAAGCAAATTGCTCTTGAGATTGATTTGGTCTCGGAGCTCAGGTGAGGTTGTCACGCTGCTCTTCAGACTCTGGTTTCTTGCTGAACATCGTGGAGAGTTCCTGTAACAGCAGTTCCTGTTGGGGGCTACATGATCTGTGGGACCTGTGTTTACCTGGGACGCGTAGAGAGTCCTCCTGGCCCAAAGTGTCTATAGACTCGCCAGAGGATAAGAGAGAGTGAACAGGGTTTGATCCAACCATGCGTTCCAGGGAGAAGGCCTTCCTCTGTCCGAGGCTGACGGGCCGTGCTGGCACCTCCTGTGTCTCTGTGTGAGCACTGGACAGGAAGCTAGTTTCCAAAGACTTGAGCACCTGCAGACCGAAGTCGCCCACCTCCTCGTACAAAGGCTCCGAGCTTTCAATGCGCTCCTCAAACGAGTCCTGCTGCACCTTCATGGGCTGAGTAGGAAAAACAAAAAAGACAATGGGAAGACATACCAGTTGGTCAAAAAGATATCTGTAGTGCATTTCAAATCAGTTAATTGTATGGGCCCAAGCCTTTAAACCAATGAAAGGCCATCCACTACAGGCACTTTAAACATAGTTCTGAAATAGTTTTGAAAAACTCTACACAAAGATTGAATTCAAATCAAAACCACAGCAATATGATGATAAGAGAACCCAATGTTCAATAAATAAATCTAGGGATAATGATCATATTCAATTCTTATCAGAAATAATGAAATTTGAACCTTAAAAATAATAATAAAAAGATCAATAGTTATAACAGCAATATTTTATTATGATTATTATTGCTAATATGATTATTATTATTATTGTATACTACAATCATATTGTGTTTTATTATTATAATAATAGTTGTGGTATACAATAATAATAATGATAATTATTATTATTATTGTTTTTGTTGTTGTAGGACCTTATATATTTATGCAACTATATGAAGCAAGACTTTTTAAATGAATCTTAAAATATTACACACACTTTGTAATAATAAGTATTATTATTATTATTATTATTTTATTATTGTCGTTGTTTTATGACATTTGTTTTTATTAACTATTAAATCAGCCCTAATATAGTGAATATACCATTACATAAACCTTATACTACAAACTACTATAAAATAACTAAAGTATATTATTATAATTAAATTATTATTAAATAATGTTTTATCTTTGAATTTTCTTAATATATAAATGAGTGTGTGTATGTATATATATATATATATATATATATATATATATATATATATAAACAAAATTAGTCATAAATATATTATAGTGAATATACTAGAATATACTATTATAAGAACCTTATAATAATAATTTTTTAAACTACTATTACTATGTTATGCGTTTATTGTTATAATTGTTGTTGTTGAAGTATGACATTACATTTAAATTTACATAGAAAATAAACAACAATATATATATATGTTATAAATATTGTTTAATAAAGAAATAAATGAATACATGCATACATACTATCTACTATCTGCTATTTTACAACAGCTTTGAATTTAAAGCTCAACCAATCAGACCAAACTATGAAGCTATCGGTTTAGAAAATACAAGCATATGAGCTTGCGTACACAGATGTGTACATCCAAAGCAAATCAGTATCGTGAACGAAGATAATAAAACTAGATCTTAACCATACAGGTGATAGGTTCTGAACACACTGGGGACTGTTATCTCATGAGAATACCTGATGTCTAATTAGATGATCTACCATTATGCGAACAAAAGAGGTATTTGTGGTTAGCGGGACATACGCAGAAAGGGATTCGACCCTCAACAATGTTAAAAACAAATTACTTCCTTTTTCTGAGTTGAAACTTTTGTCTCAGTATCAGAGAGACATCATCAAGATAATTGCCAGATTCATTGAGGACAAAAGCATGCAGCCCGCAGACAATTTGCTTGTGCAAGCTTTTGGGCCGGGATACACCAGAAGCTGTGTCTTTTCCCCTAAACACAAGAGGTGAAGCGAGCTCCCTGCCCTCCCTCAAGGCTACAGTTGCAGAACAATGCAGTAGAAGCTTTCTTCCTCCAAATGCATCCTGTCATATCAGGAAACCCTGCTTCCCAACAGGAATGGGGGGAAGGGCCGAGGAAGTCAAAGGGAATTCCTACATTAAGTATAGGCTTCTTTTGTAAAACACACTCCTAAATTTCTGAGCGCTTTTAGACGCAAAAGTCATTTGATACATTCCAAACCTCCTACTTTTACATTTCGACCAGCCACTGTAATCAGAGTAATTGTGACTGATTGTGTTGAAGAAATGGCAACAAAACTTGTATGCAAAGGTGTGAAACTGAACATCAAAGGAATAGTTCACCCCAAAATGACAATTTGCTGAAAATGTATGCACCCTCAGACCATCCAAGATGAGCTTGTTTCTTCATCTGCATTATGTCACTTGCTCAGCGATGGATGCTCTGAAAGTGAATGGGTGCCGTCAGAATTAGAGTCCGAACAGCTGATAAAAGCTGATTAAAAAGTAATCCACACCACTCCAGTCCATCGAACCTCCATGTCTTCTGAAGTCAAAATTTGTGTATTTGTAATAATAAAATCCATAATTATAACTTTAAATGATCACTTCTGTCCAAAGTCTATAATCTATAATAACTCTTCCTCCAATGAAAAAGTCCACCTCCTATTCTCCTCTTACATCAAAATCCACCAAGATCTGTTTTGAGCTGCTTGTAAACTGTGTCTGATTTATGCATATTTCTCTCCTGATTCAGAAAAGAATACTTTTTCACAGGAGAACGCAATGTTATGGATCGACAACTAGTAATGATTTGAAGTTAAAAATGTTAAACACGCAGCTTTTTTTCACTTCACCAGATGTTAACTGATGGAGTGGAGTGGTGTGGATTATTGTGATGTTTTCATCAGCTGTTTGGACTCTCATTCTGACGGCACCCATTCACTGCAGAGGATTCATCGGTGAGCAAGTAAGTGACGTAATGCAAAATTTCTTCAAATTTACTCATCTACATCTTGGATTGCCTGGAGGTGAGTAAATATTCAGCAAATTTTCATTTTAGGTTAAACTATTCCTTTAAAATAATTGTTATATAAAAAGCATTGGATTAATCTGCAGATACAAGAGAAATACTTACAAAGAACATTGAGAGAGCCCTTCTCGTGTGGAGCTTCCTCTGCAAAAATACACAGACAAAAAGTTAAGTCTCAAAGCAAAGACCAAGTGAGCATTACATGCACTGAACCACTGGAGGACGCCTGTGTGTCGTACCAGAGTCTGATTGGCGGAGAGCATGGTGGAGTTGGTATTGCTCTCCTCTCCTCTGATGGGCACAAGCGGCATGGTGCCAAACTTCTGCTTGGAAATGTCAGAGGAAGAGTGCCGTCTCATCACAGGTGGACGCAAATCATCATTCTGAGGGAGGGATGTTAATGTTAAGACACAGCTCTGAAATGTCGATAAACGTTCAATTTAAAACATGCTGTACCTGTGCTTTTAGTAAATTCGTCATCCAGTCCCATAATTCGGTCTCACAGGAACAGCTGAGGTACCTGTGAGGTCAAGGAGAGTGATTACTGTTCACTATGATGCTATACATAAGACACTTTCTGTCAAGCTTGTGCAATGCATTGCAAAGTAATATATAATGCTTTTGAATGCATGCATACTTATGTCCTATAATACACACTATTATGGTCACACTTCAGTTTGGGGACTAATTCTATTAACTATGATTTTGCCTAAAACTCCAAATTTTCGGCAAGTTAATAGTCAGCAAGGTAGTTGTTAAGTTTTGGATTAAGGGCTTTAGAATATGGACATACAGAATAAAGCATTATTATGTGCTTTATAAGTACTAATAAACAGCCAGTATGCAAGTAATATGCATGCTAATTTTAATTGTGAGAACTGGAACTTATAGTACAGTATATAACATGTGTGTATATATAGATATGTGTGTGTGTATGTATATAATGTATGTATATAAAAACAACAACTTACAACTGGTGTTTGTCCAGCATCACTGTTAATCCCCATCTGCAAGTAAACATGTTTGTTATTTAAAGTTCCATCAAGTTCACTGATGAAAAGAAGCGTATTGCTGGATGTGCATCTCACTTTGTAGGTGGTTTTAACTTCTTTCTGATCCCCATGTAAATCTTCAAGGTTTTCAGTTGCCACTCTTTCTCAGGTCTGTGGCTCTGTGATGTAGGAAAGATGCTTTTATTTTTAGTCTTCTCATTCATACAGAATCTTCTGACATGCTGTAAAGTAGAAGATGGTGGTGAACTCTATACATACTTTTTTGTCCTTCAACAGGAGCAATCTGTGGTCTTTAATTTGAAATGATCGCTCCTGGAATTTGTTTCCTTGCAAGAGTTTGGGCGGCTCTTCCCGACACTTCAGCACTCCAGACTTCACTATCTCACTCTTATAGGCTGCAGCCCACAACACACACAGATACAACAGACACAAGGTCAACAACAACACAGCTGTAGCATTTTGTACAATTTTGTAACGAGGTAAATCGTTTTTTTCTTTTTTTACATGTGACAAAATACGGCTTCAGAGATGTATAGTAATAGTTGTGTGTAGTAATAATTCAATGTGACAATGTGATATATTTTCTTTCTACTCTTTTTTTTTTAATATATATAATTTTTGTATACTCTACTGTTCACAAGTTTGGAGTTTTTTTTTTAAAGAAATTAACACTTTTATTTAGCAAGGATATATTAATAAATATTAAGCAGCATGACTATTTTCAAAAGCTTTCCATATAAGAAATGTTTTTGAGCAGCAAATAATCACATTAGATTGATTTCTGAAGATCATGTGACACTGAAGAATGGAGTAATGATGCTGAAAATACAGCTTTGATCACAGGAATAAATTACATTTGAAAATAAATATTAATCTGTTGTCTGAAATGTTAATAATATTTCACAAGATTACTTCCTTTTTTTTTAATGCATGCATAATAGAGCATACACTACCTTATTTAAAAACAACAAAAATCTCAAACTTTTGAAAAGCATTGCAATTTTTATGCATTTTCTTTCCTCAAGTTAGTGGAGAGACTAAATGGAATATTTGTACTTATAAACATTTTTGGATCAAATACTCAAGAAAATATTCAACACGTCACTATACTTTCTGAAAGTCATTTAATCTAATGAAATGAGAATGCATTCACCTGTGAAGATGTCAATAGCTTCTCCTCTAGGCACCTTCTTCACCACCAGATACGCCGAGCTGGGATCGGCCATTTTACACCACTGTAGCGCTTGTTCCAGAACCAACTCTTTGGGGTGAAGAGGTCGCTCTGCAGAAATGACATCCTGCATTTATCTATTGTTTCTCCCGGCCTTAAAAAACATTGCTTGCACTGCAGTGTCTGATAAACTTCAGTAGTGACTGAAGTGAAATTGTGTTGAATAGTGTGCATTTTGTTTTTACCAAGCTCTCCTTCCTCGATGGCCTCAAAGGTCATCCACACCTCTTTTTCCCCGGCAGGAATATTTCTCATATACAGCACCTGATTGGTCAGCTCCTCAGCACACATTGTGGGAGACACCTGTGGGAGAGTAATGGTTTGAGTCTGCCACCGTGTGGTACTGCTGTGCAACAGCAACATAAAATAAAAATTTATGCTTTTTTTCACAATATTATTTTATGTATGTTAGCTTTGAGGCCATCTATATGCTAGCATAATAATAAATGTTGAAATCAAATCCTGCCTAGGGATGTATATACACATAATTTTATACACATTTTTGTGTTTCAGAAAATTGCATATATATATATATATATATATATATATATATATATATATATATATTTCTTTTTTCTTTTTTCAAATATGATTACTTACTTTCAAAGTGATGCAACAGTCTGGTAACTTTTCTTCTAAATATACTTCAATAATCAAGTCCCCTGCCTGTGAGAGCTGGAAGAAACATATGAAACTTATTCAAATATAATACTATATATAATTTTATTTTATTTTTTATTTTTTTTACTCTACCTGTGTGTCTCTCCAGGTGGTTATCAAACTGATTTCCAGTTCAATCTGAGTTTGATGTTCTTCATCGATCTGACCAAACACAAAAAATAAACCTTTAAAAAGCATCAAAATTATTCACATTTACACAAAACTGCATTCCACAAAATTTTTTAAAAAATGGTACTACTATGTTTTTTGTATTTTTATACCACTGGGGTTCTATAGCATTCAAAAATTTGCATGATATTCAGAATGAATTGATTAATTTGTTCCATGGTATTTATAAGTACTGTCCCTCTTCGCTATGGGGCTGCTATACTTTTGCTATAATATCATGCAATGAAGTTATTTACTTACATCAAATATATACAAGTAGTTATCGATGAGGTCTTGTATGATTTTAACCTCATGTTCCCCTTTGCCATCAGTCTGAAACAGGCTAGGAGCGAAAAGCAGGGACAGGTTCTTAGTGCACATCTGATTGAGATCAGCACACTTCTGCACCCTAAGAGAGAGAGAGAGAGAGAGAGAGAGGAAGAGAAAGACATGTGAGAGCTGCTAGAAATGAACACAGACCAGACGTGGCTGAAGCAGATTCAGAAGAAAGACTCACCTGAAGAGATGACTGATGAGAGCTGCTAAAGTCATTCTGTTGACCCGAGGTAACCCTCGAATCAGCTCTTTGTATCGGTCCAAACGCTGTGGCTTTTGAGGGATCTCTGCATGTAGTATGAGAAATCACTGAGACAACTCAAACTAGGCAAAATCCAGTATGTTTGTTGTCAGTTATACAAATGTTCTGGGTTGTTCAAAACTTCAAGTTTATGGTTGTAAAATCCACTTTTTTAAATATGCATTTAATAAGCATTTATATGCATTTAATGTACAGAGTGAATCTTACTGTATTCCTTTTAAACCACTTAAAATTACTCCGTAAAATTAACTGAAGAAAAGTTTGCAAACAAGTTGTCTAATTAGTCTTTTTTGGGTATCTGTTTGTGTTACCGATGCAATTTTTGTACTTTCAAAAATTATGCAATTTTATTAATTCATTAGTAGGACTGCTCAACTGTGATTGTGATTAAGAATATATTACAGTATTTTGTTTTAACAAAAAAATGCACTACCATTTCAAAAGTTTGAGGTAGGATGCATTGAATTTATCAAAAATAACAGTAAAGACTTTTATAATGTTATAAAAGATTTGTAAATTCAGGAAAACATTACTTTTTAAAATGTATTCAAATAGAAAATTCTAATTGTAATAAAATGTCACTGAATTATTGGTTTTTACTGTATTTTGATCAAATAAATGCAGCTTTGGTGAGCATAAGAGACTTCCACATAAAAACTCCAAACTTTGGAATGCTAGTTTATGTGTTCTATAAAAAACAATTTTTAAATGGCATTTCAAAGAAAGTGTACGGTACTAACTGGCAGCTTCCCTCCAGAAGGGGTGGAGATCTGCCATGAATATAGGATCATCAATCTCCCGAAAGAACCTTTTCAGTACATCCGTCACGTCCTCGATGAAGTTATCTCCAATACGGAGTTTCACATTGCGGGCGTCCTTACGAAACTCCTCCATCAAAAGCTTGATTCTGGACTTCGCACCATTTTTCCTGTATATCCCCTCATGGCCCAGACCTGTGTAAGAGAGAGCATTTGGACTTCAATGTTAATTCATTTAATAATTATTTAGGCCGGGTGGAATGTCTTCAGTACAAAGCACAGGGATTTCTCACCATACTGAGTTATAAAGGCAATGCAGCTGTCGACGATGATGGGGATGTCATTTCTGCTGAGCTGCTGGTCTTTCAGGGTGTTTCCTTTCCCTCCCGCTGCCTTCTGAATGTCTGCGTACCACAGGGAGAAATCGGTCCTGCCCATGCCCTGCAGATGCAGAGTCCTGCAGACAGACGCATTATATTTTGTTCACAGAATAATGGGACTTTTTCTTTGTTGTAATGAAATGCAATCATTTGCAATAAGAACATGGAAGTGTATTAAAGGAATAGTTCACCCCAAAATGAAAATTTGTTGAAAATGTTCTCACCCTCAGGCCAAGATGAGAGTTTGTTTCTTCATTTTGGAAAGTTAGTATTACATCACTTGCTGCAGTGAATGGGTGCCGTCAGAAATAGAGTCCAAACAGCTGATAAAAACATCACAATAATCCACACCTCTCCAGTCCATCAGTTAACATCTTATGAAGTGAAATGAAATAAAACCATAAAGGTGTTTTAACTTTAACCCACTGATGTATTTGTTTAAAACTGTTTTCACTTCTATGCATATTTCTCTCCCGATGCAAATGAGATGACTTTTTCACTGGAGAATTATGAATTATGGATTCTAGCCGGATACAACGGTTTGAAGTTAAAAACATCTTAATGATGGATTTGTTGAACAAACACAGTTTTTTGCTTCACAATTGATGGACTGGAGTGGTTTGGATTACTGTGATGTTTTTATCAGCTGTTTGGACTCTCATTCTGACGGCACCCATTCACTGCAGAGCATCCACTCCAAATCTGTTCTGATGAAGAAAATTACTTCATCTTGAACGGCCTTATGGTATTTTTTAAGCAAAATACATTTTTGGGGAGAGCTATTCCTTTAAGAAAGCAAACAGGTTTCATTTTGGCTTAAACATACACATTAAAAGAAGTCAAAGACCCACCTTCCTTTCTCAACAAGAACCAGGATGTCCTTCTTCTCATGGTTCTCTGTTTCCGATGCAATGCCTTTATTTTTAACCCAAGACAAAGACTGATAAGTACATAGCTCATTTATTAATCCCTGAGGGTATATTTAGCAGCAGTTTCACAGTGATTGAGCTAACGGACTCACTGAGCTCCTGTAGGCGTTTCAGGTTTATAATATCCTCTGCGGCTCCATCATTTCCAGGGCATATGAACAGGTTGGACTTCTGCAGAACAAAGAAGCCTTCTTTCCACTGCTGTGGGTCTAGCATGGCCTTGTAGTGCAGGACGCCCACTCGCTCGAACTCTCGCGCCAGCAGACAGTGACAGCTGAGAGGTGTGGTGGCCTGCCAGAGATCAAAACCCAGGTCAGAACCAGTGCACTGATGTGACAAACTATTTCCCGTCTACACAGAGAACAGCGTGACTGATGAATATTTACCTTCCCTATTGCTCTCGCCCAACTGTGCAACGCATCTGGAGTCTCCAAGCCAAACTGCATCAGTTTATCAGATGTTAGGTACAGTTCAAATGTGTATCGAAATCTGAGAGGAACAATGAAGAATCATATTGTTATGTTATGATTAAGATACTATGACTTATGTGACCCTGATATTAAGTAAAGATTGTGTTCCATGAAGATATTTTGTACATTTCCTACAATAAATATATCAAAACTTAATTTTTGATAAGTAATATGCATTACAATAAATTCATTTGCATAGATTTAAAGGGGATTTTCTCAGTATTTAGAATTTTTGCACGCTCAGATTCCAGATTTTTAAATAGTTGTATCTCGGCCAAATATTATCCTATCCTAACAAACCATAAATGAATGGAAAGATTATTTATCCAGCTTTTAGATGATGGTTTTGTGGTCCTGGGTCACATATGTCCTATAGGATGTTGGGTTATTCACTGAAACCCACTTGTCAATAAAGCCGCTGTTGTTGCTGGAGTCTGGTCGGCTAACTCCTAAACAGATGATGTCTTTCACATCGATCTTCATACTGGGCTCATGACATCTGTCAGACTCATAGAAGAGAATGGACTTCTCCACCGAACACCAGTACTTCTGAAAATCTGCTGAATAAATCAAATCAAACATGTAATTAAAGAAAACACACACACACACACACAAACACAAAAACAATCAAACTACAGTGCTGTTTCGTATCAGATGTCAGTATAAAGTCCAAGACCGCTGATGTTTTGAACTGAGCAGTAATCAGATGCTCATGTTTTACACTCGTCTGAATGTAGTTTTACAGTCTCTTTTAAGGTCACTAAGGCTGTATTTATTTTGTAAAAAAAAAGTAATATTGTGGAATATTATTAGAATTTAAAATCACTGCTTTCTGTTTGAATATATTTTCAAATGTAATTTATTCATGTAATGTGCAGCTGAATTTTCAGCATCATTACTCTAGTCTTCAGCGTCACATAATCATTCGAATATGCTGATTTACTATTGAAGAAACATTTCTGGTCATTAACAATGTTGAAAACGTTTGCTTAACTTTTTGGTGGAAACCATGATACATTTTTATAGGATTCTTTGATGAACAGAAAGTTTAAAGAACAGTTTTTAGTGTCACTTTCGATCAACTGAATGCATTTTAAACATTTCTTAAAAAAATTATTATTGAACACCAACTTTTGAATGCATTTTAATTTTTTAATGTTTTTTAGGTAAAATACCCATTTCATTTAATAAATACACAATCTGATGAGCAGTTAATTGTAAAAGTAATGCATTACAAAACTGCATTACTCCATAAAAAGCATTCATTGCATTGATTGGAAAGTAATGTTACTTTTTATCACCCGGGATGGGAATGCTTATTGTTTTTTAATAACAAAAAACACAATAGTTAATTTTTTACTTAACATAGAGACGGAAGAGATATCAGTTAATAAATGGGAAAAAAGTACTTGTGTTACTTATTTGTCAATTTAATTTACTTAATTTAAAAGTAGTGCGTTACTTTACTAGTTACTTGAAAAAGTAATCTGATTACATAACTTGTAATGCATTTCCATGCAGGAGTATGAAGTAGTTCTGAGTAGCTTTATTTTTACTGAATAGGTTCATTCTGCTCCTAAAGTCGCCTACCGTCTCTGGTTCTGCGGGATAATGTCCCTTTGTTCAAGGAGCTTGACTTGTAGAGGTAGCCGGAGTACAGGACGGGCTGCATGATCTCATCATAAACACAGGAATCTGAATCCAGAAAACTACGATAAGATACTTCACACCTCACTTTAGGATGACATATCCACCACAGTGTGTAATTGTATTGTAGTTGTAGTACAGAGAAACAAAGAGAGTTGCAAAAACATCAATACATTTTTTTTTTCATAATGTTCAAGATGTTGAATTTTAAAGGAACTGTGATTGAGTTTATTTTTCCCGTTTCCGACATGGTGCCTGTCAAATGAAATATTCCCCTTTAAGCAACATGTCTGTAGTGAAGTACTGGATCATACCTGCTGACTGTGTGTATGAGTAATGCGGGGATGCACGCTTATCGTTTCCGTTAGCGTCAGCGAGTCGCACGGCTTCGGCCTCCGCAAAAATCTGAGTGACTGTCTTCAGCAGGTTCTGCTCAGTCACAGCGGTGCACAGCGCCTGCAGGGTGACCACACACACACACAAACGTATACACACTTCAACAAATGCATCGCTAATTGCATATTTTGCCAAAGGACATTAAAAGCTTCTTCCAGAAGTCCTTCTATTCATTGCAGTCTTTTATTATCGCTCTTAATTATTTTCAATTCACGACACAGCCATCGGCTTATTCAGGGGTTCATAGGTAGCCTGGACACACAAATGATAGCCTTGGTAAAGTCCTGAGAATGAATAATACACACTAATCTTGGCTTGACCGCTGGCATAATACTTAGATGGCTCTAGCTATATTAAGACAGGATGTCCTCACTGGCCCAGCGCAGACTGATCTAAAAGTTTTCTTTTGAAGCAAAGCTGTTACTCCTGCGATAGTGCATTGCACTTCTCATTTGAGGAAGTATTCAGGGTATTTCAAAATTAAGTGTGTTGCAGAAGAGAAAAGGGAAATGCATTTATTGAGCAAAGGTGCTAAAAGTTATTTGGCTCTGAAGATAACTGAGAGCAATATTAACTCATCATTATCAAAGCGAAAGGATTATATACATCTTCACAAGGTTTCCACAAAGGTTTCAGTCAGTCATATTATTCAAGTTTTAGATTATTATTTTATTTATTTTAATTGTGCATTTACAAAATAATAATATTAGTAATAATAACAATATTAATAGTTATTATAATTAACTTATTTATTCTTTATTTTACCACCTATGTAATTGTGCATTTAAAACTAATAAAGTAATAATTAGTAGTATTAAATAATTGGGCATTATATATATATATATATATATATATATATATATATATACACACCAGATTATTATTATTTTACTTCCATAAATCTTCCAGGCCTGAAAACTCAATTTTAAAATTCCCTGATATTTTTTATTTTTATTTGTTTTACTGTGTGATTTAAAATGAAACACAACGCTTCTGAAGCATTTTTATTTTATTTACTACTGTATTTTGAAAACTATAAATAATCTTAAATACTTAATGAAAAATCTTAATGCCTGTTACACAAGTTATCACTGGTTTGCATGATCTGTCCCCTGTAGCTGTAAAAGGCTTATCTTTTACCTTAAGAAGTTCCTCTTGAGTGCTAAATCTGGGTTGAGGGTGGCGATATCTGCCTTCTCTGTATTTGTGTGTGATAAACTCTCTCCGCTGCTCTGGTGAGACATCACAGTCCAGCTCCTCAGTCACAGGAAGTCTGGCCGCCCAGAATTCATTGGCTCTATCATTGCCAAGCATTATGAAGAGCTAGAACACATAAACATAATGCCCCATTTGTAAAAGACCTTGTGGAAAAATCACAGGAATCCTGATAACTGGAATATAAGTTTGCAAAAAACAAAACAAAAAAAAACTCAGACCCCACGGCAACCCCTACCTGGACGATCTCATTGCTCCACACGCTGGTGTCTAGTTTCAGACTCTGCACTTTCGACACCATTGTGCCGAGACCTCGATGCTGGCCTGTAGGCAGACGGAACAAAAGAGGCACCACATCACTCTCCGCGCACCATTCATTCGGTTTGTCCCACTAAGACTTCCTGATACGGTGCCTCTGAGCCACTTTTATCTGTAGTGTACGGACCTCACATGAACTCTTAAATGAGCTTAGAAACTCTCAGCACCATCAGTATCAACCAAGACTCAACACTGCCATAAACCATGCAAGCTAGTGACTATTTGGAAAAGGGAAAACCAATTTCTGGTCTAATTCACAATTTATAATGCTGAACGTCATCGAGGTGATAAGTGACCGCCACACACCTGCACAGTTCTTGCAGATGACCACACACAGATTGATGGATGCCCAGTCCGGATTGATGGCTTTGCAGTCTGCACAGATCTTGTTGGACCTGTTGGACCAGATCTTCTCCGCCACCTCGTAATCAGATAGTGTTTCTGCTATAGACTCCTGCAGGGCCTCCATCCATTCCCTCTTCTCTCGCTCTGACTCTGCTGTGAAGCTGCATGGATGCACACAACCCTCTTAATGCCTATTAAATGTCTCTGGTCTGGCATGCTTTCTTTGTGGGAACAGACCTCTGTATGACTTCTCTACTTTCTTTAAGTGTGTAGTTAAATTTAGACTTTATTTCAATAACGTCTATGTGTGTGTGTTTGTTTGTGTGTACTATTTCTATACTGGTGGGGACTTAAAACCAGATAGAAAAGACAGTTCATACAGTATAAATCCATTACGCTTATGAAGAGTGCCCACAAGGATAGTAAACCAGACTGTGTGTGTGTGTGTGTGTGTGTATTACAAAATATACACTAGCATTCAAACGTTTAGGGTCTGTAAATGTTTTTTTCCCCAATAAATTTGTACTTTTATTCAGTGAGGACACATTAAATTGATAAAAAGTGATAGTTAAGACATTCATAATGTTACAAAAAATGACAATTCCAAATAAATCCTGTTCTTTTGAACGCTCTGTTCATCAAAGAGTGCTGATAAAACTGTATCAGGGATGCCTCAGAAATACTAAGCTGCACAGCTGTTTCCAACACTGACAACAATAAGAAATATTTCTTGAGCGGCAGTAATAGCCGCAGAAAATGTAGCTTAGTCATCACAGAAATTAATACAATCTTCAGAAATCAATCTTCAAATAAATAGGCATAAGAGATAAAAAAAAATCTCAACCTTATAAAAGGTAGCATATAAAAAAAAACCTTTAACCATAATTACAGTTTTTATTTTAAAATACAGAACTATATTAAATATTATGTATTATCTATTTTTAAATCTGCATATTTGTCTTTGTCTTTTATTTGAGAATTCAAGTCGTGTGATATGATGTATAATAGGACTTGTTTTTAAAGAAATTGCCTTATTGACCAATTCTTTTTTCTTGTTTTAAACCAAGGGCTATGAAAAATAAACTCAGCTCTAGATATATTTATAAATTGGAAATCATCAAATCACCGATTAAACAAAGTTTTAGCAGAGTTTGAAATGACTTAAAAGGGTACACTCGTACAAGCTACTTAACAGAAGCATAGCGTGACTTGAACGGTTTACCTGAAGGTTTTATAAGGTGTAATGAGATCAAAGCTCTTGCCCTTCCCATCACGAATCGTAGCACCTCTGGCCTCGATTACAGTAATTCCAAGTCCATTTTTAAAGCACTGCAGAACACATATCACAAAGAGCCAGCCTTTAACTAAGAATTAAACCTCCATGACGCATATCATTTAAGACTATTTTTGAATGAATTGCACATATGCTATTAGAAGTTTAAAAAACTCATCAAATGGCATCACACTGAGAGAAAAAAGTAAAAGTAAATCATTAGTACTAAATCTAGCGTAGTATGGCTATAACGTGATTAACTAATCACCTGCTCATTCTTGTACAACCAGATCTGCTCCATCATAATAGCTGTGTAGATCTTTGACTTGGTTCCTTTGAGCTCCAGGAAGCTGCTCTTTTGGCAGTGACTGCCAGGGCCAAAACGTGGGCGGCCGAAAACCAGCTGTTCTTTGACCCGCTCCTGCAACGTGCTGCACCATGTGCTCCTCTGAACTATGAAAAGAAATAAAGAGACATCTTAAGGTTTCGTTTGACCAAGTAAAAATTAAATAAGAAGGTAAAACACTTTTCAAAACATTATTTTGGAATATTGTGCCATAATAAATGCTTTAAGATTCCAGGAATCCAGGTTATGTCAATAATATATTATCTGCCATGAAAAATATATTTTTAATCATGGGTTTCAATTGCCAGGGAATGCATGAACTTTTAATTTAAATGCATTGTAAAGTCGCTTTTGAGCATCAAATGCATAAATGTAAATTTAGAAAAATGTCGTTATCTGCTAAAAATGCTGTGCTTACCATCATTATCAGCTCTGAAGACAAATGTCCTGTGACTTGTGACAACCTCAAATTTATTGTCTTTGGCTACGCGGACCATCTGTATGGCAGCTAAGGGGATCACACCTTTGGGATAAGCATCCTGAGGAAAAAACACCATTTGTGTTAGGAATAACAGTGTTTCAACTTACGTGACGTCTGCAGGAAAACGCAAGTGAATGTAGGAATGCTTTGGATTCTGAAGGTCTTCAGGAAGCCTGAAGTGCTTAAATGGGTTATATATCATCATATATCATGATGAATCGGTTGATTGTACTATGAAAACACCCTGCAGTGTAACTTTGGGAACACGAACATCCTGCCCAGCCCAAAAAGACTAACTTGCAAACCTTAAATGACTAAATAGTGTAACATAACATTTCCCAGACCAGCTGTGCTGAAAGGTTCAACACACACGTGAATTTGGTTGTCGATTAGCATCAACTATTGTTTGTGCAATATGCTTTTCATTCAGCCCAATGGATATTAATTTCACTCTTTGTATGAATAGACCATTCACCAGTGATTTGTCAAGATTTCTTGTATTGCATTTGGTGTGAAAGGGCCTTTACATGTCAACAGCATCTATTCAGCGTTGTTCACCTGTTTAACAGACTATTCAATGTTCACAATATGGCAGAGCTACAGATCTGCCCAAACACATGCAAAGATGGGATTTATGCCACAGCAATGGAAAGAGGGTGGGAAAACTGCACTAGCATTCAACGGTTTGGGGTCAATAACATTCTTTTTTAAAGAAATTAATATTCTTATTCAATAAAGATGCATTACATTGACGAAAAGTCACAGTTTCCACAAAAACATTAAATTCAGCTTTGCATCACAGGAATGCAACATACTTAAAAAAATATCTTCAAATAGAAAACAGTTATTTTAAAATGTAATAATATTTCACAGTATAACAGTTTTTCATTTATTTTTGATTCAATAAATGTAGCCCTGGTGAGCATAAGATAATTATTTCAAAAATCATACTGACCCCAATCTTTTCATATGATATGAAATGAGTGATAAATGCATGATATGACCCCTTCAATAATAAAACATCAGGATGTTTGTTCAGAATTGTTCACATGTAATCCTACCTTTTCACTACCAAAGTACATCAAGTTCTTCCCATCGAACTTCACATATCGTTTCTGGAACACATAGTTTCTATAACAGAGGAACAAAGATGACATCAGAGAAAAACAACTGCACTACAAAGGTCACATTTAATATAGTGCTGTCTGAAATTCTTCAAGGAGGAAATGAATCTAGACACTGGAAGACGTTAAGCAGAGGACGGGAACAAACAGCAGGAGAAGTAATGACAAACCGGCCGGAGAGGACAGACAGGGAGCAGAAACAGCCACTGAGGAGCATACAGAAGACGCAGAGATGAGATGAGAGCAGCAGCCCCGACGGGGCGTACCCTTGAGGAGAGAGCTTGTCCAGCCAGCCGCTGAGGATGGGTGCCGCCCGCTCGGACAGCGAGGTGAAGCTGGCGTAGGGGGAGATGTGGTCCTCATCCGTTTCAGTGGAGCCGAGGTTGTGAGGGAGAGAGAATGAGTGAGAGGCCGGGGACGGTTCACCCACAGTGCAGTATCCTGGAGAATCAAGACGCTTGAGCCACGAGTGATTGTGCTGCCTGTGGGGGGAGGAAGTTAAAAATATAAACTGTACAGTAATATTACTACACGAAACAAAAATCAGGTTTATGTTCCAGTAAAGATATGTAAAAATCCTGAAAACAAGCCAACAAGCAAACAACAAATAATACGAAGATGAAATGCATTTTTAACTAACTTTCTTAACATTTTTCTTAAGCCACTTTTTTTTTGTATTAAGAATAAAGGAAAATTTAGTGAGATTTACACTAAAAACAGCAAAACTGTCAGCAATAAAAAAAAAAGTTATTGTAATAATATATCATATAATATAATTATAGTCAAATGAACAGTTCAAGAAATGTTTCCTGAATTTTTTTTTTTTTTTTTTTTTTTTTTGAGAAATTAACCATTCAAGCATTTTCTAAATTATTATTATTATTATTAGTGTAGAATTTCAATTAATCTCAAGTATAAATGGAAAGCTAAAGATTGCAGTGGTTTTCTTCTGAAGTAAACAATAGTGGTGTGTGAGAAGAATACAAACATTTCAAAATGCAAATGAGTTCACACTTGAAATAAACATCAGAAACTGCTTCTACATCACTTCTTGCGTAAGCTTCAGGATGCACTTGCATCATGCTTCTGTAGGGGAAGGGGAAGGGGAAGTCATGGCCTAGTGTTCAGAGACTTTGACTCCTAACCCTAGGGTGGTGGGTTCGAGTCTCGGGCCGGCAATAACATGACTTAGGTGTACTTGAGCAAGGCACTGAACCTCCAACTGCCCCCTTAGTGCCGCAGCATAAATGATGCCCACTGCTCCGGGTGTGTGTTCACAGTGTGTGTGTCTGTTCACTGCTGTGTGTGTGTCTGCACTTTGGATGGGTTAAATGCAGAGCACGAATTCTGAGTATGGGTCACCATACTTGGCTGTATGTCACTTTCACTTCACTTTCACTTCACAACGTGCGGCTGTGCACGCTTCACCAAGCTATAGTGAACCTGTGTCTGACAACTGGTCGGAAGCAAGGGTTTATCATTTCAGAC
This sequence comes from Carassius gibelio, assembly GCF_023724105.1. NCBI lineage: Eukaryota > Metazoa > Chordata > Actinopteri > Cypriniformes > Cyprinidae > Carassius > Carassius gibelio. Next base: position 5,381,569 of record NC_068384.1, read on the forward strand.
TTTAAAATGTTAGTGTAATCCATAGACTGGGGTTGTATGGATAACTATCATGTGGAATTAGAGATGTCTGCTTTGAGGGTATCATCCACTTGCATTATATCTCTGCCAATCCAGAGATGGAGTGTTTTTCTATAGGGTGACCATACTGTAAATGCTTTTTTTTTTTTTTTTTACATTGGATTTGGCTTTTTTTTCTATTTTCATACTTGCTGAAGGTAATGACTGAAAAGCAGTTTTGGCAAAAACATACAGGACATAATCAACCAATTGTGGCATAAATAGCATCTGCTCTCTGTAGCTCTCACAGGACGTTGATGTCAAACACAGATCGGTCTGCGCAGCGCTGCTTCAAGTCAAAAGCAAGTATGAAAACAGGAAAGCAAAGCCAAAACCTGGATATTTTAGACAATATATTGATGTATCTGGGGAAAAGAGCATGTATGGTCACCCTATTTTCTAAAAATCTTCGTTTGTGTTCATCTGAGGATAGAAAGTCATTCACATCTGGGATGGCGTGAGGGTGAGTGAATTTTTATTTTAGGGTATATATCCATCTTACATTGGAGGATCTAGACTTACACATTCATTGACAGACACTACAGAGGCTGGAAGACACAAAAGCTCATCCAAGTAAACACACTGACTCTTTATCCCATTGTTTTAGGTGCCACTATGTGATTAACAGCTGGATTTAACACTGTGGGCACGACAAACATTCGGCTGTCTTTTGTTAAAGAACTCTAATGGTAATACTTGGACTTACCCATGTTCTCTTTGTTTATCTTCATTATTTGTAGTCTTTTCCTCACTTTTGGTCCTCTCAACCTAAACACATTCAACCATAAATAAACTGCAACTATTGGAAAACTCTTGGAGTAAGTGAGACAAAACTTTATTTTAGAGAGAATTTTTACTTTAAGTATCTTACCTGTGAATCTTGATATTGTCGCCTGCTGTGGAAAACAGTTTCACAGTACGGGTTGATCATTTCATCTTCTTCCTCAGTAGATACTATGCCAGTTAAACAGAAAATTGCAGCATAACATAAATTTGTAAGATAAAATGTAAATATTAAGTGCTAAAAATTTTAGAAATGACAGCATAGAGTGTAAAGCTCACTTAAGCCAAATTGTCCCACCCAGCATAGTGCTCAAAGCATAACATAAAAAGGCAAATATGCACAAGTGAGACAGTATATTCATGATGGATAGCAAGTTTTTGGTGCATTTCACTATTGTTCAAAACTTGTTTGTGAAATAAGGCCCAATCCCACTTCTACCCCTTAGCCCTTCCCCTTCGGTGTCTAGATTTTCTTTTGGTTGGAGGGGAAGGGGGAAGGGGGAAGGGGAAGGGCCAGACAGCCCTTCAAACGAAGATTTTTCGGGACCACACTTCAAACGAAGGGGTATGAATTATCTCAGCAACATGGCTGCTACAGCGAACAAAAAAACACATAAATGAAAGTTTTTTTGGCATAAATAAAGATTTTAACAAAAAGTAAGCATTTATTTTACGTTACATTCAATTGTGAGTTCATATTAACGTTCATATTCATAATCATATTCATGTTACTCAAAGAAATGTTTGCAAAAAATCGCTAATATTTGCTAACGTCATATCATTACAGACTGCATAATAGTGCCACGTCATACGTCTGACCAGGGCGATCACTCCCCCAATAATTAGAAATCACTAAACCATTTTCTCAAAAATTGCCTATTCGAGAGAGAGAGAGAGAAATGGAGGTTCCGTGTATTGCGTCTGTTCATTTATCTTTTTAGAGTGAGTTTACTTAAAAACAGCGATTGTATCCTCTCGTCGCTGGAAAATATAATGTAGCGATTCAGTATTTAAACTGTATTTAATAAAAATCGTGGGGCAGTGTTGACAAGTTTATTTTCTCCTGGATGTGTGAGCTGCGCGATTTCCGATATGTGTGTGTGTGTCAGTAAGCGGCTCATTAATACAGGACGATAATTAAAGGCTCTAATGCACACCAGTATATGTGTGTATTGTAAGAGCTAGACGACGAATGCTGATGACGTGTGATGTCATGGTAGTGGTGTCCCAATCCTTAGGGGAATATCTTCTCCCCTACCCCTTGACACTCTGTTTTAAGGGACATAGGGAAGGGCTAGGCGGAGGGGTAGGGGAAGGGGGATAAAATAGAATTGGGATTGGGCCTAAGGGCCCTATTTTAACGATCTGAAACGCAAGTGTCAAAGCGCGAAGCGCAAGTAAGTTTGTGGGCGGGTCTCGGCGCTGTTGCTATTTTCCCGGCGGGATAAATGGCTCTTGCGCCCGGCGCAAATCTAAAGTGGGTTGGTCTGAAGTAGCTTCATTATTCATAGGTGTGGTTTGGGCGTAACGTGAAATAAACCAATCAGAACTTCATCCAACATTCCCTTTAAAAGCAGGTGCGCAAGTTCCATTATGTAGCTATTGCTATTATTATGGCGTTTTTACCAGGCGCACGCCAGGAGCGGTTCACAGCCGAGGAGACTGATGTTCTTGTAAGAGCAGTGAAAGACAGAGAAGTTGTGTTGTATGGGGATGGGAGAAACCCACCCAAAATAGCGTCGGTTAAACAGGCGTGGGAGGAAATAGCCACAATTTGTCAGATGTCCTTATATACACATGTCTTGCCACTATTTGGCCAACAGGTCTGATCCTTAATTAGCCTATTAAAATTAGCCTGAATAATTTGTAAGCTAGATTTATGCCTATTTTTTCACATCTTCGTGGCACACCACAATGATTTCCGTCATCTCACGTGTTAATATTTTTTAGTGTAACAATTTATGATTTGCAACTGTTGCATCTGTGTAGATTACATGAGCAAAGTGTATGCGCGTTGTGCACGCTATACATTATGGTCAAGCATGCGCCCTTAAAATAGCAGAATGAACAACGCGCAACGCGCCACTGACTTTAGACTAGGTTTTTTCTGGTCAGTGGCGCAATTGTTTAATGGAACAGCAAAATAGCACCAGGGATTGTTTGCGCCGGAACACGCCTCCTTTTTTGCGCTGAACCGCCCAGGGAGCGCAAGTTCATTCACTAGTTTAGCGACGTGCTTCTGTGGAGGGAAAAGCGCGCTTTGCGCAGGTGCAAAATAGGAATGACACATGCGTCGGTGTACAAAGTCAATTGCGCTGGGTGCAAGATAGGGCCCTAAGTCTCTTTTGCTGAACAATGCTGCATTTATAGAAAGTGCAGTAAAATAAATAGTTCTGTTAAATATTATTACAATTTAAAATAACTAGTTCTATTTGAATTTATTGTTAAAAGGCATTTGACGCAAAGCTGAATTTTCAGCATCAATAATCTTCAACAATCATTCTAATATGCTGATTTCTTATCATTATCAATGTTAAAAACAGGAAATTGTGAAGTTTCCTTGACAAATAGAAATCTCAAAAGCACAGCTTTTATTTGTAACATGACAAATGTCTTTTTGATCAATTTAATGCATCCTTGTGGAATAAAAATATTAATTTCTTTCAAAAAATAAATTGTCCTGACCCCATACATTAAAGCACTAGAGAATACAGAATATAAACCCATTCCCATTATATTGCACAGTTTCCTTGCAGAGAATATTTTACATTATTCATTCAATGTAAAAAAATAAAGTTATAAATATTAGGAGGCGTATTAGGGTGAGTAAATAATATCATTTTCCACAACAAAGTTTAAGATAAGTGGTGGTTATAAACTTACCAGATGTTCTTTTAGGTGATTCAGTTGAGTTGGACTTTTCTAAAGTGCTATAGGAGGAGAAACTTTAGTTAGTTGTATGGGGATAAACAAAAAACTTTGCCATAGTCGAAGAACCACAATGCAGCAGAATGACAAGAGTTTACCTGTGATTATCAGTGGATGGGCTGACCTTCTGGCGTGGAGGGGGGACAGGTACAGAGCGACTCCAAAACACATGTGGAGTGTCTGGTAAAGTGCCACAGTAGATTTCATTAGAGACCATCTCTAGCCCTGAGCAGGGTGGACTTGGAGGTGAACCGGGTGGGTTAGTGAAGGGAGAGCACTGATAACTCGAGGGGGACTCAGGAGGGGTGCAGAGGGGTGGGGTGCTCAGACGCTCCTGCTGTGACATACTCCTGCATGTGGATGGGGGAATTCCTCGATTTAACCTAGGGGGCACTGGGGGTAACGGATAACTATTCCTCAAACCTGGTTCACAATGGTCCTTTTTTGATTCAGTAGATATCTCAACAGTGTCTGTACTGGAACCCTCTGAAACTTTTAAAAGTGAATCCTGAGATGATTTCTGATGAAGTTGTGCATCATGTTGCATTGGTAAAGAAGTTTCCTCTGCTCTCAGTCTGTGGAAGACAGTTCTTGGTTTTGGTACCGGCTTTACAACACTGTTGCTACGCTCTGAGAGCGAGCGCTTCACTTGTGAACAAAGATTCGGGGCCGAGCTGTTACGTAAGGCTTCTAAGGAACTGCCAGGACTTTTTGAAGGAGAATGAGGCTGAGCTTTGACAGGGGTCACTTCCTGAATAGCAGAGTCTGAATTACAGCGATCTAGCGAGGGCTGTTGACAGATCAGCTGAATGTGCTCGACTAGTTTGAGGATACGCTTCCTGTGGCCGGTGGCAGTGACTCCCACCCTGTTCAGAGCCACATTGTCCACATGGCAGAAGTCTCGGGCGAGGAGAAAGCCTGCCTGACGGAAATGGTCCAGATACCTCTCGAGGTGGACGGAAGCCAACAGGTCCTCTGCATCTGAGCATGGACCGATTGTTGCCATAGTGTGCATGGGTGCTCATTCGGCTGCATGCAAAACAGCAGCAGTTCCAGCCAAGAGTAAAAGACGACACCAGTCATTCATCTGAGAAAACAACAAAGAAAATAGGTTTCATTGCAATAAAGAGACATCTATACCACAAAAATGAAAATTCTGTCATCATTTGCATCAAATAGTTGACAGTAGTCATTGATTTCCATTGTATTTTTTTTTTTTTGATATTACGGAGGTCAATGGCTACAGTCAACTGTTTGGTTACCAATATTATTCATTATTCTTCAACAACAGAAGAAAGAAACTCATATAGTTTTGGAAAAACTGTGAGTAAATAATCAAAGAATTTCCATTTTTTGTGTGAACTATTCCTTTAATCCACCAATAATTCAATCTGCCCTCAGTGCAGTAAATAAATAATAATATGTAAATACACTACATTATACAAACAGACTAATGGAAGTTTGTAAAAAAAAAAACACAGTTAGTAACAATGAACACTGAAATTGCTTTAATACACATAGTTAATATGTGAACTTGCATAACTCCAACTGTCTTGCATAAATATATTGCATATAATAAATGTCCATGATACTCGTTTAAAATGTTGTACATTTAAAGGCACGCTATATCATAACATATGAGAGTGTAAAGAAGTTAATGATTCCTTGATGTTAACATTTCACTTTTACTTTTTTAGTTCATTTATCAGGAGATTATTTTTAAAAAGTAGAAAATGTATATTTCTAAACGTACATCCTGCAAGTAAAACAGCTTATCACTTTAAAATGAAAATGCATTTATGCACCAATTATATGACTTTGCCTGAAAGAAATGGTTACAAATATGTCAATGGAAAAGAAAACTTATATTTTAAGTGACATGTAAGATATTTGATGGTATTTAGGGTGGTGATGGTAACATTTTTTTTTTATTTATTATTATTTACTTTGTGTTCATCACATTGGTTGTGTCTTGTGTTGTTGGATGTTCCCTGTGTTGTACAATTAGCAATTTAATAAAATAAAAAAAACACAACAACAATAATAAAAACGACAAACTATTTTATTCATAATGCATTTAATATTAATAATAATAATTGTATTTATTTATTTAGCTATTATACTAGAATTGTGCCTAAATGCAAAGACAAATCTTAAAAAAAATGGTATTGTCCACTTCTAAATTTGACAAACAAAAGACATGGCTGATAGTTGCAGGGAGGTTAATGGTCATTTATGACAGAGAGCATTTTCCAACTGAGACTGAATCACCCAGACATTTGCAGATGACGGCATGACCCCATTTATGACACTTAAAACCACCGAATTGGAACAAAACAGTCACTGACCGAACAAAAAAACAAATCTTTGTTCTTTTTGAAAAAGAGCATTCAGAGTGGACACAAATGGGAATATTACAATATCACAAAGCATCATAAGCTGTGAACATGCAAGGAATGATAATACGGCCATATTTCTTCAAACTAGTTTTAGTACCCTACGTTCGTTGAAGGAAAGCTGTTGAAAACATGAGAGAACTAGCCGAGAAAAAAAGACTCCGCTAGGGTGGGCCTGGGAGAAAATCCACATGGGTGGGGATGGCATGACTTTGGGAGCGACCCAGTGTGAACGCTTTCTATAAACAAACATTCCTGACACTTTCCTGACTGCCTGTCCAAAAGACTGACAGAACTTGTGAACCGTGGACTAAGAGGAATCTCAAGGCTACGAGCGGCATACGGCCAAACCCAGGAACAGAGCTGGTAGTTTTCATGACCTCCAGGAGGGGCGGAGCCTGACGGGTGCGAGTGATGATTGGATAAACGCTCATCTCAGGGTGTACATCTCAAACCCACAAAAGATAAACAGTGTTCTCTCTCAAGGACATCTCAAATTGGAGGTAATTATGAGCACACTTTCTATTTGCGGCAGACATCACAATTGCTCCACAGCAATCATGAATCACAACAAAAAGTCAGAAATGTGTTATAAAGCTATGATGATGTCAACAGGGTCTGTTGCACTCCACAACACTCGGTCTGAGTAGAAAAGCAGACGCTGGAAGGCCGTTAAAAAAGGGCTGATGAGTCATATCCTTTGTCTGGACTCTGGATGCTAACCTTTGGTTTGACCACTCTGTTTCACTGGATCCCACGGTGAGGGGGAGGCAGGAAGCTTGTGAGGCGGACTGATAAAATGTGACCTGAGGAAAGGAGAGAAACGGGTCCGGGTGTTGTCTTTTTCCCCCAGCAGCAATGCAAAAAAAAGCTCCCTTCACCGTCAAAGAATTCACCCTGAAGCCCTTAATTTACAGACTCAATTCAGATTTGTTCTGTAGATAATTGCAGTCTCGAGTATTGTGCCTGTTTTTGCTTCTTGTAAATGTTTACATTTTGAATCAAAGGGGTCATATGATGCTTTTTTAAAGATCGTTATTTTGTGTATTTGGCCAACTGACCCAGTGCATTGTGATTGGCCGAACACTGCAAGCACTCGTCGGAAATTTAACTGTTGTAAGTAACGTTAATCTTAAAGATTCCTAAATGCATCTACTTCCAGAAAGGCCAAATAAATCCTAGATACACACTGGATCTCTCTGACATGTCTGCTTCAACACTAACTGAGGTTACTGAAACCACACCTTATTCCTTTGCGTGAACATTTGGGTGGCATTACGCAAATATTTCCACATAGTGACATAAACATGTGGGGGCGTGGCAGAGTCTTAACTTTGATAAAGAATGTCTCTTTGGATTTGAGACTTTAATCTTTGCAACTTTACAGATCTTCTTCATGCACCAAGAGCTTGTAACTTCACTGGTAGTGAAGATGTCATGGTAATATTTGCTGACTGTATTGCAACTAGTCTTCTCTCCTACATCTGTTTGCACAGTAATGACAAAATGCAGTAAATGACAAAATGACTCTGAATCAGCATTTACACTACAGCTGAAAATGTGTTCTTTGAAAGAAATGAACACTTTTATTCAGGAAAGGGTGTTGTCGTGGCAATTTCAGTGAGACAAAAGGCAGGAAATATTATATATTTATGCCTTCATCAAATGTGGATGCTTTGATCTCATCCAATCATGATGCATATTCAACATATATGTCCATTTAAGATACCTAACTATGTCCTCCAGATGCATTTCTAAGAATTGAATGCAAATCATTTTCTAAGTATCTAGGACATTAAGAAACTAAAATGTAATTTCTGTCTCTAACACTTGTCTTGCACACACACACACACACACACACATACATTTCCTGTTATCTCTCAGTTCATTGAAAACTCAAGCATACTGAAGCAAACTGAGATATCCTAAAGAACACTCTTTAGTACACTGAAGCAATAAAACAGAAAAACATTTCCTCCAAAGATGTATTAAACTGATCGAAGGCTGCAGTAAAGACACTTATGATGTTACAAAATATTCTATTTCAAATAAATGCTGTACTTCTGAACTTTCTATTCATTTATGGCTTTCTCTTCATCTAACTGTGGATCTGCCTTTCTAAACTGACTGTATGATTTCTCACTTTTCTCACATTACTGCATTTACATTTGATCAGGTTGACATGCAGACTCCCAGAGTTTGTTTCAGTTTGCCACCACATGCACCACAGTTATAATTTTGTGGCTAATTCAGCAACTATTTTGCAAAGAAAATGGAAGCCAAGAAAGGTCAAAACCACAATTTCTACATTTTACAGCACACAGTGCATTAGTCAACTGATTTACTACTCAACAACAGACAGCACAGTAAACCTCCATCTGTTTATTATCTTTATTGATATTAATATTATAGCCTTTATTCAGGGTTAAGAATTTGCACCAACTAACAAGCCTAAATATTCAACTTAACCTGCACAGTGTGTTATTACCAATTACCAATACCTCAAACCATGCAAACAATAGATGAATTGGAATGATATACTACAGACGGGGTTGTGTTTGTCTAATGAGCGCATTCCCTCTAGGGATCCCCCCAGGGGAAGGGACACTTGCAGATAAGGTCTCAGGCAGGTCTGTTCTCGCAGATGAAGGTCTAGACAAGGTAAAGATGGTGGCTGGAACCAGCAGGACACTTAAAAAAAGCAGCATCTTCAAATCATCCTCCACATCTTCAATCACAGATCAAGATGCTGACCATCTCAAACAACAATCAGCATGTATTTTGCTGGGAAAACTGTGCCCTGCTCTGCTCTGTCTGCTCCGCCCCGACTATATTTATCTTGATGGCCGATCTGGGTTTTCTCCGAACTGAATACACAGGATACAGCTGTCCCTCAAACAAAACCCTCCTCCTCTCCCGCGCTAGAGGAAAAGAGATACGGTGCAAGATACACAGATGAACTGCAGATCTGAAAACCACAAAGAGGGTTGACACATTGATAATGTTGCATAAAATCAAACTGATTTGAATGAGGTGGCACACATAAAACCTCAAAAAAGCACGTTCACACAGTCTATAAGCTGTGCCCTTTTCAAGCTCCTCTGATTTTTTTAAACTGCCATAAAACAATTCAATTTCTAAAATAACTAAATGTAAATGCAACTAACAGAATAAGTCTTTCATGGTCAATCACATTGAGTTTACACAATAAAAGAGCCACTCATTTTAAAGAGCCAACTGGCTGTGTCTTCACACACATTTCCTGTACCTTTCACAACCGGATTACCAAACGAAGCCAATGGTGATGCATGTTTATTAGCAATGAAGTTAGTAAACAAGACTTGCGTTAATATGAACTCATAACGTCATACTAACCAAGCACTCTGTAGTTATAGAAAACGACGTGCATATTACCACACATTTTTCATTTGCAGTACAACTGTTTCCTTTGCATGCAATTCACAGTTTTGTTTAAAATGTAAAAATGAAAAGCAGTTAAACCAGGACACACATACACTTTTTCAGCGCTTAGAGTGTCCTTCCTGTGATACTTCCTTTTTAAAGGGACACTCACCCAAAAATGTTAATTCTATCTTCACTTACTCACCCTCGTGTCATTTCTAACCAATGAGGCTTTTGTTCATCTTTGGAAAATATTTGTAATATTCTTCCATCATTTTTGTATTTAAAGTCAAGACAGCCTAAATTTTCATGCTTCTAAAAAAGTACAAAAAGACATTGTAAGAGTAAGCCGATATGAATCAATCCAAGTCTTCTGAAGAGAAAGGATCACTTTATGAACATTAAATTTAAGCATTTATAGACACAGATCAATGCAAATAAAAAGAGCATATCAAACATGCAATAAATATCATTATTATTATTATCAGAAGACTTCAATCAAACCGTTCCATTCATATAGGATTACTTTTGTGATGTTTTTTCTATCAAAGTTTTGGTTTGCATGGCTTTTCAATGGGCAGAAATCTTTCAAGTTCCTTCTAAAAACACCCTAATTTGTGTTTTAAAAATGAACAAATGTCTTGGTTTGGAATGACACAATGATAGTTGATGACAGAAGATTCATTTTTGGGTGAACTAACACTTGAAGCTCACATAATCTGGTATTTTCGCAACCTTTTTTGTCAGGTCTCCCAAATATCAAGTAACTCGAGCAAAACATGTTTTGAATTTTCAATTACTTACGTTGTTCATGCTTGCTTATTTACATTTTTTTATATTGGATAGTCCATTAGTCAACTGTGATAGAAATCATGCTTTGAGACCTTTTTGGCAACAACCTAAAAAGCTGTCAATTCCTGCTATAATTCATGTGAAAAACAACACTATCTCAAACCGTAATGGAATGAAATGAACTATAGTTCCCCAGAACTTAATGGGAAGGAAAACACTTCTGTAACAGAATGATCCCCAAGTGATTTTGCATTGCTATCTGAACAGTAATCTGTATCAGCAGGAAAATTACTTGTTAGCAGGAAAATAGCTTGCAAGAAATGATGTTTCATACTCTCAAGAGATTCAAACAGCACAACTTGGAAGGTTCTGTACTTCTAGGCAGTACATGCAACAGGAAGTGAAGACATTAGCAGAGCATTCAATAAATTGCACAGGCACAGACTTAGTGTACACATAAATTAAATCAAGCCTTGGCTAATGTAATTCAGTCTCATGGGAGGACAGTGAGAACGCAGTTTAAATGAGTAACTTTATTTACATTTTTTTTATTTCTTTGTTTGTTGTTATTTTTTCATTGATTATTTCTACCTTTTATTTATTAATAGAAAAGCATGCTTCATGACCTATTGATCGCACTGCTCTGTGGTTTGTGATGGAGCCAAAGGAGAAAAACATCTCTAAACATCTTTCCCTCTCATATCCTACTCAAACATCCCTGGGCAACCAGAACGAACAATTAGTGGAAGCTGACGAGTCAAAAGCAATTTGTAAAACGCAGGAATCAAGGAGGCTTCTGGGATGCAGTGTGCTGGGGGCGGGGGGTTGGGGGGTGTATAAATAACAGTGAAGCACTATTGTGTGACACAATACATCATTGTTCACAACTGGTGGCGGCCGCGTAGCTGAGATGACAGAACACACTTGTGTATTAATATGCTGGATGCTTTCTCAAACACATATTGAGATCTCAGAGCTGGATTGAAAACACACTGCTGCAAGATAACCTACGCTTTCACATTTAATCTGATCACTTAATGCCAAAAAAAAAAAAACCGGCTAATAAAAGAGAGAGAATTGAAACTAAAGCACAAATATTGAAGCAGCCAATGCATGCACACATAAAAACACATGAGAACATAAATTTCAACAAAAACTTTCCTGCATTGCAGTATATTTGATATGGGTAATTAGGCCTGTCACGATAACAACTTTTTGTTGTGCGATAAATTGCTCCAGAAATAATTGCGATCAGGGATATTATTGACACTTTAAAGACCATTTTATGCCCATGAATATATAATCATAATGTAACAGCATAATAATGCAAGAAGGCCTTCACACTTCCAAATGACAACAAGCTTTTAATTTGCAAGAATATTTAGATCGTGGAAATTAAGTATCAAAATACTAGATACCTTAAAAAACTTCAACAAATAGTAAAGAAACACTTTCTAACAAAAAGTGCAAAGTAAAGTCCAAAAAAAGAAAAATGCACAAAGAACTCCTATGGAGATTTTTCTATCTGCAGATACTTCTCCAAATTGAGGCTGCACACAATTGCTAAAAAACACAATCACTACTTAGCAGTCCGTATGCACTAAGGCACAGAACCCTAAACAAGATCATATCTGCAGATAAAACTTTTTTTTTTTTTTTACATTTGAACTAGCACCTCATGACTACATGTTATTTACGAGAAGCTGCAAAAGACACAGGCACAAAATAAATGTAAAAAACATGGTTACATTGATTTTTAAGTGAATATAATGGGCAATATATTGTGTCAACAAAAATTATTGAGGTCATGAACATAAATTGCGCGAAAAGTCGATACATTGACTATTGCGACAGGCCTATTGGTAATATTATTTAGTTTTGCTTGCTCTACTTGTATATTATATTATATTATGTTATATTATATTTTATTCTATTTTAATTACATTCATTAAAGAATCCTGAAATGTATGACCGTTTCCACATAAATATTAAGAAGCGCAACTTTTTTTAACATTGACAATAATAATAAGCATATTAAAATCATAGAAAGATCTCTATAGGATCATGGGACACTGAGGACTGAGTTATGAAGACAAAAAAAAACAGCTTTGCCCTTACAATAATAATTTATATTTTGAAATATATTAAAAATAGGAAACCATTTGCTTTTAAATTTCATAATATTAGTGTTTTTTATTGTATTTTTTTAATCAAATAAATGCATTTTTTTTATTTTAATTAAAAAAAATTAACAACCCCAAACTTTTGAATGTTATGTAATATTATATTATATTATATTATATTATATTATATTATATTATGTAGCAAGAGTGTTTCTGTTATAAACCGATAAAATAAAATTAAACTGTACAGGATATGAGCAGAGCTTCAGAATCAGAATAAATAGATTAACTAAATGTCTGCAATATTTCAAGAATAACTGTACAAAAATAAAAACACGGGATTAGATTGTAAACTCAGAATTAAAAACCACATCCAGAACCCTTACACACGCATCTTTCCAAAGATCGAATCCCTGCCAGATCTGAAAATATGTCCCATCCTCCCAAGTGTCGTGAAGAGCAGCGAGGGAAATACAGGTCAGATTATGCAACAAGAGATTTATCACAATTAATACACTCGCCCGTGTTGTGAGAACTTAAGCTGCATTTAGGAATCTGCTCAGTTAGACATATGGCATACACACGGGTCTAAGAAAAATTTTAAAAGTACATGCTTTTATACTTTAAAAGTAATGATTTCTACAAATTGTTGAGCCTCTGCCTATCAGGCTAAACTTGCTGAAAGAAAAGGCCTCCAAAATGGTATGTTATTCTTGCAAATTCCCCAGTGACTCCCACAGTTGTTGTGTCTGTAAGGAACTGGCAAATTATCTCTGAGTCAGTTCAAACTAAACTGTAAATCCTGTGGATATGGGATTCCTCAGTGAGTAACACATGACAGAGCAGATCTTACATGTTACAGATTCAGTGCACTGCTGCTGATCCTGACTGAGACTCAATGGAATTCTTCTGAACAGTCAACACTCTGCTGGGTAATAGTTCAACTCACGACCTTAACTAAAAAGTAAGCTTTACCTGACAGCGCTTCAACCTTTTTCACAAGGTCTGGGACAATTTCAGACCATTAATAAAAACGAGCTATAATAATAACCGATGGAGCATTAAACTTTATACACTTTACAAACTAAACAGCCTTCGGATATATAATACAACTGCACACTACTGATTCAACCGCATGTTAGATGTCATCAAATGTCAGTTTGAATGTAAAAACCGCATCTTACCGTAATTGATTCGCGTCACACATTCCAGTTTTAAACTGCAGTAATGTGAGATGAGTGTTGAGCTGCTGATGGCTGTGTTTGTTGTGCCGGAGGTTTCTCTGCTGCGGAGCACTGAATGACCTCTTAAAGGGACAGAGACGAGTGTCGAGAGTTTAACTGATCTCCATTCAGTCATAGCGCTGGTCAGACCACAAAAACCTAACTATAGCAGTTATATAAAAAAGCACACACGCAATTAACCATGTTAAGAATGGTTTAAAATAATCTTCAATAAAGAAGTAGCCTACGCTTTAAATTAGCAGCCTCCTGATAGCAAACACACATCTTGGAGATGTCTATTTAACATCTACATTTACATCTGCAGGATGTTTTTTGCGATACCACCATATAATGTTTCCTATTAGGTCAAATAGACGTTTAGAAGATGTCTTTAAGATGTTTATGACACGGCATGTATGTAAAACTGACGTCTTAAAGACGTCTGTCAGACATCTGTACACAACAAAGGCTTTCCAGATAAAGATGGCTATTTTTAAAAATCGTATTTGTCATTTTTTGTTTTCATGAAGTGAGTATTTTCACCACAAAGTCTTTATGGTAGTGTTTGGTAATCATTTTAATCCTCTATAAATGCTAGTTTCAGCTGTCTTGCATATTCTAAATAATATTTAATCTTTTAACACTATTTGTGCGTATTTTGCTTAATTTAAGGCTTGAAATGTGGCACATCACATGCAGAGGATATCTCATATATCATCCAAAGCATGCTTTAACTGGCATGTATTCATTGAGAGATCACCTTGCAAACAAATCTACACTAACTTCATAGCTATAAATACAGTCAATGATTTCAAGATGAAATCTTACACTGTGAAGTCATGAGTTTTCTGATAAGTTCACAGTAGGGTGTGTTCATAAGTGTCGGGTTTTAGTTTCAAAATGAAGATGATGTGAAGAATGGCTTGTTCTGTGCTGCAAAAGCATTAGGACTTTGTTGTGAGAGAAAGCCGGAGGGTTCACTTATGGAGTTTCCTTTTCTCCCCAAACAGCCCAATCTGATTGATATAGGCAGGAACTGTTTCAGATGGGAAGCAGGAAGTGCCTGAGACAATAGAGGTTTTGAGGAGTGGTCCCCAGCTGTACGTTTGTGGATGAAGAAAAAGGATACCGTTGTGAATAAACTTTCCTCACTGCCAAAAGAAAGAGGAAAGCATTTATAATCAAACAACAAATCCTTGGCGGAGATTTACAAAAGTTTCTAAATGGTCATCGTAAATATAAATACTTTTATTTTTATCATTATTCTTCTAATTGGTTACCCTTACATTAAGAACATATATGTACTTATAAATTAAAAATCTAAATATTTAATGATGTAATGTATATACAGAATAATGTATAACAATATATTGAATAGTAAGGAATTGCCTCTTTTAGTACTATATTGGAAAATATGAGACAATATATTTATATTTTATTGTAATGTATATCATTTTAAATTCAAAAAAACATTAAATAATATATAAATGTGCATGTGATAAAATATAGTACTGTGTGCCTATAAATATATTTGAAAATATGTATATGTTCACATTTATAGTGAAATATATATATACACGATATTGCACATACATGACCGATATTACAAAAGCATGAACATACATGAAAATATATACAGTATTGTAATATATATTAGTCATAACCATTTTGTCATGACTTTAACGAGACATAAAAATTTTAAGATCTGTTTTTGGTAAACACTTTTTTCTTATAAACAACACATACTGTATATTTTATATGAAATGTGTGTCTATGCAAACAATAAAGTTAAATAAAAGTTTATGAATATTAATTGATGTGTTTTGATAAAGCTATTACATCTAATGTAATGTTAATGTTTCAATATATAACCATAATTGTTCCATGTGTATATTGCAATATATTAAACAATATAAGCACTAGTTTCCTATATATGGATTTTATTATTTAATACATTGCATTATATTGCATTCTTATATTGGTTTCGTAAGGGATATACAAATAAAAACTTCCAAAAAGCTAGTTTTAGAAATACAAGACCAAACTTTTTATTCTTAAGACACTGCCAAAAATGCCACCAAGTCAAAAGCACACAGACAGATCCAAATGTACTACACAGAATTGATTTTTTACAGCTCCTGAGGTCTTTTGAAGGCAGTGAAATACACAGATCTTTGTCACTTTAAGGAAAAAAGGGCGGAAGTCCTTGCAATCTCAACCAGGCATTCTTCGCCTCAGAAAATATGGTGTTTGATCAGTTATATAACTGTTTGACAGAATGACAGAATGAGTTGTGCGCCATTTAAGTCATTTAATTAAGTCACATGGGTCACAATAATACAACACATCTGTATTGTGCGCTGGAAACATTGAGCAATAAAGTTATTACATGTCCAAAGAACTTCCTGATACTGTTTATATAATTTTACACGATTGATTTGACCATACAACGTATCCGTTAAACACATCTAATACAACCAGACCCTTCCTAAGTATATGGACATAGAATGAAGGTCTCTGCAAAACAATATAAGGTTATTTTGTTCAGTCCAAAAAAAGGGAATGTATGATCTACAGGATGATAAGGGAACCATCCATGTCTGAGAATGACACACAGTCGCTTCCACATACACACAGACCACAGGAGAGTCAGTGTGTGTTATCTTAGGTCTCGTCATCATCGCTGTGGTGCTGGGCTTTCTCCTCGCTCGCACTGCTCTCGTCGATGTTCTCCAGGGAATCTGCTCTCTGCACTGTCAGGTCGGCTACACTGATGCTGGGTAGTGTGTTCTGCTCCGGGTACCTCCACGGCTTCAGATTGGGCTCGTGCTTCCGCTTCCACTCCGGGTACTTTAGGCAGGCTTTATAAATCTTTTTCATAGCCTGTGGAGAAAAAGGTTGAAAGTCCTGGACCATGCATTTTATATATGCTTTTATTCTAAAACAGGAGTGTCAAACTCAGTTCCTGGATGGCCACAGCCCTGCAGAGTTTCGCTTCAACCCTACTTGAATGCACCTGATACAGATAATCAAGTCCTTCAGGCTTATTTGAAAACTACATGGTAAGTGTGTTGGAGCAAGGCTGCGGCCCTCCAGGAACTGAGTTTGACACCCCTTTTCTAAAACAGAGAATATGTGGCCAAAATAGAACATTGTGTATGACTTGCACAATTATAACCACTAGATGGCAGCAGAAGAAAACTGAAATTTGGGATTGACAAGATGATCTCGGGTGTTGAGTTTTTCAGTGACTTGGGTCATCTGATGAGTAATTTACATTTTTAATAAAATTATTATTGATAAAATTAATTTAAATGAAATACAATTTCAATCATATTACACTATAATATTGTTTTTGAGCATAAGGGACTTCTTTTAAGTCCATGTGGAAATGTATGTAAATATATTAAATGCCCATATAATAAAAATATATTGTCATATTAAGTAAAAAAAATATATAATTAAAATGAACATGCAATATGCAATATGACATGCATATAAAAATGCATGTATGAATAAAATATATACTGTTGACATATATGGTTGCTACATCTAAAATTTGTCACAATATTATATTATATTATCTACTCAAAGAATGTACATATATGAAAATGATATATTGCCTAATAGGTCATATATATGGCAATATCATACAGTATATTTCATTTCCGCATGCATGGGAGAACATTAAAAAATCTTACCGACCCCAAACTTTTGAATGGTATTGTTTGTATCATTCTCAAACACCATTTTTAGAATCTTAGAATAATTAAGTTATTTTAAATACACGTATTATATATTTCAATTATTTAAAAAAAAATAATGTAAAAAGAAAATTTTCCACTTACCTTTGGTGCCACAAACTGTGAGGCCCTGTTTACTACCCACTTGGGTAAAGACCCTGAAAAGAAATCAAGATAAAGTTTTAAACCAATACATAGATTTATATATATTGCTGTAAAAATATGCTCAGAGAACAAATATCACCATTAAGGTAAAACAAAAACGGTTCAGCTTTGAATGAAGCTGCAACGCTACTAAAACAGTAACAATTTTTTTTTTTTTTTTGTTTTTTAATCATAAACTCTCTTATGGACATTGTACACACTGCAATTTTCCTTTTTTTTGTCCCTGAGTCTGCTGTACAGATGCAATACACTGAATCTGAGTGTCTATCCCACAGGTCACAAACAGCTGGTGCATCACAGCAACGGCAAACATTAATAATCAAAGCCATCCTCGGAGCAGCACGGAAAAGATGACATCAGCAAATTCATAAAATATGTGTAAAGCAGGAGTTTCAAAGGCTTCCTGGCTCCCCGCTCTTTACAGCAAATGAGCATGGATGGAAACATGGATATGACTAGGCCTTCAAGACATTAAATAAAATTACACCACAAAATACAGCTTCAGTCTAACCAATGTAAACAGCGTAAGAGTTGAGGAAACATGCATGTTCATGGTCCACCAAAAGAAGGCCTGATCTGATACTGTGACCCCAGCATTCTTAATATTCAAAGGTATTTTACCATAAATGATAATGATAATGGAAACCTAGAAGACGTTCACCTCGTGGATCCACTTGCGTCAAGTAATAAAGAGTGCAGCAGTTCGCTCCGTTGGATTGGATCAAGTACCCAGTGAGTAAAGACACAGCTCTGACATAATCCTTCTTTGGTGGGTATCCCTGAAAAATAGCAGCAGTAAGAGTTTAGTTTCATTGGAATGTGTCAATGTTGAAAGATGTAAGAATGTTTAGGATATACAAACAGTCTGACCATTATTTGACCTAAACGAAGATATTAAAGGTACAGTTCACCCAAGAATGAAAATTCTGGTATCATTTACTCACCCTCAAGTTGTTCCAAACCTGTATGAGTTTCTTTCTTCTGCTGAAAATTGAAGATATTTTGAAGCAAATGGTTGTTGGTACCCATTGATTCCCATAGTATGAGGGGAAAACTACTATGGAGGACAATGGAAACCAGCAAAAGTTTGGTTACCCACATTCTTTAAAATATCTTATTTTGTGTCTTCAGCAGAAGAAAGAAATTCTTACAGGTTTGGAAAAACTTTCTCAAAATATAGATAGTGAAGCTTATACACAGCTACACACCAGATTAACAGATAAATAAATAGATAAACATTTTACACACACACACACACACACACACAAATATATATATATATATATATATTATTGTATTATTGTATTATTATATTTGTATGAAATACAGGGTTTCTTTTACCCTGATTAAGAGATATTGTCATGGAAAACATTAGTAAACATCTGACCGTGACTGGCCAATCAGAATGAGGCATTTCAAAGAGCCGTATAATTTGTTTCATGACATCAACATCTTGTGTCAGATTTTCCATGGAGAAAACAATGAAAGACATAAGCCTGTTGATGCTAGACATGTAATTATTCATTACAACATGGGGATTTGATCACCCGACGCCATACTTGATACCTCTGTCAGACTATTGCCACTGGTCAGGCCTCTTCTGTTTCAAGCGGCTCAAGACCTGGAAGACTGACCTACATACCAACTGACATACTGTGCTGGACTATATTGTTACCTCTGCCAAAATGTCTCATAAAATCCGAGCTTCTACAGACCTAACGATCCAGACCAAACACAGACATACCGGGTGTTTGACCGAGTAGTTGATTATCAGATAGTCATTGCCAAGAGGAAGCCATGACCGCATGGTGACAAAGTCTCTGTTCTTCAATGGACTTGGACATTTCCCTGTAAATAAAGAATGGCATGCTTTAAAGTCCTGGTAAGTATGAAAAGTCAATGAGGTAAACTTGCTCCTATGCAGTACATTATAAGTGCCTTTAAAAAAAATAATTCTGTGTACTCTCATCACTTTTTTGTTATATTTTGCAAGAGACTTTTCTTGAATTGTCACTTTAAATCACTATCATCAATATCTCTTTATAATTAATTACTAAAATCCATGCATATACCTGAGAGCAACACATAAACAACCCAATGATTTCCATATTTGCAGTTTAACTGTAGAAAGTGCACTCCATCATAAAATGTACTGCAGCCACCCACAACTCTTACATTGTATGTTACAATCTTCATGGTAAGAAAAACTAGACTTTAAAAAAAAAGTGTATTGGGGTGCTTCTCCAAGAACAGGGTGGAAATAACAGCTCAGTTTCGAAAGAAACAAAGGAGTGACTCACAGGAATAATATCCCACATCTGCATTAACTGTCAGCCGTCCAATATCGAAAGTGTCGATCATGTTGGTGTCCCATTTTTTCCGGTAGCTCGTGTCGTGCAAGACGTCGTAGAGGGTCTCTGCTGTCACGTCCTTGCACACGATTCGCATCTAAGAGAAAAAACAGACATCATCTCACTGAGTCATTCAAATCTTAAGAACCTTTCCATTACAGCTGAATACAAAGTTCATAAAGTAGTGAAAAAATCTCCTGTAGTTTTCCCTCTGGTGCAGCCGTGATGAAGCGCTGTCAGATGTTGAATGCACTCTGTTGCTAGGCAGATGAAAAATGAATGCTTTCCACTGTGCTGACAAAGGCCTGCTACCATTTATACATAGATCTATTCATTTCCTTATCTTTGAAAGCCCTGCTTTCTGTGTGATTCAGCCATGTCGGGTCACAAAGAGCAAAAGTTGACACAGCAAACAGTGAGTATAAAGGGATCCTCAGTGGAGTGGGAGATACAGTGAAGCTTTAGATTCAAGTTGGCTTGCATTTGTATTTCAAGCTCTTGTGTTGAGCCAAACCCATTTTTTTTCATGTGTACTGTAGTTACCTTATCCTGGGTTGGTAGGAGGGTCAGGTGAGCATGAATATATCAAATGCAATGTGATCAGATATTGTATGGCTCTACGACGAAAGAAACCGTGTAACCCAATCAACTCTACCCTGGCATCATTTAATAATTTATCCCCAACCCCCCACAACCCCAGCTTGATCGGTCGCTGCTCATTTCCATTAGGTTCCTTGAAACAAGTTTTATTTAGTCTCTATGAATGGAATGTCGTCAAAGCCTACAAAGCTCAATTATTCATGAAAAGAATGCATCGGTGGCCTGGAGAGCTGTGTGAATTATTGACGAAGGTCTGTCATCTCCTTTCATTTTTTCAGCTGTTACAGGTCTAAATAATTTCCTCACACCTGCCTGTAACGTTGCTGAAACAGCCCTCATGCATAGGTTCTTGCATTGGGACAGAAGTGCTTTTACACACACACAAAAAACACACAGAAAAAGGCCCAACTGTGGCAAGCCAGCAGGAGGGAGTCAGGTTTCATCATGTGAGCCTGCTGTTACCACGGTTTTCCGCTCTTAATTTTTCAGCACATCTCATGAGTGCAGTCCGTCCCTGAGAGACCGGTCTTTCATCTCAGAGACCGTGGATCATGAAGCAGTCAGGCCTGGCCTGCCCCACTGTATGCTGAGTTTCCCCCGGGCAAATGGCCCATAACCATATCTCTGTTTGTTTCTTTAGGATTTTCTCTGAAAGCGTCTGGAGTCTGTGAGGAAAGCTACTGTTCAGGAGCTTAGAAGATATACTGTACTACTGTTTTTTGTACAGCGCACACTGATATACTGCTGTTCCAAAGGCAATTTATATTCAAGTCTTTGGTTCACATGCTAAATTCTGTAGACTACTAAATATAAAAACTGTACTACTACTGTAATAATAAATAACAACTACTAAATAATATGTTTTATGTTTTGAATGAAGTCTCTTATGCTCACCAAAGCTGCATTTATTTAATTTAACAAAAATAGAGTAAAAACTGTAATATTTTTAAATGTTTTAACCTGCTGAAACTATTTGAATATATTTTAAAATGTAATTTATTCCTGTAATCAAAGTTGAATTTTCAGAATCAATATTCCAGTCTTCGGTGTCACATGATCATTCAGAAAATATAAAAAATGTGATAATTTGTTGCACAATAAACATGTATTATTATTATTCTGAAAACTGTTGCACTGTTTAATAGTTTTGTGGAACCTATGCTAAATTTTTCTAAGGATTCTGTGGAAATGCTCAAAAGGATAGCATTCGAAATATAAACCTTTTGTAACATTGTACATGTCTTTACAGTCAATAATAATAATACAGGTGCATGAGCTGTAAAAAAAACTATAAGTCAATAAATGGTTTGTAAACACAAAAAAGGTAATTTGGCTAAGATCAATTACGTCCTAAAATGTATAGGTCAAAAGAACATCAACTCAGTATTGTTAATCTGAAAACCATATTGGAAATCCATCTTAGGTGTTTTTTACCATAGCAAACGGTTTCTAGCTGGTCATTGTTGCTGCTCTATTCCAGTTAGACAAGTAACTATTCATTAAATATTAATGCATATTTTTTAGCTAACACTCACTGTTCTCACAGTTACTTGTATATATTCTAAATGTACAGGTACCTATTTATTATATACTAGCACTCAGTTGGGAGACACTACATCTATCCAAATTGTTACTTGTCACATTTGCGAATGGCAAAGTTCAATATGGCAGCTGTCATACCCTAGCATTCAGAGTTCAGAAAAAACATCATGATGATGCTCGTTAAAGATATTCCAAATATAATATTTTTAGGAGAACAGACCTAAACATAGTTTGAGGTTCCCAATAGTGACAATTCATGGTAGCGGGTCTGTAACAATGAGCGCTGATGTTATGCAAAATCCCGCTTCAGGATTGTGGTTAGAGTAGTTTTTACATGTGTTTTGGTCATTAAAATGTTATTATTATTATTATTATTATTTTAACAACATAGAAATCAAAATGGGAGATTTTATTAAATCATATAAATGTATGAGTGTGTGCAGTCACAGTTTATTGCATCAATTACCGTGTTTTTTTTTTTATTGGCTCCCACCTCGCCACTACACACTTAATGCAATATATACATTTGTGAAACACCACCACTGGTTACATTTCATCAGTTACAATCACAATCTTTATTTTATTTATTACATACTGTATGATGAATTAGTTTAAATAATAAGTAGGCTACTAAATATCTGAATATTTACAAGTGACACTGGTACCAGCATCAACAGGAAAACTAGTTAAAATGGAAATCTGCAACACAGATCCCCTTGAATTAAATGACAAACATGACTAGTAACCAAAGTACTGGTAGTAAATAATTAATTAGTCATATTAGTGACTAACTGAATCGATAGGCTACTAGTCACTATTGGATAACTAATCATTAAATAAGGAAAAGTAACGCGAAAAAAATGGTTTTAATGTTAAAACAGCTTGCCATATTATTCAGCGTTTTCCAGTAAACTAAGGCTTTGGATCACACAGAATCTGTTTTTCATAGACAATTACCATACAAAGACACTGATGATCTGTAATATCAAAAAATATACTAGAGCTGGTCTTATTTAAGAGGAATGAAAGCAAAGATTGTAGACAAACTAGTGTGTGAGAGTGAGTGAGTGCGTCTATTGATCCGCATTGCAGTGCACTTGCCTTGAGTTTCTGCACAGTTTTGCACTCCTCGTCTCGACACCAAACCGTCACTACTCCTTTATTATAACGGGCGACCCAGCCATCCTGACTTTCACATTGATCTCGGAAAGATAAGAAATCGGTGTCGTCCGGTATCTGCACTGGCATCTTGCCTCCCGGTGCTGTGAATCAGTCAGGTCTGCAGGGCTGAAAGCTCCTCTCATAAATGATCCTCTCGTTTGTGTCGTCTGCTCCACTTATTTCCAGTTAGTTTTGGAAAACTGACGGATCTAAAACGCGGTTTTTGAAGTTGAATCTAACTGTTGCACCTCTGCTGTGTGTTTGTTGTAGCTAATGTACGTTGGAGCAGGTGTATTTGAGCATCCTCTTCAGACCTGTATCAGTCCCATACTGGAGAAAGGCATTATATAAGTAAGGCATCACGTTACTGCCATGTCGTTTTTCAGGTGGAGCAGTCAAGGGCTCCTTTAGTCAGACTGACTGATGAACCACGGATCAGGTGTCATGTTTGTCAATTCAAAGAATTTCTTTTCCGTGACTGTTTTGTTTAACCTGTGCAGGTGTGTAGCCTGAATCCAGCATCTACAGTTTCCTACTCTACCACCTTCCTTCAGCCTCACTCCTTAATATCATATTGTGAAGGGGAAACGTAAAAGTCTGCATTGTACAGATTAGGAAACATGAGGTCTAGAAGCACTATTTTGGTGTTCTTTGGAAAGGTGATTTCTTCCAAAGCCAGTAAAATGCTTTGTCAGAACATTCAGGTTACCAGCAACCTAAAAAAAAAAAAAAAAAAAAAAAAAAAAAAAAAAAATATATATATATATATATATATATATATATATATATATATATATATATATATATATTATTCTTAATAGGAAATATAAGCTATTAAATATCAGATGAACTGTAAACGTCCATCTGAAATGTCCTTTTGACATAAAACTAATGTTGTGTTGTTTGGATTTAATAAAATTATGATATATTAGGAATTCAGACTGGGATTTGCCTTCATAAATTCTGGAGCGCATAATAATAATACTAATAAAGTGTACTGAATTTATGTATTGGTTGGTTTATCTTCACTTTTATATATGAATACCATATGAAGTGTTCCCTGTTCTCAATTAAGCCGATGCTAGTGTCTCTTAAGGAGTCAAATAATATAGGCCCCTCCCTTATTAATTTAAAAACACTTACAGCAAAACACATTTATATTTGTTAAAATATTTCTGTTTTTCATTACTTATAATTGAAGAATTTGATATCTAGTTTCAGACATTTTTTATATTATGTGTATTTTTTGTAGTTTTACTAATTATTTCTCAGTATAATGCAGGATAAACTGGTGCTAAAAGCCCCCTTAAAGAAAATTGTTATATTTCCCCCCTTAAAGAAAATTGTTATATTTCACTAAATATGTAATGGAATTTGTTGACTTTTACTGTTTTGTGGAAAAAATGAATGAAATTATTTTGTGCAATTAATTTTTTTCAATTACTTTATAAAAATTATTTTGCTAATATCCTATAATATCAGTGCTTTAAGTGGCCCAAAAGAGGTGCAGGTACTCTATTATAGCTAAAAATATATATATATTTTCTTTTTTTTTTTTTTTTTTGAGGACTCCTCTCATCCCCTGAGGTAACAACAACTATATTGAAGGGCTTTTATACAGCAGTCAACAGGCGACCTTAATAATAAATCCTTTTATTCGTTCGTGGATTTGCTTGAGCTAGAAAGAACTACTGAACATAAATAAAATGTGCAAAAGATTTTGAAAAAATACCCTTAGAAAGAGCTACTGCATTACTGCATTCAAACATCCAAACTGTCTCCAATGATTCGCGAATCCGCTTTGAACTCCCGAACTTATTCAAATGATTCGCGAACCCGCTTTGAACTCCCAAACTGACTCAAATGATTCGCGAACCCGTTACGAACTACCGAATTGATTCAAATGATTCGTGATCACCAAACTGACTCAAATGATTCGCGAACCCGCTTTGAACTCCCGAACTGACTCAAATGATTCGCAAACCCGCTACGAACTCCCGAACTGATCCAAATGATTCGCGAACCCGCTACGAACTCCCAAACTGATTCAAATGATCCGCGAACCCGCTACGAACTCTTGAATTGATTCAAATGATCCGCGAAGCAACTCCGAACTCCCGAACTGATTCAAATGATTCGTGATCACCAAACTGACTCAAATGATTCACAAACCCGCTACGAACTCCCGAACTGATTCAAATGATCCGCGATCCCGCTACGAACTCTCGAATTGATTCAAATGATCCGCGAAGCCGCTCCGAACTTCCGAAATGATTCAAATGATTCGTGATCACCAAACTGACTCAAATGATTCGCGAACCCGCTCCGAACTCCCGACCTGACTCAAATGATCCGCGAACCCGCTCCGAACTCCCAAACTGGTTCAAATGATTCACGCTCTATACTCCGAACTAGGAAGAATTAGGAAGCATTGTGAAGGGTGCTCTGAAAAGTGGCAGCACAGGCAAAGGATTAAAACCTCTATTAAAACAGATTTCCAAATGAACGTACAGGTACGCTAAAAGCACGTTCTGGGCGCACTGAGAAATAGCGGTACCTCAAGAGCTATATTTGGAAGTGGTACTGAGTACCAGCACGTACCGGCCCACTTAAAGCACTGTAATAATATTTTATGTTTTTGCCAATATTTGTCCCACAAGGAGTGTGTATTACCATAAGATGGCACTAATGAACCCTTTAGGACAGTGGGGCACAGACCAGGGGGCAAAGATGGCTTAAAATAAGATAAAACAAGCATTAAAATAAGCAAAACAACTGAAAATCAATATGTTTCTTGTCTTAAGTGACCCCCTCAAAACCTTTTTTTTTCTTTCTTAAATAGTGTTCCCATTGTGTTGAAATAACCTGATTTTAAAAGTGTTGTTTCTAGGTGTGGAAAATTCATGTAAATGAGTAAAATAGAATAATCCATGGACATTTTTATTCACATGTTTTTCTAGTGATGCCAAGATAATATATTTTTATAATTAAAATATATATTATAATTATATATCTATCATTATTTTAGTTACTTATTTTAATGTATGAACACTCCTATTGTTTGAAAATTAACACACACACACACACACATAATGCAAAACAACACATTAAAGGAAAGACCAGAGAAAATATACTAGTTGAAAACATTCAGAGGACTTGGAGCCAAAAAGGTTAAGAGTAAATGCATTAGGATACCAATAATGCTATGCAAAATCACTGGTCATGTGCCCTTCATCGCTCTGTTTACTTTAAGATCCAGGCACATTAAATTATATCTTTAGGGCTGACTATCTCCGTAACCATATTTTCCAATTACCCCTGTAACTGTCTGTTGCTGGAATGTTTGGAGATGTTCTCAGCCTCCTCCATGTGGCAGGGTCATGAGATCACACAGACTCTCATTTTTCCCTGTCCTGTAATGTGGCCTAACAAGGGTTCACTGTAGACTGATTCATTCCAGGGTCAAATGAGGGCATTCAGTATGATACGTCTCGCATGTCTGAACTCCACTGCCACTGACATATATTACAGATTAAGTTTAAGTGGTTATGGAGTGCATTAAGCACCGAGAGGTTCAGCTGGACTTTTTCTCTAGTGGAAGTACTATCACTGATTAAACTTTCCCATACTGGCGCAAATACACATTAAAGTGAATCCTGAGGCGAAGGTCCACAAGAGCATGCTATGTGGACCTTTTCCCTTGAGGCATTAGCCTCAGTAACCTGACCCTGTGTTACTTATTTCATTAAAACATATCATATTCTCAGTAATTTCCCTCCTTTAAAAAGCATTATTATGGCTGATATTTATATTTTTGTTGCTGCATTGTCAACAGTATTCATTTGTAAAGATTATGAAAAAATTATACTTTGGTCCAACTACTTTGGGCCAATTACAATTTGTCACATCCATGGTTTACTTTCTTTAAACATAGGCCAAAATGTCTACATTCAGATCAATATAATAATTAAATATATAATTAAATAAATTTAATTTAGTCCAACTACTTTGGGCCAATTACAATTTGTCACAATCATGGTTTTACTATGTGTGTGTATATATATATATATATATATATATATATATATATATATATATATATATATATATATAAATTTACATTTAATTTTACTTTACTTTACGGGAATAGTATACCAAAAAAATGCCATCCATAATTTAATTTGAACTGATTTGGAGATATTTAGCATTACATTACTTGCTCATCGATGGCTCCTCTGCAGTGAATGGGTGCCGTCAGAATGAGAGTCCAAACAGCTGATAAAAACATTACAGTAATCCACAAGTAATTCACACCACTCCACTTCATCAGTTAATGTCTTGTGAAGTGAAAAGGCTGCATTTTTATAATAAACAAATCCATCAAGACCTTTTTGATTTGCTAAAATGTTTAGTTTTTTTTTTGGTTGAAAAAGCTATTGCTTTAAGTTGATGCTTCATTTGGTTTAATTAAAATAAATGCACCTTCAGAAGACCTGAATGTTTATTGTGATTTCTTTTTTGATTTTGGATTGGACCAAAATATATCAAAAGATATTAGAGTGCACTTTAAATAAATAACACGTGGTTTTAACTTTTTTCAGTGTGAGACGGCCACTTTAAAAAAAATTGAGCAATAATAATGGCACGTCCATTACTCTGGAAATTTTATGTCACTTGAAGTATGAAGGACGATAATAAATGAGATTAAAGACCAGTTTTTCTCGGACATTGGCATAAACATAGACAACGTGGGAGGATGCAGTCCAGGATGGTCCAAAAATAAAATAACTCTTGATGAAGAATAATGGGACACTAAACAAAGTACATTTTGAATTATTTCAGCAGATTTCCACACATCTGATCTCATCGGTGCTGATTCATCAGCTGGACTGGAAAGATGCTCTCAGACTGTTTATAACAGGGATCCCATGCAACTCATGGAGTTACCATGAGAACACACTGTTATATACAAAGCCACCTATTACATCTGTCCTTTCAGATACCCAGTGTTTTCATATTCATGGACGTTTTCCTTGTCAATATTGTTCTAGGGTCAACATTGTATTCTTACTAAATTGTGTTCTGGCTTCAGTTAACCTGATCTTGGAAGCAGGAAGTAATGCCAGACAGTAAGGAGACCACTGGTACCCCAAGGAGAGTGGAAAAACACATTTAATTGTTTCCCCTTAAGGTAACCCATTCCCCATTCCCGTGGAATTATATGGAAAACTCCAGTGATACAGGATGCTGCATGAGCATTTTTCAATCCATTAAAAAGTATTCTTTTGACACCTAAATGTTGAATCAACAAAGAAAAGAACTAATAATTCAAAAAGAAAAGACAAAGTGTGAATAGGGTACTGAGAAATACATTGAGCTTCACACTAAATTAGCACACAATGGGATTGATATCAAATGGAATGTAAAAATTCCACTTCCATTTATTTTTGTGTACTGGGCATCTGAAGCATTGAGGTATCAAAATTCAAAGGGCAAATGGGTATTCCTTCTCCCTCTTGAGGTTTTAGTGTGAAGGAATGTGCTCGTCCCTGGATGAAGCTGAGCTGATCATTAAACACTGGGCCCCAGGGCAACTCCTGGACATGGCCATAAAAAGTAATAGAAGAAACAGACCTCAGCAAGGTAATATGCCATATTTCATTTCTGACACAGAACAACAAATAAGAAATAGTGATTAAATTAGATTGTCAATCAATGATGAGTCATTTTTACTAAAGATATTCTTTATTATTGGAGATTTTCTTGTTTGTGGAGAACGTGTTAAACATTGTAATTTCTGTAAATGCTATTAACATCAGTTGGGGTTTTTATTGTGTGAAATATCAAAACCTGTGGAAACAAGAAAGATTTAAAAATGTATCGAAAAAACAGATTGGCAGATTTGATGTTAAAGGTTTCAAATGGTTCTCCAGAGGATGTCAATGTGATCAAAATCAGTATCAAATCAAAACGAGTCTCTCAACATTATAGCAGGTAAGCTATTTGCATCTAACAGGGAACATACTCAGAACTTTTGCTAATGTTCTGGTTAAGGAGGTAGAACTCAGTAGATGTTCCTGTTATTCAATAAACTTCAAAAACTAATTTGAAAATATAAAAGTATAATGCATGTGCAGCACAACAGGGAAAATCAGGAGGAATCACCTCTCTAAATACCACACAGCTAATGGAGCATTGGCCAGTCTAGAGGAGACGAGGAGAGCTCATAAACCACTGTTGCTCGATTTATAGGGTAACCCCAAAATAAACCAGGTGCTAGTCCTACTGTAAAAGAAAATAAGAAAGAATAGCCTGTACCATCTCAAAACCATAGCAAAATCTGCTCTGTCTACATTATGAGTTTTTTAATTATTAGTTTGCAGTAGTGTATTTGATTATATAAGTAGCCACATAACTCCCAAACTAGATTTGAAAAGCTTTAAAAAATGGAATGGAATGAATTGTTGTTTTAAAATGTCTAAGAGAAATATCAAGTATTTATAGTCCCATTTCTTAAACTGAACTGGAAACTTGACATCTTTATTGTACATTTAAATGCTTACAGGAAAACACATTTGAAAGAAAAGTGTTGCAGTAAGTCATGCTGTAATGAGTGTCATGCTTTTGTGGGCGAAAAAGTCTTTTCAGGGATTCAAATGTCTTTTGTGTTTTATTTGATTGCGTTTTACCATTTATAAGACATGACAAATTCAATAAAATCGTTAAAATTAAAAATATATTAAAGCAAACAAAAACATTTAAATGGGTTGGCGACTATCAGTAGGTAATTAGACATATTTTTCAATATTTTATGACATTTATGACTGTTCTTACACAATAGGCTACTGGACGTATTCATTTAATTCATATATATATATATATATATATATATATATATATATATATTTATATATATATATATATATGCAGTTAGGTCTACGTTTATGCAAAGTTACAGACACTTACACTGTAGTAGCCTAGCATAACATGTTTACGGAATGTTTACAGAATTACAAATAAAAACTTTAACAGTGAGCTGCTCTATTGTTTATAATCCAAAAACATGCATCAGAGTCTTATCTGGTATAATGTTCATTGTGACTCTGTGAGTGAGAGTTTCGTGTTTCTGGTCGTCTCAAGCCCCTCCCTGAGCACCGGGGTCTCGGTATTTAAGCCGCACGCGGCGCGGCGTCGCTCTGGAGTGCGCGTGCAGGGACGCGAGATGAAGCGCTTAACTTGTTGGTTTGCTCTGGCTGTCACCCTAATCGCGACAGGTTTCGCCGTGAAGACCCCGTATCAAGCGGTTCTTCAGCACAGCAGGATACGAGGAAGACCTCATGGGTAAGAACTGTTCTGCAGTGATCATACACTTGAGTCTTTCATTCTTTATTAGACAGATAGCTAGTGTGTGCACAAAATGTGATTTAAAACCATGAATACAATTAAAAGCCCTCTGGTTTATATGCAATCATTTTCCAAAAATCAGTGAAAAGTTCGACTTTCTCTTCTTTAGTCTTGCAGCATGCAATGAGCATTTGGTGAATGTTTGGAGCATTTAATGGCTGATTTTATTTTATTTTTATGTGTTGCAGCCCCAATGTTTGTGCTATGCAGAATATTCAAGGATCGGATAAGAAGTACTTCACCAACTGCAAGCAATGGTATCACCGCAAAATATGTGGCAAACCAACGTGAGTTACCACAGATAGCTTCATATTAAAACTGAAATCTGTCTGTCTAATCCAATTCTGTACTGTACCAAAGTCTGAACCAGTGTATCAGGTTTAATGAATATTTCTTCTTAGATGAAATACCATTGTCTTTTCAAGTAGCAGAGGAAAAACTCTCAGGACATAACTCATTGGAAAATATTTCACCAGTTGTCATGCCAGAGTCTTCTTCCCACATTTACACAACTAAATTTAAGTTTATTACAGATTTTTTCATCTAAACTGCCTGAATGTGCTATGATATATAGGTAAATAAACTTAAAAGATTGATATCACCTTAACTCTAAAGAATTAACAATGCATCATCTAAGGTTTGAAAAGCAGGACAGGTTGTTATAAACGATGATTATTACTCTGTGGGGGGGATACTTCACATTTATTCATAGAGTAAGACAATTTCTAAAAGAATAAGCCTTTGTAGAACTGAAGAGGAAATGTCTTGTTAGTGTAAGTGATAATGACTTTATATTGTTTTTGTATGTTGTCTGTTGAAGAACTCTTTGACATCTTTCAGTCAGTATTATCCATCAGCTGTGTAACTCGTAAGGTTATAATTTTACATAATGGACACAATTCTCTTTTGTATCTAGCTGCTTTATAATGGAACAGTGAACAGGGTATTTGAGTTCAAGTTGACTAGATATAGAAGAACTTTGTGCCGTAATGGTTACCATATGTCTCTTGATAATTGGTTTCAGTCTTCATGGGGTTAAATTGCCTAACATCCTGAACAATGCATTAATGCAAAGCTGACAAATCTGAGTGCCTTTCTGCCTAAAAGAACTTCAGTGTACTAAGACCTGGATCAAAATTACAACTTGTAGCAGAATTGTTTGATTGACGTCCCCACAGGGGGAAAAGGTGTTATTGGTTACATGAACATTTAACAGACAAATATATTAGAGTTCAGGAGGAACAGCATATTCAGTGTCTACAATGCAGGAATTAAACTTGAAATAAAAGATGAATAAACTCACTGATTTAATGGGAGGGTGTTGTTTCGGCACAGTACATGGCGGATGCTTATTAACCATGTTGGAATCTGGAATAGAGTTTGGAATGTTTCTTTGCGTCTAGATTTGGAAGCATTATGTAACAGTTTAATTTTGCTTACATAAGGTAAAACAAGTTTTGTGAAGAAGTTTTTGAATATCCCAGTGTATTCTGGTTAGAGATGGTACATGATGCATATTTACACTGCCATTCAAAAGATTCAAAATACACTATAAACAGTAAAATTATGAAATATTCTTACAATTTAAAATAACAATTTTCTATTTGAATGTATTGTAAAATGTATTTATCCTGTGATTTATCCTGTATTTTCTGCATCATTACTCCAGTCTTCAGTGTCATATGACCCTTCAGATATATTTCTGATATGCTGATTTGCTGATCAAGAAACATTTCTTATTATTATAAATGCATGCATTGTAGTTTTGTGGAAATGGTGTACATTTCTTTTTTTATTTGGTAAAATTGTCTGTACACTCACTTTAATCAATTAATGCATAGGTACTGAATAAAAGCATACGTTTCTTCCAAAAAAAGTCTTACTGACCCCAAACTTTTAAATGGTAGGTGTACATAAAAAGATAAAATAATGTTGTGGGAGAGCGATACCATTTCTTTCCCTATTTTATCTTTTTATTACTTGATTTCACCAGTTATTAGTCATCCATTTTTGTTTTATTAATTCAAATTTTTGGCAACTCTGATCAAGAGCAAGATTTAAAATCTTATAACAGAGAAGGACTTGTTTTATTCATCTTCCAATTTTTAAACAGAGTTTCTTTCATTACTGAAAGCAAGAAGGAAGTCCGAGTAGCTGTGGGTGCTTGGATGCTTTCAGGAAATGACTTCAGCTGGGACTCCTGAAAGTCTTATATCCCCCATACACACACAAATCATTGAGAACAGCTCTCAAGGAGTTTTCCATTTCTGTGAGAAAACAAATGTTGAGTCTTGCGGTGAAAGGATGTACCTTACTCAGGAAAGCCTAAGGTTGGGTTCAGTGACACTGCAGTTCACTTGATTTACAGAGTTTCTTTAGGGTTTTGAAGTTTGGGGTTGAAGGAATTTTGTGGGAACAATTGCACTCTTTGTGCAGTTGATTCATAAAGATCTCCTGTGGAACAGGATGTTTTCGGGTCAGTTGAGGAGAGACCAGTAACCGGGGTTTTGTTTTTTTGTTTTTTACAAATTACTCCCTATTGCTCTCTTTTTGCTAGCCACCTGGTTCAGGCACTTTATTTTCACAGAAACATTTTTTGCTGAATATCAGTGACTGCAATGGTTATATTGCTATATAATGCTGATAATATATTTGGATGATTTCAGCAAAACTTTAAAATATTATAACCATTAATGCCTTGCCTTTTGCTTTTTTGGTCTGGAAAATTATATTGTTACTTCTAATATTAGGAAGTGAGACATTTTAGAAGAAGCAAAATGATGAATCAGCTGACCACCCATATGCTAAATATATTTATTTCAACATAATACAACTTTCACAATACCTCTTGTCTCACCACTTGAAAGTGCACAATATGTGACTTATGTGGCCTAGCTGTTTATTTTGTCAGAAATCCATGGCTACCATCTTTGCTAATGTCAGCAGAGGACAAACAGAAGTTGAGTTACCATCTGTTTTGATAATCAGTTCAATCTGCTTTCATCTTCCGTGTGTTTTACTAGTCTGTCCCATGCCTGGATGTCGGGATTGTTGCCTTTGTTTAGATTTGCCTTCTAGTTTTCCACTCTATCACAGTCTAAGATGCTGTGGGTTACTCAAGCTAGTATGCTAACAGTTTGTTGAGATTGGTATGTCAACCCCCTTTAAAAAATCTAATGTCATATCATGGAATGCATCACCAAAGTATCTTCAAGTGTTCTTCGCTAAAATATCTTAAGTCAAACAGTCGTGATCTGGGAAGAAAAAGAATTATGCAATAGCAAATTCTTATGCTGCATAAGTATATAGTTAAAATAAGCACAAATATATTTTGCATTCAAATCTATGGACTAGTAATGGCTTCAAAATGGATTTAGTAGTCATTATTTAGTCCCATACAAGCACTGTATCACTGTAAAAACCTCATGAAAAAATGCAAGGTTTATTTCTTGGAGAATCAAACCTTTTTAGTTACGAGTTAGTGGTAGTGAATTGGTAAAAAGAAAAAGGATTATGCATGTAAATATTAGTAAGAGATCATTAAAAAAAATTTTTGGAAAGTCTTCAGTATCCCAGTAATTGCACCTTTGCATGGTGGCTCCAAGGAATTTCCCATTGTTTTTATTGGCAGGACTGCTGGTGCTGGTTAGAATTCCCTCTCAGGAGTTTCCCTGGCTCATAACGTACCTCTTGATTCTTCTGCTACCAAAGGAAATTAGATTTTACGACCCTCTAAGACCAACTCGAGCACAGACCTTATTTATTATGGAAATATCTGGCACGAAATAAAAAAGAAGTACAGTATAGCATAAGCCTTGCACTTTAAAACACATCAAGGAGTGTGTTGGTTGTCGCAGCCCTTCAGCCCTCGTACTAATAAAGAAAGAAATATAGACCTGATTTCCTGCAGAAGTTCCTGAAAATCTCCCATTTGTACAGAATCTTCTTTTATAATTTCTTTGTAGGGTGGTCAGCTATGAGTGCTGTCCTGGTTATGAGAAGGTGATTGGAGAAAAAGGCTGTCCAGCAGGTACGTAATTATAAATTGTGTGCATGAAAAGAGGTTTATTATGATGTAACACTGCAAAATGGATTTATTTTCCAAAGCTTTACCTCTGGTGAACATCTATAAAACCCTGGGTGTGGTTGGAGCCAGTACTACCAAGATGTACTCTGAAAGAGCCAATTTGCAGGAGGAGATCGAAGGTCCCGGCAGCTTCACATTCTTTGCTCCAAGCAATGAGGCTTGGGCTGCACTTCCCATGGTGAGTTCCCACAAGTGCATCACCATAGATCATGTAGAAGAAATAAAGAGTTTCCTGTCAATAGGCAATTTAGACTTCCCAAAAATCCTAGCTGTAAAAACAGCACAAATATCAAGATAGGCTAAATGTAATTTCAAGAATGTTTTGTAGGAAATTCTTGATGCCCTGGTGAGCAACGTCAACATTGAACTCCTCAACGCTCTGCACTATCACATGATCAACAAACGCTTGACGTCTGACGATCTTAAGCATGGCACGTCGTTCCCCTCCATGTACCAGGACTTGGATGTTCACATCCACCATTATTCTAATGGAGTAAGTCAACTTTGGTTGAAACCATCAGTGCTGCTTTAAACAACAAGAGAAGGAAGCCTTGTTTAGATTTTTTCTCACTGGAAACATGTTGTTTACTTTCTCTCTGGTTAGTTAATGCTGTTAAGAATTGTGTCAACTGGTGTATATTCTACATGATTTGCTGTGAGGTTTTGTGTACATTACCAATCATATGTCTTGTTGCAGATTGTGACGGTGAACTGTGCAAGGCTTGTGAAGACAGACCAGCATGCCACCAATGGAATTGTGCATGTTGTTGACAGAGTCATAACAGCCATTACCAATAATGTCAACTCTTTGATTGACACCGATGATGACCTGGACACTCTGCGGGTAGATCTTCTATCGTTATTGAGGGAATTTGCTGGTTCAGGAGTATGTATAAGTCCATTGAACGCCATCCTTTCCTTTTCATTTAGACGGCAGTTGCTGCAGCTGGTCTCACCAATCTTTTGGAGAATGAGGGTTCCTACACTATCTTTGCTCCAACCAATGAAGCCTTTGAGAAGATTCCTCCAGAAACACTGACCAGAATTTTGGGAGACCCGCTTGCTCTCAAAGGTATTTTTGCTCTTCTTCAGCATGAAGCACTTTTCCTTTTACTTCCACAATGCAATGCATTTCTGTATTAAACTGGATATCCACTGAGAAAAAAAAAAATGTGCGTGGGACTTCATTTTGTCTATTGGGAATTGATTGGATTGTGAAAAGTAGGTGTTGAATGAAGCCAGGTGGTTGGAGGAAGCCGTTGAAAAGTAAGAGGGATATGCTCATAATGTCAGCCAAGCAGGAAAATCATTTCAGAATCCAAGAAAGCTATTCGTTTTTGCTTAATAAGGAAAACACACATTTTGTTTGGAATAATGTGCCAAAAGAGCAAAAACATGCAGGAAACTTTTGATTTCATGTTGGGTTTGAGTTCATGTAAGTGTAACCCATAAACATCTCAGATGCTGCAACAACAGTTTTCATTTTTGTTGTCACCGGGTCATCATATTTTGGTCTCGATCCACTTTAGATCTGCTGAATTACCACATTGTTAAGAACTTGCACTGCTCTGAGTCCATTGTGGCTGGAACACCTCTGGAGACCCTGCAGGGAACAGTGCTCGAAGTCGGCTGCGACGGCGAAGAGATGACCATCAACGGCAAAGCCATCGTCGCGCAGAGAGATAAGCTTGGGACCAATGGAGTCATTCACTATGTCAATGAACTCCTCATACCTGACTCAGGTTTGATTTTTAAGAGATCTTTGAGCCAGATTTACTAAACAGGGCAAAATATTATAAGAGTGCAATCTCATAAAAGCGCCAATGGGAGTGGATGCACGCATCAGCAAGATCATTTTTATAATGACCAATGCAGTCTACTAAGACCAGTGCAAATTAGCATCTGGTTTAAGACCAGCTTTTAATTATGGCACAAATAGCAGTAAACTGACTAGTGCAACCTTAGGAAATCATGTTGCATGATTTATTTAGATATACTTTCCTTTCAGAAATGTAGCGTCTTTAAATGCATATGTTATAAGGTCAGCCAAAAAATAACTGTGTCCATGTCTTTTCAGCACTAATATTTCACTGCATGCCTTTAGTAAGTCCTGACAGTAGATTTTTGTAATGCCAAAAGAGGGTTTGTGCTGGTGCAATCTGTTAGTAAATCTGGCGTAAACGTCAATGTCAAGATACAAGGGGTTTTTTTATCTGTAAATGTATACAAAAAGGACAAATACATAAAAAATACAATTCATACATACAGTAATTTGATGACCCATATTCTTTATATATATACAGTATTTAATACTTCACTGTGTTTTGCTTTTTAGCCAAGACCCTCCTGGAGCTTGCAGAGGGATCAGTTGTTACGACAGCCTCCAAGCTTTTTAAAGATGCTGGTCTTACTGATCATCTCATTGGCTCCGAGGCTGTGACTTTATTAGCTCCGCTGAACGATGCTTTTAAAGGTTGGATCACTCCATTTTCTTTAACCTACTGCAGCAACTGAGACTTAAGAAACTCTGAAATAACTGCAATTGTGTCAATTGCGTGCAGACAAGAGTTTGGCCATGACACCCGACATGAAGAAACTGCTGAGAAACCACATTCTCAAGGAGAAGTTTTCCTCCAAGAGCCTTTACCATGGACAAGAGCTGGAGACCCTTGGTGGAGTAAAACTTCGAGTGTTTGTGTTCAGAAATGTAAGTCTTGAATTATACCTATGGGAATTATTTAACACAAACCCAAATCCCAGCAGCTATTTCTAAACGAAACATTGATATCTCTATACAGAACAAAACCTTATAACAGCAGATCGATACTTTTCATTTTCATGACAATGGTGAAGGAAAAATATCCTTCTTGACTAGATCATGCATTATGACATATCCATTTCCCATCCCAATCCATCAATATTTTTTTTTATTTCTAGTTATTTCAGTTTGCGCTCTCACATTTCTGCTTTGTAATGGAATTCACAGACCACTGGAAACCTCTCCTTTGGATCACCTTAACACTTTCCACAGCCCACTTCATGCATCATCTGTCTTTTGATTTGAGATTTGAAACAAATGTGCTACTCTGTATAACCAATAACCTTAACCGTTTTACATTGCAGAACCTGTGCATTGAGAATGCCTGCATTGCTGCACACGACAAAAATGGCCGCTTTGCAAATATGTTCATC
This sequence comes from Carassius gibelio, assembly GCF_023724105.1. NCBI lineage: Eukaryota > Metazoa > Chordata > Actinopteri > Cypriniformes > Cyprinidae > Carassius > Carassius gibelio. Next base: position 5,419,518 of record NC_068384.1, read on the forward strand.
ATTGACAAGCTCTTGACACCCCCCATGGGAACCGTCATGGACGTCCTGAAGGCTGATGATCGCTTCAGGTAAGCACAGCGACGATAATCCTCACAGTGAGGTCTTAAAGGGATAGTTAAATCAATTCTGGCATCATTTTTTCTACCTAATGACATTCCAGATAAGTTTATATGGTATATTCAATAGGACAGAAGAATATCTTGAATTTGAATCAAATATGGCCCCACTGTTGTGAAAGGCATTTGGTCAGAAGACAAATGAGAACAAATGGCTTTTGGGGTCAAAAGGCACCGGCACACCAAAGCTATTGAGTGGTATAGTCTACCTTTATGATGTTTTTACAGTGCTTTTTGGAGCTTCACAGCTCAAGTGCCATTTGCTTTTCCTTATATGGAAACGAGAAAAAAGCACTTTTGTATTCTACACAAGACATAAATTCATATCGGTTTGGAACAGTGTTATTCTAATTTCACGGAGATTCTATTATAGTTTTTGTTAATATTTAAAATCAGTTATATATATATTCAGTTTTTTTATTTTATTTTTAGTTATATTTTTAACAATTTTGTTGTGTATTTTTGCCATTTTTGTATTTTTTTATGTTCTATTTTTTATAATTTTTAAATTGTAGTAATTTTCTGTACAAGTTTAACTAAATATAATAAAAAATTAATATCAGTTCGATATATATATTATTTCAGTTAATGCTTATTTTATATAATTTTTTATGGTTTTAGTCAGTAAAAACTGGTTTGGAATGATATGAGGTTGAGTAAACGTTGACAGGATTTTAATTTACTTTAAATGAGGTGCTTGTGAATGTTTAAGCCAATCTAGAGGTATTTGAGAGTACAAAAGATTTAAGCATACATCGGTGTTGATTTAATCTCAAAATGCCCTATAAAAACCTTGAAGAAAAATCTTTCCACCATAAAGGGCGTAATTGTTTTTGCAGCTGCTGTTTCTCAGTGTCAGTTTCGTAATGATCATCTACCTGCATGTTTAAACCTGAGGCTGTAATTTCTTCAGATTTCTGATGACCTGGGTGAAATTTGAGCTGTCTGTGTTCTCTTGCCTAAAGATATGCTCCTAATAATGTGAATTGCTTAACTCTCATCTGTACAGCACTTTGGTTGGCAACATTCAGAGAGCAGGCCTGACCGAGCTCCTGAACAAAAAAGGGAGCTACACCTTCTTCGCCCCCACCAATGCTGCCTTCAGTGCAATGCCCCCCGCCGACCTCAACAGACTCATGAGTAATGTCTCCTGTGTCACCATATATGTGTGTTAGAAAAGCAGATGTTCAGTGCATGATTACACACTAACTGATCAGATTTGTTGCTATGAAAATTCTGCAATCAGTCTGAGTGTATGTAGATGTGCAGAATATACCTACATCTGTTGTTTCCTTGCTATTTTGTTCATAGGAGACCCCAAGGAGCTGGCAAACCTTCTCAAATACCACATTGGTGAAGATTTCCTGGTCAGCGGCGCTGTGACCTCACATACCAGAGTGACGCCCCTGACAGGAGATAAACTGGAGCTAGGCACTGTATGTATTCACTGGCAATTTGATCTTATTGAGTCAAGAAATGCTTCTGGATTCTGTATCTTTTAATAGAAGCTGAATCTAGACCAACATATTGATACACTGACGTTCAAAAGTATATTTATAAACCCGAAAATTACATTTCTGTCATTAGTTACTCACTCTCGTGTAATTAAAAATATACTGTATGTGCTGTCATTCTGCAAAAAAACAATTATATAGAAACTTCTATAGATTTGTCACTCTTAACTGTGGTTCTGTGGAAAAGGTGTATTTAAAGACTCATCTTTTGTGTCTCTTGTGTGACGTTTGAAGAAATCATGTCAGAATATTCATTTATAGGTGAAATCTTTCCTTAATCTGATTTCGTCTGATAATTCTGATTTGTATCCCTCTCAGCGTAACTCCACTATATACGTGAACAGGGTGCCAGTTGTCGAGGCTGATCTGATGGCTACCAATGGAGTTGTTCATGCTGTTGGTGTAATCGTAAAACCACTGCGTAAGCCATAAACCAGTCGTCCTTAAATGTTATGAAGAAAGCAATATCTCATTTCAGAGCTTCATTACAGTGCGATGTGCCTCTTTGTTTTAGCTCCTAAAATTCTGAGTGATCAGGCTGAAGGCTCAACAATCAGACGCACCTCTGCTGTGTGGGTTAGTACATCATAAATTATTATTTAACAGAAGGTCAGTGCTTATATTTAATTGCTTGCAAGATTGGTATGCATATTTTGTTTTGTCCTCAAAATGCCAATAATAAATTAAATATATCTTCTGATAATTTAAAAATATTTTTTTTTTTTTTTATCTCAGGCTGGGTCTCAGGTAATAAAAAATGGTACGTATGCATTACTGCAATTGCAAAAGGAGTCTCAGATGCATTTCATAATTTGCATGTGGTTGTACTGAAATAATGGAAACCGAAAATCGTAATACATTTCTTTGCTACATTACAGAAGATCTCTTCCAGAAGGTCCTGAGAAGCCAGAGCAGCAGAACAATGTCTCGTGTCCAGTAAACATTGCTCTAGTCTAGAAAGTAAAAGTGTAGTTCATTTTATCCTCCACCACTTCAAAAGGATGGAAACACACAGTTCAATATCTTGTATTGCGCAGTGGAGAGATAATTAAAGGCTAAGAAAATCCAGGCAACAAAATACACAATGCTGAAAATGGGAAACAGTTCAGCATTGCAAGATTGTGACTTTTTTTCATGTGCCAAAGGCCCATGGTGATTTCTAAATATCACAAATTGATGACCGCAAAGTTACGGCACTTCATATGTTTTGGATATTCATTCGACTTCTGTTGTGGAATTTCAGCCTGAATTATTTGAATCAAATGTTGGTTCAACACATTTTTGTATTTCTTTTTATTGTTTTTATAATGATTTGGTTGGGTTTTTTATATTACTGTAGCATATTTGCATGGTTTACGCTGGAACAAATGCTATTTGGGCACATAAAATTACACCAAAGATGTTTTGTGATGAACCAAAGATCACTATCTGCAGATTTTAAAATAAAATGACCATTTTGTAGCCAAAGAGTTACAGTTTACATAAAACTAGCCAGTGCCCTTGAATGTAGTTTGCTCTGTCTGTTACAAGCCAGTTTGTCAGTTCACTGAGCTGAATTCACAGTGTGGTGGATTGTCATAATGTGGTGATTAATGTGTGGCAATTAAAAGTCTCACTCAGATGATAATGTAAAAGTCTGCTTGTTCTCATTATTTGTGACTAAATAATTTCTCCACATTCCCTGTTGCTTGCTTGAAGTCTCCATGCACTCACTAATTTTATCTTTGATTCCCCTTGATAATAATTTATTCATGCGTTAGAATTGCATTTAAAAAGAGCAAAAAAAATGCAGGGTTCCATACTCTTTTTTTCTTTCTTTATTTTATTTTTATAGCACCTTTATGTATTTACACTAAACGTAAAAATTTGACAAACGATGTTAGGAGATTATTGTTTTACATATAAAAAATGGAATATAGAAATATGAAATTAGAGAAAAAATAGAATGACACTTTTAAATATGAAACACTGTCTTTATAAGTGAGTTGCTGAGTCATTTATTGAATCAGTTCTTTTCAAATGACTGATTCATTCAGGAAAGAAGTAAGAAACTGTTTTTAGAACGGATCAGTAAATCATTAACTCACCTGATTTGTTCAAAATGCCAATTCTTTCAGTAAGGGAACACCGCTGTGTGTTGTTGCAGTGATGCACTAGACTAAAAAAAAAAGGCTATATTCTCTTAATATTATATACGGGATTGTTTACATTCTCAGTAATATTGTTTTGTGTTGAATGGGTTGTCTTAACCTATTTAAAAAACACCAGATAAACATTTAAACAACAATTTTTAAAAAACCCTATTTTCACCACAGGAAGTCTTTAAAAAACAAATATGAGTGTAAAAGCACAGACATGTACTAAATAGGGCAGTTTGTTTTAATTCATGAGTCTGACATCAAAGAAAGATCCAACACAGTACCAAAATTGTTTTTCGAAAATAACAAAACATTTTATTTATGGTAATATTACTTGAAAACGTTCATAATTGTTGCCAAATGTAGGTGGTTTTTAGTGGGAGGGGCAACTTCATTGTTAGAGAGCATCTGATTGGACAGAAATCTGTGTAGTGCAGTATGAGTCAGTGTTTTATTGTTTTTTGATTGTGTATATCTGCTTAAGGTGAATTTAGTCAGAAGTTGTTGTTTAAATTACCTTAAAGCTAACACACATGTACTAAAAGCAATAAAACTTTTTTTATTATTTCATGGGGTCTTTAAAAGTTATAAAACCTAATTAATTTGCTATCCTAAACTCTTTAAAATTATATGGTTCATTGCATTTTATCATTTACATTAGGCATTGTTTACCCCCCATACATGAGCCTATAAGAACAGACCTGTAATTTTTTGGATCCCAACCAACCATGGAATCAAAATGAGACAGTTGGAGCTTCATTAATAACTTTACATGGAAAGATGCCTGTTGTTTAAAAATGCCATTTTGCTTTAATATGCTTGTTATATCACCGCATACACTCTGGAAACATTTGAGGATGGTAAAAAGCTTCTGTACCCAGCAGCAGTCCTAGGATGGGTTGTCTCAAAGCTGCCCAATAACATATGTGCACAGTCGTTCTCAGCTGGCAGCCTGAACGAAGCATTCCAACAGCATTTTGCTCCCAGAGAGAGACACTGGCAGCCTGTTTTGTGTCGGATAGGGCAGTGGAGTTAAGTGCTACTGGAACCTGCTTGTTAAGTTATTATTGCAGTATGCATATAGCATCCAAAATTCTAAAATATTGAAGATACTCTCATCTCCTCTAATTACACCACTGCACGGAAACAAATGTCAAGTCTAATAAGTCTACATCTGTATTAAATTCAGGGTTACACTGTAGGATGCCTGAGACCTTAAAAAAAAAAAACTTGATGTCTGTTTCTGTTTAGTATCAATCAAGAGTTGTCAGACTTTATTTATTGTCCACTATTTTGACCTACTAAATTTAACAGATTATCAGATTTGGTTATTGTTGTTATATTTGGCAATATCAGTGATGTTCTTATTTGATATGCATAAATCTTGTACATTTTATTGAAAACGAACTGTCTCCAGTACACCTACACATGGTTATTGCAGGATATCTTTGTCTGGGAAGAACCTTTCTAATAGGAAACATGTGTCTCCAATAATGGCTCAATATAATGTTTTTTCACTCTCTGTACACATCTACATTTGCTGTTTCTATTAGAGTCAAAATATTTACTTTGTCTGACTGAACCTGACTTTATTAGGTTACACCATTTTTAAAGGAATAGTACACCCCAAAACTCAAATTTGCTGATCCTCATGATGTAGATTTTTCTTCATCTGAACAGATTTTGAGAAATGAAACATTACATCACTTGCTCACCAATAGATCCTCTGTAGTGAATGGGTGCCGTCAGAATGAGAGTCCAAACAGCTGATGAAAACATCACAATAATCCACAAGTAACTACACCACTCCAGTCCATCAGTTAATGTCTTGTGAAGTGAAAAGCTGCATGTTTGCAAGAAACAAATTCATCAAGACGTTGTTCACTCCTAACTGTTGGTTCTTCTATCCATAATATTTCTTTTTCCAGTAAAAAGTCATCTTGTCTGAATCTGATAAGAAATATGCACATATCAAGCACTGTTTACAAGCAAAATCAGTCCAAAAAAGTTCTTAACAAATATGTCAGTGTATACATGATGTGAGAGGACAACAGAGGATGGACTTTTTCACTGAAAGGACAATTATGGATTATGGACTCATATGTTCAGGCCAGAAGCGATAGTTTAAATTTAAAACACCCTAATAATGGATTTGTTTGCTACGAACAGCTTTTTGCTTTTCAAGACATTAATTGATAGATTGATGTGGATTACTTGTGGATTATTGTGATGTTTTTATCAGCTGTTTGGAATCTCATTCTGATGGCACCCATTCACTGCAAATTAGCCAATTATGAGCAGGCGCTGTAATACAAAATGTCTCCAAATTTGTTCCGATGAATTTTCATTTTTTGCTGAACTGTTTCTTTAAGGGCTGTATCAAGGATAAATAACTCTTTAATATAACACCCACTTCACAGTGTGAGAATGCAAAAATATAAATGTCTGGCAGCTTGAACCTTGCTTGGGAAATGCACAATGATGTCATACCTACATTCAAACATAAATGGAGTTTATGGGCAGTCGTTTCATGCTAGTCATATTAAATCTGTGTATTGCATGCAGCTGTTCTCTTTTAGCCAGAGTGACAGAGCGAGTTTTCATTGATGGAAAGAAAGGCTTACAGTAACAAAACACAGCCTTTTTAAGGGTTCAATCAAAGGAACCCTTTAGGGGAAAAAAAACTATAGTCGGAGTTGACCTTACTGATTCCTGCAAGTTGGAAAAACATATTAATTATTTGTGAAATAACTTAAAATCTTGCATACTTTCTTCCAAACAATTAGGTATGTGACTGATCATTTTTTACCACAGTGGAAAAGGGCCAATTCACTGGCTAGGTTGCACACACAACTCACAAACAATCATGACCACAGAAACTTCATGATCAATGCGATATTCATTAATAAAATAGCTTGGATAGCATACAGAAAAACTAAAAAGCAACAATGTATCTGTTTTTGATTTAACTAAACTTGCAGCTTGATTATTGAAGAGACACTACACAAACATTATTCACACATGCAGTTTCTCACTTTCTCTCTGTTGTTAATTTAAATAAAAATGCTATTCGTTCAAGCTACATCATTTCTGTTTCTGATTTAAAGCATGCAGAGTGCTAGATCTATAGGCTGTTTTTTTTGCCTCCACATCTTTCATTTAAATTGTGTAAATGTTTTTGTGTAAATCTCAATTTTAACATCTTTGTATTTCTCCTGATATTACAAAACAACTGTCAATAAGAGTAAAACATTCTTCATTAGAACATTATTCTACAAGAGCAAGACATTTTTATTTAATTTTGTTATCACATTCACAGAGCTAATTAAGTGATAGTGGCTGTCAATTATTTAAAATAACCCCCTCACGCCCCACCCCCACCAAGACAAAAAATGACATATCAAAACTTACATTGTCCAGACAGAAGATAAACTTGATGTTTTCTCTGAATAAAGATTGTAAGATTAGCAGTGCTGCATTTTTCACCAGATCTGCAATATCTGTTTATAAACAGGTTATTGGTACACATTATATTTTAGCTGTGATGGTTGTCTCGGTTTACATTCACAGTTTTTTTGGAAACCCTGTAAATTTGAACAAATAACAACATCTAAAATAATAACATTATTATTTTGCTTATTTTTAAATACAATTATTAATATATAAAGACTGAAATACAACTGTAATTACTTAGTCAAATAAAATATTTATATAATTCATTTTACACTTCACTTTCAAACATTAATCATTAATTACTATGTGAACAGAACAGCATCCAAAAAGTAGGCTCCTTCTGCTGAGATTCTGAATTCTGAAGTATGCTTATAATGGACACTTTACTACTCCATGAGAACGCAGGAGAGGATTTATGATGCATTCACGAAATGCAAATCATTTGAGTTAGTTTGGGAGTTCGGAGCAGGATCGCGAATCATTTGAGTCATTTCGGGAGTTCGGAGCGGGTTCGTGAATCATTTGAGTCAGTTTGGGGATCGCGAATCATTTGAGTTTGTTCGGGAGCTTGGAGCGGGATCGCGAATCATTTGAGTAATTTCGGGAGTTCAGAGCGAGTTCGCGAATCATTTGAGTCATTTCGGGGTAAGGAGCGGGACCGCGAATCACTTGAGTCATTTCGGGATCTCGTAGCAGTTTGGGAGTTAGGAGCGGGATCGCGAATCATTTGAGTCATTTCGGGAGTTCGGATTGGATTCGCGAATCATTTGAGTCAGTTTGGGGATCGCGAATCATTTGAGTTTGTGCGGGAGCTCGGAGCGGGATCGCGAATCGAGTCAGTTCGGAAGTTCGTAGCGGGATCGCGAATCATTTGAGTCAGTTTGGCAGGAGCGGGATCGCGAATCATTTGACTCATTTCGGGAGTTCGGAGCGGTTTCGCGAATAATTTCAGTTTGGAGATCGCGAAGCATTTGAGTCATTTCGGAAGTTCGGAGCGGGATCGCAAATCATTTGAGTCAGTTCGGGAGTCAAAACAAACGGAAAATCGATGCAATTGGTTGCATTACCTAACCTTGAGTCGACTTTGATTTTCATATAGTTGAAACGACGTCAGAGAATCAATACCTTTTCCACATAAAAGCAATCTAATTGGTTTGTTTACCTAGTGTTGAAATGACGTTGATTTAATTTGGGTAAAACTACTTTATTATTAACATTTTCTGCTCGTTTTAAAAATCTTTCATACTACTAAATAAATTAGCCTGTATAAGTAAAACTTTATTAAACACATCACATTCAGTTATAATTTCTATTATTTATTATTTTTACAATACAGTTTATACACAGTTACAAATACATGTGTAGAGCACAAACCTTCTAAGTCTAGCAAAAAAAAATTATTTTAAACACAAATTACCTTAAAAAACTGAATATATATATATGTCCTATGACTCCATGTCCTATGACTCCATGATTACATTTATCTAAAGTTTGGGGGTAATTTCTTTAATCATGTGCCTTAAAAATATTATCTTTTGTATATTTTCTTATAAAATGGCAACATTTGATGTAAAACATGTATTTCTTTTCTTTATATTACGTATGTAAAATGTAAACAAAAATGCCTTGTGTTATTTATTTAGCATTTGCTATTTAACTAATTCACTTTTTAAAACTCTTTGGATCAACACAAAACATGCAAATGTTTTTTTGGATTCAAAATGTCAATTTTTACCTCAAGGTGAAACGTTTGCATGCCCTGAATATTCAGTTGTTAATGTCCCTTTGTTATATTTGCAAACAGTACATTTACTGTACATTCGAGACACTTTGTGCATTATTATAACAAAATTGAGCACTTGTGACATTGGAATTTGTATTTGTAGAGAATATTTCGATAAATCATCAAGAAAATGTTTTTGGAGTTGCAAGCTTGTATTTTAGTTTCTTTCTCTCTCACAAACACAAAAAAACCTTCTCAAAATCTTCACTACAGGTGCATGAATCCTATTCTACAAATTAACAAATTCACAGCCTCAGTTATACCAGATTTATGCAGGGCTGCCTTTCATTTTTGCTCATATTATTGAATATTTTTTCCTGAAATGTGTTTATTAGAACTGGACATATTTAAAGACTTTATGAGAATAGTAGTATTACAAGATCATGGTAGAATGACCTGCCTTTATTAATTTGAGCAGCTGAGTCTTCAGCCATTTGCAAAAAGCAATTACCTTTTCTATTCAGTTCATTTCTATTCAATTTGCTCTAATTTGTAAAAATAAATAAATAATAATAATAGTAAATAAATAACTTATGTGTATTGTGCTAGACTAAAGCCCCTTTCACAATGCACGGTGGTCCCAAAAATTGCCGGGTGTTTGAAAGGCAGATCAATGTTTGTGACGAAAAAATATGTGCAAACTGTAATGAAGCAGAGATCAGTTAGTTCCTCAATATCCGTTCTGAAGCTGACATCGTTCACCAGCTTAAGTGAAACAAAACACATCACATGGTAATGTCATGTGTCTTTACGGGATCTTTATGGGTTGCGTGTGAACGTAAAATGAACCAAAATCTAACGATCCGGGAACAATTGCCAGGACACATTACCTGTGTATTATCTAGAATCTCAGTGTGAAAGGGGCTAAACTGAGCACTGGTATACTGTTGTTCTCTTATTTGTAGAATAGGATTTGTGCACCTCAGAATATGATATGGTGTAACTGTTGTGTTGTGTTTGCTGGAGAGAATTAGTAAAAAAAAAAAAACATATTGTTAGGACTAAAAAAATTTATCTGTGACTTTAAATTAACAAATATGCATGTGTGACTATTCATTACAACATTTGCACAGTCACAGGTGCTCAGGTTTGCTATAATAATACCTTCACAGAACATAATAGTAGTACCGTATTTTACGGACTATAAGTCGCACTTTTTTCGTAGTTTGGCTGTTCCTGCGGCTTATAGTCAGGTGCGACTTATTTATCAAAATTAATTTGACATGAACCAAGAGAAATGAACTAACAGAAAACATCACCGTCTCCAGCCGTGAGAGGGCGCTCTATGCTGCTCAGTGCTCCTGTAGTCTCAAACACTGAGCAGCATAGAGAGCCATCTCGCAGCTTTAGACGGTAATGTTTTCTCTTGGTTCTTGGGTCTAAATAAATACGACTTATAGTCCGGTGCGACTTATATATGTTTTTTTCCTCGTAATGACGTATTTTTGGACTGATGCGAGTTATACTCAGGTGCGACTTATAGTCCAAAAATATTATAGTCAGCTATCCATGCAAAGAAGTCAGTGTGGTGTACTGTAGGTACAGCTGTCCAGGCCAACATCTGATGTGCTGATCTCTTCAATGGTCATCCCAGAAAACCTTCAATAAAAACAAAATCCATCATACATTACCAATATAACAGGGCTGTACAATCCTGTTCCTGGAGATCTACCTACCATCAGAATTCAGATCTGACCCTGATCCAACACACCCGTCTGTAACTGTCAACTGCTTTCACTGATGTGTTGTGAAGTAGATTTGCTGACAAGTTCCTCCCTGAAAGTACATCGTTAACACAGTGAAACTGTATTTTCGTAGAGGATCGTTTAATAAAGTCACAATATTACTGTAACAGCAGACAAATTTCACAATCTCGGGAAAGAGGCGGCGGGAACCGGCGGACAAACAAAGCTATAATAATAAAATAAAGACAAAGCATCGCGCCAGCCCCTCGCGCACTAACAAAACTAAAACACAAAATAAAGCCCAGGCCTGGTCCTCTCTCGTCCTTCACTGTCATCACTCCTCTTTTATATCCTTCCGATCTCCTCCATGGGACTCCCAATCACTCTGGACTGGACTGAGGCACTACAGCGATCTGTAACACATTAAAACAGCATAAAACAGTACTTATTATTTAAATTTCTAAAAAATAAATTAAAAAAAAAGGGTTCAAATTTGAAACCTGAAAACTTGTTTCATACCAGAAGTGACCTTCTCTGTCTTCTTCGGTCTCTGTGTTGTCAGTTTCCTCTTTGGTCCACGATGTATTGTTCGCTGTGTGAGGGACAAGGTGTGTACTGTGAGAGCAGCATGGCTTGTCAGACATAGCAACTGAATTTAAGGAGGGCGGGTTGTTTTGGGAAGGGTCAGTTGATTGCTATGATCAAAGCTAATTTTTCAGCATCATTACTTCAGTCTTTAGTGTCATATGATCCTCCAGAAATCATTATAATATGCTACTTTTTGCCAAAGAAACACTTCTGATAAATATGAATGTTAAAAAAACAACTCTGTTTTATATTTTTGTGTAAACGGTTTATAACAGCATAGAGTTTATTTATTTATTTTAAAGCTTCATTGTTATTTAGACCCCAAACCACTAAATGGTAATGTACACTACATTTTTAAAAAGAAATTCATCTTTTTATTCAGCAAGGATGCATTCAATTTATAAAAAGTGAATGTCAAGAAGAAATTTCTATTTATCAAAGTATTCTAACACATTCATATATTGAGCAGCACAACTGTTTTCAACATTGATGACAATCAGAAATGTTTCTGAGCACTAAATCATCATATTAGAATGATTTCTGAAGATCATGTGACACTGAAGACTCATGATGCTGAAAATACAGCTGCACATCACAGGAATAAATTACATTTCACAGAAAACTGCTATTTTAAATTGTAATATTATTTCAGAATTTGGTATGGATAGAATTAATGTATGTTTGGGGTTAACCTGCTAGTCATATGGTTCAGTGTGCCTGGAGATGTTGTTGGAAAGAAGGCTTGCACAGACTCTGGGATGCAGAAGGCCATCAAGCACTAGAAGAATATAGAAATATAACAAGCAATCTGTCAGAGCCAACAATATTCAGAATACAATGTGTTATCACAAGGAACCAAGCTACTAGAAATGTAGAAAAGAGAAAGAATATGTATTTAATGGATATCCTGAACAGTTTATATCCACATTTGTTTATCATTAGACGAGATCAAAATGTGTTTGAATTGTGACGCTGATGTAATGACGTCACTGATTAACGGTAACGTTAGTTTATATTTAGATTAAATAAAAAAGCTAGGGATGCACGATAATATCGGCACAATATCGGTATCGGCCGATAAAAGCTTAAAATGACCATTATCGGTATCGGCCGATATGAATATTTCTGCCGATGAGCCAAACCGATATTCTCCAAGTGAAATAATTGACCTGTTTTTCAGATGTGAATGTCTGTCTACATTTGTAAAATAATAAATTTATGGTAGAATCAGTACAGAAGAGATACATGGATTTCTCTTCAGTAAAATTAAAGTTTAAATATATCAGTATATATTTGTATATATATCGATATCGGTATCGGCATCGGCCAAAATTATTTTGAAAATATCGGCATATCGAATATCGGCCAAAATCCAATATCGTGCATCCCTAAAAAAAGCCTATTTTCAATCATCCATTGAAAAATGACCAGCAAAGCTTTCACTGTCAATGCCTCTCAGCTACACATAAATGTGTTATTAAAATCCCAAACTCTTCATGAAAAGCTCAGTCTATGGAGTTAGCATACCTTACCTCCTCGGATAACGGTCAAGATGCTAACGGACTTGTTCGAAAACCCTAAACCATTTCTATGAAGTAAATTCAACAGATGCGGGTCAAATACAAGCAAGAGAGATGTCATGAACAGTGGCATATGATATTTATGCAATTTTAATTTACTAAACTTACCGAAATCAGTGAAAACAGCAGTGAAACACGGAGCGTGCAGTTGGCTAGTGTTGTCTATCGCCCCGTTTCCATGGCAACTCCCTCCGCTCCAGTGTTTGAATCTGAATGAACGTTACTCCAGTGTTCTGCACGCGCACATTAAAACACGCAGAATTTACAGAAACCCTTACCCCCCATTACTCCATTACAAAATCTGCTTGTGTGTGTATACTATGAGGCCTATCTAATAGTTTACTTGACCCTCTAACACTTGCACTCTCTATTTGTTTTCTCACCGCTTGTTTCCTTCATAAAAGAAAAGGAAACTGATACTGACCTTAACAACCAAAAATCGACGTTGAATCAACGTCGGCTTGCTATCTCGGAGCGGGTTCGCGAATCATTTGAGTCATTTCGGGAGTTCGGAGCGGGTTCGCGAATCATTTGAGTCAATTTGGGGATCGCGAATCATTTGAGTCATTTCTGGAGATCGGAGCGGGATGGCAAATCATTTGAGTCATTTCGGGAGTTCGGAGCGGGTTCGCGAATCATTTCAGTCAGTTTGGGGAACGCGAATCATTTCAGTCATTTCGGGAGTTCGGAGCGGGATCGAATCATTTGAGTCAGTTCGGCAGGAGCGGGATCGCGAATCATTTGAGTCATTTCGGGAGTTCGGAGCGAGTTCACGAATCATTTCAGTCAGTTTGGGGAACGCGAATCATTTCAGTCATTTCGGGAGTCCGGAGCGGAGCGGGATCGCGAATCATTTCAGTCAGTTCGGCAGTAGCGGGATCGCGAATCATTTGAGTCATTTCGGGAGTTCGGAGCGGGATCGCGAATCATTTCAGTCAGTTCGGCAGTAGCGAGATCGCGAATCATTTGAGTCATTTCGGGAGTTCGGAGCGGGATCGCAAATCATTTCAGTCATTTCGGGAGTTCGTGAATCTTAGCTGTATATGTATAGGCATTTTTAAATAATTTAGTAGTTCTAATTACGTTTTCCACGCGTATTTAGGTGTGATATGTGAACTCGTATTTTTTTTGTTTTAATGATGTGCCTTTTAACATATCAAGTAGCCTATATTTAAAAACTACAAAAATCGTGCCTAAAAAGTGCACTCATAGGCTAAAGTTACATGATGAAGTCATAGTGAGCGTGGCACGTGTGCATTTTAAGTGCGTTCTTTCACTGAAGAGTGCCATTTCAGTTTTTCTCCAAAAGTCAGCATGATTAAAATGTGATATTAAGTTACTACAAACATAATTTAATTACAAATACAAAATTATCATAGTGAGCGTGGCGCGCATTTCAAGTGCGTTCTTTCACTGCATTATTCGGTGTATTCAAATGCATTTATGAATGCATGTGAATGATCACAAATTACAAGATATGGGGGTTAGAAAATGTATATATTTATATCATTTTATGTATGATATAAGAGTGTCATTTCAGTTTTTTTTCAAAAGTCAGAATGATTAAAGAATGAAAGAAAAAAAAAATGTGATGTTAAGTTACTACAAACAATAATAATAGCCTATAAGAACCTTTGTGCCAAAAGGGTTCTTTCTAGTCATTATAGAACTTTTTTAGCAAGGTTATTTGGAGTTGAGTAAAGAACCCTATATAGAACCCCAATGAACCCTTTTTTCTAAGAGTGTGGGGTTAACACACAATAGCTCTCTTATATCACATGCAGGACACCCAGTGTGAACAGATTGTAGAACCAGGTTTCCAGTATCCATAAAACTCACAGCTTGTGAAAGACTAACCCTTGTATGAACAAAACCTGTGAAGATCTCTTGAAAATCAAGCTGGAGACACAAAGTAAAACTGGAACAGAATTTAAACTTAATCACCTTAAACTGCACAAAAAAACACCTCCATTCAGGAAGACTAATGGTTCATTTAATACTACTTAATACACGTACTGGCATTGTTTGTTACTTCAGGTGTCTTCAGCAGTTAAAAAAAATATATATTCTCCAAAGTAAATGTGAAAAATAGTATTGTGTCTTGTATATGCATTTTTGTAATTTGTAGTTTAAAAAACTAATTTCCAGAATTGTTTAAAGAGTTGTAAAACGAAGGTAAAATATTTTTAAAGACCTTAAAAGGTAAAGGGATTTTTTTAAAGAGAAAGACTGACCCCTGGTGATTACTTCAGGATGAAGTAAGCATGTCTGGATGTTTCATTTACCAAAAAAATGTGCAAAAAAATGTTTAAAATGTTTTTATATATTTTTTAACTTACATAAATATATAAACGTGTTACATAAATATTTATCACATTTATATTATCAGTTATTGTCATAAATAAATAAAAGAATGAATGAATGAATGTTAATTTATTATAAAAGATAAAAGCATAATCTGCTGGAGGGGCTATAAGGATAAAGTGTAATGGTTAGTCTGAGAGTCTGCCTCCCATATGTGTTTACACACTTACCCCCTTGGTTCATTTATGACAATATCATAAGATTCTGCCTCATTCACTTCTTGAAAAACCTGAGAGAAACCTTAAGATAAAAACTCTGAATGAAGATGTTTTCAAATCTGCACAGTCATGCAACTAAATAAGCATGATATAGTCTGAAACTTATTGTTAAAAATCTCCATATTATTTACTTTCTCCAAGTGTTACAATAACAACGATTAAACATAATGAAAATTAAATGTATGCAATGATTATATATTGATTGTATAAACCCATGCATCCACTAGAAGATAGATAGACAGACAGACAGACAGACAGACAGACAGATAGACAGATAGATAGATAGATAGATAGATAGATAGATAGATAGATAGATAGATAGATAGATAGATAGATAGATAGATAGATAGTCTCTATTCGCACAATAATACAGATGAGCGAACTAATTAATTTGAATAAGACCTCTTGTTTATGGGCGAGTAAGCAAGCACCGCGTAACTCACTCTCTATTGGCTGTTGCACTGCTGAAGTTTTAAAAGCCAGACAGAGTGGAGCCAACTTTCGTGACGTCACATGACCGTAGCACAACTTCAGGACAGCGCGTGTATAACAAGACAACCAACTGTATCCTTCCGCCTTTATATCTAGACTAGTTCTAAGTATGTTAGATAGTCGCTCGTTGTGTCAAGTACACAAATCAGACAGTTTGATTCCAAGATAATATTGACATAAATAGATAGGCCTACAGTATATAAAAAAAGCATACCGCCTAATGTTATGTAAAACGTTTTTAAAAGTCCGTTTTAATTAACCGTTGGCTAAATTGTATTCATACAAATAGTAGTATTGGTTTTACAAATTGCCATTAAAACGAGGGATACATTTAATACATCGTTACAGCAGATTGAATCAACTGCATTGTCTATTTTCATTCTGCTGCATACGCATTGCAAAGTTGGGCATTTTGGATGATTATTATTATTATTATTATTATTATTGTTGTTGTTGTTATTTGTTTTTTAGATGTAATAATGATTTGAGAGTGGCAAAACATCCATAAATGTAAATAACTAAATAGAAAAATAGTAAAATTTTAATATAATAATATATATAGAGGTAATTGATTCACTTACAGTTGCATTAACCTTCATATAGGGCCCTCTGATCTTATTAAAGTGGAAGTGAAAGTATTTGACTATTAGTAAATGCCTTTTAATGTTGTCCATCTGACAACCACTATAGAGAATCCATAATACTAACATAATATAATACTATACTCTATTTATCACGGAGATCTTTTGATGATCTCAATTGCATCTGCAGGCACTATATGCTGCTAGAGGAAGAAAAAGAGTAGGCTGTCAACAGGGCGGATGGATATGCACTAATGTGATTCGCCTCCAGTCTGTTTGACGCCAGGACTGTGAGAGACGAGGGAAAGAGAGGCAGGGAAAAAATAAAAAAAAACTCCTTCATGTCGGTGTCTGTAAAACAGAGCAAAGGTCGACAGACGCTACACCACTTCATAAAAGGTATGTAATCTAATGATAATACATCTAGCCGATAAAGACGGTTCAACGGTCACTTATCAACTTTATTCCGACAGGGATGGTGGTTTTCCGCAGGGGGGTGTTGAGAAGTGATTGAAAAGTTTCCTTGCTGTTTTTTCTTTCCTTTTTGTGCGAATGAGGTGAGGAAAACACGTGAACGAGATATAATTACATTTGATTTGAGCAGTATTGAAAATATTTAAAACACATTCCAGACAGTTATTTTTAATTAAACCGCAAACTACAAATCTAAATGGCTAACTGGCTCTGTAACAACTCGGCTAGCAGTAAGTTTTCACACAATAAAGAAAAAAATGTGACAAGAATGTATCCAGAAATATGTCGTTGTGATTTCCGAGATTTATGAAAACTGGTAGTTTAATAGTAAAAAGTGGTTTTGAGTTTTAAAAGAAAAATGCCGATGTTTTGAACTCAATCTCACAAAGTTGCGGCTAACTTAGCTTAGCTTCACCCCTCGTTTATTGAGTTAATATTTATGATTTCACACCAACCGCTCGTTTACGTAATAAAAATCCCACGGGGATGAAATAAGCAACCGTGTGCTTTAATAATAATTGGTGTTTAGTTGCAGAAAGAGGCTGTTCACATTATTTTCTAGGAGAACCAAGTGTGCTGCCCACTCAAACAGCATTTGAGGTCATTAAAGTCTCTACAAAGGCTAAAAACAAGTGTCCTGTCTTGCCTAGGACTTGCTGAACGTGCATGTGATGGTCAAAATGCTGAATAGATGGGCAGCTCGCTAGGTTTCGGACATTCAGTGAATCTGTCTTCAGTAACACTCATTTAAATGCCCTGAAAACACATTCACAGATGGTTGCTTATGGTGCGACTACTGTGTTGTCTACTTGAGGGTTAAGGTTTATATGTTTGATAGTAATCATCTTAAATTTGAGTTGATGTGATGAGCTGTTGACAGTCAGCTCTGTCCACAGTGTTTGGAAATATCCATAGTCACAAGGATTTCAGAGCTGCGATCATCCTTGAAACAGTTGGACAAAGATGTTGTGAGGATGTAAAGAGAGTTTGGGGCTTGTTAACTATTGTTCATGTGGCCTGTGACTTGTTTTTATTTGCCTACTTGTTTAATTTTATGGATAACGAGCTTTACAATCTTAGGTTTTCCCTGGCCTTGGTGCATAGAGACAAATGCTGCACTTTAAATGACATTTTCATTCCAAATAAAAAACAACAACATTGTAACAAATATCAGTCCATTGTTGAAATGCATTATAAAGACATTTGGCTTGTTTTTGACCTTGACTGAGGAGAGGTTTAGATATGGTCAGCTTGTAACATGTTGTCATAGATGAAGTGCCCTCAAAGAGCAGCATCACAATGTTACTGTTTCAGTAGCTGATTAATATGGTGAAGAATCTTATGTTTCACATAGTGGATTTATCATTGTAATTTAAAAAAGTTTTGATTGTACACACATTGTAACCAGTTTGTTCTGACATTTTGATGTTTCAAGTCTTGATGAGATGTTAAAATATATTTTTTTCAATTGTAGGAGCTGTATTCTTTTCTTATTTGGTTGAAATATGGCAATAAGTCATATTTTGCTTGTGCACTGGTTGTTTTTGAAGTTTCAATATCAGGCTTTGTTTCCATCGAGAGCCTTTGAATATCTGCCAACATCTAACATCTGTCACATAGATGTTCATGTGAGCGTTCACATCTGTTGTGAATCTTGATCTATCATCTGATCCTGAATAATAATGATTAAAAGTTATGTTACAGATGTATACCTTTTTTTTATAGCTTGTTTTTTCTTTGTAGCGTTTCATGCATGGAGAACAATGGGGGGGGGGGGGTTGTTTATGTGCAGCATAAAGAGGGTCTATCCATATTTGTTTCGATGATGTAAGGCCCAGGGATGGAGAAACTGGATGGTGTCAAGCAAAAAAAAAAAAAAAAAAAAGATATCTTGTTCGAGGCTTATTAAAAAAAAAAAGCCATATTTTTCTGATAAAATTGTATGGCCATGCTTCTGTCTTGCATCTGCCATGCTCTTAAATGTCACTGAAATGTTAGATGGCTCTTTCAATCTGGCTATTAAACCTAATTGTGTGTGTAATTAGATTTTAAGAATAATTCATGAGTTGAAGCCCACTAGAGGCATTGTGACTGCCTGACAGTCCTTGTAATAAATCAATTGATCCAGTAAGGCATAAAAGCACCTCTTTCTGGGTCTGGAGCTCTATTAGTGTCAAATGTGACTCCCTTATGATTTAGAAACTTGGTTCCATGAGTAATTTTGCAAATGGCACTGTTCTTGAATATATATCTTAATTATAAAGCACCATCAAGATTTTCAGATAATAATGTTGTGGTCAGCGTCTTAACATTATTTTCATTATTTGGGATGAAACAGATGACTGTCTATTTCCATGTTGCGGCATATAAGCCTCACGCCGTACTTAAAAGCAAAATGTCTCACTCCCCTTGAAATAAGAGCATAGAAAGAGTAAAAGCTTTAAGTGGGAGGCTTTTGTGATCGCTAGAAAAATCAATATGGGTAATGCTTTCTGTGCTTCTCATTTTGCAAATGGAGTGTAGAAGCAGGATGGAGATATGGAGCAGGGAAGTGTGTGTTTGTGTATTAAGCTTCAATATTGCTGATCTGAGTCCTGTACTTCCTATTGTTAAAGTTCGCTATCATCAATCCCTCAGCAGTTATGGCAGAGTGTGCTGGTTACAAGCTGATTAGTTGTTTTTGCTGATATGCAAGGTGTTTTGGTGTTTGCCATCTCATTGAACATAATCGTAGGAAGATTTTAGGAATTCAGCCTCTGACTTTTTACCATTCACAGTGTTCGTCATTGATCAGAATAGAGCAGATTAAAGAAATGAGTTTCAGTAAAAGTTATGCTCTATTGACAATATTGGTGGCATCGTGTTGATTGCCACATAAAATACCTGTCACTCAGCCTTTTAAAACATACAGAACATGCTGGTTCTATGCTTGCTTGCTTGTCAATATTACAGCTTCTATCATAGCCATGCAACTTTGGCATAAGTGTGTGGATCCAAGAACAGGACTTTATACATAGAGAAAAAACAAAAACAGGAATTACGTAAGTGACAAACTGTATGAAGTTGACACCCACCCCCAGTGAAATGCAGGTACTTTTTCCACAGTAAATATTTTTTTGCTTTTGCAGTGAAATCAGGGGTGACTTCTTCAGTCAAAAAGACACTTGACACTTACTGTTTTTTTTTTTCTTTTAAAGTGCACATTTCATAGCACATAAAATATAAATTAAGACAAAAAAGAAATGCATTTGAATGCTTTTTGCATTTTAAACCATTTTAGTGTATAACTCCACATACTTTAGTATGTGGTTGGTTTTACTGCTATTATTTAAGGCCTAGCAGATTTTTCCAACAGACGCTGTCAACAGAGCCAAATTCACACTACCAATCAAAAATTTCAATTTCCAATTTTTTTTTTTTTTTTTTTAAAGAAATTATTGGTTTTATTCAGCAAAGATGCATTAAATTGATCAAAGTAGGTGTGTGCAGTATGACTATTTTTGATTGTAGACAAATAAAATGTGTCCATGATCTGCTTTTGAAGAAATATTGTTGTATCACGCAACAGCACACAATCTGTCAGTTGCAGTTCTGGCGCCTCCTTCTCAAAATACTGTACAACATGGCATATATTCACGTCAAATGTTAACTCAGTGATCATGGGACACTGCGCCTATTCGCTATCACAAAAGTACTTTACTTGCATGTGTTTTTGTGCTTTGCCAGTTTGCCTTTTATTCATGTGCTGTAGCGCCGTCACAATTTCTTGATTCAGTTAAAGTACTTTATTCTAAAAACAATAATAATTATGTTGAGTAACCAGCAAAATACCGGAATTCACAAATGCTACAATTCATTTAAATTAATATATGCTGTGCAGTTTTTAAGGGGTCATATGACATTGCTAAAAAGAACATTATTTATAAGGTATATTGCGTAGCTTGTCAGTGATCTACGGCTCTGTGTATTAAATGGCGCTCCATCTGAAAGCATGTGATAGAAATTTACTACTAATCACAGAACCTGATTTATGAACCTACTGATGAAAGGAGCATGCTAATGGCATGCGATTTTATAGCGCAATCCCAATGTATAATGTACATTATTTATGTTGTGCATTATTATTATGTTATATTATATTAACCATTTTGTTCATTAAAACCATATGATTACTAGGTTTGGGAACCGAAAACCGGTTCTTATTATTCAGGTTTTTTTTTAAGAACTGGAACCGTGAGCAATTTCTAAGTTTCAGTTCCAAAAACGGTCCAACACATGACTAAGCGCTGTGAGCTGCCCTGCCTCTTTAATTAGTTTGCATGTTGTTTCCAGTGACGCACACTCATCAGATGTGTCGCATCTTTTACTGATGAACACATCGTTTTCCACAACTACGCGTACTTGCGCCTTTGATAACTGTGCAAAATGTTTTGTCTAACTGAATGTACTGGCAGCGGACAGCACCTGCTGCCACTAAATTACATTATATTTATCCCATATTGTAATTAATATACATACTGACTTCAGCTTATACCACTATTAGACTGCTTTTGTTATGTAAGTATCAGGGTTGTAAATGCAACAAAACACAGAGAGGAAAATCGCTGACTGCTGTTGACCTGAAGAACTTTAATATAGTTGCTTTAAAAAGAATCAGTGTATAATTTTATTTACATAATTTATTATATTTACAGTGATGTGTCCACTTTTATTTGTTCATTCAGTTTCTTGAAAGCTACTGCTAAATACACATACTGTACCTTAAAATTAAAGTGCTGTTTGTTTTATTTGTATATTACGTGTATTTGTAATGCATGTCTATTGTTCTTGTTTTTAATAACAAATACAAAATAACAAAGATTTTTATCTTCACCCACTTTGGCCTAATTGTCTGCTATTCTTTTTTTATTTAATATTTTGCTACCTTGTAAGGCTTCGTTTTAAAATAGAGAATTAAGCCTGGCTCTGATCAGACTACTTGCAAAATAGTAAAAACAACTTGACCAACAATTGTGATTTAAAATCTTGATTTTCCTGAAAAAAAAGATATTATATTTTTCAACCATCCCTAATCAAAAGTGACACACAGACATTACTAATGTTACTATAATAATAAAAAAACAACTTTTGAATGGTAGTGTATGTTGAAATCCTAACATTACATTTCATTTATCTGATGAACTACAAAATTAGATCTGTACTCCTGGTGGAAGACAATGACATGTCAATTACAGCTTGTGCTATTAATGTCAGGGCTGGTTTGATTTGCTCCTGCTTCCGTTGTATATATGTGCCTGTACACAAACAGTGTCTGAACAATATCTGGGAAGCTCTGTTGTACTGACATCAACGGAGAAGTGAGAAGAGACAACCTACTTACTGTTTGGCTGATGATCTTAACTGTGCTTTTGACTAATAATGATTACCGATCCATCATTCTCATTTTACAAAAAGCATGGGGTGGTTTTGACAGGACAAACACTGTAGTGGTCTGGGAGTGGGAAGTGCTTTGAATAGTAACATTTTGTCCTGAAGAGCCAATGGGCTGATGTTTGGCAGCTGTAGAGGTCAAGGGGAAGGGATGTGGCTACAGGAAGTGCCTCTCAGAGGTCTTATATCCTTTCTGTCCTGGTTACACTTGCAACTTGTTCAGCAGCTGTGCTCCGCTGGTCTCGCTCTGGGAGCTCCCTGGGTGTGGCAGCGGGAGGCTGCTGCTTACAGATCCAACACAATGAGTCTGTTGTAGTTCACCATAACACATGGCAGATGGGTACATCCTAACAGTTATCTGCAAGACCTCAGATGTGTGCGTAAGTGTGTTTTTATAACTGAATAGGCGGGAATGTTTTTGCACACTTCCTTTGGACACTGTTTTTTATTTATGTATAGTTTTTTAAGGTGTCTAAAATTGTCTACATTGTAAAATTGCACTGATGTAGTGTTTTAAATGGTTGCTCACTTGTTATTAGTCTAGTTGTATTATCCAAAGATTCAGTATTAAAGTCCATGTCAGGCCGATCGTTGTAGGACATCACAGTACTGTGAAAGTTACAGAGAGCAGATAGCTCCTTATGCTTTCGGATCGCTCTCGTTGATGTCATACCGTTCAGTCTGTGCAGCACTGCTTCAAATCGAACACACCTAGTAATGCATCAGCATCAGTCCCACTCAATCGTGAGTTACTGTCCTTACTGTTAGTTACTACAGCCTATAATTTGCTTGCTAGCTTTGTCTTTGTCACATAAATGCATATATTCCAATATATATAACAATTTGTAAGCTGTTGCCAAAATTATATATTGATATTTAATCTTCATACCCCCCCACCCCGTGTTATTTTAACCAATTTTAATCACCTTTTTCCCCTTTAATTTTTTATATATACTAATTTTCTATGTATCTTGTCATATAAACTAAGGTCTTGAACATGTTACATGCATACAAATTATAAAGTAATTAGCAAAATGTTTTTAATCTAGTTTTAGATATATTGTCTAGGAGATAAAACATTTCAAGGCCGCTCATCATTTTGTATCCTCTACACATTATTATTATTTTTTACTGATGTTTTTTTTTTTTTTTTTTTTTTTTGCAGGTGCCCCTTCTCGAAGTGTAAATCTCTTGTATCTAATAGCCGTCTCATCGTTGTTTTCAGTCTTAATTCCTCCGTTACCCTTTACACTGATTCTCGGAGTGGTTGTGACCCAGTTCCACCCCTCTTCCTGCTTCACTGGAGGCCTTCCTGAGCCCTGAGCACCAGCAGCTGCGTCCTGCCTTGACTTCCTGTCCTTGGACATACAAGACTAAGCTCGTCCACTCCCCTACCTCCCCACATACACAAACACACACATAATCATCTTCCTGGCACACTGCAGGCTGAGCGCGCTTCAGATCCCGCTTCCTGGTGCAGCCCAGCACTATGACCTCCATGTCCAGTCTGTTCTCCTTCACCAGCCCGGCGGTGAAGAGGTTGCTGGGCTGGAAGCAGGGCGACGAGGAGGAAAAATGGGCAGAAAAGGCTGTGGATGCCCTGGTGAAGAAGCTAAAGAAGAAAAAGGGTGCCATGGAGGATTTGGAGAAGGCCCTGAGCAGCCCTGGACAGCCCAGTAAATGTGTGACCATCCCACGGTCGCTGGACGGGCGGCTGCAGGTGTCCCACAGGAAGGGCCTGCCTCATGTCATCTACTGCCGCGTGTGGCGCTGGCCTGACCTGCAGTCCCATCACGAGCTCAAACCCCTGGAGGTGTGCGAGTATCCGTTCGGTTCCAAACAGAAAGAAGTGTGTATCAACCCGTATCACTACAAACGAGTTGAAAGTCCAGGTGAGACATGACTGATGTGTTTATGGTAGTTTTAAAAAACACATATAAAAAAATCATATAAAATTTTTTTTTATGGAAAAGTAATAAAAGTACACTACAGGGTTATTCTTATTAGCTAAAACTAAAACCATGAAATTTTTTTTGCTTGAAATAAAACAAATGATAAAATAAAATGATAAAATATTTTATATAAATAAAAGTTAAAACCTTGAAATGTATTTTATTTAACGAGAAAACTAAAATCCTATCCAGTGAGGGTGTTTCCATGTTGACACATCTTTTTTGCATTGTCGTAACAGCTGGGATTAGCCCACATTGCATCCGAGTTAGCTAATGTCTGATTCAGAAAAAAAAAAAACAATGACCAAATTTAAAAAAACAATTTTTTTTGTTTTACTACTTTGTTAATGGTGATTGAGACCCCGCCCCTCTCGTCACACATACACACGCACACATACATACATATATATTTTTTGGGGGGTCCAATCACACATTAAATCCTTGTGAAATGATTTCATCGGTCTTGTCATCAATGTGTTTTCCTGAGAAGCTATTTTTGATGGCAAGCTAGGGCTGTGTGATTAATCAAAATCATCATAAAATCACGATTTGAGCATTTGCGATTTCTAAATCGCTTTATAGCTCGATGCAGCGTGCCTAAATGGAGCATGAGAACAGAACAGACTGGGCATATGTCTACGTAACTCTTAAGTTCACACACTCCATCTGTGATGGGTATTTTTTCTGAGCCCATGTTAACGGATCAGAGTGTTCACACTTCACGTCTTAAAATATGCGAAAGATGTGAACAGAACAGGTTAGAAATAGAAGGGTGCTAAAATAATTCATATCTAGCACATGAGCATAGAGAGAGTGCACAGAACACAATTTGAGCTAGATGACAGATACATTTTAAGTGTGCGCACTCTCTCCGGGCGAGAGCAGCATTTATCTGAGCACACGCGTCTGGTTTTGTGACTTAGCAAAGGAGATCTGCGTGCGAGCCGAAGAGATTCACGTTCGCGCATTATTTCAATGTGCTTTCGCCTGTTACAATAACGTACTCTCGCACCTGCTTCTGCACTGCATAAACATATTGTATACGCACTGCAGACAGAGTACGTGTGAACCTGTATAATGTATAACAAATATATTTCAACACCTGAGGCACTGCTACAATGAGCTTGATGACCAATGCATGGCAAAAAAGAAAAACAAATCCATGGACACGGAATTTATTTATTTATTGCTATATGTCTAGACATTTTTTTTCAACTTTTTGATAAAGCTCTAATTGGTTTTCTTTTGGAAATATGTTTCCAGTTCATACTGAATGCATTTATGACTGTAAAGCATGTCTGTGTTTATCACAATTGAAATCGCAAAATTGATCAAAGAGATCGCGATAGTTGGGTTTTTTTTTTCATATCGCACAGCCCTAAAGCAAACAAAAAACAGACAAAATAACAGTGAATTGGTCAACAT
This sequence comes from Carassius gibelio, assembly GCF_023724105.1. Taxonomy (NCBI): domain Eukaryota; kingdom Metazoa; phylum Chordata; class Actinopteri; order Cypriniformes; family Cyprinidae; genus Carassius; species Carassius gibelio. Next base: position 5,445,311 of record NC_068384.1, read on the forward strand.
ATATGTCCCCTGTGGCCTATTATTTCCTCTGCATATCGAGCGGTAAAGACCGTGTTGACTATCAGATATCCTTTGCCCCCGGAGGCCTTCTAATCTCTGTAGCCTCTGTTGCCTTCTGCTTAGATTGAGATGTACACTGTATTGAGCTTTTCAAGGGCAGATATCACATGTCACTCAGGAGAGAAAACGCATTTCTGTTGAAGCCGGAAAACTGATCTGTTGTGCCTTGGAGCCCAAGCCGGCCAATCGGCACACAGATGTCAAGGATGCAGGAATCTTTTTCCTGCCATGAATATTTAAATCGGAATGATCTGTTAGGATGTCTAAAATGCTGTTATCTTTTCCCAGTGCTTCCTCCAGTATTGGTGCCACGACACAGCGAGTTCAATCCTCAGCACAGTCTGCTGGTTCAGTTCCGCAACCTGAGTCACAATGAGCCTCACATGCCTCTCAACGCCACTTTCCCAGAGTCCTTCCAGCAGCACAGCGGAGGAAGCTCCTTCCCCATCTCTCCAAACTCGCCTTACCCTCCGTCTCCCGCCAGCAGCGGCACCTACCCCAACTCTCCTGCGAGCTCTGGGCCATCCAGCCCCTTCCAGCTGCCAGGTACACACAACACCACTCATGAAATTGATCTATCGTTTGGGATGTTTTTGCCAGTGGCAAACTGATGTGTTGATTTTTCTTTGCTGCTGCGATGGCAAATGGATATGTGACGCTGAATGATAAACCTGTGATATGACGGTGAGTTGTGCACTGGCAATCGCTGTAGTAAACAATGGAAATGCCAGCTAAGCAGCCCACCAAAGCCCTGCTGCTGGGTGCCCATCACTTGGCACCGGCCCACACTTCCTCTATTCTGTATCGAGTGATTTGCTGATGCCCACATCCGTAGGCTCTGTGCACTCAGGCAGAAGGACAGCAAATGTTTTATAGCACTGTGGGTTAGAACTAAAGCTGGTTTTATTCATAGAAATTGCTTGATCGCAGGATCAGATCTGCCTCAATGATTTAAATGATGGAAGCATTAACGAATGTGGCATGTACATTGTAAACGAGCAATATGTTTTACAATATGAGCTCCTTTGTGTCAGATAATCAATAGTATCAGTAACTTAACATTTAAATACTACGTTGTAAAAGTTTGTGTTACTTGTGTTACTGAGGATGCATTAAATTAATAAAAGTATTTCCTTTTTTAAATTTTCTGTTCCAGAAAAATATAAAGCAGCACAAAAGTTTGATGGTAATTATTAAATAATAATAAGAAATGCTTCTTGATCATTTCAGCAAGTGTTGCTGAGAAAAAAATAGCATTACCATCACAGAAATAAATTACAATTTGTTCGAGAGACTTCTTTCAAAATAATTCATTCAGATGTTTTGTTTTTCTACAGTGAAGTCCAAAGGAAATGCAACAAAAATTTGTTTCTTGTATGTTCATATAATAAAAAATAAAATAAGAAACTAATCTGATATGTTCCCGTGGCTCAGTGGTAGAGCATTGTGTTAGCAGCGCTAAAGGATGTGGGTTCGATTCCCAGGGAACACGTTAGGTAAAAAATGTTAGCCTGAATGCACTGTAAGTCGTATTAGATAAATGCATCTGCTAAATGCATAAATGTATTTATTAATTTAAATTTATAGGGCTGATCCACCAGACTAGCAATCTGACAGCGCTCTTTTTCTTTAGCTTCACTAAATTTATCTCAAAAGTAATAACATTAAGCCTTTTTAAAATTCTTCTTGCATTAGATAACATCTTCCAAGGATTTTTTGTTTTAGAGCCGGAGTTGCTTTCTTTTATTAGTCATAAACCATTTCTGGAAGATATTGCGTTTGAATATATTTTGCTGTTCTGTTTTTGCCCTTTAGTGGTAAAACAGATACTTCTAAAGCAATTAGTGTCCAAATAATAAACAGCCATGCCACATACTTAAACTTGCCTTGATGATACTGTCAACAAAAAGTCTTCTTTAAATAGCTGTTGTTTCCACATCGTGAATCTCTCTGTTATTGTACAGAGGTGGGTGTTTGGTATAAGAATATTGTGAAATCTGACTCTAAAAGGATTTATGAGATGCGAAGCGGCTTCCTGTAAAGAATCATCAGAATTCAGACTCCAGGGGATTGCAGTGGAAGCCCATTTGTTTGCAGTAGGCCTCAATGTCTGACTGCTATCTCTCTGTGGTGTTTCTTTACCAGCTGATACCCCTCCTCCTGCCTACATGCCTCCAGATGAACAGATAGGACAGGACGGGTCTCAGTCCATGGAGACTGGCAGCAGCATGGTTCCTCAGAACATGCCCAGAGGGGGTAAGAAACTATTAACATCCAAGTGGTCCAGGTGTGATGTCACAGAACATATATAAAAAAAACTCCCTCAAATCTGAGCATCATCATTACAGATGTATGTCTGTCTGTCTGTCTATGGCTTGTTTTATAGAGAAAATATTTGACTTTTGACTACATGCATAAAAGTGAAAACATTTTGGCCATTCTTGCCAAGAGCCCCACTCATTTAAACTATAAATACATATGAGGTTAAATTTAACATAAATTTAAATTGGTATTTTAAAGACAATTAAAAATTATGACTATTTAAGATAAAATTTATTCTACTGCAATTGGTTTTAAACATTTAAGCGGTGTTTAACGCGTCATAACATGTTTCCGTCGTGGATTTATTCAAACATGTACATTAAGACAAAAATAAACTGAATATGTAATATGCCTATATTTAGCAAAATCATCTTTCGGGTTAATTTACATTGCATTATGTTGTTTACAAACTGTTTTAACATCTATCTGGTGGTTTTTCAAGGCATATTGAAGTGTCTAAACCACATTTATTGTTTGAATTCTGTAAGTTTGCACCGTGTGAGAATGTTCTGTGACATTGCAACTAGTGGATGGCAGGCATGCTACAAATGATTCTTAGTGAAGTGTTATTCATATATCAGCAGAAAACAGCACTAACTAAAACATCAGTCTTGAGATTAAAGAATCGATATTGGTTCATCAAAATGAGTCAATTAAATTCAAGAAATCAATATTTTAACCCAGGCTTAGAAATTACTGTAGTAAAATGGCCAACAACAGTTCACTCTTTGTACATTACATTTGGGAGCGTTTAGCAAATCAAATGACTAAGCAACCTGGTACTTTGGAAACACAACTTTGTTTTGTGGCAAACCAAAATGAAACCTGTGCATGGCAATTGTGTAAAGCCAGACAGTCCGATTAGACAACATTGAGAAATCTTTTTTTTTTTTTTTTTTAAATAAAGCAATCACACTAACAACCTCTGTAGTTAAAAACATTGTCATCATGACTGAGCCTGAATTTCTAACACCGTTTACCTGTTGTAATCTTTAAATCCTTTTGGCCCGGTATCCCCGTCTAATCTCTCCAGAAGGTTTATCTAGCTGATGTGGTGAAGTATCTGAGCAAGTTGAAACAATAGATGGCTTGGGCTCAAGGTCTTGTTTTATTTTCCTCTTTCAGATGTGCAGCCAGTGGAGTATGAGGAGCCCAGTCACTGGTGCTCTATTGTGTACTATGAGCTGAATAATCGTGTGGGAGAGGCTTACCACGCTTCCTCCACTAGTGTACTAGTTGATGGATTCACTGACCCATCCAACAACAAGAACCGCTTCTGCCTGGGCCTGCTCTCTAACGTCAATCGCAACTCCACTATTGAAAACACTCGCCGCCATATTGGCAAAGGTATGCATGCAGTTGTTATCCACAAAGATCTTGTAAATTGTGACTGTGCTTTATTTCACTCAGCCCTGGAAACCCAGTGGGAGGTGACTTTAACCTTCAGAAAAACTTGTAATCCGTAATTAAAACTATTCAAAACATTTTCTTGATTGAAAAAAAAAAAAAGAAGATAAATATTAGGTGGGAAACTTCATAAAACATTAGTAATGTTGCCTGGTCAACTACCTGACGTTTAAAAAGTACTAGAATGACTAATTGAAATAAATAAAACTGTTTAGAATAATAATAAATGACCAAAGCACATAAAATTACAAAAAAAGTTCAACTAAAATTTAAGCGAAAACTAAAAACCTAAAAATAAAAGCTAGTTTGGAATATGGATTAAAACTATAATAGCATAACAATACTTAAAATAACACCGTACCAAAGGTTTGTCAGCATGACCTGAAATGACAGCCTTTACCTGTTTAAGGCCCGTTCACACCAAATAAGAGAACAGTAGAGATAACTATACAGCGTTATCACTAACTGACCGTAATGGTCTAATGGTGTATTATAAGCATGTTGCTGTAGTTTTGTTGTCAGCTCATTTAAATTGGGGTAGATCTGATTGGGAGTGTTTTTAGCTTTCAGCTGGATAAAAATAGTTTTGAAAGTGATTTAAATTAAATTGTTTCTATTCTTATAGCTGTGGTGTGGACTTCCCTAATCCTCAAGAAAATGATTACATTGTCGCATCCAATTATCATCATAGTTACTGTCCTTGGTGTGCATGACCCTTTACAAGCAAGATTTTTTTTTTCATACATAACAATGAAGACAATTGTGTTAATATTACAGTGATGATAATTAATTAAATAAATCATCTCAAAGCAAATGCATTCAGCTACAATGGTGAATCACTGTTGCACTGTATACTCTCCATTTAAGTCCATTTACGATGATCTCCTGTCCCTCAGGTGTCCACCTGTATTACGTTGGAGGAGAAGTGTATGCAGAGTGTCTGAGTGACACCAGCATTTTTGTCCAGAGTCGAAACTGTAACTACCATCATGGCTTCCACCCCACAACCGTCTGTAAAATCCCCAGCGGCTGCAGCCTCAAGATCTTCAACAACCAAGAATTCGCTCAGCTGCTCGCTCAGTCGGTCAACCACGGATTCGAGGCCGTCTACGAGCTCACCAAGATGTGCACCATCCGCATGAGCTTTGTAAAGGTACGAGTATCACGACCAGTGAAACGTTTCCGATGGTTATTCACCTTTAACAGCTCAGGGAGTAAAAACTTAGACGATCTATTCCTGTGTAACTTTATACCTTAATTTTTTATTCATTTCTTTTAGGGCTGGGGTGCTGAGTATCACAGACAGGATGTGACGAGCACCCCTTGCTGGATAGAAGTGCATCTTCACGGTCCGCTCCAATGGCTGGATAAAGTCCTAACACAAATGGGTTCTCCGCTAAACCCTATCTCTTCAGTCTCATAATGATGGGCCCTGCTGGATTGGGAGGATCTTTTTTAAGTTTTTCTTTTTTATTTTGGTTGTTTTTCTTTTTTTGTTTCTTTACTTTTGAAAGAAAATGAGATCTTAAGGGCTGAACTGTTTACATTACCTGCAGAAGGGTGACTGGATCCTGTTGCAGTCAGAACCAGAAGAATGAACTGGGGCTACAAGCACATCTAGCCGAGGAAAATTCAAGGCAGTGACACAAAATGAACTAACTACTGCTTTAGCAATTGCCTTCCTGTTTGTTTGTTTGTTTTTTGCATAAAATTGTTGTAAAATGATGCTTCTATGACTGATTTTCTCTTAACTGTAGGTAATCTATTAGATGAAACTGACATACTTTCATGTATCTCTACTTCACTTGCATTCACATTGCAATTTCCTAGTTCTATGAGAATCTTTTTAATTGCTATGTTTTCTAATCCCTGTTATTCGCAGGGCATATTTTCCTTTGTTTACTGTTCGAATCAAAGCTCATTACAAATGTTCCCTTTTTCTAGCATCTGTTGCCTTAAGGCAAGTCAAAGTTACTGCTTTTAAATAAAATTCTTTTTTCTGATAAATTTGTGCCTATTTGATATGTTTTTGTGATGATAAATGAAAGCCGGTGCTCTTTTAGAGTACATGTGATCATATGCTGTGGCATGATTGTACTTGTTTTATGCAGATTTCTGGACTCAGTGCTGTGGAGACTAAACTGGACCGTGATGTCTGTTATTTGGCTCCCTCTACTGGACAAGATGTTTTTAGTATACCCTATTCGGGTTGTTTTTGGACAGAATTGTATTCATTTATTAAAGATTACTGATAATATTAGTTTATTCATATATATATATATATATATATATATATATATATGTATGTGTATATATATATATATATATATATATATATATATATATATATATATATATATATATATATATATACAGTACAGACCAAAAGTTTGGACACACCTTCTCATTCAAAGAGTTTTCTTTATTTTCATGACTATGAAAATTGTAGAATTGTCCAAACTTTTGGTCTGTACTAATATATATATATATATCCGCGGGGTTTTAAAAAGTATTAAAAAGTGATAAATCAAAATTGCACGTTAGCTCATTGACACATTTTCTTTTCTAGATGGCACTGTTTACTAGATATCATATCAGAGACATCTTATGCTGGTAAGCTTTTGATGCATTTCATTTTGTATTTAGTGTTATTGTTTGTATCATTTGAGATACTATTATAGTTTTTAATATTTTGCATTCATTTTACTTTTTTATGTTCTATTTTTAATGTTTTTTATTGAAATTATTTTAATGTGTTTATTTTAAATATAATGTTTTAGTGAAAATGAGAAATGTTGCCTTGGCAATTAGCTTAAATAATAAAAAAAGATTATTTTATTTTTCTTATTTTCCTTTAACTTAAAAACTGGTACTTAATTTTTAATTTTGGAATTAAAAAGTTGGAATTTCATTGCACTAAAAACATTTTATAGTGAATTATTAAATCCTATTTGTTTTAGTCTAACAAACAATTTGTGTGTGTGTGTGTGTGTGTGTGTGCATGGAATGATCCTGTATAATAGAAGTGTTTTCCCCCTCTATCTAGCTCAGTGTTTTGCTGCATGTGGCCTCTTGAAACCAGCTGATCTTTGGAATGTGGGGTCACCATGGAAACCTTAAAGACCTGAATAAAAGCAGCCTGTTGAGCAGCACCACCCCCAGATCTCCAAACTCCCTCTCAGAGTGCCGGACGGTGATGCAGGATGATGCCATGAGGAAAAGCCAGGGATCGAAGGTCATGTGAATATGATCACAAAAGGGGTCAGGGGTTGAAAATAGCACACAGCTATTTTCCTGGAGACTCTCAAGAGGCTGAAATTGGCAAGACAGCGGACATCTTTTTGGCACAATGGAAGCAGAATATAATACCTAATGGCCTGTCATGCCCCCTAACTGACCCTTAATCACCCCACACAAACAGCATGCTCAACATAGCTGAAATAACAGTCAGAGTCATTTTTTGCTCCTTTTATTAGCCAAATCACCATTTGATTTAAATATTGTTTGATATGTATGATGTATGATTATTTGAATGTAACAGATAAATATAAGAAATAAAAAAAAAAAATTAAATTAAAAGTAATTTGTTTTGTCCTTGCTAAATTTTACATTTTCAAGTTCAAGTTGCACTTTGTTGTCATTCCTCTATATGTGTGGACATACAGTCGAACGAAATATCGTACCTCACAGGACCACGGTCCTACATAAATGCAGACATACAACAATGAAGTAAAACAGTATAAACCTATACACAACTAACCTACTGACTATACTGACCAGTAGTGTAGCCAGAAAAGAGACTCTGGGTGTGCATATGAAAATCTGGGTGTGCCACATTTATTGTCAGATTACTGTGCAAAATTATGGGATAGTATTTTTGTCACACTGCTTCCGTCCAACCATACTCCTAGTGTTAATTTGCAGGTCGTGTGAAAATGTAGCTAGTTAATTGTTAAATGTAATAATTTTCTTCCAAATACGATAATTTTGAACTTTAGCTATTTCATTTTGTTTATTTTTCATTACAATTTATTCACTTTAAATAAATTATAATATATAATTATAGGATTTAAATGAATTTTAGTTGCTCAATATAGATCTTATATTTGCGCGCGTGCCGAGGCGCAGGTTTGCGCGCTTCGGATGAGCGCATGTACAAATCTTCTCACTGCGCGCGCGAACTCGCTGCCTCTGGCTCTTAAATGTTTAAAGTGACAAAGCTTAAATGAGTTTAGTTTAAACACAGATATCAGCATCCAGGTGCTGACGGAATAAATTACTGCTCATATACAGCATTCGCGTTGAACAAGAGTGAATGATTTATCCAGGTTTTTTTTTTTCTCATGTTTTTGTAATGTCTGGGAAGCCAGAATGCGCATCATGCATCAACAGACATTTTTAGCTGAACCCTGTTTTTTATTTATAGCAAGCTAGCCATATTACAGATGATATTACAGATGCTTTGTCAGATTTAAGTTGAAGCGCGTGCCGAACCGTGTGTGGTGAACCGAACGGTTTTTATTTTCAGCGAACCGTGCCATCCCTATTACCTCAATAATCAATCAATTACAGGCCTAAAACAATCATGCCCGAGCAGACGGATATTAGTACATCTCATAACACCGGCACCCGCGTCTAAATCAGTTGTATGGTCTGGTTTTCAGTCTAAAACAGTTGTGTCAAGTATAAATGTCTCATCTGTTTCAGGAGGTGCGCGCGCAGTCAGCGGAGGCTCGCACCTCCCAATTCGCACCGGAAGCTCACACACCTTTTTTTTCTCAGATTTTGAAAAATCTTCGCGGTCGACTTAAAATGCTTCCAAGATCGACTTGTCGACCGCGATCGACGGGTTGGTGACTCCAGAGCAACCAACTTTTTTTGAGCAAGCATTGATTATGCGTGACAGTCTCAATTCAAACGCTGTGCGCGCACGCGCTATGCGGGACGGGTGGTCACCTGGCCCACCCGTTTAGAGTGTGTCCACCTTTGTGTGTGGGTCCATGTACGTGCTGAATCGACAGGTAAAAAAAGCCTCAAGTCCAAATATTCATTTATCACCAATTAACTGTTTGACAAACACTTCCTGCTAAGTCCCGATCTGAATCAACCGAGTAGTGGTGGCCGATTCGTGAACGAATCGTTCAATTTAACCGGTTCTTCTTAGTGAACCGGTTGAACCAGTTCACCAAATCGAACTGAATCGTTTGAAACGGTTCACGTCTCCAATAAGCATAAATCCACAAATTACTTGCTGTTAACTTTTTTAACGTGACTGACACTTCCTCTGAGTCATAATAAACCAATATCCCGGGGTAATCCATTTACTCAAACAGTACACTGAATGAAATGCTGTGAAGACCGAACTGAAGATGAACACCGAGCCGAGCCAGATAATGAACAAACACGCCCACTGCTGGAGCAGTTCTTGTTCTCGAGTCAAGAACCGGTTGCTTCGGTTTTCGGATCACCAGTACACTCAACCGAGAATCGTTTCTGTCGGACGCGTCCGATTTGAGAACCGATGAGCTGATTCTCGTTCTCGAGTCAAGAACCGGTTGCTTCGGTTTTCGGATCACCAGTACACTCAACCGAGAATTGTTTCTGTCGGACGCGTCCGAATTGAGAACCGATGAACTGATGATATTGCGCATGCGTGTAATTTTGTAAGTATTTTGTTAAACATCGGAAAGTGTGATAAAATAACTATATTTTATTTTGATTTTTTTTTATTATTTTTTTTTAGATTCATGTTTCCAATCTGTATATTGTATATAATGTATAGGCCAAATGGGTTTTCAGGGAAGTTGGACAATAATTAAGACTCTAAAGACTCTTATGTTTAATAGGAATAAGGGATGATTTATGAGATATCTGTACTGTATTTATAGTTGATGACATTCACAAATTGAGTTTGTACACTCTTAAAAAAAAGGGTTCCTCAAGGTTCTATATTGAACCCTTGGGTTCCGTACTTGGCCAATAGAACCTTTTACCAAAAAAATGGTTCTATTTAGAACCCTTGCATGCAAAGAACCCTTTTTTTTATTAAAATGGTTCTATTATTCATGTTTTATGACTGAAGTGTAAACTAAAGATTACACTATAATTATCCTTACTCAACACATTCACAAAGCATTTTGAGTCAAGACCCATGAGAATGACTGCTGTAGTCAAAAAGATTAATATCTACTCAATGTATGATTTGAGCTGTACATTAGCATGAAAATTATATTACTTTACATCATAGTTTACCTTTTTGACGAATCAATTTGTGAAGAAACTAACCAGGAGTTTTCTTTATTTTGTTTACCATATTGTGATTGTTTTAATCTACCTAAGGGAACATTAAAAAACAAATAATCATAAAAAGACCCCCTCCCCGGTGGCATATATGCGTTGCGTCATCCTTGAATTCCTATTGGTGGATGGGCGAAGATGAATCGCGAGAGGAGTCGAGGCAAGTGACAGTTAATTTTTCAAACTGAGGACTCCGCCATTTCTGCTCGTTCATACCCTAAGGTAAGTTAAGTTTTTACATTTTTGAAATGATTTTACCGAAATATTTTGTATTACAGTTAATATTTATATTTGTTAGAATAGCCCTTGTGTTAAACACTGATACTAGAAGCAAATTTGACCTCAAAAACACTGGCGTGAAGCACTGAAGGGCTTCGTCAGCCATCGGTTCTAGCCCTGTTAAATTAATTTTGCTCCGGTTTTTAATTTAATTAAGATACAGTCTTCCTTTATTTCCTTGTTAATGTTAATGGAATTGTTAACTACAGTAAGATAGCTGTGTTATAATGAGACGAGCTTCGAGTCAGAAGCGTGAATTTTAACGTTCATTTCAATGAAGCGAGCGCTCGTTGTTCAAATAAACGGCTCCGATTCAAATAAAAGTCAGCCGGGTGGAAGACGGAGGTGAATGATTATGTGAAAGTGTGTCGCAGTTTCACATATAGGCCTACTCATTTTGCGGTGAGTATTTTCCCCAGGCCTATGTTAACAGGTGTAACGTTAGAAGTTCTTAACTTTGGCCGGTGTCCTGACATTTTATCCTACCCTGTCAGATTTTCCTACGCGGGTTTACTGCGCACGCGCACATCAATATCGCGTCCTTTGTCTCATGCTAAACAACGATATTTAATGTATCTGCATTACTGTAAGGGTAGGTTTAGGGCTGGGGTAGGTGTAGACTTTAACAAAAACGCAATCTAATTGGTAGAAAATATTATTTATTGTTGGTTTCCTGTAACTGTATCCCTTTTAGCTACAACCGCGAATATAACACATAATTACTGTATTTGCAGTACTGTAAGGGTATGATAGGGTTGTGGTAGGTGTAGACGTTAATAAACCATAACTTTACAGTAGAATTTTCGTTGTGGAATTGTACTACCCACGGTTTTGGTGGGAGGTAGGAAAATCTGACAGCGTAGGACAAATCGACAGAACACCGGCAAGATACTTTCGTGCCGTTTTTTAACTCCAACCCAGACCAAACGAGGATCTTGATTAGCTTGTTCAGGTGTGTTTTATCAGCGTTGGAGCTAAACTCAGCAGAAAAGTGGACACTGCTACAGTTCAAAACTTCCGGCCGGTCTGTCGCTATTAAAACTGTTTAAAGACACAGTTGCAGTGCAGCGTTTTTTTTTATGTTTACTGTGACGCATGCGCTGGATTAAAGTGATGATAGCACAAGGTTACATTTTAGTAATCAAATATTCTAAAGCCAAAAATGTTACGTGTGTGTTTAACGTTAGGTGTGTTTAATGCATAGTTGGTTTACGAAGTGTTATTTATGCTTTGTTTTTTTTTAATCCCCAGATAACCATGGTTGATAAATGGTCAGTAGATGACACGTGCCACTGGCTTGAAACTATAAACCTCATTGATGCAAAAGAAAGTTTCAGAGGTAACGTTACAGATGAAAATGTATAAATGTTCATTTTGTGATGTTGTGAAGTTTCAACTCACAAAGTTTCTAACTCACCTGCAAGTGCAACATAACCACCAAGCAGATTTTAGATTTACCTGTGACATTGAGGGATGTTTTAGAAGATATAAAACTGTTGCAAGTTACAGAAACCATATCTATCGAAAGCACAGACAAGTTTTGCATCATCCCCTATTTGAAAAGGCTACTTTATTTGAAGAGAACAATGAAAGTGAGGAGGAGGTTCCTGAAGATGATCTGCTAGAGAACAACTAAAATTCTTTGCTTGGAATTGATTTAAAAACTGTGTTATTGGGACTGAGACAGCATGTACTGTTGTTTTGTATTTAAGATTCTGCATGAAATGACAATGAGGTTTGAACCGACTTGGCGAAGAACATGGAAACATCTCTGAATGAAATGGCCCCAAACATCATCAGGAGTGTAAAAGAAGGAAGTCAAAAAAAAAAAAAAAAATTACGCCAATCTCATTGGACTAGCAGAGGAAACCACAGAAGGTAACTACACCATATATCTTTCCCCATCTAACCTATCTGTTCCATGCCCAGTGTAAAGTTGCATTGTTTGCATTGTCAATGTAAAGGTTGTATCTCCTATAAATTGTATAAGTGAAAACATGTATTAAAATAATGCAAATATTAAAGGAACAGTTAACCCCCAAATAAAAATCGTCATCCTTTACTCACCTCTTGTCATTTCAAATCTTTATGGCTTTCTTCTTCAGAACACAGTAGAAGATATTTTGAAGAAGGATGGTAACCAAACAACGACGGTGCCCATTGGTTTGGTGTCTATATAATAGAAGTGAATGAGTACCAGCATTGTTCGGTCACCAACATTCTTCAAAATAATTGTTTTGTGTCATGCTGAAGAAAGAAAGCTATATAGGTTTAAAATGACAAGAGTGAGTGAATGATGACAGAATGTTCATTTTTGGGTAAACTATCCCTTTAATTGATTTCTGTACCTAATATACAATAATTTGTATCTGTTTGTAGGTCTCGTTAGGAATGCTGCACTCATTTTATTGCCAGCACTATTTAAAGAAAACGCCAGCTTCCTCTACTGTGTAGATAGTGTAAGTATAGTCTTCTGTAGTTTCATTAATATTTGATGCACTTGACTTGAATTAAAGGAACTGTTCATGCAAATATAGAAATATTAGTCAGTTTACTCACCCTTATGCCAAATTTGTAACAATTAAAAAAAAAATTACATTTACCCTATAATTTACTCACTCTCTTCCTTAGTCATAAACTTTGTACTGTTTGCACTGCTTTGCAATGTCATTGAATGGCACCCCAATTTAAATCATAAAAGAAATCTGTACAACTCCAGGGTTTAATACTTGTCTTCTAAAGCAAAATGGTATGTACAAATGGTACGTTAGTGAGATTACATTTGCCAAGATAGGTTGCTATAATTAGACTATGTATAGATAAGGGAATAACATCCAATGGGGTGGCACATCAGCTTTACATCGATAATTATGAGTCTTGTTGGTTCTTGCGTGTCACGTTTTTAGCTGTCATATCTGTGTTGTGTCATGAACTATTCATTTAAAAGAACGAAAGAACCGATGAGATTCAAAGTAATCAAAGTGGAACTGACGTGGTAATGTTGACATTCAAACACATTACAAAGCTTTTTATTATTAAATATATCTCAGATTGTGTTAAACTGGAGAAACAGTCATATACATTGGTTGTTTTTTTGGTAAGTAAATTATGGGGTAATTTTTAAGTCTATTTGATGACTTCTGTTAATTGGTGAAAAGCACTCAAAAGGTGAAATGTTTGTTTTACAGGAACCCAAAGGTGCTACACCAACCATAGTGTTTAACGGCTCTCCTGATCCCCTCAAGGCTGAAAGTGTCAGCATTATAATGGACAATGTGAACATCATAAGAGAGGCAGACATTGACATGACACAGGCTGTGGAATGCCTATTTGCAGTCTATTTTCTCTTCAATGTGCAGTACCCGGTTGACATTAAGCACACAATGACTTTTATTTAAAAATATATGCTTAACCTTAGACAACAGCACGGCAAAAGAACACCAATACCTGTACTGAAAATGTATAGTCAACTTGTGTAAATTGTAGAGCTATTTAATAGTTGTTTTAACTGTTCATGTATTGATTTTTATCTGCACTGTTAAATATAAAAAATGATTTGTTTTTCCTCATTTCAGAGATATATGTAAAAGTGAAGTACTGTATATGTACGTAAACAAGCTTATGTATGTTTATTGCAAAGTGAAAATGCTTAAATGAAATAATTCAAACTAAATGGTTAAATGTAATTAAACATCTTAAATGTGAAATTTGCTGTCTAACACAGAGTATACAGAGGTGTAATTTTAAATGACACTACATTTTTTGTATAAACAGTTGAATAAATTGAAACATTTTAAATTTTCTGGATTGTTTATATTTTCTTATTCAATAATAATTTTAACTTGTTTAATAATAAAGAACCCTTAAATGGTTCTATATAGAACCATCTAACTTGGATTCAAAGAACCATTTGGGGTTCTTTTTATGGAACCCATTAAAGTGGTTCTATATAGAACCATTTTGGAGTTCCATATATGAAGCGGGTGATGGAACCATTTTTGGTTCTAAATAGAACCATTTCTTTTAAGAGTGTAGTAAACAGAACATGAACACGAGTAGAGCAGCTGATGACACTGAACTGCAGCACGTGCCGGTTAGAGCGATTCTCGTTCTCGAGTCAAGAACCGGTTGCATCGGTTTTCGGATCATCAGTACACTCAACCGAGAATCGTTTCTGTCGGACGCGTCCGAATTGAGAACCGAATCGAACTGAATCGTTTGAAACGGTTCACGTCTCCAATAAGCATAAATCCACAAATTACTTGCTGTTAACTTTTTTAACGTGACTGACACTCCCTCTGAGTCATAATAAACCAATATCCCGGGGTAATCCATTTACTCAAACAGTACACTGAATGAAATGCTGTGAAGACCGAACTGAAGATGAACACCGAGCCGAGCCAGATAATGAACAAACACGCCCACTGCTGGAGCAGTTCTTGTTCTCGAGTCAAGAACCGGTTGCTTCGGTTTTCGGATCACCAGTACACTCAACCGAGAATCGTTTCTGTCGGACGCGTCCGATTTGAGAACCGATGAGCTGATTCTCGTTCTCGAGTCAAGAACCGGTTGCTTCGGTTTTCGGATCACCAGTACACTCAACCGAGAATTGTTTCTGTCGGACGCGTCCGAATTGAGAACCGATGAACTGATGATATTGCGCATGCGTGTAATTTTGTAAGTATTTTGTTAAACATCGGAAAGTGTGATAAAATAACTATATTTTATTTTGATTTTTTTTTATTATTTTTTTTTAGATTCATGTTTCCAATCTGTATATTGTATATAATGTATAGGCCAAATGGGTTTTCAGGGAAGTTGGACAATAATTAAGACTCTAAAGACTCTTATGTTTAATAGGAATAAGGGATGATTTATGAGATATCTGTACTGTATTTATAGTTGATGACATTCACAAATTGAGTTTGTAGTAAACAGAACATGAACACGAGTAGAGCAGCTGATGACACTGAACTGCAGCACGTGCCGGTTAGAGCGATTCTCGTTCTCGAGTCAAGAACCGGTTGCATCGGTTTTCGGATCATCAGTACACTCAACCGAGAATCGTTTCTGTCGGACGCGTCCGAATTGAGAACCGATGAACTGATGATACTGCGCATGCGCGATTCAGCGTGAAGCCAACTGACTGACAGCATGTCTGAACCGAAGGGATTCTTTTGGTGATTGATTCTGATTCTGTACTAGTAATGTTATGAGCGCGGGTATTTCGAGGGCTTGGATGAAGGGCAATCTGGCGAAACGTAAGTTCATTTAATAACAAATACATCGCAATGGATTATGTTTATTAAGTGGATCGTGGTTTGTGCGCTGATGACACCTAATTTATTTACTTTATATCTTCAAGACTTAAATCCTCATATGCACATTATTGCTGTTACTGTATTTAGGTGTTGTTGCAAAACTCAAATGTAAACTTTTCATGATTATGAGGTTTTAACTGACTAAAGTTATGATTACTGACTTTATATATTTGAATGTTTGATAGATGTGACGCCATTACGTCATCGTCAATGACGTCATTACGTCGAGCGTGAAAGAACCGATGAACCGTTTTTTTCAACCGGTTTATTGAATCGAACCGTCCGAAAGAACCGGTTCGCGGAAAAGAATCGAACTTCCCATCACTACAACCGAGTCGCGAACATGCTCCGAAGTGCCGATCTGAATCAACCGAGTCGCGAACAGGCTCCGATCGAAGTGCCGATCTGAATCAAGCGAGTCGCGAACATGCTCCGGAGTCCCGATCTGAATCAACCGAGTCGCGAACATGCTCCGAAGTCCCGGTCTGAATCAACCGAGTCGCGAACAGGCTCCGAAGTACCGATCTGAATCAACCGAGTCGCGAACAGGCTCCGAAGTGCCGATCTGAATCAACCGAGTCGCGAACAGGCTCCGAAGTGCCGATCTGAATCAACCGAGTCGCGAACAGGCTCCGAAGTGCCGATCTGAATCAACCGAGTCGCGAACAGGCTCCGAAGTGCCGATCTGAATCAACCGAGTCGCGAACAGGCTCCGAAGTGCCGATCTGAATCAACCGAGTCGCGAACAGGCTCCGAAGTGCCGATCTGAATCAACCGAGTCGCGAACAGGCTCCGAAGTGCCGATCTGAATCAACCGAGTCGCGAACAGGCTCCGAAGTGCCGATCTCAATCAACCAAGTCTCGAACAAAAATAAATAAAAAAAGTATATATATATATATATATATATATATATATATTCTAAGTGTGTATTCTAAGTATATTCCTGTGGGTGGCACAAGCACACCCTGGCACACCCGTGGCTATGCCACTGAAGCCCCTTTCACACTCCCATTCCGGCAAATACAGGGGTAAAGTGTTCCTGCAATTGTTCCCTGGTCGCTAGATTTGGCACTTTCACACTGCCATTGATGACCCGGTATATGTGCGTGCTTTCACACACAACGCTTGAAGATCCCGTAATGACACGTGACATCAGCGCGTGACGTGTAATGTACGAGTCGAAAACATTAGGCACGTTATACTTTAACTGAAGCAAGCAAACGATCTCGGCGTCAGCGCGGAAAGTGAGGAACTAACTGATCTCTGCTTCATTACAGTTTGCACATAGAATCTCAAAATCCAGTCATGTAAATGAAACTTACATTTTAATATGGACAGTCATGGAATTTGTGAAAGCATAAATTAATCAAATCAAATCTCCATATGGACCAGTATCTGTAAATGTTAAGCCGCAAAAGTTGTTTGAAATATGAATCCGTGTTCTGCGCGTCTCTGTGTGAATTAATGAATGGCAGAGACCTGCGGGTTTGTTTACTACATAGACTGAAGCGCATGACGCTTGCATTAATTTCAGCATCTGTTGTCTTCTCCTGTCAAAATAATGGAGTTCATTTAGAATTATTCATATTCATTTTCGAAAAAGCAGAAGACATACCGGTTTCTCAGGTAGTGGGCGGAGCTAATGCGCAAATAGCAATTTCAAAATGACAAATATGCATTCATTAGGCCTAAAAGAACATTTTTACGTAAGGGCATTGTGCTAGAAATATTACTATTATTTAGTAAAACGTATGTGATACTGCTACCACTGTTGAAAAAAATAAAAAACTTTATTAAAAAAAAAAACAAATCTCAATATTTCTTCCATGTTTTAATTTTAATAGCAAATCCCCTTTATTTACCAAACATAAAATGTGTTTAAATTTGATAAATTAAAAGACAAATTAAATTTGGGTGAAACTTGTTTACTGTTTTTCATAATTATATAACTTGTAGAAAAACTTTAAACACAATTCTAAATAAGTATATAGAATGGCATTGGTTTTATTTTTAGTGCTAAAAAGTTTTTTTTTTTTTTTTTTTATTAGCAAATTTTTGTGTTTTGCTTTGGTACCGAAATTGGTACAGAGAACCGTGGATTTTCACTGGTATCGGTACCGAATACTGAAATTTTGGTACCGTGACAACACTAACAGGCAGGCTTATTGTTCGGTGTGTAAAAAAAACATCAATGTCAACTGGATGGGAGCTAACGCACTTCGGTCGCATATGCAATCCACTAAACATAAAAATGGAATGCATGCTCGGAGAGAGCAGTTAATTCTACCAATCTCAGCTGTCTGCGCGGCTGCACCTCCACCACCACCGACACAAATTTGTGGCGCAGTTTGTGAATCCGCAACAGTTCTTAGAATCCGCAACAGTTCATAGAAGATGCCTGTTTGTAATGCATCAACTTGCAATGAATACCAGCCAGTGTGCTGGAACTATCCATTTTCTCCATTGCACATTTTATGGTATTTGTTTTATTTTTATTTACTAAGTGAAATAAATGTGCAATATGCTGTCAACATCAGTCTCTAAATCTATTATTTTTTGTATGTTATATATGTCAAAATCTGTGTAAATAATAGAATGGTCGCTGATTAACACTTGCAATTCAGTGTCGTGATGGTTTTAAAAAATATTCTGAAGGTAGTAAAAAAGGTATTAAAAAGTAGTAAATTTAACTTAAGGATTGCTGTATATACCCTGATATGTGTATATATATATATGTGTGTGTGTGTGTGTGTGTATATATATATATATATATATATATATATATATATATATATATATATATATATATATGTATATAATGTGTGTGTGTGTGTGTGTGTATATATATATGTATATACAATGGCATTCAAAAGTTTGGGAAACCCTTGCAGAATCTGTGAAAATGTGAATAATTTTCAAAAATACGAGAGATCATACTTAATGCATGTAATTGTTTATTTAGTACTGTCCGGTGTAAGATATTGTACATAAAATACATAAAAGTTTACATTTAGTCCACAATACAAACATTTGCTGAAATTATTAAAATAACCTGATGAAGATGTCCAATTTTTTCTTATTTTGGTGAAACTTATATTTTTTTCCATTTAGTTCTGCCCTTCATGAGCTATGGAGCAGCAGAAGATACTTGTATGTTTCCCTGAACAAAAATTTAGTAAACTTTACCTTGATCTTCAAATTCCTAAAGTTTTCACCCCAGCTCTTAATGCATCTTGTTTCCTTCTGGAGCATCAGTGAATGTTTGAACCTTTTTTAATAGATGTGTTTTGAGTCCCTCAATTGTCCTCAGTCTGAAAAGATGTATCTCAAAATCATAAAGTCACTGCTGGAAAGGGTTCAAATATGCAAAGATGCTGGAAAACTGAAGAATCTGCAGGACCTTAAAGATGTTTTTGAAGATCAGTTCTCAGTTAAACTGTTCAGAACAAACAAGGGACTCATGCACAACCATCACAAAACAGAAAGACAGTTGAGGATCATCAGGTAACAGAACACAGTACTAAGAGCCAAGGGTCCACAAACTTTTGAGTGGGGTGGTTTTAATAATTTCAAAAAATTTTTCGTCTTGTGGACTTTATGCAAACATCTTGTATGTAAAATATCTTACTCAGGACAGTACTAAATAAAAAATAACATGCATTTATTATGATCTGTCTTATTTTGTTAAAATGATTATGATATATATATATATATATATATATATATATATATATATATATATATATATATATATATATATATATATACACACACAGCATATTGACAACACTAGATACATTCAAGTATTATTATTTTTTTGCCTTGTTTTAAAGGTGAAAATTCAATATCTTATTCATATATATATATATAACTATATATATATATATATATATATATATATATATATATATAGTTATATATATATATATAGTTATATATAGTTATATAAAAAATGTTTAAAAATAAGAAAGTTTTAAAATATGTCAATTGTGTTAATACTTCATTTTATTTTTTACACAGTTATTTTTTTTTACCTGGCTGTGCGTATTGAAATCCAATTTTTAAAAAAAGCTTCTCTGTAACGAAATAACCTATTTGTGGGAACAAATAAAATTGTCACGCTGGATTTTTGAAAGTTTCATAAGCTTTTATTTTGAAACCGAAACTGTGATCGGTGCGCTGTCTTCACTCCACTGGCGGGATCGAACGCTCGCCGGAAGTGAGGTGGCCTTTCTCGGAGCAAGCGAAAAATAAACACGTAACCCTCGGGCGGCCGCGACTTCAAGAGACTGGAAGTGACACGATTGGTTTAGATGGACGGATAGACACAAGACGCAGTTATTATAAGCAGAACTCAACAGTAACCCATCCCTCCAAAGCAGAAATAGCGGGTTCCTGCGACTGAAGGTGAGACTAATGTTTAGCTAATGTGAATCGGCCAGACTTAATGCATATCAACATATGTTCGGCTTAATTAAACACCCTCCTCCGGATTTAGTTAGTGTGTATTATTTTCAAGTTATCGTAGATTAATTATAACTGTCATAGGGTAGCCTTCATATAATGTTGAGCTAGTTAGTGCTGCTTCCAAACAGAATCTGTTGCCAAGCATTTAATATACAAACAGAATCCTATGCAAGTTGATAAATAAGGCTTAGTTTAACTAATTTGTGCTGTTAGGAATATGTATAATAGTCCTTGGTGTTTAATCCATATACCTAGTGTTATTCAAGCCATTACTTTCACTTCAGTTTACTGGAAAGTTATTCCTGAGACATGCTAATACTAGCATTCATTGTGTTCAGCGTCTGAATGGTGGTGTTATACCTGATGTGTTTGTTCTCTCTCTTGTGTAGTGCAGGATGGTGCGAGCCGCTCTGGTGACAGCCACCAGTTTGGTGCTGACTGGTGCAGTGGTGGCTCATGCGTACTTCCTCAAGGTCCAGTTCTACCCCACTGTGGTGTACCTCACTAAGAGCAGTCCTAGCATGGCAGTAAGTCGCTGTCGGTTTATTAAGTGTCTCATCATTATGGAAAGGGAATGTAAACTCTGTGATTTGACTGTTATTTCTTCGGCAGGTTATATACATTCAGGCTTTCGTTTTGGTTTTCCTTTTGGGGAAATTAATGCGGAAGGTGTTTTTCGGGCAACTGAGAGCTGCTGAGATGGAGGTTCGTGTCTAAATTTGCAAAGTGTGCAAAGGCTAAAGAAAGCTATTCTTTTTGTCATTTTTATTTGTGCATTGTTTGTGTTTTCAGCACCTGATTGAACGCTCCTGGTACGCCGTGACCGAGACCTGTTTGGCTTTTACAGTCTTCAGGGATGATTTCTCTCCTCGCTTTGTGGCCCTCTTCACTCTGTTGCTTTTCCTCAAGTGTTTCCACTGGCTGGCTGAAGACAGGGTGGACTTTGTGAGTGAATACAGCTCTGATTCTGAACAGTTTGTAAAACGAAACAAAATCGGTATTGTTTTTATATTTATTTTATTATAAATATCTAATTTATTGTTTTGAAATGTAATGTTTTCATATTTTAATTTAAAATGTGATCATAATTTTTTTTTTATTACAGTTTATATTTGTATTTTATTGACACATTTTATATATTGTCATTTTATTGTTATATATGAACATTGGGAGGTTCCACCTTAATTATGAAAATATTTATTCATCACATTTTATATTTAATTTTATTATTAAATAAAATTATCATTTGAACAGTGTTATTATATTTTGCTGTTAAATTTGAACATTTAAGATGTTACGTCTAATTTAAAAATATGCATATTAATATGTTTTCATATTTTATTTTTAGATATGAGCATTAAGAGGTTGCATTTGAAAAATTTTTATTTATTTATTTAATTTTTTTCTTTGCTTTTAAACAAAAGCCTTTCATTGTTTATCATTTTTTTAGATGGAAAGGAGTCCCAATATCTCATGGGTCTTCCACTTCAGAGTTCTCTGTAAGTAATTCATGACTGGATTTTTCTGTAGCAACAAATATATCTCTTACTTCCCTTTTATATATGAAACTACTTTGCTAACTCATTTTTTCGGACATGCAAATTATGGATCTGCACCTGTATCTTGAATTTGAAGGCATTTGACTTTAGACCGCCTTATTTGGACTCTCTGTTGAGGTATTGCATAATTTCATGAGCGTGTCACTAATGTTGGGGTCTCTCTGCTGTAGCCCTGATGGTGCTGCTGGGAGTGTTGGACTTTCTGTTTGTCAATCATGCGTGTCACAGCATCATAACCAGAGGAGCGTCAGTGCAGCTGGTTTTTGGATTTGAGGTGAGTGTCAGTTTAATTCTAGTTTAAGTTTTTAGGAGATCCTGCAGAACTAAATTTCATGAGTGCTAATGAAAAGCCCACTGACTCTAAACCTTCTCACATGGTGTCGATTAATTATGTTGCTTGTCATCTTAGCAGCTGAACATATTTTATACCACTAGAGATTTAAAATAATAACGGCTTAATGCTGTGGATGTACAGTAAATGCTTTCTGCTTGTCTTTCAGTATGCGATTCTGATGACTATGGTCCTCACCACCTTCATCAAGTACACCTTGCACACAGTTGATCTGCAGAGTGAGAATCCGTGGGACAACAAGGCCGTCTACATGCTCTACACCGAGCTCTTCACAGGTACATCCCAGAGAGCCAGAGCTTGGATGTTTATGTTTCCAGATAGTTCATTCACAGATTGACTGATGATGCATTCATTCTTCAGGTTTCATCAAGGTGATTTTGTATATGGCGTTCATGACCATAATGATAAAGGTGCACACCTTCCCTCTGTTTGCCATCCGACCCATGTATCTGGCAATGAGGTGAGTGATAAACCATCAGGTGATTTCTCAACCGTTAGAACAGTTCTTAATCGTTTGTCTTTCCAGGCAATTCAAGAAGGCAGTAACAGACGCCATCATGTCTCGACGAGCCATTCGTAATATGAATACTCTGTGAGTATCTCTCTGGAATGATTTCACATATCTTTTAGTTATAGTTTGTATTACTGTACAAGTTTTCGAGTTGTTTTTTATTATTATAATGCAGTGTAAAATTTTAGTAATTTATTTATTTTTTCAATTAGTATTTATTTGTTGTGTATTTAATGCTGTACTTAGTATTGTCATGTTTAACATTTGTGGAATGTATTAATTTTGTTTTTAGTTTAATTATTAAAATTGTTTTTACTTTGATTATCCCTGTAATGTCTTATGTGCAAGTGTTAGTGCTTAAATTACTTTTAAATCTTTTACATTTGTATTAACAGTGCAGAGTAACATTTTTAGTATTAATTTCTTCATTGATTTATTTATTCCAAATCTTTTATTTTTATTTTGTATTCTTTAGTTATCGGGCCATGCTTAATATTTGTAGTATTCATTCATCTGTATTTTTCTATTTAGGAAAAAAAATGTTTTATGTTTTCCTTAATATTGGGCTGTTTAATATCATTTAATGTCATAATGACTTTTTAGTTGTTGTTTTTTTGTTTCAGCTTTTTTTTTTTTTTTTTTTTTATCTATTTTTATTGTATATTTAGGGTTGTTTTTATGTTGTGCAGACCATGTTTAATATGTTAAGTATTTTTGTCACAGCTATCCAGATGCCACCCCTGAAGACTTGCAAGCCACTGATAATGTGTGCATCATTTGCAGAGAAGAGATGGTGACCGGAGCCAAGAAACTGCCGTGCAACCACATCTTTCACTCAAGGTTCAGTTCCTCTGCTTGTCAGGTTTCTCAAATCTCCCGTTTCTTCGGTGTTGACCTCCGCAGGCACATTCTGAATGGTTTGTTCCTCTCATTGTAGTTGCCTTCGCTCCTGGTTCCAGAGACAGCAGACGTGTCCGACGTGTCGTATGGATGTCCTCCGAGCGTCCCAGCCGAACCAGACTCCTGCCCCAGCTCCCGCACAAGCACCTGTCCCTGCTGCTCCTGCTAATGCCCCCGTGCCTCCACCTGTCAATGGTAAAAACATCAAAACCCGGCCAATGAATCTGCTGACGTGGCTGTTTGTGCTCTGTAAAGCATGGTTACTCTTCTGTGCAGTTGCTCCAGGAATGATGCCTCAGTTTCCTCCGGGTCTGTTTCCATTTTGGGGTCCCTTACCAGGCGCGCCTCCTCCTCCTGCTGCTCCGGGAGCACAGGCAGCTACTGATGCACCACAGACCAGCGCCGCTGCAACACCGGCACAGGGAGCAGGTCAGCAGCTCTTATTCATCTCATCTCACTGTGTAAAGCTGGGATACCCAAGATTCTCACATTTAATAATTTTCACGTTGTGTTGTACAGAATCAGGAGCCAGCAGCTCGACCCAGCCGAATGCAGACAGCGCCTCTGCTGCCCCCGGAGCAATGCCTGGATTCCCCTTCTCCATGCCTCCACCTTTCCCATCAGCTCCGTGGCTCCCGATGCCTCCACCTCCACCCTTCAGTAAGTCCGAATGCTCCAAATGCAGCTTTATAATATCATGCATTTTTAAGTAATCTGTGACCCCTGTGTTTACTAGTGTCATCCATGCCACCGCCTCCGTCGACTCTGTCCACCATGTCCGAGGCCGAGCTCAGGGAGCTGGAGCAGGAGGGCAGGCGAGGTTTGGAAGCCAGGTTGCAGTGCCTTCACAACATCCACACATTACTGGATGCCGCCATGCTCAACATTCATCACTACCTCAGCACGGTGGCCACATTAAGGTGTGCAAACATGGCTTGAGATTCGATTTAAAAAGTGACACGACCAGTTCCTACCTCTAAAAACCCTGTATTTTCTTTCTTTTTTACTCCGTTTAGTCCTCCAAGATCAGAAACCAACGCTGGTGAGACGAGTACATCAGCGAATGTGGAGTCCTCTTCCTCCACGGGCAACACCGAAACTCCCAGTCAGGAGAACGAGGCTCAGAGCGGTGAGTGGAATGGTGCCACAACTTCTTGAATGTCTAAGTTAATTTGTGTGTGAGTGTGCGCATACCCGTCAACATTTGGGTCCCAAAATATGTCCCATTTCTACCAGTGGTCGGTTTCTTCCTGCAGTACTTATCACTGCTGTTGGTTGCCAGGTTGAGGGGACAATTGGGTTGGATTTTGTATGTGTCAATTGTGCGAGAAGGATGCATTTCATACAAGATCTGGCAACAGGGCAATGTTGGAATTTGTTGATGTTATTATTCATATAATGGGGTTTGGGCCATACAAATTATGAGAGTTTTCCCGGAACACAAAATACACCCATAATCTTTCTACAAAAATAATAAAAATACGGGAAAATATTTTAATGGGATGATAGCAGGATCGAATAGTAAAATATGGGAGAATCCTGGGGAAAAGGGGAGTGTTGACAGGAATTATGTGTTTTTAGTGTCTCATGATCATTCAGAAATCATTCTAATATGCATATTTAATGTTCAAGATAAATGTTTTTAATTATTTTGAATGTTTAAAATAGTTGTGCTGCTGCTTGTTTTTGTAGAAATCATAATACACTTCTATTTGAAAAATGATTTCATTTATTCAGCAAGGATGCATTAAACCGCTCAAAAGTGATAGTAAAGACATGTATAAAATTACATTTAAAAATCTATTTCAAATAAATGATGCTCCGTGAACTTTCTATTCTTCAAAGAATGCTGGAAAAAAAAGATCCGGTTCCATAAATATATTAACGAGAAACTATTATTAATAATTAAAATAGGTGCCAAATCAGCATATTGATTTATGCTTTTGAAGGATGATCAACATAAAAATTGCATTGGGTAAATAAGCTCAGACAGCTCATTTGCATACCAACAGCTGTTAATGCACAATCACCGATTTAGATCAAGTAATAATGTATAAGATTTCTATTCGATCTGAAAGCATAAAATTGTATGTTGACTCCAGGTTCGTTGTATTCTCTTGTTCATAGATGGATCTGTAAATGGAGCGACAGGCTTTTCTCCACCAGACTCAACCACAGGTGTGGACAAAGACAGGAAGGAGGGAGATGAAGACGAGGATGACAGCGAGCCAAATGCCGCCGAGTTGAGACGACGTCGTCTGCGTAAACTGGAGACCACTAATACTCCTGACCACTGATGACGGGATCCGTTTAAACGTGCAATTGTGAATTGACTTCTGACAGTAGAAATGCTTCTTACGGACTCTTGGCATGTTGAGATGTCAGATAATCTGAGGAGAGTTCATGTGTTCTTTATCTGTTCATTTAAGTGAGGCACATCAAGCACTTCCCGCTGTGTGGAGGATTTGTCATTGTAGCGTGTACGGAAGCTACTCAGGCAGAGAACTGGTTTCTGGGTAACCACGCATAAAGATATTTAGGATAAAAAAAAAAAAAAAAGCCTTGCACCTTTAAAGTCCGCTGTGACGTCTGACTCGAGAAATGCTGAGACTTTCCTCTCTGAAAGTGATTTCTGTCTTAGAGGAACAAGGTCTGTTGATTTCTTGTGTGCCCTTAAAACTTGATGTTTCCCCCTTCCTTGTGTATTTTCATTATTTCAAGCGCTACATAATAGATTTTTTCTTAGATTAACCAAATATCTAAATTAACTTGCTGTACATAATGTATAAAATGTTTTAATAGGAGGATCTGTACATACTGCATAATAAATTTTTCGAAACAGACGCATGTTTAGAGTTTATTACTTGGTTAATTAAAAGTGACATTTAAAGACATGAATAATATTACAAAAGAATTCTATTTTAAATAAATGGTGTTCTTTTGAATATTGAACAAAAATGTATCAGTGTCCACAAAAATATTAAACGGCACAATGTTTTTTTTTTTTTTTTTTACTAATTAGTAATGTCTCTTGTGCAGCAAATCAGCATATTAGAATGATTTCTGAAGGATCACGTGACACTAAAGACTGGAGTAAATTATTTTAATAAATGCAGCCTTGGTGAGCATGACTTATTTAAAAAAAAAAAATTTTTTGGTCAAACTGTACAGTACAAAAAAATTAATTAACTAATCATTTTTTTTAGACTTTTAGGACCAAATCACTTTTCTTTTTTTCTTTTTTTACAGCAAAATCTATTTTCACAAATATAAAATTTCTAAAATCAGATTTTTTTTTCTGTATTTTCTGAAAATACAAATTCTGAGTGCACCATACATTTGTAAACAGAAAATTAACAAGCGCAACTGTTTAAATAATTTTTTTTATTCAGATAAATTGACAAATATCAGAGCACAAGGTTAGTACCAAAAGTATTGCTTCTGTATGCACCATTTAAAATAGAATATCATCTTTTTGCACAAAAATAATGTTAATACATATTAAGGTTACGCTTATAAATGATGAAAAGGTAAATGTTATAACTCTTCCTTTACTCCTTAAAGAAAATTGCCAACTGGTCCCTTTAATCACAAGCAACTAGTCAAAAGTCAAGGTGCAACTTCAGAAGTACAGATGCTTCTGATGAATATTAGTGCAAACAAACCCAATGAGCTACTCCACAGGAAGAGGTAATGCTGTACTATCGCCTGAGAAGGTCAGAGAAGATCTCTGCAGCTTTGCGTAGCGTTCAGGTCTGAGGAGTGGAGTAGAGAGAGTGGTGCTGGTTGCTCTGCGGAGTCCGGTTGAAGAGGAGTGGAGTCGTCTCACTGGATCCAAACCAGCTGTTGGTCCAGAGTCTCAGTTTTAATAACTTTATCATTAATGATTCCACATGCTGCTCTTATCTGAGCTGCTGTAAAGCCTGATTACCTGCTGTGAGGATTGATGCTGTGACTCCAGAGAGCACCTGTGTCATCCATTCCACGAGGATCGTCAAAGAAATATGAGCGCGAGCCTCGTGTGTTGCACATCGCTGGGCTGCAGTTCTGAAATAAATGACGTGACACTCATTTTTGTGATGCATTTCATATGTGGATTGCATTTCTACACTAAAAATCATTTTGATATACTTTAATACTTATTTCGGGTTTATTTTATGAAAGCAAAGTTCAAAAGAATAGCAATTTTTTAAAAAAAATATATTTTTTGTAGCTATTTAAATATATTTACTGTCACTTCTAACCAATTTAATGCATTCTTGATCAAATAAAATATTTATTTCTCAAAGAAAACTGACCTATAACGTTTGAACGGAAGTGTATTAACAAACCAATGGAATAGACAATGAAAAATGCATAATCAGCAGACCTTTTCTTGAGGAGGCTGGCGAACTCTGAAGATGAGAATGAGCAGGCTGGTAGGAAGCAGCTCCCAAATAAAGAGAACAGCTCCGAAGATAATGTAGCCTCTGTCTCCGAGCTCACTCTGAAGGTCAGCCTTTGAAAACAACACCGAACATCACAAACTGACCGGTGACAGGAACACCTTTCCATCAGCAACCAATGAAGAGCAACTGCCCACCTGATCAGAGATGTTGTACCAGTCATAGTCAAACGCCTCGACTTTATGATTCTGAGACAAAACCAGCACAGCAAGATTGTAGCATGCCCTGCTAGAGAAGAGCAAGATGACACCTGCCCCCAGCACCACAGTCCGACAAAGCCCCTGCAAGCAGAAGACGAAATAAATAGCTGCAAATAACCTGTTTTGGTCCCAAAGTTTGTCATGAGTGGCAAATAAAATTCAAAATGATACAGCAGATCATAAAGGATGTAAATGTTACAGTCAACATCAAATCGAATCAAAACTGACTCTATTTACATTTAATCATTTATTTAGCAGAAGCTGTTATCCAAGTAATTTTAAACTATATCATAATATTTCATATTACAGAAGTAAAAGTGGATTGCAACTACCCTTTGAGGTGAAAGGAATATTTCACACAAAAATGAAAATTTGCTGAAACAGCGGATAAAATCATCACAAGTAATCCACAGCACTCCAGTCCATCAATTAATGTCTATTAAAGCGGAAAGCTGCAAGTTTATAGAAACAAATTAATTATTAAAGGTACTGTATATAAGTTTTTGACTCTACTAAAGCATAAAAATACCATAATATGTTTGCATATCAATATTTAAGCAACATGCTAAATTAAAATACTTGTTTATCTTTAAAACAATGCTATAGTCAGTTATTCTCCTTTAAAAATGTGCGTTCCAACCCAGAATGTCTGTCTCTGTTTTGGTTTGTGAAACCCACCCACTGCTAGTTTACCCAACTGTATTTCGGCATCCCGGGTTGCAAATTGGCGGATAACACAGCGTATTTCATTTTATTAATTGTCAAGTGCACATGTTACTGTTTGTGTCGTCAATCTGGCAACATGCATGTGCCTCAAATCTGAGGAGGAGGGACCGGGTGAAAAAAACTCTCCAATATTTTGAATTTGAACTGTAATACCTAGTTCAACCACTCAGTGTCAATCCTAAATACAGCACCATTAAGGCATTTTAAATTTAAGCTTGGTAAAATTGCTTTCTGATAAAATATGAGTCCTCCATAACATTGCTTTCTCCAGTGAAGAAGTCTTTTCATCTGAATCAGGAGAGAAATATGCACAGATCAAGTATAATTTACAATAGAGAAAGAAAAAAAAGTGGATTTTGATGTGAGAGAACAACAGGTGAAGGACTTTTTCACTGGTGGACACATTATTATGGATTACAAACTCGTATTTCATCCAGAAGCCATGGTTTAAAGTTTTAATGATGGATTTTTTCTTACAATCACTCATCTTATTACCTCACCAGATGTTAACCGATGGACTGGAGTGGTGTAAATTACTTGTGGACTATTGTGACTTATCAGCGGTTTTGGACTCTCATTCTGACGGCACCCATTCACTGCAGAGCATCAGAGGATTGGGTGCTATTTCTTTAAGTACCTTACTGCGTGTATAAGGAGTGGTAGGGTGCGAGGACCGAGTTAAGAGGAGCAGAGACGTGGCCAGACACACAGCTTCTAGAATGAATAGCAGGTCATTAACCAGCACCCGAACCAGAACCAGCCTCCAAGTATTGTCTCCAGCTCCATCGGAAGAGCCATGCTGTCCGAGGCTTGCGCAAACTATATTGACACACAGGAAGATGACGCTCATGCTGGCATACACACACCGTGCCACCCATCTAGAAGTCAAAGTTTACACACACACACATACAATATTCTCATTAAACAAATAATCAGATGATTTCCATTAACATGCTATTATGGAAATCAACTCACAGTCCTTTCCTGGGCTCAACACTGAATACGCTTCTAACTTTGAGCAGCTCCTGTCAAAGTGAAACAATGGTATTAAGGAGTGGACTATTTTCTCATCAAACATCTTTCTTTATAACTTGTCTCACCTGAGTGAAGTAAAGGTTGAAGAGGCTCAGGGTAAAGAACTGTAAGCACACTGGGAAGCAGTAAAGGAGCCAGTAGACTGGAGTGGGCAGGAGGTTGGCCGCAAGGGCATTATGAAAATAAAACGAGAAGAGTGCTGTGCGAAGCGCTGCCCAGAACAGGCAAAGAAACAGAAAAATACTCTGGTAGCTCCATCGCTTATGCCGGTAGAGTAACAGCAACCAAAGCTGAACGTATACGACTAAAAACAAACCCCCATAAAGACAAGTGTAAAGAACCGTGACCCCCAGCTGTACTGATGGGGCCACGGCGGGTTTTATGGGCGAAGGTGGAACCGGAATGTGCATTATGATGATAGATGTAAGAAAAAAAAGGAAAAAAAAAAAGGTTAAAATGATCAAAATAGACCAAAGCTTTCAAATAAAATAAAGCAAAACTGAAATAAAATCAGATAAATCATATCAAGAAAAAGGAAAAACGAGATTCCGGTGCACCATCAGTTACTATGTGATATTCTGTCACATATGATGAAGCCAAGATCAAACTACACGATGAAACGTCTGCAGTGTCTTTTCTCAGAATTCCCCGAATCAATCAATCAATGAGTCCTGCAAAATAAAAAGGAAAGTATTAAATGGAGCTGAGGTCAACACAACCAGGTTTTACATAACAACAAAAAAACGTTCACGCTGATATCAAGAACGCCGTCTCCCGGAACGAAAACAAACGCATATGTTGTCTGAAACCATTCATTTATTGTGTATTATTAAAATGTGACTATGATTTTTGACAATCGCGATGACATATTTATTTATTCGCTATAGCTGTTGTTCATCAACCGGATAGACTGTACCGCACATAATAGTAATAATAATTGTTTTAAACTGTTTAACTAATTCTTACAGTCAAACATTTGTCTTAATCTGACATTGGAGTGATCTAAAGTGGCTAACGTTAGCTGAGTGGCTAACGTTGCTAGATTGATTTTAAAATCGATGTGCTAGTTCACAGATCGGACCGGTTTTGACATAAATAAAAGCTATATCAATTATTAAGTTACTCAATTATATTCAACATTACCTTACAGTAGACTAAAACCATGTAATCGACTTAACAAAGCCGATAAATCCTTTTCCTCATCACTTGTTTATGCACTGCGTTATCAAACCGACTCATCGCTGTTGGCGACGTCTAGCTGTAACGTCACATGCTATGTGAAAAACGTAAACAAAGGAGTCTTCCTGCTCCTGCGAAACCACACCCACCACAGGGAACGCCCACTTATCGGACTTCCTCCTCACTTAAATTTTAGAAGTACTGAAGGGTTTTAAAGATTAAAATGTTTTAACGTGAGAGGAAAGAGGAACGGAGAGAGTTCCGCTATCTCGAAAACTGATAGCAGCATTAGTGGGCTGACTTTGTGGGCGTGGTTTTGTAGGCTGAGGGTAGTACACAGTAGGCGTGGTTTACAAAACAGTGGGCGTGGTTTGCAGTGCAGGAAGCAGACAAATCATGAAAAAACGCCCATTGTTTAACCGCGCTGCACTGAAAACAGGAAACGGCGCTTAGTTCAATTTATCTGCCTCTCATCATCTTTTATACCTGTGTTTCATTACATAAACCTTCTGACGCGCAAATCAGCATTCTGGTTTAAATATCAAAATTATTGGTTACACATGTAGGCTACCCCTCTGTAAGCTAATTGATGAGCATATCATTTCATAACTTTATTGGTAACACTTTACAAAATGTATTTGTTATTTGTTATGTTTCGCAGCAGTAACGTTAGATACAGATTCACAGGCTGTGAGTCAGAGGTGGTTTGTATCGTATGATATCATAGCTTCAGTAGGCGAGGTTCTTCTTCCTCTCTCTCTCTCTCTCTCTCTCTCTCTCTCTCTCTCTCTCTCTCTCTCTTTTCTTCACTGTACCGCACTGTGTTCTGTAGTTCTGCAGCCACGTCGCAGACAGAGACAACAGCATCGCCCTTACAAACCTCCTTCTCTTCAACTGCAGCCGTCCAACTGAACTTAAAAA
This sequence comes from Carassius gibelio, assembly GCF_023724105.1. NCBI lineage: Eukaryota > Metazoa > Chordata > Actinopteri > Cypriniformes > Cyprinidae > Carassius > Carassius gibelio. Next base: position 5,477,293 of record NC_068384.1, read on the forward strand.
CAAGTTTATCTCCCCGTACAGTTTCGTCAGACATTGTGCTCGCACATTTTTATTTTAAAAATAGTTACTTTTCACGGATAAGTTGAGAGTAGAAAGAGTACAGTCTCGTCTGTGGTCATGGTGAGTAGCTTGCTTGCTAACTTAAGTCTCAAACTTGCTAGATAAATGTTTAAAAAGTTTCCTTTAGCGATTCCTTTATCATCTGAAAGTCAATTTGTTTGTTTCAGTAATTGCTATTTAAGTAACTCTCTTTACCAGAGATAAAGGGAAATAGAGATTATTATACAGTCTATCTATCTATCTGCAGCTTAAATATACTCTTTACATTTAATAATAGCTAATAACATGCATATGAAGATCGTGTATGAGTTACATATACATTACATGTGTATTATATAATGTTTTGCATTATATTGCATTATATTATTCCTATGCTATAGGAACCAGAGGATGTACATTTCAGGTCAGCAGAACATTTGATAGGTGAAGAAGAGAACGAGAAAGCAGCATTCGAGAGGAAGGAGGATGGGGAGGAGCACCGTAAATCAGGGAGAGCACCGCTGTCCCGCATCCCTACCTTTCAAAGCTCCGTGGGCCGCAAGCGAGTCACCGTCCAGACTGCAGAGTCATCACCGAAGACGGATGGATCTATCCGGCCGGGCCAGAAAGAGGGAGCTGGCTCTACGGAGGCTGGAAGAGTGAAAATGTTAGGATCTGGAGGGAGAGAAAAAGGCCTGCCCGTCCCATCGGTTCGTTTACACACAAGCCTCGCTGATGTTCTCCCTCAAGGTGATATCTTGGGTCGCGCCTCCTCTGTTTTAGCTCCGAAGGTGAATCAAGGTCTTGATCAAACACCTGAGATTACAGAAGACTCTGATCACTCTGATCAGGTTGATATGTCACTGAAACGACCCCCACTCAGGAATGTCTATGAGACCTCTGATCTTGTCTTAGAGCCTGTTTCTGAATTTGAAACCGCGAGCGGAGAAATCATCTCAGAAGATGAGCAGATGTCGGCGCAGGATGCCGTCGTAGAGGATCTGAGCTCATGCTCTTCTGTTGATCAGCATGAAGCATCTGATCAAGCTTGTGAAGAAGATACTTTGCGAGAGGACTTTGAAAAAGGAGGTGTATCCCAGTCACACTGGACAGGAGAAAATAGCATAACAGCGAATGATGTGAAATGTGTGGAACGTGTTCCAGATGAGGATGATGGATCCATACTTAGTGGTCAAGATGAAACTACTAAGATCCAGGAACCTTCAGAAAGTAAAAAAGGCTTTAAAGAAGCACAACAGGGAAGCCAAACTGCAGATACTTCACTCAAAAAAAAAAACAAGACCAAACCGTGTACAGCCTCCAAGGTGAGGTGGATCATATTTCCTAACATGTGATGTACAAAATGAATGGTGTTTGCTAAAGAAGAACACTATTGTTTATACAGATTTCAACAAACCTCTAATCCTAATTATTAAACTTCATCCAGCACATGCTTGTTGAGGAGAGTCGTGTTATTACATTTCTAAGTCAACAGACATGCAATTTTCTCCTGTTGTATAATACAGTGGTTTACATTGAAAAAAGGAATCAAACTGCAAAAAAAAAAAAATTAGTTTCTTAATTTTGTTTTCCAGTACAAATATCTAAGATGCATTTAACTGAGAAACAAAATGAAATACGATAGTTACGTTCATTTTTCTTTCCCCGTCACACCCCAGGTATTTATCTTGGATTATGCATAAACTTCCATAATTTAATAAATTTTACTGAAGTTAAGAGTTAATATCACGAGTCATTTTGCTCCTCAAGTAAATGTTAAGATGTTTTCACAAGGCAAAAATAATAAGGAAGAAAATAAAATATTGCAGTACAACCCATGTATACAGACCAGAATGTCTTTCTCTGATTTGATTCTCAGATTTTTTTTATTTGCATACGTAAACAAATTTCTGAGACTAGTTGCCTTGACAAGCATTTGTTTCACCATGAAAACACGACAGAATTTCAGCAGAGGATATGTGACATTAAACACTCACAAGTCATTTCATCACATGTATATTGTTTGAAAGATGTTTGCATAAGTAAACAGTAAGTCTGTTTGTTTTAATTGAATATCACCAGTTTTCTATTGTTTTAGCAGACAAAAGGAAGGAGCTTTTCCCTTTTCTGTCTCCTGCCCACCATTCTCCTCCTTTTGGGTGGATTTGCATCGCACGTCTGGCAGTATGGAGTCCCTAAATCTGTGTCACACCTGATGTCACAACTGGAGCTGCACTGGTTGGAAAGTTTCTGGATGCCTCAAGAGACATGCATATCTGACTGTAGGTGAGGAAACAGGTCCCTTTCATATTTTGAAGTCTTTAAATGGTGAGTTTGAGATGTTAATGTGTTACTTAACGCTCCCTAATCAGGCTTACTCTTGTTGAGAGTGTCCCTGAGGGCCTCAGCTTCCCTTCCGGCTCGCCACACCTGCCGAGCATTTCAGACACTTGGATTCATCTGTTAAACAAAGCAAACCGCTCTGTCCACATCGGTGCTTTCTATTTCACTCTCCGTGATTCAGACCTAGGCCTTACGGAGCCCTCGTCAGTTCTGGTATGTTCTGTTGTGGACATTTTACTGTGTTGAATAATGTTCTCTGAAGTCTTTAAAACCTTTGTTAAACATTGCATATGATCTGATTGGAAAATACTGATTCTGATTATATGAGAAGGCAGTTCATAGATATCCTTTCTATAGGGCAAAAAAGTGTTCGAACGACTAAAGCAACTGGAACCAAATGGAGTGAAGTTGAAGATTGCTGTAAACGCCCCTCAGTCATACATTGCAGACGCAGACGAACTGGTGGCAACAGGTACAACAGCGTGCCTATTGCACATTTGCATGCAGCATGTGAAAACGAATACACTGAGAATAGTGAACAGTTTGGAATGGATGTTTTATACTTTAGTTTTCTTGCTTTGTGCTTTCTCTCAGGGGCTGAGGTCAGGGGAGTTGACCTGCAAAGCATCACTGGAGGCATTTTGCACACCAAACTATGGGTTGTGGATAAGAAACACATGTATTTAGGCAGCGCAAACATGGATTGGCGTTCACTTTCCCAGGTACAACCAAAATCCAACTCTAGTGACACTGTGCAGCATTATCTGACTGGACGAAAGGTTTCTGGTGTGACATGCAAATATGCATGCAGGTCTTGATTTTATTATTTCATTTATTTAATTTTAAGTAATTTTATGTATTATCCAGTGCAATTTATTCGTTTGTAATATTGCAATGGGTATTAATAATCAGTCCTTAAAAATATATATGCATAAAGTATAGAAGTATAATCAATGTTTCTAATAGGTGAAAGAGGTTGGCGTGTCTGTGGAAGACTGCAGCTGTCTGGCACAGGACGCCTCACGGATATTTGACATGTACTGGGACATTGGAGCTCAGAAGAATGGCTCTCTACCTCCTTTCTGGCCGGGCCGTTTCTCCGCCCTCTCCAGTTCTAAGTACCCATTAGCTGTTAAATTCAACGGTGTCCCTGCACGTGTCTATTTGTCTGTGAGTTGTGTTTCTCTCACGAGTTGACTTCAATTGCATGGTCTGGTTTTTGTTTAATTATATAATCATTTTATTCAATCTTTTCACATTTCCACTCATTCTCTGGCCTTGTTTGCTCACTGATTGTCAATTTAACATATTGTGTAGAAATGTTGTCTTTTTGTCATATTCATCCCTAAGAACAATTGTGCTTTTTAATGAATACATTGCATGGTCAGTTTATGTTCGTCATTTGGCATCTGCATTTTATCGTGTGCAGAAATGTGTTCTTAATATCACATGAGGGTTTTTGACTTGTTCTTGTAGAGTTCCCCTCCTCCTTTATCATCACATGGCCGTTCTGACGATCTCTCAAGCATCCTGTCAGTAATCGCTGATGCTGAGCGCTTCATCTATGTGTCTGTGATGGATTACCTTCCCATGTCTCAGTTCACCGAGCCCATTCGGTAATCTTTACCAATTGATAATTATTGTTTATTGTAGTTTATTACAGTTATTGTAGGATTATTATAGTTAATTAAAATTTATATTATTTTGTTTTAGTTCGTTTCAAAAGCAGAATTTTTTTTTTCTTGATGTACTAAAATAAATAAAATTACATTTGAATCAAAAATGTATAAAAAAAAATGACATACATTTTAAAAAAACACACAACAAAGTGACAGAAAAATTGACAGAATTTAAAATAAGAATGGAAAACAAAAATAAAAAATAATTCAAAATATATTTTAAAAAGTGAAATAGTATCTCAATTGTACTAAAATAACACAGTGGGGTAATATTTGCATGTACATGTTGTTTAATAGCTTACCTAGTTTACATAGCATGTGAAAGATAACTAAAACTAAAAAGGAATACAAATTATTAAGACATTTAAAAAATAAAAAAAACACTGGATGTAATTTTGAAAATTGAATACATTTGAATGCACATAGTTTATAAAGCATGTGAAAGATTATTGTGATGTTTTCCATGATTTTCAGTGTCTTATGTCGTGTAGGTTTTGGCCTGTCATCGACTCGGCCCTGCGGGAGGCAGCTTGTACGAGAGGTGTCGAGGTGAAGCTGCTGGTCAGTTGTTGGAGTCATTCTCCTGGTGCCATGTTTGTTTTCCTCCAGTCTTTATCGGTCCTCAACAAGCCCCCTCTGAGCTGCAACATTCATGCTGTACGTTTCTGTGTGCTCTGTACATCTTCTGAATGACTTTTTTTTTTATCCAGCTGTCTAAAATGTTTTATTTATTTCACAGAAAGTTTTTGAGGTGCCGTCGACCCGAGAGCAGCAGAGGATCCCGTTTGCACGTGTCAACCATGCCAAGTACATGGTGACTGACCGAGTTGTTTACATTGGTGTGTTCGCCGTTTCCTCTCGCCATTTCACAGCATGATCTTACTTGCATGCTTTTTCATAGTCCAGCAACCTGACTGACGGCAGGTTTGGTGATGCATCATAAAAACCCTGCCAACAGAAACAGCCAATGTTTACATGTACAAATGAATCGCTGTGAATATGAGTTTTGGAATCAAGTGAATATCAGTTTTATAATCCAACTATGATGATTGATTGTTATATTGTGTTTTATAGGAACTTCCAACTGGTCTGAGAATTACTTCACCCAGACGGCCGGGGTTGGGCTTGTCGTGAATCAGACAGGTTCTGCAGTAGGGCAGGGCCAGCAAACCATTCAGAGCCAGATGCAGGAGGTTTTCCAGAGGGATTGGCATTCAGAATACGCTCAAACCCTCACTGATGTTCACGCGGAGCACTGCAGCGGAAAAAAGCTTACATAATAAACCACGCTCTTTATTGGTTGCTATGCACTATGTTTCAACAAAATAAAAACATCAGAAACCAAAAAACCCATCCATGTGGCATTCCTGCCTACTGATAACTTATTTATGATCTATGTATTTGCCAGAAGGATGCTGTGCATTTTTAATGTTTGTTATAAATGCGGCATATATAAATTCTTTTTTTTTTTTAAGTGCATTTATTGTATATTTGCATTATGTGACATTTGCCAGAATAAGGACAAGATCCTTGAGCAAGCACTGATTTTTTTATGTTGAACTGGTTAAACATGCATGTAAATGAAATATTGTTGTAATAGGTGCCTTGGCTGTAATGACAGTAAAGTTTGTCTTCAAATTAAACTGCCTTTTCAGTAAGAAAATGCTCGTGCTCTGATGTTATTCATATTTCATTTAGATTTTTCAAAGGTACTTTATACTCTGTGTGTGTGTGTGTGTATTTATATATTTATATGTGTGTGTGTGTATATATGTATGTGTATATAATATAACTAAAATATAAAATAAAATATACAACAATTATTTAGCTTAAAAATAGTTAAGCTCTATGGTCAAATTAAGCAATAGGCCTACCTGAGGGTTAAGAAAACCGGAATAAATGTCATCAACGTAATAATGTTTGCATAATATGCTGTAATGTTTACCCCCAAAAAATGCTTTAAATGCATGAATAATGAAGCTGTTGTCTATCCTGCTTAAACCCATTCAACTGTATTGTGCGCTGGTTTGTTTACATGTGAGATCAAAGCTGGTCGCAACCACTGATCTATATATGACTGGCTTTAACTGAAGCACTACTTGTACATTTTACGATTTACGCCAAATTATGTGCGCCAAACGGTATTTATTATTATTATTATTATTATTATTATTATTATTATTATTATTATTATTATTATTATTATTATTTAGTATTAAAACTTACACAATTTGAAAGCTGATACTTGTTCAGTGTTATTGATAATTTAAGAAGTTAATGTTGGACTCCAACACAATTCCTTTCAAATATGTGTATAATAAACAGTATTTTATTAATCAGCAAATAATTAATTAACATGAAAAAAAAGAAAACGTTGTCTTAAAACAAAGTGAGCTCCTTACTTAAATTAACCATTGTTTTATAAAATTTTATTTATTTTTTATTTTTTGGCCGACTGATTTGTATTTGGTTTGTGTGGCAAAACTACGGTTAACAAACTACAAATACTACAAATAAAGGTTTTATTTTTTTTTATTTTTTTTTTGTAGTAGTAGGATGTAGTAGTAGTAGTAATAATACAGTCGTGGTTAATTTTCGTAAAAGGTTCATAACTCACAAATATGGCGCTAATAAGTCTCAGATATGCTGTCTAGGCAGGCAGCGCACTAGGTTTTGAAACACAGCCCGCGTCTCCTCGCAGGAAGTGAAGGAAGGAAGACGTTAAAAATGGCACGAGAAAGAAGCCCAGCTCTATGGCTTCACCCTCAAACAAGTGTAACCCATAAAATACCGGTGTGCCACAGAATACTGCTGCTTTTATGGCTACTCCACTTTTCCTCCGTCTCCTCCGACATAACGGACGGGAACGCGGAGCACTTAAAGCGGGAGCACTCGCTCATCAAGCCCTATCAGGGTGAGTATCTCCTTCAGCCCTGCTCAGACACGAGCACGAGTTACATTAGGATGTTACTTTGTAATGTAAGGCTTCATGTCTTTTATTGGGAACGTGTAACACGGGATATAATAGACTACAGTCGAGTCTTTACAGTGACAACTCAGTGTAAACAAAACTAGTTAGCCTTTATTTGAACAGGTGAGGACAGTTTGCTTTTATAGGGCAGGTTGAAAAGAAATCCGGCTTCCCAGGGAGAGCATGCAAACTATCAGTATAGTATTTAATTAAAAATAAAATATTGGCTAGTTAAGACTTTGACAAATCTTTTTTTTTCTTTTAAAGTTAATTGGGGTACAAATATCTGAACAAAAGCTGAAAATGTACATTATTTCATTATCAAGCACACGATTACTCCACAGTTTGTGCTAAACCTGATGATCTCGTTCTCCAGCATTATGTGAGGAAGACCTAAAGAGTATCTTATGACAAAAAGTCACACAGCAGCAGTTTCACAGATACAAAATATTTTGTATTCGTTTTATATCATAAAGAATTTATTCAATACTAATACTTTGAATGTTTTTCCAGATGCACTGTAATAAAAAAATAAAAAATCTAATTTTGTTTACTTTAAAAACTGAGCTTACTGTAAAAATGCTGAAAGTGTTTCCAGTATTGCAGGATGCCTGTATATTAAAACTGAAACGATATAGACACATGACAATAAATAACGCATTAAATATTAATTGTGTGTGTATAAGCTTCACATCGCTCTCAACGTGTCAATACACTATAAAACATTTTTTTGCAGAAATGACTAATCATTGTGTCTTGCATCAGGTGTTGGAACGAGTCCATCGAGTCAGTGGGACTTTTGGGGAAGCACTTTAGTAACCAGCCAGTATGTGCGTCTGACTCCGGATGAGAGGAGCAAACAGGGCTCCATCTGGAATACAGTGGTGAGTAAAGCCGAACTGAAAATCTTAAGCCAAACAATCCAAAACTAAAGTTGAGTAATGTTCATTTCCCCCTCTCTGCAGCCCTGCCATCTAAAGGATTGGGAGATGCATGTGCAATTTAAAATTCATGGATCAGGAAAGAATCTCCTCCATGGAGATGGTTTTGCCATTTGGTACACGAAAGACAGGCTACATACTGGTAAATCTGTGAAGGAAAACTGAAGGTTTAGATCCCGTTCGAAGCACTTTCTCGACCATTTCATGAATTGTGATGTAATGAGTTATAATGCTGTCTGCTGTATGTGTGTGTAGTCCAGTGTGATCCATCTGCAAGTCTGTCTGTCTTCCCTGCAGTTGATTGTGTCATGCTTTCATTTAGGCCCAGTATTTGGAAACCAAGACCATTTTGTAGGCCTGGCTATTTTTGTGGATACCTTCCGTAATGATCTGCAAGGAATGGATGTAAGTGCGCCGTACTCACGGGTCCTTCTTTCTCTGCAGGCACCGTGTTTGGCAGTAGTGCCAACTTCCAAGGGTTGGCCATTTTTATAGACACATACCCTAACGATGAGGCTCCGGATGTGAGTTGAGAGATGTGAAATGTTTGTGTGTTTGCACCTTCATCTGAATGAAAGCTTTGCTTTGTCGTTGTCAGATAAACCTGAGATATGAAGATATCCATTTCCAGAAAAGCTAGTATTTATGGGAATTCTGGATTTTTGGCTTGTTTGTGCAGCTTCCGGTCATCGCCCTTATCCTTGCGTGGAAACTGCTTTAAAAGGGATAGTTTGAATATGATTATATGCATTTGATGTCAAACTGAGAAATATGCCCTAGGTGTAGAGAAGAATGTCTTTTTATTTGAACTATCCCTTCCCTTATTTATTTTTTATTTCCAAACATTACAAGCAATGCTTTCTTTGTTTTGCCTGCGTTATATGGTTCAGTCATTTCCCTGCCCTCATCATTCATTATTTGTCGTTGAAGCATTTCATAAAAAGTACATACAGTGCTTATTGTTTTGAGTTTAGTAGAGTGCAGTGACCTTTTTATGAATTAAGATCATTCTGTTTCACACAAGCTGATTCAGGAACAGTTGGATAAGGGTACAAAATACCATCCTTTAGTAATTTACATCAATTTTGTCTGTCACACATATAGGCAGAAGTCAATGTGATGAACTTGATTCATATTCTTTATTCCTCTAGCGCTCGTTTCCCTATATTTCTGCGATGGTGAATAATGGCTCCTTGCCGTACGATCATGGGAAAGACGGTCGCTCCACTGAATTGGGAGGCTGCTCTGTGGAAATCAGGAACAAAGATCATGACACATACCTGGCCATTAGATACTCCAAAGGCAGACTCACGGTAAGATACTCTGTAAATGCAAATACAATGAGTTTTTGAAAGTCTAAAAAACATAGACTTTCCACAGGTTTTCCATTTTAATATATTTTTTAAGGTAATTTATTTCTGTGATGGAAAAGCTGAATTTTTAGCGACCATTACTCCAGTCTTCAATGTCACATTATTATTGTAATATGATTTGGTGCTCAAAAAACATATCGGTAACACGTTACATTAAGTTGGACTGTACAGTTTTTAACGTAAATAGACTTTATATCACCAAAATGTATTTTAGAAAATAATTTAGATTATTTTTGTTTAGTATTAACCTTAAATGTCTTAGTTGTTGTTGTTGTTTTTGTATTTATTGTATGACTATTTTTGCAATGAAGATAGCTAATGAAGGGATGTTCAGCTCAACTTCTCACGTGTTGGATGAGAAACGAAACGGACTAAACTGTGACAAAACTGAAATGCTTTTTATTTATTTTTAATTTTTTTGTAAAGTAGAACTTGCATAAACATTTGAAAAACAGAAGTAAGTGTCAGTTCTGTATAGGATGATTATTTTTTATTTTACCTTAAAATGAAATAGACTTAATTTGATTTAAAAATCACCTGCTGTAGCACACTGAAAAAAGTGTTTCATTCATCCAGTTAAAACATTTTAGGGTAATGATTCACATCTATATTTTTTTTAACTTGAGCCAATAGTTATTTATTTTTCATTGGCTCAAGTAAACAAATATAGATGTGAATCATTACCCTAATTTTTTTTAAATTTAATTGGACAAATGAAATACTTTGCATCTTTGTTTTATTCGCACCAACATTATTTGGTTTTAACATTTTGGAATAATGTATTTATATAGCATACTTTTATTAAGTCTCACTGGTAAATACCTTTTTTTATTTAAAACCAAATTTAAAAACTAAAACAAATGCTGATTAAGAAACATTTTATTTAATGTGTGTTGATTGTGTTGTTTGGATTGTAGAACTATGTTAATGCCTTTAATTTCACATGGTTACAGTTAATCTTTTATTTAAGGCCAGTTCAATGTAGTTTCAACACATTTTAAAAACTAAATGCTGACGTCTGAAACATTTATGTTTGTATTGAATGTAGGCTACTTACTGTGCAGTTACTGCCGTTAATTTCAGATGGTTATGGTTATTGTTTTCAATAGCCAAAAGCCAGTTTGGCCTATTAAATACCAAATAAACATCTTGTTTATGCACACTTTCCTTCTTTCTTGTTTGTTGCTTAAAGAAAAAACAATCTGAAATCCATATCGGAATTTGCAAGTTTGCTTGTAAAAAAATCTGTATTGGAATCTGCCATGAAAAATCATGATCGGTGCATCCCTAAAGATGGCCTTTCTCCTGACATGGTGTTAAAAAAAATTAAAGACTGAATGAATAAAAACTTTTCAATTAGGCTCCACAATAGTTCTCATGACCTAACAAATATATTTTTAAAAGCATTTATTAATCCTATTTGATGAAGAACATTCATGGAAAGATTATTTGCAATCGAAATCTTTTGTAACATAGATATCTTTACTATCATTTTTGATCAATTTAATTTATACTTGAACTGTATATTGTTTTATACTAGTGATTACTGACCGTTTCATTTTGGCGCTGAAGCAGTGATGACCATTTTTGTGGATGCTAATGATACGAGTCCTTTTGTATAGAAGTGTGCAACAGCTATGTTGTGTTTCCACAGATTATGATAGATGTGGATGACAGGAACGATTGGAAAGAGTGCATTGATTTTGGAGGCGTCCGTCTCCCGACAGGATACTATTTTGGTGCATCTGCAGCCACAGGAGATCTTTCCGGTAAGAGCTACTAATAAATCTCCCCTAGATGTCCACAATAGTCCTCTTGCCAGACCTCACTCATACGGTTTGCTCTGCGCAGATAACCACGACATCATCTCTATGAAGATGTACCAGCTGATGGTAGAGCACTCTCCTGAGGAGGACAGCCAGGACTGGACGAAGATCGAGCCGAGTGTCAGTCTCCTCAAGTCACCGAAAGGTAACAACACTGACCTATTCAAACTGTTAGCAGGAGGATTTTTTATTCACATGCTTTTCATGTTCACATCTTCTCCCACAAAACAGATAATATCGATGACCCGACAGGAAATTTCCGGAGCACGCCCCTCACTGGCTGGAAGGTGTTTCTGCTTCTGCTGTGCGCTCTGCTGGGAATCGTGGTTTGTGGCGTTGTTGGCGCCGTGGTATTTCAGAAGCGTCAAGAGAGGAACAAGAGGTTCTACTAAAAAACTAGGATTTCAAAGAACTCTGGAGATTGTAGGCGAAAGAAAAAAGCATTAATGTGAATTTTGAACGGCTGTGTACATGTGGATGTTACTGAACTGCTCGACTGGAAGGAATGCTGCTTTGATTCTAAAGAATGGGATTTGTGGCTTCAATTAAACGTTTTTTTTTTTAAGTTGATCTTTCTGATTTGAAGTACGCATACTACTACAGTAGTTCATTTTCAGTTTTGTGTATACACTTTATACACTTGATTTAGCTTCATTCTCTAAATCCATGGTGGTTTTATTTTTTTATTGTTTTAACGCTTTATCTGTGTTTCTTTTCCATCCACGCATTGTTTCTGCTCTGGAGTGCTGATGAAACTGTATGATTTACTTAAGAGGATTTTTAATGGACTGATGAAAGGTATCCTCTGAAATTGATCAAATCAATGTTAATATTTGAAGTTATTGCCCTTCTCTCTACAGGATAATGTTTGTGCCTTGTTTTTTAAACCATGGGCGTTTTGAAAATATTGAACCATTGGTTATTTTATAACTGCAGTGTAACGAGTTCAGCCTTTTTTTCATCTTTTTTTTTTTTTTTTAATCTTTGTTAATGTTTTGCGCGTCTGTTTGAAATTATCGCATTGCACTAATTAACAGCTGTTTCTGAAAGACGTTCACGTTTAAATGGGCAGAGACTCTAAAAGTGTTTTTGGTGAGAAAATAAAGCAGTTATAACAGTCGACTTGTTAAATATAAGTTTTCATTGTTTTCATTTTTTGTAGTACCTTTTTTTTATTTGTAAATTATTTTGCACTTATGACCCAATTTACTCATATTAAACTACTAGTGTCCAAAAAAAATAAATAAATAAATTCATGGACCAAAATAATTATTTATCCTGCAAAATATTTTGGTGTAATAAAAAAAGTGTCACCAACAAGGTTTTTGGACAACATGTCGATATTAGGAAGAGTTACAAATTCGAATAGTTTTCGAATACACATTGTGAAGCAGTATTAAGATGTATGTTTGTCTCAAGAAACTTCAGTTTCATCCCAAAATATACTTATGTGAGTAGAAATGTGAAACTATATAAACATCTTGCTAAAAAAAAATCTTAAACTGTAAAAAAAAAACATGGACTATGTTGACTGTATATGGAATATTAAATGAGCATCTTCTCACACCTTAAACCGTCACTATTCAAATAACACATTAATACAAATTTGTATTTAATTATTAATTTCATTTTAAGTACTTAAGGAATTACTCATGAATAACAAATACATTTGTTGCATGTCGTTAATGTTTGAATTGAACTAAATATAGCTTGAAAACATACAAGCATATAATAATAAAAGAGTTACCGCAACAGGCTAAGTGTGTCGGGCAGTGAATAATTTTTCACTTTTTGTCAACATTATTAGTCTTTATTATTAAAAACATCAAAGGGCAGCTGCATGTCTAACATGCAACATTCACATTAATGAACACATTTTTTTTGACATCGGACAAAACAAATAAAATGTCCACTATTTATTTATCTCTCTATCTTTTTTGCACAAGGGATAGGTATATGTACAGTGTTGAGTAATCACCATGTAGGTAAACTGAAGAATCACACCTTTCTTCTTTCTGTCCTATATTAGTGGTGATTAGATTCGCAGTTTTGGACTTCGCAGGGCTCGTCATTGATGTGCTCCATCCTGTCTTTTTTCATGACAGAAAGTTCCATGTTAGAGCCATATTGTTGTCCTCTAGGCTCTTAATAAAGCTCTCTGTGCATGCTAGAGTCAACAGACTGATGCCAAGCAAGCTACCTGAGCTGCTCATGAGTCATGACTGTCTTAAAATAAGTTTCACAGTATTTGCCAACCCTTTCCCCCCCATGATTGCTCAATGGATTCAGTCCGGTCTACTACTCGCCTGTCAAGAGACCTGCTTTCATTTTGCCTTAACAGGACCTTAATAATCATGTTTTGGTGTTGGCCCGACATGATTAACATCGGTTTGTCCATGAGCTCTGACACATTCAGAGCCGCTAAGGTATTTCCTGCATCGTGGTGGTGTTCAAAAGTCACAAAACCATAGCCATGAGACCCTCTCTGCACACTTTAACAGAGCTGAGGGGTCAGAATGGCTGGAATATTGTATATAAACTGACTGTTTTGATGGTTTTAACAACTTAAATTACTGGTTAAATCAACATCTGGTTCAACATGTAGTGTCATGTTATGCAAGAATTCAAGTGGAAGTTGGCAAATAAAAGAACATAAGAAAATTAAAATCACAAATGATTCAGAGAAATAAACTGACTGCTTGTGAACTTATTTCCAAGCATTTGCAAGATGATGCATGGTGAATTTTAAGTTTTAATACAGTAAATATAGTGCCAGTTTGTATTGTAATATTTATATTCAGATGTCTAGTCACTGATATATACATGTCTGAGATATTTCCTGCAAAATTACAGACATTTCAAAATACAATTTGTGTGAAGTAATTATCAGTGTGCTCACACGTCAAGGATTTCCTGCCTGAAAATGTGAATTAATTTTCAATTTAGCTTAATTTTATATAATAGTCTTTTTTTCAGTCAACAAAATGTTTAACAACTTTTTGAAAATATAGATTTTTATCACTTTCTTCATCCAGCCTAATGAAAATACTTAGCTTTTACAGTTTTACTTCCTGACTGACAGTCGAAAAATGCAACTCACAGTAAAATAGGAAAATTAAATAAATCAAATTAATTCTTAAACTCTTTGTGGCGCTCATGTCACACATACGTCTGCAAGATGTCTGCTAAAGATCTGGAAAGCATCGTCAGTTTTACATAGGCTACATTCTAATTTGACGTGTGATAGGAAACGTCATATGGAGGTATCACAAATGAGCAAACACCACAGTGGCAAACACTCTAAAAAACACGTCTTGCAGACTCATAGGCCTATTTGGGGCTAATCCCAACTTAAACCGTAACAGAGTTCACCGTTAAAAAACACATTCTAAACGTTTTATGAAGAATGTGAGCTCAAAGTTAATGCTCATTTATGTCGCCACTTGCTTGGGTAACGATTTAGACGGGTCCATGATGAACTAAAATCATATTAAAAATTTCAAAAGATTCGATTCACTCAGTTAAAAACTACACTGACCACGAGCAACCGCGGGAACACACTTTCCGCTTTCTGATTGGACGGTGGCCGACGATGGGTTACGTGGCACTGGCGCTGCGCATGCGCAGTGAGCGTTTCACCTGCAGTGTCAAGATGGTGGCAATCAGAATGCAGTTTACAGTTTATTTGGTGTTGTTGTTAAACATTTACAACAGTTTCGTGTCTGCGTTGTATTTTCATATCGGCGAGACTGAAAAGAAATGCTTCATAGAAGAAATACCGGACGAAACCATGATCATAGGTGAGTAGGAGAAACAAGAAGCCAATCCTGTAGTGCACGTTAATGCTTAGCCTAATGCTAACTAGCAGGTTTGTCAAGTAACTTAGAGTTCACTCGTTAATAAACAGCTTGACTTCAACTAGACAAAAATAAAGTTAAAAAGAGCTTTTTCTTGGCTTTACCATAACTTAGACAAATTAACATTTTAATAGGCATTACCAGGCGAGACTGAGAAAGCAGATATATTAACTCATAAGCCTTTCTTAAACATTGAATAACGTTCTTAAGGCAATACCACAGTGATCCATCATGCTGGACTAGCTAAATTAGATGAAACTGTGAATTATGAGACAACAATCTGATGTTTAAATATACTGAATATCCAAGAGACCTTATGTAGTGCAACACCAAGAGCATTTGACTCCTTACTCTATAATAACTTACTATGCTAAGTGTGTTTGTGTCACTGGATTATTATGAAATGACTTCTGTTTCTTTCCTTCCAACGTTGTAAATCTGTCTTGACCAGGTAACTACCGAACCCAGCTCTATGACAAGCAGAAAGAAGAGTATTTGCCTGCAACTCAAGGACTGGGGATGTTTGTGGAAGTGAAAGATCCTGATGAGAAGGTCTGTTTGTAATAAAGGTTTTGTAATAAATGTGCAGTATGTTCTCATTTGCTTATCTTTTGTGTGTGTGTGCGCGTGTGTTTCAGGTGATCCTGTCCCGCCAGTATGGATCTGAGGGCAGGTTTATCTTCACCTCACACACACCTGGAGAGCATCAGATCTGCTTGCACTCAAATTCCTCCAAATTTGCTCTGTTTGCTGGAGGCATGCTTGTGAGTTCATTTTGTGCATCGCTTCTTCTAGTCTACTTCAACTTTATTTGTAAATATGCTTTGAGACAAGTAAAATATTGGAGAATACACTGCAAATTTATTTGACACAAACTTACAAAAAAATATTGCATGGAACTGAATATGTTAATCTTTTTACATTTTGAATAATTAAATTATATATATATATATATATATGAATTATTATTATAAAAAACACACATAGAAAACGTATCTAATTCAAGGAAAGTGTCTACTTTAGTTTTTCAAATAGTTTTTGTGAAAACAAAGTATGGTTCTACACATGTCTATGTAAAAATAAAGCAACATACTTCTGACCTATATTTATTAAAATATAAAGAAGGAGAGGTGATCATACTACATTTTATTACACTTTAATGTATTAAAAGCTTGCTGATAAATGGGTAAAGCTTAGTGGTTTGAAGGATAGTGGCGAAGATTGGTAACATTTTTACAATAAGAATGAATTAGTTTGCTGCATTTAGGCTGCATTGTGATCTAATCTAACGATTCTTTCGCTAAACATGCCTGACAGTTTTTGAAATATGAGCTATTGTTACACGGAATGACATTTTAGTGGGTCACTGCTGTAAATCATGGTAAAAAGGTATGATGGTCCTTGTTTTTGCTTAGAAAAAGTATTAAACACAGCACATTCTAATGAATGAAAAATGTAAATCTTTATTCAAACATAATTAGAGATATATAATTTATGGTGTAATGCACAATCTAATATTGACTGGCTACCTATTAAGAAAGCTTTCGCTTTTCAATATAGCGTGTTCACTTGGACATCCAAGTTGGCGAGCATGCAAACAACTACGCAGAAATCGCTGCCAAAGACAAGCTGACGGAGCTGCAGCTGAGAGTGCGACAGCTGATGGAGCAGGTGGATCAGATCCAGAAAGAGCAGAACTATCAGAGGGTATGAGAGTCGACACCAGTGACTGAACATGGGGTTTTCTGTCGTCTGTGCACTAGAGTGATCCCAATCTGAATCTCTTTCTTCTTTTAGTATCGTGAGGAGCGCTTCAGACAAACCAGCGAGAGCACCAATCAGAGAGTGCTGTGGTGGTCTATCGTCCAGACGCTGATCCTGGTGGCCATCGGGTTTTGGCAAATGAGACATCTGAAGAGCTTCTTTGAGGCCAAGAAATTAGTATAGAACTGTATTTGAATTTTTTTTGTTGTTTTTTTAAAGTTGTGCTTGTCAGTTGATACAGTACACACAACATTTTGAAGATGGCCTGCTTCATGTGTGGTCAAGACTGCTGAAAAGTCAACATGCTCTCAGTTCAGTTCCCTCCCTAAATGCCCCGTTTTTATCCTGCATTGACATTTGTTTTAAGCTGCTCGTTTCAGCGCCACTCCCCATGTAATGTGAACCTAGTTTCTGTTCTGAAACGCATTACAGTTTGTTACTGTTTGGAGGGGATAGACACTCAGCAAAAGTAGTTTACTTGATGCATATTAATGCATAGTGGTTGCCTTACCATTTTTTTATAACCCCATAACTTGCTAAAAGAATATTTGACGTGTTTCAGAAGGCTGATGAAGACATTATTAAACTGGGCTGCAAGCATGATTTCTTTTTTTTTTCATAAATGAGATTTTGGATTATTTGCTTAAACAGTTAGAAAACAACGTTTATCCTGGTGGCAGGTGTAAATGTATTCTGTTGTTTGGTTATGCAGTAATTAGTATGATATTTAAAGTTTTGCTCCGAGTGAATGTTGCTTGGTGTTTAAATTTGTATTCTTTATACGATTGGTTAATGTTTTCTCTTCTGTACCCGTGTTTTATTTTTGGTTGAGCATCACTGCGGTCGAGAACACTCAGATCATGTTAGTATTAGGCCTTCTTCCCTTTTGATAGCTACAATTTGATGTTGACCTCAGTGATTGTGTATAAATATGTACGTTTAAAACGTTTATATATACATAAATGGCAAAATGTAGTTATCAAAAGGTAAAATGTTTAATTATGAGTATTTGGCACATTGAAATAAATAATATCAAAAGGTTTTGTATTTTCCATGAATGCTTAAATCCCTGTTATCTACTGTTTTTCTTAGTTTCCTTTAAAACTGTTGACATCTTGCACATAAATATGATCATATTTATCACATATTTTTTCCTGTTGTGAACTCATGTTTGATTTCAATGATTTATTCACTCTTAAATTGATCTGCCCAGATTACACTGTAAATCTAAAAAGGTACCATGCCTTTTGTTACCAGAGCTGTGTCATAATGTTGTATTTAAAAAAAAAAAAGAAGACTGCATGTTGTTTTGTTTGGTTATTGTTTACTGCATTGCTTTGCCATCACTTTTGTATGGTTTATCCCTTTTTTTCTTTGTCATTTTAGTTTATAAGCAGCTACAGGGAAATGGGTTTAGTTTTTATGTAGGGACAAGGGAGGGAAAGATTTGTTGGTGAGAAATATACCCAATAATTGCACTCAGAAATAAAGGTTCCCACTCTCCCCAACATTGTCTACATAATTGTTTGGGTAACATAAGAAATTTGAGGAATTAAAGTGACACACCATGGCCATATTGATTAATGCTATTATGTTTTAGTGAATTTTTAGACTACATTTTGAAGCCAGGTGTTCTGTACAGAGCAAAATTGTGGCTTTTTAGGGTTATCAAAAATCTGGAGGTTTAATCATAAACGTTATCTCTCCTTGGTCTTTAAATATGACTGATATTGACATTATTAACAAATTAGCTCTCTTAGGGAAATATGATCATGTTAAAAATAGCCTGAAACTTATAAAAACTGATTGATGAAATAAAAAATGTCATTTCTATTTATTTTTCAAGTAACCTAGTCTTGGCGTCCTCTACAAAGGAAATAAAAAATAGATAATACTGTATAAATAAAATAAAATACTGTATTTTAGAAAATGCTTTCTCTCTCTCCATTTGTTTAATATGCTCAAACCTATATGTAATAAATAATAATAATAAAATGCAAAAAAAATATGGTTCTCAGGAGGATATCGTTAGACATAAAGATTTTAAACTTCAAACAAAAAATTAATTTGAGGTAAGATAATTATTTTACTAACTAGGCTATCAATGCAAAGAGCTATTGTGTTGTTATAGCTGAATTACTGAATTTTATTTATTTTACTGTCTATGTGAATTACATCAGCATCGTCCGATTAGTGATCAACTCTTTTTTTTCGAATCTTTTCAGTGAATCGGTTGAATCGTATCACCTAGCTGGTCTACGAATTTTATTTACACGTGCAAAAACTTGCTTTATTCCGCTAATGAAGGTAATTATATTGTTTAAATACAAAGTTTATTTATTTTCTAAAAACATATTTAAGATGTCATTTACAAACTTAAAACACGTGGAACTAAATTTAACCCTTTATTTGCGCAATATGTGCTTTGTGCCTACTATGAAGCTGTTATGATACGTGTAATGTTCTATGGGAATTTGGAAAGTCGGTGACTGCGAAAGCGTAAAATAGTCATTGAATCATTTTAAACGGTTCACTAAAATAAACTGTTCGAAAGAACCGATTCGTAGAAAAGAGTCGAACTTCCTATCACATTTTCTCGTTAGCGCAGTCATATTTCTAAATGCATTGTTTCATTGCACATTTACCACTACCCTTAGGTTACTTTTGCTTCATCCATATAACTGTATTAATATATTTCTGAGCGTGTCTTTTAATGAATTGTACCGGCCAGGTCAGAAAATCATAGGAACTTTATTCCATACGTTGTTTCCAGAGGAGTATTTCAAAGACGGACGATTGCAGCCAGCGTGTGATTTTTCTCTCTTTTGTTACAGTATAAAACAAGCGGAAACTACAAAAGTATACATATTTGCGGCTTGTAAGTAACAATTGAGACGGATGTGTTGCTTTAAAATCATTACGTATCGCTACGAGTGACGTAACCATACAAAACAAGCCCGAAATAGGGTTACTTACTATGAAAGAGATCATTCAAGCCGACCGCTAGGAAGAATGGGATTTAAAGTTGGAAGTAATTTGTGATGGAAAGAGCCAATAGACATTGTTGCAAATTGGAAATTAGATTTTAATATGTAGCTGACATCGTTTCAAACTCAAGTTTGCATCAGTGAAGTGTGACAGTGTTGCACAGAAAGGCAAGATGATGTACTCTTCACGGAGAAAACCTGTGCTGTATTTCAAAGATGATAGAAGGTAAACGCTTTCATCATAACATGCATATGAACCCGTGACCACTAAGATGTGCGTTTTATCTCAATATGATCTTATTCCGATAGATGCATTGTTGTAAACATTTGAAAGTGGCTTGTAAAAGCTTGTGTGTGAATGAGGAATAATCTTCACTTTCCAGTGGTTCTTTTTTTCATGTGTTTCATAAGAGGTGAAAGTCAAAGGTTACAGAGACATGGAGAGGTTCAGTGAGTATATGATGGCATGTGATGATAAAAAGTGTGAAGAGTTTTAACCCTGAAAAGCCTGACATAAGAAATAATCTTATTTATTTAACCTGTTAACTGTCACTGGTCCACTTGTTATTACATGTCTGTAACTGTAATATCTTAGTTTAAACCTAAAGCAGTCTTGACAAACTATATATCATCTGGAAGCTTAAAGTCTAAAAATGTTTTGAATATAAAGAAAAACAATAGATTTTAAATTTTTGCTGCAGCTTGAACTATAACTCACTTTCTCACAGGATTCTTGCTGCATGTTTTTATGTGTTTGTTGGAGGTTGAATTCAGATCAGATACTGACATACTGCCCATAACCCGTTTGAATGTGATGTCTGCTTCATTAATATTGTGAAAAGAATGGAAAAAAAAATTCTGATCACTCAGACCATATATGGAAATGTTGATGCCATTGTGTAGTTACTAAAGGAGTTTCATAGTCATCTAGTGGAAAAGTTTGGTACTGCGCCCAAACAGACTCTTACTGAAAGCTATTTTTTTGAGATATCATCCTCAAATTTGGAACACAACTTGTTCAGATTTTTGGTTTTGATTTTCTGGCAGTTTTAGAGTTTAACATGTTTTGTAATATATTTATATATTATATAAAACATGAATATTAAAATTGTGACATTTTATATTTTTGTAAACTTAAACTTACAGAACTAAAAAAAAACAAAAACATTTTCACTCTACAAAATCTGCCAAGTGTCTTCTTTAAAAATAGATCAACCTTAAGTCTGTGCTCCAAAGCTTTCAGAATTTATAACAATTTAAGTAGCAAAATGTAATTTTTAGGTCTGTGCTCAAAAAGCGGAACGGACAGTTAACATGTTGATTGCGACGTGACGTGCAACTTTTAGAAAACATATACATGTTTGCATATCTTTGATGCATCACAGGCTTTATGGCTCATGCAGTATGATTTAATGTGAATGTGGAACTCAAACATGAGGTGCAAAAAACACAGAAGTGACATTCAGAAACCAAAAATTTGCAAAAATATTCAGCTTTGTGCAGTTGTTATTTATATGAACAACAAAAAAGAAGGTTGGATGAAATTCTTATAGCTTGTAATGTGAAACATTTAGATCAATATAACAATAAATCAGACTACTTGCATATAAACATCTGTTGTCCCTCTAGATCTAATGTCTGAGCAAAATTATATTTAAATCCTTCATTTATTTATTTTATCAAAGCTCTATATTGTGTTTTTATTTTATTTTCCTAAAACATGTGGTATGGATAATCAAATAAACCTCAGTGGCATCAGTCCAGTAGAAATCAGAAATGTATGTGCATCTTGAAATATTAATAACAATAAGCCTATGTGTTTGTCTCATAAAACAATCAGTAAAGATTTCTCAGCATAAAGACGTGCACCATGACTTGAAGGGGAACATTGTAACAATTACACCCAAAGGCCTTTTACTTGCTAAAAATGTTTAGACTATCAGTCGTTTGACAGAAAGATTATAGTTCAATTTGTTTACAGCAGGTTTTTAAGGAACACTTTAATCATGTTGGTACTTTAGAGATGCTTAAAAATAGGCTTTATGTATCAAATATGATACTGTAGGCTTTATAGGGTTAAGTCTGATTGAGCAAGACCAGTTGTTTACAGATGCACGAAGTCCTTGAAGACCAGCAATGGATGTTTGTAAACCTATGTGGCTAAATAATGTTTCTCATAATGTACTTCAAAGCCCTGTGAAATCATAGCTATAATGACATTTAGCAGACAGTATTTATCTTCTGGGAAAACTAACTTGAAATTATTGATGACTCATCCTGCACCCATTCGTTTTATCCAGTCAGATGCTCTCTAGAATATGAATGTACCTCCCACTAATACTGCTTAAAGGTACAGTCCCATTAGGTCACAGTGTTGGAGAAATTTGTGAACACACTTCAATTCTGATTTATCCTGGCACTAACTCATGTTTTAAAGGGAAATGCATCAGTTGTGCACATCTGGCAATTTAACGGGGTCTTTAAAAAGTGTTTAAACTTAACAATAAGCTTGACCACTGTTTTTTTTTCGTTGTAGGGAGTCTATTGTTGTCCATTTATT
Organism: Carassius gibelio; assembly: GCF_023724105.1. Lineage (NCBI taxonomy): Eukaryota > Metazoa > Chordata > Actinopteri > Cypriniformes > Cyprinidae > Carassius > Carassius gibelio. Next base: position 5,499,633 of record NC_068384.1, read on the forward strand.
CAGTGCTTGAAAGAAGTTATGTCAAGTTTACACAAATGTATTTATGCTTTCAGTTTTCTGTCGAGGAAATGCACCGTCTGGAAGCTCTTCGGGCTCTGCATGCTGTTTGTCTTGGGGTCTCTTCTTTTGGTGCAGCTGACTTGTTCAGGAGACGTGAGCCAGACGGTTGGGTACAGTCACCTCCCTCACCAGCCCTGTCCCGTCGAGAGACAGTCTTCATCTGCTGATGACCCATCCTGGGGCCCTCACAAAATGGCCCTCATTGTACCATTCAGAGAGCGCTTTGAAGAACTGCTTATATTTGTCCCTTACATTCACACTTTCCTCAACAAAAAGAAAATACGGCATAAAATACTAATTATAAACCAACTGGATCACTTTCGGTGAGTAACCAGAGGCTTTTGGATTGTCGTAAATAATTTTCAGTTTCTTGCACATACTGATCGTTTCACTTCATAAGACATCAGTAGACTCATTTTGTATTCCTTGATATGCTTTTTCATTCTCAAATATGACATGCATTTTATGAATCACTTAAAATGAATGTGAAAGAGTAAATTAACAGCAGATTTTCATTTTTGGGTGAACTAACCCTTTGAATTTCATAAAAGGTGTAATATAATACTTTTTACTGAAAGCGGTATCATAATTTGTACCCGTGCTTTTCAGCTTCAATCGGGCCTCTCTTATTAACGTTGGGTTTATGGAAAGCGGTAATGACACGGACTACGTTGCAATGCATGATGTGGACTTGTTGCCTCAAAATGAGGATCTGGACTATGGTTTCCCAAACGAGGGACCCTTCCATGTGGCCTCGCCGGAGCTTCATCCCTTATATCATTATAAGACATATGTGGGAGGGATCCTGCTGCTCACCAAGAAACATTATCAGCTGGTAAGAAACCCCAGTACTTCTGAGTACTGATCACTGTTTCTGAAGAGAATTTGTGTGTAAGTTGAACTCTCTTGTAATTTCTTGTCTGGAGTGCAATGGGATGTCAAACCGCTTCTGGGGATGGGGAAGAGAAGATGATGAGTTTTTCAGGAGACTGAAAGCTGCTGATCTTAAGGTACACAGAAATGTTTGAAAATAATCTTATACTATATTTCTCATTCGATACATCATTTAGTTGTTACCATTCAAATATCTGCAGCTTTTTAGGCCAACGGGTATTACTACAGGAACTAAAACATTTCGACACATCCATGATCCAGCCTGGAGGAAGAGAGATCAGAAGCGGATCGCTGCACAGAAGCAGGTAGAAAAACTGTACTTTAAAAAAAAAAAAATATATACCTCATGTAAAAATCAACAGTGTTAACAGATTATAGTTATGCATTAATTGTGTGATAAATGTCCCTTCCTCAAAAAAAGATTTCAATTTTGGTTATCTGAAAACTTTTGAAGCCATTTAGCAAACGAACATAAACTGTGGTTGCATATTTATCGTTTTTTTTTACAAGCTAAATTATGTATATTGTTATTGATTATCAGTAATATTAATAATAAGTTAATCTAAAATAAAAACAATATAATACATGACTAGCAGTGTGAGCGTGTTAGAATGATATCTGAAGGAAGTGTGACACTAAAGACTGGAGAAATGATGCTGAGAATTCACAGAAATAAATGAGGTTTTAAAATATATTCAAATAAAAAGTTATTTTAAATTGTGATTTTTCACAATATTTCCGTTTGTCGTCAGAGACTTCTTTCAGAAAACATGTTAAAAACCTCATCGACCACAAAACTTTGAACGGTAGTCTATACAGTTTTGAGCATTTTTGGTCACTACGTAACTCCCATATTTCAGTTAGGTTTATTTTTTGGTTTTTACAACCTTTTGCTATTATTGTAGAATTTTGGAAAACAGTACTAATACAAGGTAGATCTGTCCACTCCAAAATATTAGTAAATTTCAGTTTACAAAACAAAGCCAGATGTTTTCTTATTTCGATCTGTGGATCTCTATCTCATCATGACACATCGTTGTCATGCAGACCCCTGTCCTAATGTCTAGATTAATATCTGCATGTGTTTTAGGAGCAGTTTAAGGTGGACCCAGAGGGTGGCCTGACTAACGTCCGCTACAAGGTGGAGTCCAGACAGGAAGTGACCATCAGTGGAGCTCCGTGTACGGTCATCAACACCTTTCTAGAGTGTGACGTCAGCCTGACCCCATGGTGCCAGTCCAGCTAATGTATTGAAGCAGGACCCATGAAGCCAGAATGAGATGCATTGTCCTTCTGTGACTGGTGCACTTTAAAAAATCACCCTGATCGGCTGACCAAAAGAACTTGAAGATGTGACTGTGGGGAGAGAACTGTTCTCTAAGTTTTATTTTTATAGGACAGTGTTGTTGGCTTCATCCATGATGAAGAACACTGCCTCATTTTTTAACTAAACTATGGCCAAATGTCAGGTACTGCACTGAGTTTGCATCATCAACATTTCGAGTACGAGCATCCAAATGTCCGATTTAATGATGAGTTTTATAATCTTAAAAGGTGGCGTGTTTCTCTTACTGCAATTGTGAGTATTTGCTCAGCCGTGTCTTGACAGATTTTTTTTTTTTTTTTTGCTTGAATTTAAAGTCATGTCTTGAAAAGGACAATATTATGTATATTAAATTTATTTAGGGAGAACTTAGATTGTATTTGCACATTATTCAGTATTTATATGAAAACAAAGGTTTCCTCATTTCAGTCGTTGTATTTTGTCCCATGTTTCAGATGCATGGAGTGCTGTTACAAGTTCTGCTCACAGGATTATACATAGATCTTATGACCTGGAGGCATGAAGCTATATGCAAACATCTTCCAGTCAAATGTTAATAAAATTCGGACTCAACATACTTTTTTTATTGGCAATGCCTGAAATTAAACTGGGCATCAGTAATCTGTCCAAACTAAGTTGTTCTTGTGCCTGTGGCAACAAACTGCTGTGTTAATGCACAAAACATGTTTGACACATAATAAAGAGAATTTGACTCCATTGTAATCACTGTGTCTTTATTAAAATACATGTTATTACTTCACATTCACCAGCAGAGCAATGTCAATCACGCTGTTATGCGTGCAGTCTACACAGCTGATTGTTCCCATTCATTTGGGGAGTATTTCACATGAAAAAAAAAATCATTTCGAGTTATATGTGTGTATATGCAATTAGTACATAAATGAGCTCCACAATGCTGTGATGTTAACGAAGTTTACGATGCTGGGTTTTAACGAGATGTTACTTAATTAAAATTTATGCAAATAAATGGCCATTGAAACTAAAATTTGGAAGTTCAAATTTGCGAGCACCATAGAAGTCCATTATATGGAGATAATTCCTGAAACGTTTTCCTCAAAAAACATAATTTCTTTACAACTGAAGAAAAAAGGACATCTTGGATGACAAGGGGGTGAGTGCATTTTCTGTAAACTTTTGTTCTGGAAGTGAACTACTCTTAACTCGCTGTATTTTATGAGCACTGCAGTTCAGCTGATGACAGCTCAGTAGGAAATCAGTTGAAAGCATCCCATCATCTCATACCATGAAAGTGAATATTACACTATTTATCAGTATGTATTGTAATAAATATTTGAGAAATTATCGTTGTAGATGATTGTATTAGTCTGTAGAGTGATAGGCAATGTAAACGGGGCAAGTGGGAGAAGCAGATGAACTGAGATAGGCTAATTAAACTCATTGCCTCAGCACTTCATCCCAGTAAAGCTCTGGAACAGGTTATAGGCTAATAATCGACATAAAGACTCTAGACCTGAACTCATTATGTGGATAGCACGCCATGTTAATTTGATTTAATTTTTGAGTCATTATATCTTACTTTATAGTGCAGACCGTGGGCGGGCTGCATAAACTGCTTTGACTGTAGACTTAAAAAAGTTAGTCATCTGTTTTTTTTTTTTTAATGTCTTTCAATCCATCGAGTTTTATCATGTCTAAAGAGTCCATATATGTAGGCTAATTGAACGTGCTCTTTGTCTTTTGCAGGCTGGTACACTAGAGGGCGCTATGTGTACAGTATGAGGCTCACCACACATCTGCCTGTGCCCTTTTAGCTTGGTTCACACTCAATACTGTAACTAACAAAAGCCTGTACCAGGTCTTTGAGACCTGCAATTAATTTACTGAATAAACGGACTGCATGCGCGATTACTAGTGCCACAATAAACAATAACTGTGTGCTTAAACCATTGCATACGTAACTACTGTAGCCTCTTCAATATTAAACAATAGCCTAGCTACATCATGCAAACATTGCAGAATGTGTTATTTATTTATTTTGGTCATAACATTTTTAATACGATTATATTAAACCTCAAGCATGTTTTACAGTGAGTCCTGTTTTACAAATTGTGGTATGTCTACTAAGGCACTCTTTGTTATCACATATTTTATATCACTTTTTCTTTTCTTTTTTTAAAACCAAACCCTGCATCAAAATTAATGACATTATTCCATATTATATCTAAAACGTTTAATCTTCTGTTTCAAAAAAAAAAAAAAAACACTCCTTTGAACATTTCTGCAAATTGTTTATTCAGCAATAACAAAAGAGTTTACTGTGGCTGTCTATTAACATTCCTAATTTGAGTTCTATACATAATTTAAGAATATTTTCAATTAGACAGCCACATTCAGCCTTTTTGTAATGTATCTTTGTCCGGTAATTTATTTTTTATTTTTTATTGTGAATAGCTGAATTCGTGGACATGCTATTTTTCCATCACGTTCCTCAAGTCAATAGCTATTGATGGTCGTCCATTTAATGAAGGCTCTCTGAGTCAGCTAATGAGTACTAAAATAACCAATCTTGGCTTCTCCGTGTTCAAAGAGGGTTTAACACCAGTTAGTTCCAGACAGGGGAACAATAATCACATTTTAACTCGCCTTCACACCCAGAGTGCTTACAAAAACTCCAACTGTTTTAGCCTTTCAGCTCTGCACAATCTGCAATCAATTGCCAGAGGCGAAATTAATAGATGTTAATGGCCATTTGTATTTGAGGCAAAGGGGACAAAATTGGCCAGAGAAAGCTATTAATTATATGCAGAGGGACTGAGGGACTGGCTCAATGGGGTCTGTGCCCTGCGTGGTTCACATGGGTTTCCGCCGGGTGGGTTGAGAAAGGCCTGAGCAGGGGGGCTTTTGTGTGGCTCCCGGGCCACGATTGTTCCTTCTCAAAAGGGTGACATCTGTCCAGGGTTTCCGAGACTCTGATCCACCCCATTAGCCTCCATCCTCTCTCGACAACTTATTGCGTTTGTAACTGACAAATGAGACAAGGAGAGGCACTCGAGACATGTCAAGCCGTGAGATCAGTGCCCGCTTCCCTTGATCTGTGTCTGCTTCATTAAGACACCCTCATAAAGTCCCTAAATGAGCTCAGATTCCTGAGTTCTCCTGATGATTTCTGTCCATAGAATAGAAATGAGTGATTGATGTGTCAAGCAGGCCTCTAGCTGACAAGTGAATGTTCCTTGTGTTCATCCAAACCTCATAATAAAAGTAAATAATAAAAATATGATCTTCACTGTAATATAAAAGGATCTTCCTCAATACACTGGGTTGTTTCAACCGAACTTTGGGTAAAATATAGTTTTTATAGAAAATTTTTATTAAATTTTTAACCCAAAATTTGGTTGGAAACAACCCAGCATTTTTGTAATATAATAATAAATTGATAAAACAACAAGGACAATTATAGAATGATGACAATAGGCTAATAATGACATTTGGCAGTGATTTTAATGATATCAATTATTATTTGCCTATTTTTTATTGTTAAGCTATTATTATTATTATTTTCTTCTTACTACAACGAATTTTTGCCATTTGTAGCCTTTAATTATCACTTTACGATGTTAGCGCTTTTATTGTAATTGGCTACACTTCAAAATAAATAAAAAAACATTAATATGTACATAATCAAATAAAAACTATCAGAATATTTTTTTATATATGTATAGGCTATATTTCGTTATTATTATTATTAGGCTATTATTTTATTTTTTAGATAAAACGTGAGTTAATTATCAACGTAAATAGCTTAAATTGGCATATTTCTATTAAAACGGGTAGGCTACGTTTCATTTGACAATAAGATAACAGTAAATAAATGAATATTGTGACGAATTATGCGAGCATTAATTTACAAAAAAAAAGAAAAATGTCATCAGAACAAATTATATGAAATCCTTTCACGTGCACGCTCACTCCTATTTCACAAAATAGATTAGCACCGCATAACCAACTCAACTCATAGATTTGGTTTTGTTTTCAAATCCAGAATTTCTTTACACAACACAAAATGGCTGTAATTGACAGCGAGTGAGTGCGGTGCACGCCGATCTGCGCATGCGCACCACTCTTCTCCGTCGGAGCTCCGCGCGCAGGTATTGAAGTTGGCTCATGACAAGCCACAGTCTGACGGATCATCGATCATAAGAGCTCGCAGCGACCTGCATCCGAGGAGCTGATGCCTGCTTCATGTGAGACAGCTGACGGTGCGCGAGCTCTTCTCTGACAAGGACATGCATCAGATGAGATCTGAATTCATTTGAACAGAACTGGTGACAGAACTCAGCCTACTTGCAGCTATTGGACGTGTACTGCAACCCAATAAATTTAAGGAACTACAGGAACCGTATGAAGTTATGGATTGTAGAGGGACTATATAAATGCTATCTTTTTATTTTTATTTTTTTAAACCTGGGTTGCATCGGTTTCAGTGACCTACTTGTTGATTCGATATTGAGTATTTTTTTTAATAGCCCATCACAATGTTCCAGCACAATAAGAAGTGCTTCACCATTGAATCTCTCGTAGGTAAAGACTCCAGTTCCTCAGGTTCTGCCTCGGAGGAGCCCATCAGACCCACTGCTCTGAGGTTTACTGAATCCATCCATCCTTCTCCCTTTGGGAGCTGCTTCCAGAACTCAGGCAGGACATTGTACAGCAGCAGCCCAGAGATGATGTTCACAGACCCGGCCACTCACTCCAGCAACCCCGGCCTGTCTCTGCGGCACCTCCAGATCCCCACACAGCCCTTCTTCAGTCCCCATCAGAGAGAAACCTTCAACTTCTACCCGTGGGTGCTGAGGAACAGATATCTGGGACATCGATTCCAAGGTAAGGAGGAGACTGAGGATGCAGAGAAAATATCGAAACATTGAAGTGAAAGTATGAGGATGTATTCAGTTGTTCAAAGGCCTAGCCTATATTGATTTAAATGGTTTATTAAAATATTATAGGCCTTCTTAGTGATGCGCACGGGTCAGGTCATACCTAACATTTTTCTTTTTTCCTAACACTGTCTTGATTGTTCTTCTTATTACTATAATGTATTGATTTTATCGAGAAAAAAAAAAAACTCAAAATTATGCCGTGCAATATTTTATTTGAAGCGCAATTTTTACCTCAGTCGCCTATCCAATAAACACGCATTGCAAAATAATATTTGTTATATTTCGAAAGACCACTCTTTGTTTTGATCACATATTAAAAAAAGAAGGGAACATTCGATACAATTCGTTTTTGTTCCGTTTGTTTGGAATATTCGCAGTCATCAATGTACACTATTATTATAGCATGCTAGTCTAAATAATTAATTAGGCTATTAAAACACCGCAGTTGTATAATTTTTAAGTAGGCTATAAACTGATAATACAGATAATTCTGCTGCCTCTTGTTAATTAGTTTTTTACTTAAACTTGGATCAGCCATTTAGGATTATTGTTGTTAAAATCTTGTTGTGATTTTTAACATCTAATCTAATAATTTAAATATCTAATCTAATTTTTATATGTAAAATCTAATGAAGCACCCACATTATCTTACTGTTTCTTGAAACATTTTGTAAATATTTGTTTATCTATCTTCCTAAAGATGCACTTTAGTTTTACATCGTATTTTTTAAAACATATAAATAAACGAATAATAATTAAATTATTTCCGGAGATAAAAATGAATTAGTTAATGTGGAAATTCGTATGAGGTCAATTTATACATGCAGCTATTATTGTGTCTCGTTATTATAAGGCTCATAAACATTTACATCTCTTAAGATTACTATAATAAAATGCAAGCATTTTTAATACTGTTATGGGTATATTTTATATATTTTAAGCAATTATTTGGAAAAGGACTTCATTGGTTTATTAGGTAACTATAATTACTAATTTATTTTTTTAATCTGCCTTTAAATGTTTGTTCATTTAAGAGCTTTATTTTAATTTGATTTACATTTTGTAAATGCAGCACCATCTCAGTGAGATTATTGTTTGAAATTTTTATTTTTTCTTCAAACTTCTTTAAAAATGTATTATTATTGTTAAAAATGAAATTGTATTGGTATAATATGATAGATTTGATAGCCCTGTTCGCAGAGTCCTTTAAACAGTGTAACTGATACTGGGAGGTCCTGTTTACCAGGCAATTTGTTAAAGCAGCTATCAGTATCTCTGGCCGGTCTTGGAGGGGTGTGATGGGAAGCCCAGCTACATTTGTTGAGAGGGTCCTGAGCTGCTCCACAGTCCTCGAGGGCATTGCTCAGGTAATTGGTGCAAGTCAGAGGTTGTTGTCACTATTACTCAGATCCGGGTTCAGATAGAGCCTCTTTGTTTACACCCAGACACGATCTACTCACTGATGGTGTCCAATAACCTAGAAAACTACTGTTTAGACAAGACTAAATGCAGCCGTGGGGATTGGCTGGGAAAGGATCGAGGAGACTCTCAGCCCTAATGTGTCCATGGTTTTAACTCTAATACTTCCTGAATGGGGAAGAGATGTGTCCATGTCCTCGGATCCGTCATGCGGGACAAGATAAACAGGATCCCAGAGCGGCCTGCTGTTGTACATGAACAGGGGTTTGTGTTATGGGTGCGTTTCACAGACTGTGACCGTGCCACACTGATGCACTTTTCTGAGATTTGTGTGCGATCAGGTTACAGTACAAATCCTCCAGAAGAATAAACACCGTCATCAGCAGACTCTTTCATTTTTAGAGGCTTCATTCCAAAGCGTAGCGTAGTGAAATAATGTAACAATTTCATAATAATGCACTAATACAATAGCAGTTAAGATATATGCACTATATGTAATTATATAACAATAATAATAATGGTTACTTTGTTTTTCAAATTTCTTGAAAGCATTTTTATTCTAATTAAAAATCCATCGAAAAGTGTAATCAAACGACACGTGTGTGTAGACATATATAAACGTATAAACAATGTCATCAGCAGTAGGTAAATTTGATTAATGTGTTATACATATTATAATACAATTTTACATAATTTTCTTGGACATTATGAAAGAAAAACATAATTATTTTGAGACAAGTTTGTTAAAATAAGTTTGCATAATGTAATAAATGTAACAATGTACTAAAAATGTAATAATGTGTATAGTAATAAACAATAACAACAGATAATATCAGTTAAGTCATACACACACACACACACACACACACATATGAAATAACGTTTATTCAGTCTCTATATTATGTTACATTATGTTACTCCTGTTTTATAAATATAAATATATGCATATGATTTGTGTGTGTGTTTTATTTCATCAAGATTAAAATAGTAGATGGAGGCATCGTCACAGGGAACACACATTCTGTAGGTGAGACCAAAGGGTCCAGTCTCTTTCTTTCGGTCTATAGGCCGCCCCTCTCCCTGCCTCTAATGAGAACAGCACTGACAAGACCAAACTTGTTTGTGCCAAGGGAATGATAGTAAAGCTGATCTGGGTGCCATCTGGTTCCCTTTTCCTCATGTTGGGGGCTTTCTTGCTGTGGATAGGCCAGTGTGTGTTTGAGTCCAAAGCCCCGGAGGGTCTCCCATGCATCTCTTCAGGAGGCTGGAGTCTCAGTCAGTGTTCTGGCCAGACACGGAGGTGATGCGACACATGCTGACGATGCCAGACCGACAGCACTGAGCGCACAGGAAAACACCAAACACTTTGATTTGAAAGTTTCAAAAAGTTGCCACTTTACATTGAGGTTGGTTTCGGGTTGGTTGGTGCTCAGCGCACCTTGAGGAAGGTTTAAGGAGGGCTTTTCAACACCTTCAAACCGCGGAGAACTCATTATTTACATTCTTGCACCCGACTCCCTTCATTCTTGCACGGAGGTGTCTCTATTGTTTTTGCCTGTGGTGTTCAAAGCGTTTTCAGCACGCCAGCTGAAAGCAGTCGTCAATGACAGTGCAGTGACAGAAAATATGCACCTTTTAGTAAAATAGAAGTAAAGGTCGTACATTATTAGGTCCTTTCGGAAGTCTTTGTTAATGAAGGCTTGCATCATAGACCAATACAAACTAGTCATTTTGTGCATGAAAACAGACACCGTAAATGTTGCAACTGGCCAAAAAAGTGTGTGTGTGTGTGTAGATGACGTATTTTTAAGCAGGCAACACAAGTCGCTGTGTTTAAGGCTGAGAGTTGAAGTTGCTTCTCCTCTGAAAAGAGTCAGTTCAAAGCTATTGTGTGCAGATAAAGCTTTGGTTTTGGGGTTTTTAAAGAGACTTAAAGTCTGAACAGCCTCATGTTAATCCGCTTTTCTTCTTCTGGTGATGCCATTAGTGAGCTTTTGTGCTCAGAACTGGTACGTCATTGTGCTTTCTTTGATGACGAGTGTTAACATTGAATGGGTTGAAACACTGAAACATTTTGGTTGTATTTTCATTGACAAAAGATCATGGTCTGTCACTTATGCGCCCTTCACAACAAAGACTATTTTGTTTATACGTGATTGCACTCATCATCTTTCAGAAGATTCTTTCAAACACAACTCTCCAAACACTAAAGTGGTCATGTAAATTACACATCCATTTGTTTATGAAAAATGTTTTTCACTCATTGTGTGTTTGCAATAAAAAGATCATGTTTGCCCTGGAACTGATGGAGACTAAATTTTACTATTCCCTCATGTTGAATAAAATCAGACCAAATGTAAGGGATTTAGATTTGTTTAACTGACAATTAAGATCTTATCAACCATGGATGTCTACTTATATTTTAGCAGCAATATTTCAAAGCCTTGCATTTGTATGAAAATCAGGATAATGCCATATGATGAGGGCCGAAGGTTAAAGACTCGTCTCTGTATGCATAGAGAGTGCAGAGATGTTCGGTTAATGCAGCGTGAACACACTTTACATCAGCCGTGTCTGGAACTGACCTGGAATTATTCAAATTGACTCATGTGGCTCAATTAAGACATGCAATCCTGCGCTTAATGTCTGCATTGCTGTGCCTATGTAAAGCACTTATTTTGTATAAAAGCATAAAGAGTCTTTAGATAATGCGTCTGCTAAATGAAGAAATGTCAATGTAATGGTTACCATAGGATGCATATTTATAACTCTAAAATAATTTTGTGAATGCACATGAAATGGCATGAACATATGGAATTAAATAAATATCTGTTACATTTCAAAAGCAATGCAATGATTTCAAATAAAGGCAAATGACGATGTAACAATGAAATTTTAATGAAAATGTATTTAGACATTTAAGTCACAACTTAGCATCTCTATAGTTTCTAAATGTAAAAAAAAAACATAATAAATTAAAATAAAATAAAATTGCCCACTTCCTAATTAACACATTTTTTTTAAAAAATTGTTTTATTAATTAATTTAAAATACCACCATAAAATTGTCTGGTTCTTAATTAACATGTATTCTTCATTTCTGTATTTTTAGTTTTTTTTTTTTTTTTTAAGACAGTTAAATTTTTTTTGTTTAAAATCACACTAATGACCCACTTCGCAATTAACGTGCTCTTTAATTCTTACTATTACTATTCTCTTGCTAAATTCTAAATTATAGAATTTTTTTATTATTATTTATTTATTTAAAATACAACTTTAAAACTGTCAGCTTCCTATCTAATATCTACTCTTTATTTCATTGCTTCTTGCTTCCAGGTGATGATAGTAGCCCGGAAAACCTGCTGCTACACGGACCTTTCTCTCGCAAGCCCAAGCGCATCCGCACGGCCTTCTCCCCCTCGCAGCTGCTCCGGCTGGAACGTGCCTTTGAGAAGAACCATTACGTGGTGGGAGCCGAGCGGAAACAGTTAGCCAATGGGCTGTGCTTGACAGAGACGCAGGTAAGACAGACGGAGGTGTCAGAGTCGATCCCTCCGGTGCACACGGCTGCATTCCACACACACACACACACACACACACACAACATGAACGTTTTCCTCACAGGATGCAAGTGATTCATCATTTATTGCCTTGGGATAGGCCATATAAATTCCAGAGCATGTATACAACATGCAATAATTGGTTATTTTCCCAATAGCCTGTACATACATTCACATGCATATTTGTGTATTTGTATAGAATTGATAGGCTTGAGCAATACATGTTGTGACATACGGAGAGGTCGCAAATTCTGAGGCACCTTTGAGAACCTGGGATTTAAAATCTTAGCATGGAAACAAATGAAAAATAAACAAACAAAAAAAGTTATAAAAAGTAATTAAATAAATGTTATGCACTAGTGGTTTTAGATACCTGCTGTGAAACTTTTAAATCAGACTGTATTAACAATTAAATAAATTAATTACAATTTATCATTTTCTTAGAGAGAGAGAGAGTTTTTGTTAATTAGTAAGTGCACAATTTTATTGTGGGATTTTGAATAAATAAAGAATCTACAACTTTCTTTAAAGAAATCTTACAACAACAAACATCGAATAGAAAATAGAAAATTTATTTTGGATACATATAGTTTTTTCTATTTTCTGAAATGATTTTAAAATGTAAATATTAAATTAAATGTTAAATTTCATGCTAATTAAATTTTAATATTTTTAGTTTAAAAATTTAAAAACATCTACACTAAACTTTTAATAGTTTAAATTAGTTATTTTATATTTGTAGCTACTTTTGGATGTACTGTTTTATCCGTATTCTGATAATTTCTTTTTTTATTAAAAATGTTCATTTATAAATACAATTTTTCATTCAAATTTTCATGCTCATAATCTGTAATTATTTTTATTCAATTATAAAAATGAAAAGCTTTTTCACTAGTGGTTTCAGACTTTTAGGCACCTGCTGTGAATCTTTGACGTCATTTTGTTTATGCACTTTTGTTTTGGATGTTCTTTAGCACAGTGTTTAATCTGTATTCTGAAGTGTTTTGAAATTAAAAATGTAAATTCTTAATTAAACTGTTTGTGCTGATATTCGCCTTTATTTTAAGCTGATAATACAATTTATAATCAATTGTTTTTAATTCTAAAATTGAACAATTTAGCATTTCACTATTGCTTTAAGACTATAATGCTATGGATCTTTTAAATTAATAATTCTGTGTTTACATTTCTGTCTTTATTTTGAATACTTTTTAACATACTATTGTATCTGTATCGAGCTCACATAAGTATATATGTTTACACATATCTTGCAGTAGAGATTGTAAAATGAAATATGATTTCCTCACCAGTTTGAGAGATTACGTCAGTCATATTCCAAATAAGTAGCAGGCATAAGCATGTTTTTAAATGTGGCATAATAGTGTGTTGTGAAAGTTTTTTAATAGCAAACACAGTACAGGGAAGATTTGCTTCCCACTTTAAAAAAAATGCATAAAAACATCAATTGACAAATTTTAAGCGGCTATATTAAAATGGCCTCTCGTTCTCATTTTTGTTAAGGTGAAAGTCTGGTTCCAGAACAGAAGGACCAAACACAAGAGACAGAAGCTGGAGGAAGAGTCACCGGACTCGCAGCAGAAGAGGAAAGGTACTCAACACGTGAGCCGCTGGAGGGTGGCCACTCAGCAGGGCAGCCCTGAGGACATTGACGTCATTTCAGAAGACTGATATCATACGTCTGTGTTAACTTCAGTCATGCTGATGGATCCCTTCCGCAAAAAAGCAAGACATTTCTTCAGACTTGGTCATGAATTGAACTTGGCTTGTAAACTGAGGAACTGAGTCACAGCCGGCTGCTGCTGATTTCTGATCATGCACAACAGAATAGAGGACGATGGCAGCAGCCGAAATACTCACAAAGACTGGAAGACTTCTGTATGCAATACACACGGACCTCTTCATTTTGGATCCCACTCCATCTCAGAGCAATGAAGATTTTTTTTTTTAAGGTTTCACTTCTCTCTTGCTCTTTAATTATCAGTCAGAACATTTCCATCTTAAAGTAGTATATTGGATGCACACAGGTAATAAAACCACCTTAATGAATAGATTGAGAAATGTTTTGTAGTGTTAAATTGCTTTAGGAATTCAACGGCCACAGTCTAACAACAAAAGGTGGATCCAGTGTGAGAATGAAATATCACTAATAGATCATGTGATATTTTACAACTGGATGTTTGTATTTGGCAAAGCGTTGTTATTTTACAAACTAGGCAAATTCAATCAGTCTTTCTAGAAAACCACTAGTGCAGTTTCACATTTGAAATGGTTCTATTTATTCCTTTTCTATGCATTTGAGCTCCAAACCCAAAATTATCATTTTGCGTTTTACATCTGGGTTAAAGCTTATACGGAAGATTTTAAATGTGTTGTGCGAGAATTACTTTTTTTATTTTTTTATTGCTTGTTACCACAATAACTCTTGATCTGATGTCAAATATCAGTAAACTAGACAAGCTTAAAAATGCTTGAATTTCTTTCTTCGCTCAATTAAAAAAGAATAAAAATACAAATACAAATTCTCAGTCTAACCTCTGAGACCCAGAATGGTTTGTAGCACTTCACAGCAGATTTCTTTAAGGTTAAAAGCACTGTTATCCCATCTGTTTGTCTTCATTGTTCAGCCATTTTCTTTGTGTTATGTGTTTCTTTAACTTTTCTTTTCTTCTGCAGACTATTAGATAATAAAACTTTAACGTAAAAACTGTTTGGAAATGATTTCTTCCATTTTCATTATTACTTAAATGTTATATTGAATGGATATTATTAATGCATTTGCCTTATTAAGCAGTGATTCATTTATTTATTAACCAGAAGATGCTTATGCATTCCTGAGCAACCACAAAAAGCAGAGAGGTGCCATTAGTCAGAAATTATTTTAATAATAGTGTACTTACATACTCTCAAAACATATAAGTGCTTGAAAGTGAACACAACCATCTCCACCTTTGGATTTCTGTGTGCAAACAGTCAGCGTTACGCCGAAACTGAGGCAAGACAGTCCCGTATTAAACACCATCACCTTCACTTATGAATATGTTTACAAAGTTATTTGATTTCATTTGCATTTTGTAGCATTTAACTGTTCACCTATGTGCATCTGATCACGTGCTTGTTCATTTAAACCATGTACATATATATACACATATATTTATATTTCAGTCAGCTGGAAATGCATCTATGTCACCATTATGTACTGTAATCTAAACCTGCTAATCCTTAAGGTGACAAAAATGTATTTAATTTGCATCTTTGCATCACCTTATTGCACACAGATGTTTATACAAGCCTCATTATCGGTCGCAATGCCTATAAACTGTGAAAGATAATATAAGAAAAATCTATTCATATTCTCTTTAATTAAATGGAAAGTCCCCAGGACACAACACTTCTGAAACACACAGGATAAAAAAACATACGCCGCAACACTTCAGATATAACAAGCTTCATTTAAACCCAAACTCCCACTACGTGAAAAAAAAAAAAAAGAATTTGGATTGAACATTCAAGAGTAAAAGACTGTTTCCATCATGTTTCAGACAGCCAGGTATTTAGTTCTGTGTACTGTGTAATACATTTTCTGTTGGTATAGCCAATCTTTCGCTAGTTTAATGTTACCTGCGATGTCACAATGATTGCGTATGCAAAATGACTAATGATGGCATAGACAGGAAGTTATCACTTTTAAACGCATGATGATTAATAGTAGCTGGACATAACTTTGAAGAAAGCAGGAGTGATTTCCACACAGATATGATGCAACGTATGGCCTAATATACAGTGAACAAGAGATGAAGTATGTGTAAAACAGTTTAAACGAATATTAGTCACAGAATATTCATCTGTGCCAAAGCACACTGCTTCAAACAATGCTCGTTAATCTTATGATGGCGATGTTACTTACAAATATTTCCGACTGGCTACCTGCCCCCATGTTGTTGCCATGGATATGAAGAGGTGTAAACAAAAGAACAGATGGTTGAACGCATGTAGGTGTAGAGAGCAGTCTGTGATGTTTCCCAACTATGTTAAGTGAAATAATTAATCTAACTTGCAATAATTTGATCTGGACCGATGCCAAGTGTGGAGTGGGCCACTGATTTGGCTTCATCGAGTTAATCAAGACTATGCTGCTGCTTGTTTAACCTGCAGAAGTCCATGAGGACTAACTCCATTCTTTCACACAATATCTGTCTTTGTCTTCAAGAGAGAACTCTCACTCAGAAATGGTTAGCAAATAATTAGACACATAATGCATTGAATTAAACATGACATTTTGAAGTGGAAAGACTCAAATAGTGATTACTTGTAAAACATGATCTCAATCTCAGTATCTTTTGAGTTTGTTTTTATACTTTCCAAAAAAAAAAAAAAATATTCAAGTACAAGTACAGTGTAAGTATCTGCGTTTAGTTCATTTTGAAAACAAGTATTAGTTCATTAGTAAATGCAATTGTTAAAACAATACAACTGAGAAATAAATATACAGCAGGTATATTTTATGCATTTGCATCACGTCCATTAATTTTTAAACATTTTATTATTGATAATGTGTAAAAAACATTCTAAATAAAACAGATTCTTTTAGATTTTACAACAACAACAGTTTAATTCGGTGTGATGCTCGCTCTTTCTTTGTAATTGTTTGTGATATTTACTAGCAATTTTTTGAGTGAAAATTTATTCTAAACCAATTACTTTTCAGTGTGGAACATGTGAATATATAGCTATTAAAAATGAATAGTGTTCCTGTTAAAACTATTGATGTAAATATGGTTTCTTGATAAGTTGGTGTTTTATGTAAACGACGATCACTGGGTTAAAAAACAACAACAACAACAACAACAACAAAAAACGATCTAATTGTTTATGTGTCTAACAGTGACTCATTTGCTTCATTTGTGGCTGTATCAACTGCAGCTGAGCAATTAGCATGTGTTTAGAGGGTGAGAACATACAGTACCTCAGCGAGGCTATAAACAGCGTCACTGTTCATCGCTCTATGTGTTTTAATTACAAGTATTCATAAGATTATCTGAGAACGGTGCAAATGACTGAACTAAACATCATGCTGCTATTAGTCTATATGCTGTCATGATTATAAGGAAAAGAAAAACCCAATGGGAGGTTTATTACTTTTCCAAAGCAGAATTATGTGGAATATGATGGAGAAAAGGCATTGTAAAAATGTTGTACGTCCGTCATCCTTCGTCTAGATGACAGGATAGTAATTTGGTATGTGGATGTTTGGACTTCAGAAGGAGGAAGTACGTTTGAGTCTATTGTGCAATGCACAGTAGGGAGGGCCTTCGCTTCTGCCTATGGGACAATGTCACATGATTTATGAACCACAGCAAACTCAGTCGGACTTCAGAATATTTGTGATGAAACGTAAAAAAATCAAACAGATTTTCTGATATCCACAGAAATGGCCTTGGAATGTGTTTACTCTCTTTTTTCGGGGGGGGGAAGATGTGCTGCATGAAACTGCTGCATCTGATGATACCATGACAAGAAGCAGTGTGATTTACAACACAAATGATATGATAATTGCAGGCTGGCAACTTTCAGGAGCTAGTTAGCCAGTTTTATAGACTGGAAGAGCTTGTTTCCTCTGCTGCCACCTGTTTGGTCTGCACCGATTGGCTGCGGGGCACTTGAGAAAAGGAAAGCAGCCACCCAATTATAGGTTACCTCCAGTCAAGTCTAGAAGGGTAATTGATTGGTTTTTGTGAATCAGTGTTAGGAGCTCAAATTAATGCACAGTGACTGTTGCAATCCACGAACTAAACCGAACATGCTCGTCAGCGGTTACATCGATCATTCGAAAGTAAATTGCTTCTGACTTTGTGCTTTCGCAACAATATTTTGATTGGCGAGGCTCTTCTGTGTACCCAAAACAGTCAGTGAGAGTTTTCTGTTTGGATTACAAATATTTAAATGATTGCAGACATGCCGCTTTGCTTCTTTGAAAACATACCAGCCTCGTTTGTGAGCGTCTGCGTGTTTGTAAAACACACAGAGTAATTACACAGAAACAGTATTTAATAGCCTGTTGAATGGACAAAGAAAAGAACAGAGTTAAAAAAATCACAACATGTGCAAAATCTCTTAGCAGATGGAAATCTTGTCTTTCACACATTAGAGATGATGAAATATGTATGTCACTCAAAGCTCTTGTTTGTGTTATTAAACTAATATTAACTATTGTATATCATAATATCAACTTTTGTATATAAAATATTGTATAACAGTAATATCAAACTTGGAATCATGACATTGTTAACAGGAATGGATGTGCTGAAAAAGTAGGCCATCCAAGATGTAGATGAGTTTGTTTCTTCATCAGATCAGGTTTGGAGAAATAGTAAAAAATTTCCTAGTCATCTTAGCACTGATCAAGCACTATTTACGAGTGAAAACAGTAATATTTTGACCAGAAGTGATCTTGATGGATTTGTTAAACATGCAGCTTTCACTTCACAAGATGTTAACTGATGGACTGGAGTGGTGTGGATTATTGTGATGTTTTTATCAGCTGTTTGGACTCTCATTCTGACGGCACCCATTCACTGCAGAGCATCCATTGCTGATCTCTTTCCTGGCCTCATCACTCTGGTCTTGCATGTTTTGTGATTTTCATATATACACAGTGGGTTTTCTGATTTGAGAGCTGTTGCTCCTTTCAAATGGTTCATGTAGAAAATTTGACGCTTGATTGCTTGGTTTGTGTTAAAAACAGAAAAGCATGCCCAGCAGATGATCTTGACTGACAGCTGATAGAATGACACGCTTATACCAGAAACAGTTTTGCATGGCTTTCACACAGACCTGTGACTAATTAAGCCAAAGACGGTTGTGCATACTCAACGTCTGTAAAAATACAGCAATTCTACTGTATCATATCACAAGGATGATTAATAAACATCGATGAGCGCATATTTCTTTCCTGCCAACGCCTCTCTTCCCAGCTCAGCTATAAAACTGACGCGCGTCCCCATTGGCACTCACCAGACAGCGCGAATCAACACCCGACAGCAGGTTTTCTCCAATGTGATCACGCAGCCCCTATTTGTGTTCTAGCACATTACTATTTAAGGGACCCAGTCTGGTTCTGGATGCAGGATTATGATGAAAAGCGATGCATCAGCATCACGGGCATCTGGTTGCTGTGACTATATTTATCAAGCCCTATATTTATGGATGACAGTATTGAGACTGACCACTTACAGTCACATCAGACCGAGCGAGCTGAGAAATTTTCACCGCATCAGCAGCTTACACTTCTATCTAAGGGTCATTATACTGAAAATTTTAGTGGGTTGAAATAAAAAAGTTCCTTATGAGTTATGTGTATCAGTGAGTCCCTGAAAGTACAAGTTCAGAAGCTACTTTTGACACTTAGACTCTAATAGTAGTAGCAGTAGTAATAATAATACATATAACAATATATAATAAGCTTATATTATAATTTAACCTTTTAACTGTCACTCATATTTTTGAACATAGACTTGAAAGTGCATGATCCTAACCTGAAAACATTGATTATTGAAAACATTTTGTAACATGATTTTGATCTTTGAAATGTTCCAACACAGCTTATAAATAAAAAAAAAGACATCATCTGAGCAAGTAAGTGGGATATCATATCTGTCGTTGTTTTTATATTTTTATGTCCAAATATTCATGCTATAGGTCTAATCTTTGTCCAATCCCATTGCCACAGGATCTGAAAGCTAAAGCTAAAGCTAAAAAGACTGAGGCCTGTAAGCCAAATGCATTTTTATTTCAAGTGTAAGTGCTATAAGTGCCAAGAACATTGCTCCTTGTAGGTTAAATTATAATTGACAGAAAAAGTTGTTTTGCAGTTTATTTTAGTATGAGAAATATCAATGCGGTCAATCATAGCACATGGCAAATGTAGAATAAAATGCACTTCATCAGTAGTTCAGAAGTAAGTTAAACAAATTCTGTGCATGCTCATGATGAAAATAATTTAATTACACTTATTTTATTTTTATCATATGTAAAAAATAATTAATTTAATACTTCTGATATTAAATAATAAACATTTCATAATATTTACATTTAAAAAAATATAATATTTATCTGTAATTATATTATTGACTATTTTATGTTTAACAAAGCAATATTTTTATTTAATATAATTTAATTTATCCTGAAAAATCAGATGACTGACTGTTAGCCTTTGATGCTAAGAAGCATGGAAAAGCCCAGTTGCTGAATTATTTCAGGTTGTGCAGGATGATATCTTGCTATTTAGCTGTAGGCTAAAGGCCCACTGTATGTAAAGCTTTAGATTTATAGCCATAGTTTTCAGTAGATGTGGATAATGTGTGGTTCCTCTAAGACAGAGCGGATAAAACAGCAGCTATGAAAAGCATTAGCCTCAAGTGGGTATTAAAAGTGTTAAACTCAGAGGTATCGTGTGAGAGACTTTTGAGTATCTAACACTTGTTTCACAACGCTCCTTAATTGCTGCTTTAAGCGCAGAAGAACGTTTTAATATCAGGCCTCGGGTTAAGACTACGTTCCTCTACACTTCATGAAAAGACATGGTATTTCCCGATTATCTGCTCCGTCTTGAATACCGCTGTAAAATTCCACCTCATATCTTTTAATAAGCTGCTGTTAGCTTGTGTTGTCTGCTGAAAATAAGGTTTAAACATGGTAATCCATGAAGGGAAATTGAGTCGAGCATCACGTAAATTTAGCCTCAAATGGAGACTAAACATGAAGAGGGAAAGCTGTTTGTTAAATGCTGCTTTTTGAGCTCGACCTTGTAACTATTAGTGCAATTCAGTTAGTAACTAACCTCTCTAATGTAGTTGATAACACAGTGATTAATGCTGATTAACAAACTTTACTAAATACATATAATAAGGCAGGAGTACCTTTGTCATCAAAGGCAAATTTGCATTATGGTATAATTTCACCATCTCTGTTCAAAGGTGTCAGCGTTTACTCCAGTGTTGCTAATTAATTTTCCCCCAAACAGGATGCTTTTATTCAAATGAGCCGATCCTTTCAATAGCACACCTGTGCTCTGCTCCCTCATTAAAATTGGAATCCTGTCAATTTTTACATCCGCAGACAGTGGCTCTGTTACCAAATATTGTGCAAGGTAGCACTGTGTTAATTAATGTTATAACGAGTCGGTGAGTCAACGAGGACTGATTTGCATAACCTGTGCAAAAAAACAAAACCTGCCGATGAGTATTCGCTCGGTGTGATTGTCAGAGGTCTCTTCATAAAATATATTGCATTGTGTTATTTTCTACCCTCCGGCCCACTAACGCGTTTACTGATGCCCTGTGGAGAAAAACCTATAGCAGGAAATATCAAAGATACAATGGTTCATTAAAATACGCTTCATAAGTCACACATTGTCAGAGAGGAAATTGATATGATACTCACTCTTTTTTTTTGAGCACTTCCACATGTATGGAGGTACTTAATAACCACACAACAAGCTGTTAATTCATGATTGCCACAGGCATATAACCGGTGACTCTGTATCACAGCAGTCTGAAGAACTCAATCCTGTAATAGGGATCATCTAAAAACATGTTTTATGTAAAACCATTACATAAAAAGGAACAGGCTTCACAACTGGATATATAAAACAATTTTTATATATTTATATTTAAATAAAATAAGCTTTAATGTTTTTCATGCTTTTCAGGGATTTTTTTTTTTTTTTTTTTTTTTTTTTGCTATGGGCATGTTGGCAATAAGTTTCTCCTAATTTAAACAATTAAATATAACAAATATATCTAAATAATTTTTTTAGTTTTTATTTTACACACTCACATAGAATGAAAACGTTGTAAAAATGTATATTTTTACAATGAAATATAAAAAAATACATACCACATATATATATATATATATATATATATATATATATATATTCACACTTTAGAATATAATATATATTCATTTTATATTATAATATTAATTATTATATTTTATTGTTAATTATTTTATGTTTAACACAGCAAAATTTAAAGTAAATTAAATTAAAAGAAAACAACAGACATAATGCATTTACTGCTGGTCTGTGTTGCTAAAATATATGGGAAGCCCAGTCATTGATTTATTACTGATTTATTATTGATTTATCCATTGATTTTATTTGAAAATATAACACAACTCTCTCGAATGTTTGAATTTTTATTAGTCATTTGTGGTATTCTGTGATCAAATATTTTTGTTGACTGTCTCCGGCAACCAATCTTCTTCACTGTCCACTCAAATCAGTATTTCATGTCTGTTTATTTGTTAAGTGTAAAAAACCCTTTCAGGATGATACATGACCTCTTACTTGCTTCGTATTGGATTTATTTGCCATAATAATTAGCCGACTGATTATCTCCTATGTATTACTAACAAGAGTAAGAGCCCTTGTCCATCTCTGTCCAAAAACTCAATCATTCCCAATGGCTTCACAGATTGAGGCGTCTATCAGGCCTCTCCTTTGTTCACTGTAATAGTCCTCAGACCAATTGGTACTGGCGCTGTCTAAATTGGCCATTTGGACATGGGTTATTTATTGGTTATTTGTTTAAAATGGATTGTGGGCAAAGAGCAGGCTTCTTCCTTCCCACTTAAATTGTCTTTTGTGCAATGTCTCCTGGGTGCACGCTGCACTCATGCATGCCAAGTGGGGTGTGGTACCCGCATCCTGCAAATTAGCTGGCTTATTTTCATCCAAAAGTTTGAACAGCTCAGACCAAGCGTTACACACGGACCTAAAGAGGGCGGCCATGACCACTGCGGTTGGGCCAGAGGCTGCTCTCACAATTCAAAACAGTTGACTTAGTTATTACAACTAGGGATTACCCAAATAGTTTTACCATGCTCTGTTAGGTTTGACTCATGTAACACCGGCCGGGATTGGCTGTGGGCAGGCTTGTTTATTTAACGTCTTCCGCGCTCGCTCGCAGGGGGTTCAGTAAGGTGTACTACCAACCCTCAATGTTTTCACTATGTTGACAGAGTGGAGCAGAAGATCTGATGACTGCATTAGCAAAGAAAGCACATACATCATTACAGTGACCTTGTCAAAGCATCAAAGCGAAAACACCAAACAGAAAGAGCACGCGCCGTATATATCAGCCGCGTGCTTAAAAAGACTTTTGGCAGAGAATGATTCATCATATGCTTCTGTTAATGAGAAAGTAGGAATCCGCGAGGCTCTCTGCCCGAGAAGTTGGTTGCACAGAAACTTGGCACGAAACTGCCGGTGTGTGATAGAGTTAAATAAATGCACTTAAAGTTGTAATCATAAGCATATGCACCACAGTCTGTTGTGTTATTTTCCAGCACGCTAATCACCAAAAAGCAAATTTAGTGCATACTGCCTGTTCAAATTCTGGAAAGACTTCACAGTTAATAATTCATAAGCACTTGCTAATCTCACTGTAGGAGTCTAATTAACGCATCATTAAAAGCATAATTCTGATAATTATAATTTCTCACTTTTTAAACGGGAGCGCCGCAGAACCGAGCAGAGCGAGGAAGGGTGTCTGTACAGCCAATTTACTCAGTCAACCAGATGCCAGAAGAAAAAGAGCCCCAAGTTAGGACTGGTGTGCCCCATTTAAATATTTTGCAATGCATTCACTTCCATCCAAGTGATAACCCTACCAAATGTGATGTTGACTCTGATGTTTGGCGTAATCGGATAATTAAAGATGACTTAATAATACATTTGAAGATTATCAGAGTCACACCACAACTGTAAAGAAAGGCTAATTCGTTTCATCAGGGAACATTTTTATGCATTTACAGGGAAATATTGGTGTAAATGAGCGCTCTTCGCAGTTCATCCTTCTTTCATTATGCCATCAGGAGGTGTGCCGGAGTAAGAGCGACCCCAGATGACCGCGGCTGCCGTCCAAATCAATTATTCCTCTCTCAGCATGAATTCAATTCTCCTGCACTCATCGGAAGTGTGAATAGGTAAACATCACTCTGTCCTCGTTTTCCCTTATGATGCAGCACTGCATAAAATGAGGGTTGTGTGGCTTGTATATATAGCGGCTGGTGTTGTTGCCTTCCCATCACGCCGAGAGGGGTTAAACACTACGCTTATTTCCCTAATGAAATGACTAGAATTCAAAGGCCAGTTAAACATTTGTACCCTTGTTGATGCTCTGGAAGTGAATGATTTGGTTCTTCCTTCTCATGCCGTTTGATGGAGTGATTAGATCTAATATCCACCTTCTAAAGTGTCTGATGATCTGAAAGTCTGTTGCACACCTGCGTCAGGCTTGATGAGACTTCAACCTGAATAAAGATCCACTGCATTGCTTTCACACATGTATGCGATCGGGAGGTGAGAGCTTCACCACCTCGGGTGTGGGAAAGAAGTTGCTTTCTTTTGTGTGCAAATGCGTGTGTTGATGTGGCCTTGTTTCTTGTGTGTTTATTCCGTTTCGGTAAGGTGTCCTACAATCACAAACTGGGTTCAAAACAAAGATGAGACAAAGAACAGAACTTTTTACTGGGACCTTGCTGATTTACTGAGATGCATCTTTGAGGCAAAACAACATAAATAGTTCATTAATTTTTTTCAATCCTCTGTCATTAAACAGACTAAACTTTTTTGTTGTTCATGTTTTTGCTGGCCCTTTGCATGTGTAAAGAGCAGCAGCACTGAGTGTCTTCTTGTGACAGATTCATAAAACAATCCAGGCTGAAATGTGCTGCACAAGCTGTTAATATCAGACTGAAATGATGACTGGCTACATTTATATGTACATCTTATTATAGTCTGACTATTGTTAATAACCAGAGTAAGGATTCAGCTAATTAAGATTCATGATATGAACCTCTTCAATCTGTTTGTAGTTTTCAGTTTTTCAGTAAGAGTCATGTTCAAGTCCCATCAGTGTACATGAAATGGTTCATTGGATTATTTGGTACATGGAAAGATTTGTTTTGTTGGAGCTTACAGTTCTATAATGCTTGGACATTGTGAATGAAGGTATAAATAATAAGCGTAACAAATTAATGTGGATCAGTATGTAGAACGTGCCTCCATGAATAAATAATAATAATGAAAAACATAAAGCTATGTCTATTTAAAGCTGTTGCATGAGCTCTGTCTTGTTTAATAGGTTTGGTTACTTTAATGTTGAAGATAATCACATTAACATGATCATTGTGTTCAGTTAAGATGTTACTAAAGAAAGTTAATAAATAAATAAAATCAAAAATTTTTAAAACATTGATGATCATTGAAATAGAACTGAATTAAAATTGAATACAAATATTAGATGAGAAACATAAATTAAAATAAAATTAGGAAAGTGTCCTTGGCAGCTAACTGAAATAAGTTTAAGGTGAAGCACTAAAATGACTAATTGGGAATTAATAAAAACTAAAACTGAAATGAAATGAAAATAAATTCAACCCATAAAAAAATAATAAAGTGACAAAAGTAAAATAAAAAGTAAAAAATAAATAAAATGAAAACAAAATATAAAAATGAAAGCTAATTCAAAATATCAATAAAAACTATACTAGTTTAGAAATACTGCTAATAAATATTACTAAAATGTACTAATAAAATAGCACTGAGCACATCATTGAGTAAGTCATTTTTGCTGTTATTTTCAATAAATACACTTTTTCTGATGTGAAATATAGTTTTGAATTCTAAAAGTTACACTGTTTTTATATGCCAAAGCTATTTTCTCAAAAGACAACATATGACTCATATAATGAGCAGTTAGTCATCATATGAAGACTTCATTCCAATCTTAAATAAGGCTTAACATGCAGAAGTCGCTGAGATATGATGTGACATGACAGAACTGTTAGGTGAGGAACAGAAATGAAAAGCTCTGAATGACTCAGAAGCTTTAGCATGTGTCTCTCTCACCTGAGCTGTGATTTAAAGCACCTTACTGTCAGCTGGAAGACCCTGAGGGTGATGGAGGGGAAAGGAACGGAGGTCTGGGTTCCTGTGGTCACACCTGCGGACTTGATCCTGATCACCAGAATTATTTTGGTGGACCCATTAAGTACATGCTCAGTCTGTGTTTTTATAACAATAGAAAAATGCTTTCCATGTAATCTTAAAGGGTTAGTTCACCCAAAAATCTACCTCATAACCTCATGTCGTTCCAAAAACATGAGATCTCCATTTATCTTCAGAATACAGTTTAAGATATTTTAGATTTAGTCCGAGAGCTCTCAGTCCCTCCATTGAAGCTGTGTGTACGGTACACTGTCCATGTCCAGAAAGGTAAGAAAAACATGATCAAAGTAGTCCATGTGACATCAGAGGGTCAGTTAGAATATTTTGAAGCATCGAAAATACATTTTGGTCCAAAAGTAGCAAAAACTATGACTTTATTCAGCACTGTCTTCTCTTCCGTGTCTGTGTGAGAGAGAGTTCAAAACACAAAAATGTAGTGATATCCGGTTCGCAAACGAATCATTCGATGTAACCGAATCTTCTTCAACCAGTTCACCAAATCGAACTGAATCGTTTGAAACGGTTCGCGTCTCCAATACGCATTAATCCACAAATGACTTAAACTGTTAACTTTTTTAATGTGGCTGACACTCCATCTGAGTTCAGACAAACCAATATCCCGGAGTAATTCATTTACTCAAAC
Source organism: Carassius gibelio (assembly GCF_023724105.1). Classification (NCBI taxonomy): domain Eukaryota; kingdom Metazoa; phylum Chordata; class Actinopteri; order Cypriniformes; family Cyprinidae; genus Carassius; species Carassius gibelio. The sequence continues at coordinate 5,526,489 of NC_068384.1, forward strand.
CGAGTCAGATAACGAAAGAACTTCGCATATGTTATCTCTGAGCAGTTACTGGGTACTACTCATATAGTATAAATGTGTGTAGTATGAATTTAATCCAGACAATATTACATCCATCATGCTGTCATTTTCATGTGACTTACAGCATCAGTTGTGTGGCTTAATCACCATTCACAAGTTCTCTCCAGTGGCACCATAGGATAGTAAAGTGTTAATCAGATGCATGCTTCAGTATCTCAACAGAAGCAATAAATAATATTTTCTTGACTACTGTTTTATGAATACTGTGAATTTTTGACATACTACTCTTTTCACATGTTTTTCGCCTCCTGTATAGTAGGGAAGTATGCAATTTTGGATGCAGCTTAAAGTCTTGGATATACTTCTTTATTTGTGTTCTGCTTCGTCTCACATGCAGCTTTCAAAGACTTAAATGAGGATAAACGAGTTTGACACATGCACAGTAATTGCGCCTGTGCTGTTGTATGTGCTCCATCTGTGTGCAGCACAAGTTTTCTGTCCTTGCAAACAATGTCCATACAACAGCACAGGCATGGAAGTCAGACACTCATAATCATGGAAATTAAGTCGCTTGGAACATCATGGAACATGGACAGCCGAATCATACTTTGGGCTTTAATGCTTGTTCTCAAACATGTTTTCCCAAACATTCCCTTATCTGCCATTGGTTGGATGAACAGATAGCCCTGCCCCTTAATTTACACCATTAGCTAGTTTTGTGTTAGGCTGTACAGAATGCTAAAATTAAGTGTTACACATCTTAGGAAAATAAATGAATGGTTTGTAGACTTAGTATTAATATTAATACTTAAATATTTCTACATATTTTGTCCTAAAGTGTGCTCTTCAGTTTCAATGTTAAAACATATAATTTTACAATGTTATTTGTAAATTAGGGATGTGATGATTGAAAATCAATAAATATATGTGACGATTCAAGTCGATTGAGATGTTAAAGGGAGGGGGGGGGGGGTGAAATGCTATTTCATGCATACTGAGTTTTTTACACTGTTAAAGAGTTGGATTCCCATGCTAAACATGGACAAAGTTTCCAAAATTAAGTTGTACGTTTGAAGGAGTATTTTAGTTCCAAAAATACCTCTTCCGGTTTGTCACAAGTTTCTGAAAGTTTTTTTCGAGTATGGCTCTGTGTGACGTTAGATGGAGCGGAATTTCCTTATATGGGTCCTAAGGCACGTCTGCCGGAAGAGCACGCTCTCCCGTATAGCAGAGCACTGAGAGCACAACAGACATTCACTGATCAGAGCGAGAGCGTCGCAAAATGTCACAAAAGACGTGTGTTTTTGGTTGCCAGGGCAAGACAACCCTGAACAGATTACCAAAAGAGAAACAGCATTAAGGGACCAGTGGATGGAGTTTATTTTTACAGAGCATCAACGGAGTTGTGCAAGTGTTTTTGTTTGTTCCCTGCATTTCGAAGATGCTTGTTTTACAAACAAGGCCCAGTTTGACGCTGGATTTGCACATTGTTTATTTCTTAAGGATAATGCAGTCCCAACGAAAAAGGGTCACGATCGTGTGTTGGAACCGTAGGCAGTGAGTAAAACTGCTTCAAATATCTCTGTGTGGTTAACTTAGCTATCGGCGCGTAAGCACATCAAGTAAACAACATGCGATGTTGTCATCAAACTGCACTTTCCACATGTACAGCTAAAAAAAAAAAAAAAAAAAAAAAAAAAAAGATGACATAAAGTGGAACTTAGTCATTTTCCAAAACCGCTAAGCAAATATATACAGTTTCAGTACATACCACATAGAGACGTCTTTGCTGATGCTGCTCTTGTTAAATTTCAGCCTCTGGATCTGATTCTGGATCATAAATAAACGGCTGAATCTGACTGTTAGCCATGGTTTGTTTAGGATGTTTTTTTCCTCATGGTAATGTCACAACTTCCAAACGCTCTCAACGCAAAAGCCTACTCGCGCTCGTGATTCTTTAGCTCCGCCCACACGTCACACCTCCAGGCACTTGTGTTTTTCCGGGAAAAAACTGTACAGACTATCTTTCTCTTATGAATATAATAAAACTAAAGACTTTTTGGAGTTATGAAGGATGCAGTACTACTCTATAGGTACTCAAGATTAACAGGATATTGAGTGAAAACGAGCATTTCACCCCCCCCCCCCCGTTTAAAAGAATCGCGATACAGTTTGAAATGGTGGTTTATGTATATCTGAGAGAAACTGACAGTCTTCAGAGAAGTTTATATGATATTTTATTTTCAACTCTTCTCTGTACAATGCATATAAATGTACTGTTTGTAAGCACTTCGTTGCTTTGTTTACACACGGTAACAAAGGAAACCCTGTATCGCTGCCGTTCAATAAGCGCCACCTGCTGTCAGATAGTGAATCTGTGTCTCATTCAGCCAATCTTTGTTTTTGTTTTTTAGTGCAGATGTTTTATGTAGTAAAGTTTTACAAAGCTAAAGTCAGCTCATTCTATTTTTGCTTGAGATTTCACAATTATGCAATCTAATTTTAATCAAAAGCTGCTAATGCTGCAAATATGCAGAATCTTTAAATTGTGAATAATATGCAGTGCTTGCCTCTAATTTTAAATAGAAAGAGCACTGGCAAAGCTTGTTTATACGAAGAGATTTATTTAGTTTTATTTATTTATTTGATTTGGAATTTAGTTTATCATTGCATATTTAGCTTTGCTATTTGATATATTTCACAAAGAAAAGGCCAGCATTTTGTCTGAGAAATAATAAAAGGACACTCTCATTTAGAAAGCGTCTTAAATCTCATCTCGTCCAAAAAACAAATCTTTGTATTGTGAAATCAGTATAATGAATTGCATCCCATCTTGAGTGAATAGATGCATCCCTATTTTAAATGCCTTCAATATTTAAGTATTTTAAATCTCCATTTATCACACTTCCGGTGCAGTGTAACACAAGGATTTCCATAACTATTACCAACACTTAATATGCTGGTGATAATCACTGACTACATAATGAGCTCTTTCCCAGTTCCTCTTTTGCACTTAAGATAAATCATTTACACTCATTAAATCTTTTGAAGTAATTGATGTCACCGCCTAAAAGTTTATGCTCCATTAGTGGGGGATAGTTTACAACAGAAAAGGGGTGAGACTTCTCAAACGCCGTTTTAAAAAGGGCTGCTGCTGACACAATGTGGGCTGGCTGCAGACTCACGCTTTGCCGCAGCTACAGATGGCAAACGCTTGTCCAGCCCTGAATCCTCAGTACAAGATGGCTGGATTGGCTCACATCTCTCCATCACCGTCTGCACACGTTAAAGACAGCCAGCTACTCAGCACATCACAGCACAGCAAACAAACGGAGCCCACGTAAAGCAGATCTCTCGATGCATGGTGTCACTACAGCGGATCCACGTTCATCTGTACTGCTTCGACTTTAAGTGCTGCAGGCACTTTCTTGGCACGGCTGAAGTCTGTGTTGAGACAGGAGGCCCACAGCTTTCTGTGACTGACAGACAATGATGATGTCATCGCGTGTGAAGGACTCTGACCTGAACAGAAGAGGGAGGCTGGTGCGTGCGACTCTCGCAGCTGAGGTGCCTGCCGGTGCAGATGGACAGGGGCTGGGTTTGGGTCTCTGTGTGGGAGAGAGGAGAGCTGGGAACAGGACAGAACTGGAGACGAGCTTCCCTCCTCCATCACCTCTCAAGATTTCTCCGTGCAAACCACTGTGTTGGAAAAATAACAGGCCCAAATCATACCAAAGATTACGTTCAGCTTTCAGATAATCGTATTTTCCCACCTCAGATACAAAGTACTAGAGCGCTAACCAACATAAACATTGAGCGACCAACCTAACAAGACAAGGCTGTTCCAATATACCATTAGTGGTAAACCAAAATGGGTTTCCAATAAAGTTGCATTTATTTACATTTGTACTTTTATGCAATAAAATCAAATCTGTTTCACATAATGGAAAGAACAGGGTTAATGTTGTAAAATCATTTACCACCAACTCCCAACACTAAATGTGTAGTTACAGCCTTGCAGAGTAAAAATATTTAATTTACTAACAATAAAAATGCTTCAGTCAGCCCTGTCACGATATGTTTGAAATTTCATGTGAATTTTATTGTCAGAAATGGTAAAATTTGGCAGTAGTTCTCAGCAAGGAGCATCAGTAAACTTGCATGGGTGCTGTATAGGAAGACTTCAACGTGTATATTCAATAATATTGAAATAAAATAGTTTAACTTAAATAAAGGGCTAAAAACTGTCAATTAAAATAATCCCCACCTATACAATGATCACATGACTTCAGCATAACTGGCTTCTGATGACTCAGTTCATTCTTCAAATCTATAGGTTCAAAGTAGATAGAATAGTTTGCAAACATAGCTGAAACATTGAGCTTCACTACGCTAATATGTGTTAGCATAATGAAATGCGGGTAAAAAACATCTGTTTGAATGTTTCGGTCAAGTGAGGCCTCATGACTTTAGGAAGTGAATAAGATAAAGATGTTTAACCTCACTAATGCAACCTGTGTTGTATGCTATACATCATCCATCACAATAAAGAAATACTATGTACAGATATTTCATATCTGTGGTTAGTATGCCTTTTTGGATAGAAAATAAATCATGTTTTTCCTGTCACCTGTTGCCAACAGTATTTTGTGAGGAATGCAGTGAAAACCCTTGAGCCATGCTCAAAGTTACAGCGATGATGTTGCAGTGATTTAATGATGAAAGTTAATATCATTGTTCTGAAGCTGTGTGCGATTACGGTTCCCATCGCTTTGATTGCTGTACAGATAACAGCAAACAGTACTGAGATTCACGCTGTGCAGCAATTACAAATGTGAGCTTTGCAGAATGATTTGAGATGTTGAATGATAGCAGATTTTAATTACTTCAACACATTGTTTTTTTTTTTCATGTCTTCTTTGTTGGTTACCCAAAACAAGAGAAATTAGCCACAAAAATCTAACGTGATTAGAAAAACAAGACAAGAAAGTGCTGTGCGGTGTGCAAGAACTAACCTACTCCACTAGAGATAATAACAGATTGCTTTCCAGATAAAAACTTATAATTGCTCTTATAAACCATTGAGAACTTCTCAGATGTTTTAAACAGTTATCAATTAACACTGTTGCATGGTGAATAAGCAAAACAAATAGCTTTTGAAACAGGATTTGCTTGCTGAAAAGCCAACACTTTACTGTTTTTTCATTGCAATTTTTATATATTCGGAAGCAATGTGCTGTCCAGGAGGACATGAGTGAAACTTCAATGCTGGAGCAAAAATCTGAGACTGGAACAGCGTTGTTGTAGTGGATGATGCACAAATTTAAAAGAGACAGAAAAGCAAAATGAGCGTTTAGCCGCGAGTGTGAATTGCCTTTCGCACCAGACAGATTTTCTGATCCCATTATGGCTCCAGCTAGCGTTTTTAGTGCAAATTTCTCAGTGCTTGTGTGGATTGCACATGCTCCCGATGCCTAATGAGGGAGCATTAGCCAAGGGAGAAGCAGTAATTAGAGCAAGCGTCAGAGCTGAGGACAGATGGCATGCAAAGACAAGTCTTTTCCTTCAGACTTATTGTCCTTCTCCTATGAGGGATGTCAAGACACGCAGCTTTGATTCCGGCTCGTGATACTTTTGATACACTAATTACAAAACAGTTTACTTCGAGGAGCTAAAAGGAGGATTACCTTCAATACTGTACTTCTTATTAATCTGAATAATATTATTCTTTTTTTTTTATATAAAAACAGAAAGTTTAATCTATAAAATTTTCCAGACCAACATGAAATTATAGTTTATTAAAATAAAAATAAATAAAATGTCATGCTTAAGTAATTTTCTTCAGTCTGATTTAGAAAAATGATAATACACCCTTGTAAACCTCTACTGACTAAAAATTGTATTTACATCTTTATATATCTTATGCATAAAAATAATAGTATATTACAAAAAAATTAAATACAATTTAATAGTCTATAATTGATTGTATTTTTATAGATGCATTTAGAGAGCACATTTTGCAAAACAATGTGTTTTTTTTTCTGGCCAAAAAAACAAAAAAAAGAAAAGAAAAAAAAGTATGGCAAATATGTATTATATGTTTTACATTTTTTATACAATTATTTTTTTTGGTTTGTTTAATTTATTTGTTTATTTATTTTGCTTTATAACCCACATAAAAGTATTGCCAGAATCTAGGAATGTGTACAAAAATATAAATATTTTCTCATTAAAGGCATTTTTGTTTGAAAACACTAACATTTGAATGTCTTTTTTCACAACAAAAAATACTTGTACAGCCAGTGTTCGGCAAGTAGCATGTCTGCCTTGTTAGTGCAAATAAAAGTAATTTATGTATTTTTTCCAAATTCATAAAGGCTGATGTGATTATTTAGTTTTGACTGTAAATAATTATCTTGAGATTAAGGCATAATTTAATGTGTTTTATTAGTGTATTGTTTATGGTAATTTATTGTTCATGTACTCAAATATTGCGAGACGTTCTGCATTTTCCAGTGGCACATTTGGGTCTCTAATTAGGTTGCATGGAGTTGCGAAGAAAATTGTGCGAAGATGATGACAGGCCTATCAACATATCTCAGAGGTTTATGGGTAACTTACAGTGTGAGAATGTGACTTGGATGACAAACACAATGTGATGTGCCCTGTTTATGCATCACAGCGTGCATTAACATTCATGCACGTGCTGCTTTCACAAGCTGTTTTTATGGCAGTGACGATACAACACACACATGCACACTCGCACATACGTGAACAACAAATACTGGGACTGTCAGGAGACTCCTGTTTGTATCAGAACTATTTTTTTTTTTTTTTTTTACTTCGATCTTAAAGGAGTCATATGATGCGATTTCAAGTTTTCCTTTCTCTTTGGAGTGTTACAAGATCTTGGTGCATGAAGAAGACCTGTAAAGTTGCAAAGACTGAAGTCTCAAATCCAAAGAGATATTCTTTATAAAAGTTAAGCCTCGTCCACACGCCCCTAAAACGTCTCGTTCTAACACGCCCCCACATCTCCACATCACTATGTGGGAAGATTGGCATAACACCGGCCAAATGTTCACGCAATAGAAGGAAGGCTTACCTTTTATTCTTCACTGTGTGTTTCCTTTTGAAAGTGAAACTACTTTATTTGGCCTTCCAAAAGAGGACAAGACTAGAAATCAGTTGAGCTGAATTTCAACACTGTTCCAGAACAGTCCAACCCAAATATTCAGATGTGTGCTGCGCATTTTATAGAGGATGTGGACTGTTTCCTGAACCAGTAGCCTCCAATGTGTCTGTGGCACAAAGGTTGTTTCTATAAATTTGGGCAGTTCAAACTTTGCAAAGGCAGTCTGGCGCTTCTGACTCACAGTCTGTAAGTGCATATTTTATATTTAAATAATTTGTAAATGATGAATCAAATGCAAGTTTTGAGCAGTAGAGTAGGCTTGTTGTTTGTTGTTTCTCCGATCACAAATGCAGACATGGTTTTATGTTTAAGTAACGCAATACGCAACACAAGATCTTCTTGGATCTTCTTAGTGAACCGGTTGAACCATTTCACCAAATCGAACTGAATCATTTGAAACGGTCCATGTCTCCAGTACGCACTAATCCACAAACTACTTAAGTTATTTGGTTTATAAATGTGCTTTACACTCCCTCTGACATGAAATAAACCAATATCCCGAGTTATTCAGTTACAACTAACAGTACATTGATTGAACTGCTAAAAGTGAATCGATGACGGGATGTGCACGAGGAGAGCATCTTGACTGAGTCTTGTGCTGCTGGCTTGGGAGACGCAGAGTACTGTATGTTAAGGGGCGTAACATTTCCATCACACGCTTGAGGTATTCGGCCAATCACAGCACACTGGACAGCTGGCCAATCAGAGCACACCTCGCTTTTGCAGAACGATGAGCTTTACAACATATACACAAAATAAAGTTCTTTTTAGCAGCATCATATGACCCCTTTAATATTCACACAGTGAGTTCACACTCGCGCAGGTTCAGCTGCCAGTTCAGGTGTCGGTGGTGAAGGTGTTATATGGGCTGTGTGAAACTGGGCACATTAGTCAAAGAGGCCCAGTCCTCTCTCACCAGATGCCACGCTTTAGGGAATGCTTTCTGGTTCACACATATTCCCCCAAGCATCTCTCACTCCGTCTGAAGTCACTAAATCAGCACTATGCAGATTTAAAGGGCCTTCGGTCGCTTCTCAAAGAGGCCTGACAGCTTCAGCTTTCATAGCGTGTATTTTGTTTATTTTCCTCATCCTTTATGTGGGGAATCTGCTAGCGCTGTCGGCCCGACTTACACACCTGCAGCGCCCCAGGGGAAGAGCGCGGCTCAGACCCCACACCCCTGACACTCTTTAACTTCGAGGAAACAAGGCACACTTAGATGTGAGGAACATATAAGTGATCACAGAGTGTGGAGTTATTACCCGGCCGAATCGTAACAAAACACTGCCGCTGCAGTTCCGCTGCTCCACCTAAACACCAACCAAACCTGTCATCTCCAGCCAATTATCAACAAAAAATTAAATTACGGAGCCGCACTTAAAATAAGGGTATGATGTTTAGTCTACAATCCAAATGAATGCGTTGGTGTGTATCAAATGAGCTTGATGGTTATACGGGATTAATCGCTGTTTTTGGAATAACAGTTTCTGTAGCTGCTGTGCTGGTCTGTTTGTGTGTGTGTACATGCAGTAACTTTGCATGCAAGTTTTTTTGCGTACACAAGTGTGATCTGCAGCACCTGGGACATCAGGCACACCAGGAACGGTCTCTTTCCCAGAGTGCCGTGCAGCAGTGCCCGCTTAGCTTTGGCACCTCAGCTGTCAGCCTGCCCTGCTGATGAGGAGAAGGTGTGGGGCGGTGAAGCCGATAATGAAGGTACCATCTTGTTTTCACGACAGATTGTTTGCTCTGGGCTTTCCGAGGTGCCGGCGAGCTCCACCAAACTCCACGCCCCCCTCCGCCTCGGGGCTTGGCACCTCTGCCGGGGAGAGGAAGGTATTTTTACCCAGCATGCAACTTTCCGCACTCCTTGCCCAGAGCAGCCATGTTAACTCCGAATGATAATATTTTGCCTAATGACTGTGTATTTTGTAGATGTGCATGTTTTTTCGGTCTCTCTCGGTGTTAACAAACTGTAAGCGCACACACAAAAGATCTTTTGAAGAGTGTGTAAGGATGGCTCTATATTAAACTCATTTAATTTTCTTGTCACAGATTTATATTTACTCTGCAATGGTTCCATGTGGGGGTTTTCGCTCTCTCCGAGGAGCTTTAGAGCTGAAGCTTCTGAATGGCAGCATCTGAGTGAGCCAAGACTTCAAAAGGGGTCTTTGTGAAATCTGTCAAGGATTTGCCTCTAATGAGAGTTTGCCCACTTGATGAGGGACGCCCACTTCCTCTGCGGTAAATGCCATATTCATTACCTGCTTGTCTCTGATATTGTGCTCTTTGTCTCTGACTTGTTGTGTTCTTTATAATCTGCCACTCCAGATCAAAGTGATCCGGGGTCCGGATTCACAAAACATTCTTAAGAAGAAATTTCTTCTCACCTGCCATTTTCTTCTTATTTTTTAAATTAAGAAAAAAAGTAACGAATATTTTGTATTCCTAAAAAAATCATCTTAAGAATATTCTTATCTTTTTTCTTAAGATTGTTCTAAAAATTCTAATTGTTCTCATTCTAATCTTGAAAAGAATCTTCTTAAAAATCATTGTAAATAACTTCTTAAATTTAGGACAGCCCCAGTCTTGTCTGAACAGTTAGAATTATTTAATTAATTATTTGGTTATTTCAAATTAATTGTCATATTTAATCATTTCAACAACACTAGCTACATATAAAACATAATATGGCTATTAATAGTGATGTGCATGAGTTTTCTGAAATGACAGCAATGACTGATAATGTTAGCATGATCGGTCATGATTAGCCTGTGTGTGACGCTACTTTTTGCTGATTTCAAAACTCAGTAGCAACTCTAAAACGAGTCAGATAGGGAGCTTTAATGGAACACTTTTTATATTATCTTATAAATACTACAACAATCTTTGGGAGTATTCAGGACTTATGAATGTGCAGGACGTGTTTGGTGTAGAAGTACGGACACACACTGGAAACGTTCACTCAGTTGAGAGCACAAAAACATATTGCTACAGCTTCAGACAGTCTTTTTAAAAAGTAACTGTTCAAAAACACGGCACATGAAAACATGAAACTGAGTGCCAGTCAAACTCGTGACGAAATAATGCGTGATTATTATGAAGAAAGAAGTGTGAGTTTATCAATGTGTCATGTATTCGCTCAGATAACTTCTTAAGAAAAAAAAAGATATTCTTAAGAACATATTTGAGAATTTATTCAATAATTGCACATCTTATGAACTTTTTACTTATTTCTTAAGAAGATTTGTGTGAATCAGGCCCCTTGATCTTAATGCTCTCTAAATGCACAAGGATCCTTGTAGAAACAGGGGAAATACCCGGCTAACAAGGAACGTTCCCATAACTTTCACTAACATTATGTAAAAGTTATATAAATGTTAGAAAAAAACTTTCCTGACATAATGTTTCTGGAACAGTCTTATAATGTTTTCTTAGTTAAAATACATTGTCGTAAAGTTGCGGGAAAACATTTTCATAACGTTTTCAAGATGATAGAATGGAATGTTTCTATAACGTTCACATAAACCTAGAAAAAACTTTCCTAAAACATAAAAAACATGCTAATTTTAAACGTTTAAAGAACATTCAGTAATGACGTTTTCGTAACGTTTTTAAAATGGTAGGATGGAATGTAACTGTAACGTTCGCAGAATCCCAAAAAAAAAATTCTCAATACATTAAAAAAACTTGCCGTTCTCAACGTGTACAAAACATTCCGAAATAACGTTTTCATAACTTAAGGGAAATGTTAGAAAAACGTTCGGACAACTCATTTTTGTTAGCTGGGTACTAACTAACTAAAAATTCAATGTGTTGCTGTTTCTTTATAATTATTTGTGAAGTGTACGAGTAATTTCTGAGTGAAAATTTCTTCAAAGTAAATTCTACACAAATTAATTTCAGTGTAATTAAATACATAGTAAGCTTATCCTTATTCTTAATTAAAAAAATATGGACTCTGTAGAAGGTTCAAAACAGAGCACAGTTTACTAAAATAACTTACTAGTAACTTAACTAGTTAATCTGTTCAGGCAAACATATTGACCCTGACAGAAGGCTGGAAACAGGAAAGACAAACTAACTAAATAAAAAAAAATCTAAGGGAAACTAAAGAACTAATTAGTGAGATGATGTCTATGTTCTGTAAACACATTCATAACCTCACAAAAAATTAAAATTCGAACTAAATAACTAACTATCTGGCTAACTAATTAATTGTTCCTTATTCCTGATAAAAACATAATGGCCCTGACAGAAGGATTAAAACAGAGCAAAGCTATAGTGATCTGATCTTAAACACAAAAGGACCTCTACAGAATGGTAAAAACAGAGTAACAAAAATAGCTTGCTATGGTCAATAAACATAGGCACCCTGAGAGAAGGGCATGAAGAACTAATCAAGTAAATAAGTAAATCCTGATAACTTTTAAGCCATTAATCCCACTAATGAAATTAATAATTTGAATGAAACCATATGCAGAAGCATCTGCTTTCTGTGACTTTTAACTTGCTGAAAAGTCCAAACTATCTCCAGAGTCTCTCTTGCAGCACACTAAACACTGTTTTCACATGGAAGGGCCATCTGTCCTCCGCTCTTCCCTTGCGAGGGCTTTTCTTGGCACTCAGGGATGCTCTACCTCCACCGCCGACACTCTGAAATAACTCTCTCCAGACAACTCCCCAAAGTGCTGGGATATGGGCTGTGATTGGACGATCTGTGTGTGTGAATCCGCTGAAAGTATTTGGAGAAGCATTGATCTCACACTAAATCTCACACAAAGTGAACTGCCAACATATGACTTGTAGTAAATATTTTCTCAGGCATAAATTCATGTGACCAATTATCTCCCAATCTGTTTCAGCTTTTGATGCAACAAAAAAAGAAAGAGAGAGAAAAATCTAAGAATATCCTTAAATATCTTAATTTCCTGTATCCTTTATGTCCGTTCCACCTGTCACAAAAGTGAATCACTAAAGCCCCGGGGCTTTCAGAGGAAGACAGGCTTATGTAGGGACAGCTAAAGGAAAGCTTTAATCTGACGTCTTTTCAGGTCCTGAATGGTTGAGAGCTAAAGAGGCCTGTGGCAAAAGGATGCATGAATGAGACTGGATTGGACGGTCAAAAACGGACCCGTTTCTTTGAGTAATTAGACATTTTTAAAATTAGAAAAAGTAATGAGCTATTAGCATTCAGCCATGATTAATTTATTCAGTGAGCAATAGTGTCCATAACAGAAAGATGAATTAAGCGAGTAGTATTTGTCTGGCCATATGATCTCAACATTAAAAGTGTTGTTTTAGTGTTGTTTATATAGTATTTATGAATATTTTGAACTAGATTTTATTTTAAAAGTATTTTGAATTTTCAATTTTTTGAATTTTGAAGTTTGTGATTTTAATTTAACATGCTTTTGCCTTTTCTATTAGTTTTTAAAAAATACTAATTTAGTAACATTTTACAGTTTACTTTATTTCAGTTATTTGGCCAGGAAACATTTTGTTTCATCTAATATCTATATTTTATTTTTAATATTTTAAGTCGATTAAGGTTGTCATGAGGTGAGCAGAGTTAATATAATTACCTTAATTGGAAACTACAATTAAAACCATAAAACACTTTTATTACTTAAAATAAAATAAACTTTATCTGAAATAAAAATATAGTATATAAAAAATTTTATTTCAGCAAGTTTACGGCAACATTTCTAATTTTAATTTAAACAAAAATAAAAATTAAAAAACATAGAAAAAATATATATATATATAATTAAAAAAAATAAACCTAAAAAGGCACAAAAATTTAGCAAAAAAGTAAAATACAAATATTAAAAAAAAATTTATTCAAAATATGAAAAAAACTTTAATAGTATTCTATATTAATGCTGAAGTCTTCTATCAGAACAATGATCTTCTGTAAGTTTTTATTTTGCCACAAAGCCAAGATTGTTGATCTCATGTGAGTGTAAATTATTTTAAAATGGTTTTAGAAAGTACCATTCATTTATTTGCATGTTAAAATGAGGCTGATGCATCCGATTCAAAATACATATATGAAGTGCACCTTTAACTGGTCTTTCAGGGCAGGCATGTTTTCATATCACACCCCATGCAATGAAAGCGATGACCAGATGAAAGGTCACGCAGTCGCCAGAAGGCTAGGAAGCGATGGTGAGTGCTGCGTTAATCACTGCTGATAATACAGCGAGCTCCGGTCCTGCCGCTCGTAATGAGGGACTTGTTTTGGGAACCTGGGATGACGGCGGCTCCTGCAGGTGTCTTTTGTGTTGGCTCTCCAGGAGAGGTTTAGGAGTGGGAGGAGAGGCGGCTAGTTTGAAAACCACCACTAGAAAAGGAGCAGGCATGGATTAGCTTGTTCCCAGCAGTATGGGGCTATTTTGGAGGTAACGTCATTAGGTGGCATTAAAGCGATTCACTTTTATCCCCTTTATACTGGAGTCTTTCCACAGTGAGGGGAGGATTAATGTAAAAGCAGCTTTAATTGACAAACCACAATTATTGATTTGCCTTCAAATAACTTTGTCCTTGGTGATACCCTACGTACATTTAGCTTTAGATTGTTAGGAGAGAAAACATGTATTGTATTAATTTACTGAAACTGATCCTTAGTTCCTCATGTTTAGTCAAAAGGAGGTTGATTGTGTTTAGCAAAAGCAATATGTGTTCAAAAATCCACCTGAAATTAATTTGCATCCAAAGTAGCATTTATGAAAAATGTCAGGTTGTTTGGTCTAATAGCACCTACTCCAAACTTTATTACCTGGCTGAAAAATTACTATTTTTGATTACAGCCATTGGAAGTGAACTATTTTGTTCAAGTGAGTCAACTTTACCATTGGCATAGCGGGAACAAGCAGCGCTGCACTAATGCAGCCCTTCATCTCTCTAGAGCCGCGCTGTAATTAAAGCATGATTAAGAGGCCGGGGCTGATGAATGTGTTTCTAAGTGCCCCATGCTGTGCTGCTGTTGGGCCCAGCATGGCGATTTTAATTGATTCAGGCTAATCAGTGAGCAGAATTAAAACAGTCACAGTTGTTTGGAAGAACAAGAGAGCAGGTCTGGGCACCAGGATGAGTGAAACCAGCAGAAGGCCTGATCCACGCTGGAACGGATTTGAGCCCTGCATAAATTACAGCAGGGAGGCGCACCATCGCGCCTGGCACTTTGGTGAGACAAATGCGAGCTGCTATTGTTTATTCTCCTCAGAAATACTCTGCAGAGAGGCTGTTCTTCCCTCATTTTTGTCTGCACCGGACTATGTGTTGCCTGTATGCGTCTGTGCAATTATTTGAAGTACAGTGGAAATGAATTGTGCGTGTGATTGCAGCAGGTGATTTGATTTATTAGCTTGATTGCTTTGGTGACGCAAAAAATTTTCTAATGATTGCAGGGTTGCGTAATGTCAAGCCGAAGGAGTCTATAAGCTCAAAGCTGACAAGCTGAGTAGTCTTTAGTTGGTTTAACCCCCCTGTTGTGGCTCTAGTGTTGGCAGGAGGCCCTGCTGCTCAAGAAGAGGAAGTCCTGATGATGTCCGTGACAGCAGCCCTCGGGGCCTGGACCGGAGCCAGAGCATCCATAATGACAAGCACTCAGATGGACCAATGACTTCACAGGACTTAAATTACAACCTTAAATCACTGAAAGGGTCAACTGTGAAGGGAAACGCCATATATAGGTAATGTGGGTTGATATGAGCTTCTTTAATCTAACATGTTTAAAACACAGGTGAGATTTATGTGAAAAGTCTTGAAGGGATAGTTCACCCAAAAATAATTACTAACTATCCTGTCGTTCCAAAACTGTTTGACTTTCTCTCTTCTGCACTGTAAAAAAGCATATAGATATTTTTGTTTTTATTTTTTTGGACACCATATGTGGTGGCGTATAAGAATCTTTTTTTTTTTTTTTTCATAAACAATAAAAGTCACCAAAAGTTTGGTAACCAACATTTTCTAAAATACCTTCTTTTGTGTTCCACATAAGAATGAATGTGAAGTTTGGACTTTGGAGCGATATGGTGAACTATCCCTTTAAATGTTAATGATACAGCAGATACACCCCATTAGTGAATTTACTCTATTTGTGTCTAGAGACCAGCTTGGATTATAGTTCCCCAACAAACATGATGTACAGTAAAGACAGATGTTTTGGCTGTGAACATGTCGTCCGCAATAGATGACGGTGATCTAATGGGAGAAGCCAAGCTGGCTGTACAGATGGCATCCTGAGGTGCTTATAACATCCAGTAAAAAAGATGTCATAAGATCTGCCTCCAAGGCCCCTATTAGAAGAATCAGACAATTAAACAGTTTAGAAACTCACTGGTACATACCATCAGGCAGTGTTGCAGTTAAACACCAATAAATGGTGTTAAAATACTTCATGATTAGTATCTTTAGATTATGTAATGGTAATTCAAATGATGCCTTCTGCGCATAAATCAGGTCGGGACTTGATTTTATCCATCTGGAATTGATCAGAGCTTGAAAGCTGGGCGTCACAATCAAGAATTTGTTGAAGTAATGGCTAAATTATTGGTTAACATCATCTGTCCGCCTGCTCTAACTAAGTGACGAACAGGTTTGCATCATATTCTGAGTTGCATTTCACTTTTTTTATGCATTCTGAGGAAAACTGAATCTGTTTTCGTGCAAGTTAATAAATGCATGTTTACATTTAGTCTAGAACTAGACGAAGCATCATGTTCACACACCACCTCTGCACTTACTTTTGATTTCTCTCAGTATGGGGACAGGAAAGCTGTCAATCAGTATATTTAAAACAATAGTAAGTAAAGTAACCGATCTGAAAAAGTAACTCCGATCTGATCTTGTAAATTTAAAAGTAATGCATTACTACAAAAAAATGAATCTGCGTTCCATGTAATGCATTACCCAACACTGGCTCTTGTGCATTTTTATTTTCATGCACTTATGAAGCATGCATAATGAAACAGGACACATAGGAAAAAAAGGTCAGTTTTGTTTCTGATCATTTTGATAATGCTCAAGATATAAATCACAAGACCAGTCTTCATTCTTGCTGCAAATACATCTTTATAGTAAACCACCCCCTTTACACACACACACACCTGTATGCACACACACACACACCTCACATCCCCAGTAGGTCTGTGCATTGTAGCAGGCACACCTGGAGACGCTCGAGTGCTCCTTGTGTGAAGCCTGCATTATGCTAATTGTGACCCACAGGCACTGTGTGAATGCTTGGTATAATTATCCATGTAATTGTCTCGTATTTTGTAAAGTGCCAGATCGTTTAATTCAGGATTAACATTTCTTCACCTCCAATGGCCAAAGGCTTTACTTTGACTCAAACCCCCTCCCAACCACTGGGAATTTAACAATATTCATACGTTTGATTTTCACACTACCTTACAGTCTTTCTGTTCAGTGTGCATGAACTTACATGGTACTCATAAAACAAGGGAGAGATTGTATTTTTTCTTTGTGTTCTTGAGCAGAGGATTTGACGTGCACTCTTGTACAGGGAGATGACAGAACGGCTTTCATTTAAGGCAGCGTCAGTTTTCACATACTTGATGCCTTAATCCTTCAACCGTTTTCCCGTGTGGCTGTTTGGGGTGAGTTTTCGCTCGCAGCCAGTGTTTCCAACGAAGCCAGAGAAGCAACCACAAATTGAAGTGTTATTAGCCTCTGTAACTCACTGGCGTTGTGGTTTGTTACCAAAGCCAAATGACGCTGAAAATCGTTCTGACACTAAATGACGTTTTAGCAGCATGTCAACTTTTACCGCTGTTTGCTTTTACAGATCCTCTGCATGTTAAATCTGAAAAACGTCTTGCGAGTTCTGAAAGTGTTCCGTGTCATTTTCCACTTCCTGTCTGTTTCTGTGATACTGACAGGTGTGGCTTAAGCTTTTTATATAAAAGTTTGGTATGTGGCCAAGGCTTTTTGTCTCTTGATAATTTGCAGTGTCTATCTGTTGTGACATATACCAGTTTTGCAGTTTTGTTTAAATTGCATGGCATCAACACTGTTGTCTGAGTGAGAGATGTGGCATTCCATTAATTTCTCATCAATGTCCCTCCAGGCACAGTCTGAATGATCCTTTCAAGTCTAATTATACAGTTAACAATTATAATCTATAAGCCCGTATGTCTGCTCTGCCCATCACCTGTCTGAAAATAAAAGATGAGTAATTTAAGATTTAGCAGGGTAAAAATAGGTCTAAAAAACAAATTGCATTGTTTTGCTGATTTTAATATCCATATGAATTAAAATAAATGAATATATGTTTTCTAAATGCATCTGATATTCTGAAAAAAAAAAAAAAAAGTTTCTGGCAATATGCCAGACTTCATTTAGTCTCTTTCGAGTTCCTTTCTTAAGATCGTCTCAAAGCTTGTGTTAAACTCTGCCTCCATCCAATCAGCGACTGATGGCTAGAACCAACAGAACCCTATTCTACATTAACACACTAATATAAATACAATAACTGCAAAAAGAAATATATGTCCACGGCTAATTACATAATTTCAATAATAAATACATATAAAACTATCTTGCAAAATAATGTTTAAATTACTTTTCACAGCCTTTTCACATCATAAATGCAGTTCAACAGCTAACCTTAAAGGAATAGTTCACATAAAAGTGAAAATGTGCTTAATATGTGCACATCCTCAGGCCATTTGAGATGTAGATGAGTTTGTTTCTTCATCGGAACAGATTTGGATATATCTAGCATTGCATCACTTGCTCAGCAATGAATGCTCAGCAGTGAATGGGTGCCGTCAGATTGAGAGTCCAAACAGCTGATAAAAACATTGCTATAATCCACAATTAATCCACACCACTTGTCCATCAGTTAACGTCTTGTGAAGTGAAAATCTGCATGTTTGTAAGACACAAATCCAACATTAGTGTGTGTTTTTTAATTGTAAATCATCACTTATGGCCAAATCTGACTCCATAATCCATAATAACGCTTCCTCCACTGAAAAAAGTCAATTTTCTGTTGTTCTCGGTTTAGAACTGTTTCCCTATTGCATCTGATTCTTAAAAAAAAATCTAAAAAAAAATACAAATAATTGTTCACACAAAGGAAGAAAGTCTAAATGTGAGAAGAAAAAAAAAAACCTAAACAAACAAAAACTCTTGTCTTTAACTATATATTATATTTGACCCTATAGTTTGAAGAATGGTGTCTGCAAACCAATTCTTAGTTCAATCCTAATTACATTTTATTTTACATTGCTAGCTGCTACCAATTATAAGTAGTAGTAGTGCCATTACTACGCTAATATAAACATCTGCAACTCCAAAATGAGTTATGAAATGCATCATCAAGACATTTCTAAAATATACTTGAGAATATGACATGAAAATCACTCAAGCATGCAGCATTTTATTTCAACTAATTCTACAAATGAGCAGCCTAGAGTGAAATCATTAGGCTTTAAGCAAGACGAGACAGACTGCGTTGTCTCAGGTGACAAAACTCTGACAGGCTCCGAAACACCTGACATTGAGGAGTTTTTCATTCAAACATTACTGGGGAAACAGTCTATTCTTTGCTGATGAAGGGCTACGTAATTCAAGTTTGGACTTGAAACACCCTCACTATTAACTGTACATTTATTTGCGTCTGTGTTAAAGTGACTCAGCTCCCCCAGGCACGGTGAGTTTTCACATTTCCCAAAATCCACTGGAGGATTTCGATCATTTGTCACCTTGATTTACAGTGAATTACAAGCATTAAGAGATATTTGATCTCGTCACAGAAACGCTGTCTTTCAAACGTCTGAAGTCCTGACATGCTCACAGGTCATTAGAGAGGAAGCAAAGTTGGAGAATTTTCCCATTCACTGAGAGATGATGGCATACAAATTGCTTGACTGAACATGTCAATATTTAAAAAAGAAGAAGACAGACACCACATAGGTCTACTGAGCTCTGATATCTCTAGGATGTTGTTCCAGATTTCCAACACGTCATAAACCTGTTGTACCTTCTGTATGCTGTGACTGCCAAATCATCCTACAGAGAAAACAAATCCTCATGCTGTGTAAGAGATAAGATTCATCTCTTACACACAGCATGAGGAATGCTTTTTTTTTTTTTTCTGTGGGGTTTATGAAATTCGCAGTGTCCATTAACAGTTACATGACATCCTGCATGTCAATATCTTTGATTCATCCATGTTTTTTATTTGATTTGGGACGTGTCCAACATCAAACAAATGCTCTTTGTCAGTGTTTATATCACGGTATGTTTTTGTTTCCTCCTGATAGGTGACTGACGACTACTGTAGCATGTTACCATCTGCACTGTGTGTTTCTAAAAACACTCCAGTGACGCAAAAGGCATCCTGCAGAAGTCAAATCAACTGGCATAACAACTTTGTCAGACTTAGAGATGCCAGTAACAGTGATACAGAAAGTACATCTAAATATTAGTGGTTCAAACTCCTGTTAAAGACAAATAAATATATATATAAATCAACCAAAGTGCTTTCTGAAGCATCATGTTTCAGCACTTTATTTGGGTATATACTAGCTGTTAACAATCATGATGGATGACTTTCAACTGAACTTTCAAAGAAATATTCAACTGAAAATTTCAGTAATGCTCTGTGACTAATACAATGATTGCAGACCGTGCTGGAGCCAGACTTACTTTAAGGTCAAACCACCTCGCATCATCACTTTTCACATAGAAACTTATCATTATATTCAGGAGAGACAGGAACTTGTTTCTAGGTGCCAGTCTATTTTTTTTTCATACCTTGAAAAAACTTCCTATCTCCATTATATAGATTAAATATATTTAATATATTATTATTATTTTAAATCATGCTATTGCTATTGGTCATCCTTATGTCGGTTTGTGGATTTTACAAATATAAAAAAATGAAAACCATTTAAAAGAGCTTGTGACTAAACCTCATAACTATGCAGTGCAATGCAATGCAGTGTTTAATTGTAAGAAAAAAATAAAAAAATAACTTCCTGGTTTCTTTCTGCAATATTTCAGTGCTTAGTGGTGTGCCATGAGATTTTTTTACTTATCAAAAAAGTTGGGAAACACTGGTCTATACACATTAAGCTTTTAAGATAAATAAATAAATCAATGAACGAATTAATGAATATATATATATATATATATATATATATATATATATATATATATATATATATATATATATATATAATACAAATAATAAAAATACTACAAAATATAAAATTAAATTAAATTTAACAACAAAAAATGGTTTGGCAAATTTTTGAAGGCCATTTTCTCCATAGGCACACCACCAAGTCTTGACTTATAAATAAATAAATGCATAACTAAAAAAAATGTATCATTAATGCTGTTATTTGATCCAATAATGGGGCATTGTGGTAATTTCATTAAACAGATTATTACGATCTTTTTTCTGTAAATGTAAACTATAATTATTATGAAAAAACATTCGAAACCACAAAAATGAAACAGGTCAATTTTCGTTATAATATAACAATTAAAACATGTGACTTATCAGCTAAAATCCACCTTTATACTATAGTGAAGTTAATTTAAGTTAATTTGACTGTTTCCAAAAACCAGGTGTTTTGAACTACCCTTTTGAAACCAATATACAAACCACTACTAGAGAAAACACACATTTGCATAATTTGTCTCCATGTGACAACTAGCCCCGGTCTCCCCTACAACAGAGAGTGTGCTAAACATATAATTACTTTCTCATTTACAGCCTTATAGTGAATCTCTGGCACACTGGCCCTGAAGGAGGGGTGGAGGGACGTCGGAGTGGTCTTATCTGATCCAGACCACTTTGAGACGACACCTGTAGAATTTGCAAAGATAAATTACCACCTAAGTAGCCATAAAAGAAGATTTATTGTCAAACTGCTGCAATCCTGACAGCTGGAAGCTTTACTGCAGCTCGCCTAAAATAATACTGAGAAATTTACATACAGACTCAGCTATATCAATAAAACATCAAATCAATGCAAAATATTCACAAACTACACACAGACTCGCTCAAGTTGGACTTTACTTTGTAAAAAGGTTTGAGGCAACAGATCACACAGATCCCATTAGTATTGTGCCCAAGGACTCAAGAACACTGATCCATGCTGTCAAGAGAGGTCTTTCAGTTGCCTACCTGCTGGCCCAGGTTGAAAGGTAGTTTATTTGACACCTAATGTGTTGACAGGTGTCAAGGTAGGATGCCTCTGCTTTGTAAAGAGGAGATGGGCTGATGGGAAGAGCGAGGGGGTATCTCTGGTGCCCCTGGGGTCTTCCTGTGGCGGCGTATGTTTCCAGTTAAATCCCTAAAGGTGATAGGGCTTTAAATAAAGGCTTTAACCAGCCCAAACGGCTCCCTGGTGAGCACAATTAAGCCTTTGTACATCTCTGTTTGTTTTCCTGTTGATTCATTGTTTGTTTTGGTGGTACGTTATGTTCTTATGACATCGACTTCATTCAGATTGTTGTTCTGATGCCTGAAAGGTGTCATCTTTTGAAATTTCCATTATAAAAATGTGTTTTATTTATTTAAGTTTCTTTTTTTTGGTCCAAAACAACACTGGAACCAGTTGACTTTCACTGTATCAGAAAAGATATGCAAGGTCGATTATTGCAGGAAACGTTTGCACACAAAAAAAGATTTTGAAACGCATCCTCGCTGATGATTGACTCCAATTTGTTTCTGTCTGCAAATATGATATAAATTGACATGGCACATACCACCGAGACGAGAGAGAGAGAGAGTGGACTCGTGTATGGAAGGAATGAGGCTAAGCTGCATCTCTTGTCCATCATCCACCTCTGATGTAAGGCACATGTCAGTCACGCTCTCAGCCCGGCCGCAGGGCAATCCTGATGCCCACAGATGAAGGACTAAGATGACAACAACCCATTAATCCTGAAAAATATTGTTAATACAAATAAGTCGAGGATTCGGACAGGTGAGCATCCATGTGTGTTGTTAAACAAGAGTCCAATTTGCTGGGAATGTTCAGTGATTGCTATACCTTCAAACACATTGGTCTATTCTGCCTAAAAAATAAATAAAAGCAAAAATATATTTCATAAAGCTCTAAGTAATTTGTTTTCCTGTATCAGCCAAGAGCACCTATACAGACTCATTAGGGAGTCACTTTTAAGTGCACACTAGTGTCCTTGAACCCATATGGGAAATACTGCAGTCTATAATGTGAGCATTTAGCACAATTGTGTTATGTTGTGCTGTTTAATCCATGCAATTTGGTGTCATTTTTATAACCTGTCCAACTATGTCTAGTAGTAGAAGTAGTGAAAGTCATCTTTTAGACGATAATTTATGTTTTGTTCCTGGGGACACTGTGCTTCAGGGGTGGCGTACCATTAACTAAACTAAATCTCTTCTGCATGTTTTCACCTGTATGAGAGCTATGCAAAAAATGCCGTTACTCGCCATATCTCTGGGCACCTGAAGACACATGAAGGAGTTTCTGAAGACCCCGAGCACATATTTTAAAAAGAGACAGAAACACCTCATTCACTACCTCGTCCAAGCTGTCAGTTTCTCTGTCTGTCTAAACGTGGGACATTTGGAAATATGATCAAAATACATTTAAAAAAAAATATTTAAATAAAAATAAGCACATAAATAAAGGCTACAAATAGAAACCTACATTTTATATAAAAGGTAATAATTTAAGAATCCTTCACATTTAAATTATTCGAATTTGCATTAAAATGTTAAGATGATAAGCTAAACCTAAATTCTTCGGGGATTAATTTACTGTTCTTTCACCTTACAATAAAGGTGGTATGGTTTCAATGATCAACTCTACCCATCAAATCTCTTGATTTATTAACCAACCATGGCGCTATCATTCCGACAAATTACGAGTAGTAGTCAGTGCAAACATGTTGTATCTTATCTGATTTTAATTATAGGAATGGAACCAACTTGAGTGGAGGGCGCGTGACTGCAGTAGAGCGCGCTCTAGTGGAGATGATTGACACAACACTCCATCAGTCTCCAGAACCAGACGCTCAACTCGACACAAGTCTGTGAGGGAGAGTCCCATAGACTTCCGGTATTCCGCTTGTTATATGTGAAAATGAATCCTGTGAAACAAATGATGGTATAAAGCAGAAATGTTTTAATTATCTATTTTATACACGTAAGTTCATAGAAATAAAACCTTTGTATTATTTTATTCATACATACATAAAAAAATAAAAATTAAAACGTAATGCTAATTTAATCACTCTAAAGATGTCGTGTCATTAGGCTAAAGTTAAGAACATTCACGTGCATTTTAAATCGCAGGAAAATCGTACCAAACTGTTCTATGGTTACACTGCTTGACGTCTTTAAGCGTGATTAAACAATGATTACTTTTTATATATATTCACATTTATATTATTATCATAAGCCTTTTTTTTTTTTTTACAATTTGTCAAGAACATTTTTTAACAAAACTTTCCTTTAGCTGATGCGTTTTTTTAATTAAAAATAAAAGATTATAGTAGCCTACCAAACTGAGCATGTCCCCCCTCGAGAAATTCAGCCTTTAAATTAGTTTTTTCGTTGCATATCCAGACAGTTAAACCACACATACATTTTCACCCTAAAAGACTTGCACAAATATAAAAAAAATTTAATAAAAAAAATTAAAACACAAATAATTTTTGTATTAATTGAGTTTGTGAAAAATAAAAATCTGAACACACGTAAGAAGTCATTGACATATCAAAACGTGAAATATGTACGGATCCTCAATGCAACCCAATGTATGCATGAGGTAAAGGAAAGTCAACGATTAGGTGCTTCAAAATATCACATTGTTGCTGAAATGATCTAGCTACGGGTCTGAATTGGATCTGTCTTGTAGAATATTAGGCTATAGCTACTGCTGCACTGAAGTAGGAGTTTAAGAAATAAAGCTGATTATGCTGTGTAAAAAAACTGGGGTGATAACCAGCCCCACACCTTTTAATCAAAGCTGTTTTCCCCGGGGTGCAATTTTCACCTTCTTTGTTCTAAGTCAAGGTGATGAGGAACAACTCAGCAGCCCCGAATAGCAATCATCTCATCTGAGAAGATTCGTGTCTGCCTCCAACCCTTGGCAATTTAAAGGTTATCTTTGCTGTAATAAACTGAAATTGTAAATAACCCTTTCGAATACGCGCGCAGGTCGCACATCATCAAAGGCAGGACACGGGAGCAGATGTAAGTTATAGCAACACATTATTCTCCGCGCTGTTAATGCATATGGGGACGCTTCTGCTGGGCAATTAACAGATAATGGAATGAAAGACAGGTATTGTGTTACATTCATGTGGCCGACGATGACGTCACCAAGGGACAGCGCGTGAACGCAGGTGAACACCGCAAAACTCGCGCGCCTTCCCGCCAGTTCAGAGCAGGAAGCAATTACAGATTCTCTTTCAAATCACGGCTTTATTAAATTGAGTTTTTTTTAAATATATACAAATCTATATCTAATGTCTTTTTATTTTTAATTCTATCATTATTTAAATCATCATTATTTGTGCTCTTTTGTAAACAGGGCTTGATTCTTAAAATGTGTAGCCTACAAATAATAATAAAAACAATAGGCTATAGGATTGATGGTAAAATTTAATTATACAATTGGACGAAAAACAATTATGCTGGATATGCATTATAAAGAGTTAATTAACCTTGATCCACTGGAGCAGGCAAGCATTTTTTTTTTTTTTTTTTTAAATACAAAATAAATACTGAATACCGAGTTTCAGATTATTATTATTATTAGGCAAATAGCTGATTAAATGATACAATTTGTGTTTGCATGCATTTATTATATTGTATTATTGTATTAATAGGCTTATATTAGCACATAATTATCAAAAGTCCATGATAATAAAACACTGATAAAAGTGCAAGTGCATCAAAAAAAGATCCCAAATATTCCCAAGTGTTCTAGCCCCAATAATGTCAAAAATATAAGCGTTTTACTTTTTATTATTATTTATTTTTTGCTAACAATACCTGCTTAACTACTGTTTCCTGAAAATAAAATAATTAAAATGATAATGATAATAAACCGATATAAATGACAAAACAATAAAAAGTCTTAACGTGAGTAATTATACATTTAGGCTAATAAAAGCATTTTGCTTTTCTTAAGTATGGACACTGGTCAGGATAGACGCCGTATTTGTTTTTTCGCGAAGAAACTCAAAACAGCCGCATACTAACGCTGGAATAATAATAATAGCTACTCATAATGAATAGAGATTTTTTTCGATACATTTATTTATTTCTCGCAACCTTATTTGCATATTATATATATAGGCTAATAAATCTAAACATATACAAATGCTTTCTAGTTTTTTTTATTTTTTTACAATGATTGAATGAAGAGTGAGTTTTATTGACAGCAGTGTTTAATCCGGACATGAGGTCTTGAGATCTGCTAGTGTTAGTGTTGAGATTCTCCAGGTGGCTGCTAATGCTCTGGGAACCTCCTGACTTCACTACACGAGGCTGACCTGTGCTGATCTCAGTGGCTATAGACAGGTATTGTCCAAACATGTCACAGTCAGAGAAGCGGTGAACCTGACATCCGCTCGTGCAGCAGAAAGAGCCGGGCTCTTCTCCATGTTGAGTGCTGTGTAGTATAATGGGGGGCTTCACGGGTCTGTCAATCAGCCGGGCTTCATGCTCTTATTTGTCATGAGAGATACCCACCAATCAGTGTCTCATTACATGCAGCAGTGAAAGTTGTGGTGTGAGTGACCTTGTACATGAGGGGCAGAGTCAACTGTGGGACAAAAACCTAAACAAATATTAATAAACAAGATTTTAATAGGCTATATTAATTTAGCTATTAAGATTAAAAGGCTATCTGGAACAGATTATTCCAACATCAGGAATACCAACATAATAGTAAACCAATATTTTCTAAGAATTGCTGAATGAAGAATGACTTGCATGTTGCTGGTATTCAAAACAAACAGACATGCCAAGGTGAAGCACCCAGACAACCAAAAAACTTGTCAGAGCAACACCAGCAGGCTCTCGCGCCTGTTTTAATCTCGAGTCCTTGCGCCCCCTATAGGACAAAATCTAAGCCTGTCTAAATCTTTGACGAGCGCTGGGATGTTGTAATTCCATTTATTTCATAAAACTTTAGGCCACAATTTGATAAAACCGGTTATTGATAAAAAAAAAATAAAAAAAAAAATACATAAAAAGGTCTCCAGTTTAACCAAACTTTAATATGTGTATGGGATCTTCCCAAAGCAGTTCTTTGGTTGATATATTTTGTTCTGGAATAACTGAGCAGAACAGATACAGTCCCTCTGATGCAGCTTTTATTGCTTGTTTTTTTTTTCCAGGAAATATCTTACAACAAAGGCAATGATTTAGAAGTAAACATATATAAGAGCACAACATTACAATAATACACAATATCTTAAAAAAAAAAGATATGTACACAAAGGCAACCATTTTACCACTCAAGCTTTTAAAAATGACAAGTCGAATCACTGCAATGAGAAGTCCATCTGAAGTCCTGCAGAAAGAATATTTCAACCAGATATTCTTCATAGATTTCTTCATCAGAACAGATTTGGATAAATTTTGCATTGCATCACTTGCTCAGCAATAGATGCTCTGCAGTGTATGGGTGCCGTCAGAATGAGAGTCCAAACAGCTGATAAAAACATCACAATAATCCACACCTCTCCAGTCCATCAGTTAATGTCTCCGCTGCAGGTTTGCAAGAAACATTTTAAAACAGCCAAAATACAGTTAAATGCCTTGATGGACTTTTGTTTGTCACTTCACAAGATGTGAACTGATGGACTGGAGTGGTGTGGATTATTGTAATGTTTTTATCAGCTGTTTGGACTCTCATTCTGATGGCATCCATTCACTGCAGAGCATCCATTGGTGAGCAAGTGATGCAATGCTACATTTCATTTACGTACTACGCCTTGGATGTCCTGAAGGGGAGTCCATTTTCAGCTCATTTTAATTTTGGGGTGAACTACTCTTTTAAAGTATTAAATAACTTAAAAATCTGTTCAGAATTTTCTAAAATAAAATAAAAATAGGTTTGCAAAAAGTAACAAAACAGAGAGGCTAGACTCTTCTTGAAAACATGTGTGCTGGTTCTTTGAGACAACATGGTGTTTGAGCTAAAATGACAAGATTTTATCCAATAGGACCCCAGGACTTTACCTACCACTGAAAAGCAGAAGGATTCAAAACGGAAATACTATGTGCAAAGTGTAGGAAGAAAGCATACTGGTTATCACCAAAAGCCCATTATCTCTCCAACAAATAAAACAGATAAAAGTGCAAGTGCATCTGAAAAGATCCCAAATATTCATGTTACATGTCCAAGTGCTAATTATGTCTTAAGGCAAAAACATAACAGCTGTTTTTGCTAACAATACTTGCGGTTTCCTGGAAAGAAATAAAAATGTCAAAAACCCTGTAGAATAATAAAAAGAGTAACTACTGCATAGATCTACAGCTATTTCAAAATGCATCCAAAAAAAATCCTGATAAGAAATGTCTCTTCAAACAAAATGTACAAAAATATTTGTTTGGCTAGTTAAAATTGCTAAGTGCAGTGAATAAGTTCATATCAGCACTGGGTGATCACAACACTATATTAAACTGGCATAAAAAAAAAAAAAAAAAACGAAGGCACTGAGGCCAGCCTGTGATAAAGGTGGATGCTGCGGTCAGCTGGGGATGACAGAAGGAAGGTGGATGCTGTGGTCAGCTGGGGATGACAGAAGGAAGGTGGAAGGAGGAGCACGAGTCTCTGCGGTGTATGAGTTTAAAGAGCAGCTCTTCTTTCTCCTGGCTGAGCTTCTGGTTCTGCAGAGACTGCTTCTCTAGCGCCTCCTGCAGCTCATTCTGCTCCTTGGACAGTTGTCTGACAGAGGACAAAAGAGTTTCAGTTAAAATCCTTGTTTGTATATATATTTAAAACAATATGTTTTCATATTCTTTATGTACACACATTCAGTCTAATACAATTACATTTCAAACTCATAACTTGGCAATTCTGTAAAAAAAACAAGGGGAATGTTAATTACAGCAGCTACAACACCGCCAGGGGGCGCCACATACACACACTCGAGCTTACAAACTTTCAGTGCAAAAATACAATTACAATAAGGAAAGCTCGGTAAAATGTAAAAAGCATTATTACATTTAGACAACAGCAAGTTAGAGACTAGCAAGTGAAAGCCTACTGTATTATATTTAATACACAAAATATAAACTATGTGCCTTTTACCCTATGACGGAGCCCTTGTAAAATGCCTTTTATAATAATATTTCTGATAGCACTACAGTACCAGAGTCACAGTTCACACAGCTTCACAGGATCAACCCCTAAAAATACATATTAGTTGTTCACGCTCACAGTAAAGTTTCTTCTCTTCTGTCAAGATTTTTCTCCCAGAAAGTAGTGCAAACTTAGTCTCAATATTTAAAAATACTGACGTCTAATCATCCTATAAGAATCATTAGTAGACTGAGGTTAACGTACTGTATGAGGCTTTGGTAGTTGTCTATCCTCACTCTGAAGTCCTCGCTCTGCTGGAGCGCCTGCAGGAGCTGATCCTCCAGCGACTGATTCCTCTCCACCTGACAATCACAACACCACGAAGAAAATCATCAAAACAGCTGATTACAGTGGGAAAAAATTCATAATTTCTTGATGCAAACAAACAGGTCAATTTGCCTCGTTCAGACAAACAACACGAATACACAAATAATACACCTGCTTTCATTTCTGAACATCATTTCTCAGTGATGGAGTATAAAGCAGATGACATGTTTGACAAAGTGGATGAAACCATTTTTTTTAGACGGAGGGAACAAATGTAAAGGTAAGAATCTGCTACTGAAAAGTACATTTTGATTGACTGCTAAACTGAAGATGTATAGTTACTGGCCCACAATACCAGTGTTTCCATCTGCAGCAGCTTGTTCCCCTGGTCCTGTAAACGCTCACGCTTCATTTCGATGACAAATAACAGACTCTCCTGCTCCTGCTCCCAGAATGCACCAGGGCTGCCATGAGTCTGGGATGAAAAGACAGATAGAGCTGAATACTGCAGCTATCTGAAGCACGCTTTGCCAACAGATCTCCACTCTCCTAACAAACCTCAATGTTTCTCTGAAGGTCTCTCTGGAGCGTGGACTCCTGCGCTCTGCGCTTCAACTCCTCAAACAGCTTCAGCTCTGACGTCAGCCCTTCAATCTGATCCTGAGTTCAGAGACAGTCAAGTCAAGTCTGGTATGTCTAGCCTGATGTGGGAAGTACATCTATAAATTCTTGATTTCATTGCTCAAATTTTTATAGAGTATCAGCTGGGAGTATATCACTGTTCTATTAACATGTTTGCCAAAACAACCACGACATTTCGACACAAACCTTGATTTTGTGGCAAACAGTGATCAGAATTACAGAACAGGAACCACTGTAGCACAAAAGAAGATGACTACATTTTTAAAATAGGGTTACAGCTGTCAAAAAGGAGTAGGAAGTGGGAACTTCAGCACATCTGCGCCCCGTCATCTTACAGTCTCAGTGAAAATTAGAGGAATGCTGCCAGTCAAATAGGGTTTGTCATATATAATTAATGAAATTAGCACCAGGTGCCAGATTAACACCAATAACTCTGTTTTACTGATATCTTAAGTTTTTTTTTTTTTTTACTGTGCTTCAGAATCAAATAAATTCTTCTACTCATGTTAGGAACTTCAAATACGACAAAGCAGTGATCTTGAAATTTAGGGAATTGTAGGTTCTTCTCTTACTTTGACCTCCACTGTATATTAGATCAGCTCTCAATCAAATACATTAAGACAAATCAGATCAGTGATGTTGCAAATAGACAAGCTTTACCTTCAGCACATTCTCAGCTGCTGCATGGGACTCATTTAAAATGTTCTTCTCTTCATTGTGTAATCGCTGTAGCTCTGCAAAGTAAACAATTATTGAATATTATTATTTACACACAGATACAAAACATATACATACACACATTTATCATTTCTGCTTCGGCAAAGTCAGCTGCTGTGCTCTGACCTTCTGTTGCGCTCTGATGCCGTTCTAAGACGCTCCTCGTCTGTTTTTCATGAAGATCATTTAGGTCAGAGGTTATCTCAGTCTTTACCTGTTAACAAAAGACACAATGCATTTATTTATTATTTAACACCAAATCAGCAGCAAAGGCTATTTACATGGCAATTTAGTAGAAATTGTCTGATTGAAGAACTTTTAGGCTTGAAACATAATTTAATATTTTTCTAACTTTTGGAGCTGTGGTGTAACAACTTTTTCCTGTTTTAAAGTAGCAGAAATTTAAATAAGTTATAAGAAACTTAAATAATGATATATAATAACAATTTTTCAAATAATGTTTAAACAAGATTTTTCAGTCTGATATTTGATAGAAATTTTCCCAAGGAAAAAAAAAAAAAATGCTATTAATTAACAAGAAAAAAAAAAAATCAAATATATAGTAAATGAAAATTACATTTATACAATTAAAAATATTAATTATAAAATTAAAAATAAATCTGAATACCTGCCAAACTATCAGTCAAATTTATATACAAACCTTACAGAATTCTCAGAAATGGATAGTGCCTTACATACACGTGACCTTAAAAAGCATCCCAGGATGCACCCTGCAAAAGTTCTGTTTAGAGAATGGCAAGAACTACATCTTTAATTTTTTATAATTAATACAGCCAAAAAAAACCTGACAGAACCTTGTTCTTCATTTGTAAAAACACTATAAAAGTCTAAATAATTTTCATATTTTTTATTGTAAAAACTGTTCCAGTTAGTGATTGGTTACATTATTTAGACATATTTTTCATAAAAACAAAAGAATGTCCTATGCAATGTTCCCATTTACATTGCTATAATAATGCATGTTTACAGAATAAATGAGTCAAAGTTCTAGAGTACAAAAACACTTGGTGAGAGGTTTAAAAAGAAACGTAAGGCCATCTTTGTCCTCTCTTGGTAAAACAAGCAGTGCTCTACTGTGTTAAACACACAAACCAGCCGTCTTTACAAGGCAATGAATAACATCCCTCCCTGCAAACAGGTTTAGTTTTGTTGGTCAGAGGTTAGCACAAGGACAGATGTACCAAAGCACACGTTCCCAGACCCTGAACAACAGCGCACAGAATCGGCCTTGTTCCCAATTATGCTGTAATGGAAAAGCATGTCTTGTTTATTGCCGCTGACAGCTTCATAATGTATAACCCGATGACATAATCCGGGATCAGAATACTAGTCGTTCTTGAATGCCTACATGAAGCTACATGTACTTGCAATGCGTTCCATTCACAAGACAAAAAGAAAGGCCTTCTTTCAAACTCTACCTTCTCCAGAATACTGTGGACTAAAGTGCAGATGTCTCCAGGATGGTCCTTGAGGAGCTGGTCTCTCTCCTGGTCTCCTGAAGCCGTCAACACAGCATGAAGTATCTTTAGCTGACACTCATACGTCTCCAAAAGATTCTTCTCAGACGAGCGTGTACCTGGGGAGAGCAATTGAACACTACATTGTTTACTCTACGGTACATCTGAAACAATATCTCCATGAGCACAAGACAAGATCGCCCAGGGCTAGCAACACAAGAGTATCAACAGGTCTTTGCAACCCAACGTCAGCGCTACAAAAGCCTGCGCTCTGCCAACAACAACACACTTCACAATGGAATCGTGGGACATTGAAAAAGCCACGCATGAAAAGCACACATTAATAGATAATAACCGTAGCACACGCATCATGATCTACAAGTGTTGACATTCTGAAACAGTCCATGACCAGAGGATCTCTGTCACAATGCATTCTCTGTTTCCGTTTCTCTAAAGAACATCTGCACACGTTCACATGACATGATCGAGAGAAACCACTTACCACTTCCATCTTGAAGTTTGATGTCCTTTATGTGCTTCTCACCTTCTTGCGCACAACTTTTTTTCTGAAAGAAAAGAAACGGATGCTTTTTGTTGTTGCATTGCAGACACCATCCTTTCAAAGCTAGCTGACATATTTAATCTACATGCACAACTTTTTAACATTTCAGAGACGTGTAATATAAGTTTATCTCTGTTGCATTCCAAAGCAATCTGACCAATGAGATATGCGCTCAAGATTGCACAACCATGACATCATTGACAAATCACTTACAATAGTGCAGCACACTCTGAAAACTTGACTTGTATTTCTCAATAGGTGGAGCAATGTCTAATTTCATTTAAAGGTGCACTATGTAATATTGACAGCTAGTGGGTTAAAATGAGAACAAGAGCAACTGACAATGGAAGACGACGAGCTGAATGCTGTAAGCTGGTGAGTTGATTTGTCCATGTTTTAATATTTTAATAGATGTATGTGCTTTTTAGGTTGGGAAGAATCTGTGATCTTTGACCTAGAGATTCGTTAGTTTGATGGCTTATATGGCTACAATATGCTGTGTTTTCCACCAACTGGCAACCCGTGATGTTTATATACTATTGGGTAAATAGGCAGTGGGCGGAGTCACACAGATCAAAACAAAAACAGACATTCTGACATCGAACGCACATTTCAAAGTAGAACTGTAACATGTAACAACTTTGCATATTTCCTAAATATATCCGAATAATGAAGGTATGTTTATGCTTACATTGCAATTATTGACAGTCACTGATAATTATCATAAGAACAAAAACAGACAGACGAACAAAATGTGAAGGCCTATTTATTTCCACACATTCAATATCATTAAAAATAAAATCAGTAAAATTATATATATTTTTAAGAATTCTTGTGCTTACCAAGGCTGCATTTATTTGATCAAAATTACAGTAAAACTAATATTGTGAAGTATTATTTTAAATAACTTCTCTTTAGTGTCACATGATCGTTCAGGAATCATATAAAATAAAATAGGAACATTTTGTAACATTAGGATTGTCTTCACGGTCCGTGTCCTTAGTGTTTATTAGCATGCTCTCCACACATATAACAAGCACTGAAATTCAAGAAGCAGCTATCATGCGTCCATAGGGAGTAAAGAATGTGCCGTTCCAGTGTGAGAGTTTTTGAAGATGGAGCTCAAGGCCGGCAATGTTCACAGGTTATTTAACGTTTTGAAGTTTACGTGCCAAATATCTGAGACACAGCCTACACACATGAAGTAAAACACTCGCAAGTGCAAAATGTCTCTCCTTTGAGAGCAAAGCCTCCAGTTTATTTCAGGTTAGAGAAGTGTTTCTCAGCAAAAAAACAAATTTTTCACAGCTCACAATCACTATTAAGATTTAAGAGATGCAGGGAAGACTACCAGGGAGTTAAATCTCAAAGTTTTAACTCATACAAAGCATGTGACATGGTTTTAGTGTAACATCTATAATCATGATTTTTGGGGCTTAATGGCCCTTGGTTTCCTTTCTCTTCAGTCAGTTGAGGCAGCATCCTCATTCAAGAACCAAAAGAGTCAAACCACATCAAGTCACCTAATAACTAGTGAGATTCTAACACGTGAGGTTTAAGTGTCAAGCCAACCAAAACATGACACTTATGCTTCATGCAATCTACAGTTTGAAAGAAATCACAAACAAATTAGGTCATACTGCGCATGTATTCATAGTTTTCACGTGGCACTTGTATAGAAATGCCCAACTTTCCTCCGCTGAATGCCACTTATTTTTTTACCAGATTAATATTAGGAACTAATGTATCAAGACAGCGATATTAAAAGGCCAAACTCACTATAGACCTTATTAATCACGAGGACTATGTACAGATGAACAGTTGTGGCTCACGAAATTGCACATTAAGCATTTTTCCATTTAAAACCATTGCAAAAAATGCTTAATGTCATGCATTAATGCAAGGCATTCATATTCTGGGCTCAGCTGCTTGCCTATATATATAATTTACATCATGAGTAAGGTGTATGTTGAATTTTATATTTTAATATCACTCAGTACATTAAGACACATTATGCTTGTTATCCAAAATTATCCACTCATTAAAATAATGCTGAAGAGGGTTTATATAAATCACTCGTGGCCAAAACTTGCAGGATGTACACATATCTTTGTTTTTCTTGGTATGAAAGGTGATCTACATGTTTGTGGCTTGAAACAGATGGAAATTGACAGGTTTATGCTGTAGTTGGATGGAGGTTTTGCCCTCCGGGTCTCCATACCAGTCATGTGACTGAAAATTATCGAATAACATTTTAAAAGGTCTACAACTTTCTAATAGTGAAACAATTTAATAGCTAGGCTAAGCTTGGCTTACTTTCCAAAAATTAAATCAGTAACAAAAAGCCAGAACAGGAACTGCTTCCATCTCATAATTCAGTTTAATCCACAATAACACTATTATGCATTTGCCGGCTCTCTGTGGCAGGGAACCAAATGTTCTGGAACTTTAATGAACACTTGGCTTTATTACACTTCATCGTCATGTGGTTATGTGCTTTTGATTCAACTCCAACAGAAGCTGTAATCGTGAGCGTAAGGCTTTCTCTGTTTGGTCTTCAGAGAATTTTCACACTTCTCCAGTTGTCCATGTCAAGTATACTGACACATGGCTATGTGATTAACAGGACCAAATGAACTCTGGCTGTTTATAGGTCATATTAAAACTAGCAGTGAGCAACTCGGGACCCCATGTCTGTCACATCTAAGCCCTGTGTATATCTAAATCCTTCAGCAATCTGGGCTAATGAAAGCTTGACCCTGTTGCCATCAAAGCCAGATTTCACTGTATGCTTGAAGGCCACAGGAATGCATTGACTTTTATCATGCATTTATATTAAATATGGAATTTAAAGTGCCAGTGAGGTTCTAGTTGTTCTTCCATCATGGTGTTTAACTTTTTTTTTTTTTTTTTTACTTTTAATGCACGCATGATAAAAAGAACATTAAAATGCAATTTATTAAAATAAATAGCTTTATATGCCTCTCCTATGATGACCTTTTTCAATGTATTGGTGCCCAGAGATAGTTAAAATGCTGAAATTCTTGAAAAACACAAATATTTAAATAAATAGTTTGCCAATCATGCATCATGCATCTAGACCCTCATGCATCTGTGCAAAGGTCATTTAAAAATATCACATATTTTAAATGGTGCAATGAAAAGGTGCATTTTTTTAGATAAAAGAATAACCCTAAGGAACCCTTTTCATATTCAAGAATTGAATAAAAATATATCGGTTTAAAAATATTCCATATTTTAAAAAACATATACCAATGAAATAACACTTCTTTTTTCCCTTTTAAAACATTGAAATATTTAATTTGTTTTTCTTTAAAAATATAAGAAATATTTCCATAAATATCCAAAACAAGTTTCAATAAGTGGTCTGGCAATCAACATAAAACATAAAAATGACATGTGATATGTAAAAATAATAATCATTGTCTGTCACACCTAGCGATTACTTTAAATATTTACATTGAAAATAATGACTAAGCTGTGTACCAAAATACATTAAAATCACTAAATGATAACATTGACAGATAACCGTTAGAAAACTGAGGGTTAGTGTCTAAAAACGAACAAAAACTACATAAAAAAACTGAATTTCACCTTTTTATCATCTCGTACATGCTGATTTGTCATTGACCTAAATGCGGAACCATTTAAAGGAGAGCACACAGTGATCAAACATAAATTCAGGATAACACGACTTTATTTTGTCGTAACGGATGTCAGCAGCACATTTTAAACAGTAGACCTCATCTGTTGATCCAGGCATCTGTTTCTAATTAAAACTTTCACAAGTCGACAAACTAACATGAGAGCTTTCGCATCGAATAACGCATTAGTGAGGAAGTAACAAGTGATATGAGAGAACAAAACAAGAGTAGCTCCCTTGATGCGGATACATTTGCACGTGCTGTACATTTCTCGCCTCTGACGTTGCTGCGAGTCTCATTGCAACTTTCTGACTCATTATTTGTGAACATCCTGAGAAGGTTCTTAAACGACCTACCTTTTTCCTGGAGACCTGGCCACAAACTTTGCTGTTGTGACAACCCATGCTCCTCTGTTATACCTCTATATTCAAGCCAGTTGTCGATGGTAAGTTTTGGCTGTCTGCGGCAGTTCAAATGAGCCCTCATTGATCCGCTCGAATAGGCTGAGACCGGAGCCGAGGGGCGGGGCTTATAGAGTCAGGGCGGCGTTCCAAAAACACAGGCTACATTTACATGAACAATTTAAACCGAGACAAGCGGGAAATGGGTAAATCTGTGCACAGCTGCGTAAACTAATGCACACGGCAGCTTCCTGAAATGCAAATTAATAATAATGTTTTGTTTTTGTTCAATAAAACAGTATGTCCCCAAATATAATACCGTAGTTCAATTAACTCTTTATGAAATAATTAAGTTAAATAACAATTTTATATCATTTATTATATAAATCTTATTTTTTTAATTAAAGATTAATATTAAATTTGAAATTTTTATATCAAATATGTTAAAATATTAAATACAATGCACCGTATTTTTTATTTTATATAGACATTAAAATAGTTACATTATTTACAGGTATGGAAAGTATAGATACTAAATTTAAAAACGTTAATGCAAGTGTTTCAAAATGTTTATATATGTTATTTATTTACTTGTCCTTTATTAATATAGTCTACTTAATATAATTTTATACTTACCAGATTTATATTAATAATTTATATTAATATAACTTAATATAATTATATACTTAATATTCTTTATTTATTTATGAGTGTGTGTTTCTGGATTTCCTGGGTATTTGGTGCTCAACCACTTTCACTTACAATGTTTCATTTATGCTAATGCCATATGAGGCCATAGTGACAGGTCACGTGGTGGTACAAATTCATAATATCACAGTTAACATTTAAATATCTAGTCTTGTTCTACGCCTCGAATAAAATTAACATTACATTCTTAAAAAACTTGATGTTTGAGGGTTAACTATAGGCTATAGTTCTTACGGACAGATCAACAGACTGTCTGTTAGCTAGGAAAGCATTGCAATTAGCAAATTTAGTGGATGTTTCCGTCCCTAAGCATAACGGCTATATTATCCAGCAGGTTTGAAAGAGAAGCAAAAATGTGAGGCTCACGGATCTGCAGAGTGAATTGTAAGTTGTACTGTATTGTAAGTGGCCATATTATCATCCCGCTGCTGTAGAGGATTTCTGTTTAGAAAAACTGTCAAAACAGCAGTGATCCATAGCCAGCGTTGAGGTATGTGGATGCACATGCTGAATATGTAAACATTACAAGGTTTATACTGGCTGCCAGTTATGATTTCATCACCAATGTCATTTTAATGATAAATGAGTTAAACACTAAGTGTAAATTTAGAAATAGAGAAAAAATGGATATTTAAACCTTTCTAGCATTCTGTCGCTGTCTATTGTAACATAAACTATTGTCAAATGTTCAGAGGACAAAACATAATCCAGCACATCTGAGCTCATCACATTCACTGCTCTATATGGTGCATACAGTAGTGTGTCAGACATCTATCTTTGGCCTCTTGGCTCTCATTTGGTATATATTAAGCGTTAATATGATACATCGACTTTGGATCATCGGGGTAATCTGAGACTTTCCTCTATTTATAGCAGGGTCTCTAATCTGTCATAAAAACGATAGAGCAGTTGTTGCTGAGAAGTTTGCGTCATGACAAACTTTCCATTGACAGGCAGCTGCAGGGACTCTGGTGACAATAATAAAGATCAGGTCTCCACTTATCTACAGGAACAAAAACACAGCAGTTGTATAAAAAAGTACTGTATGTTTAGGTTTAACATAGGATTCGCCAAAGTTAACACGCTTATCACACACGTTTGAGCTCAGGGTTTGAAGGGAGGACAATAAATCGAGCCTGTTTTCCTTTTCACTCGTCAGGATACACTTTCCTGTGTGCCAGCCAGTAGCAGTATGTGCCACAAAGCTTTATGAATGTGCTTTGTGCCACAAAGCTCTTAAAAAAACCAGACGCGAGCTCTCAGTCAGCAAGGAGATAACATTCTTTCCACTGCTCCCCCTCCAACCCCAGGCATCGAAAAACCTCAGTGATTTCAAAGGGCAAAATAAAATATAGAAGTCTTACTGAGAGTTAAGCATCTGAGAGAACGATCAGGCTTAATTCAAACTTAAAAATTTTTTAATTGTTTGCATAATAGTACACTGTGCAGTTCAGATACTGCTGAATTCTAAGTGTATATATATCTTAAGTGTATATATATATATGTGCATTTTAGTAAACAGCACATTTCACATGCCAGGAAGGTTTTACGAGTGATGGTACATCTGGGTTCAGCCATCATTAAAAATGAAGAACATGGCTAGTCTTGCTAGCCATCTGGAAATCTGCTCTGGTTGGTATTCCACCTGGACATCTGGATTGAGGGCTGTACAAGTCTTGAAAGACAGCCTGAAAAATCAGGAATGCAAACAATGTTTACAGGAGGGGAACAAACCTGACTGATAATATACAGTTGAGCATATGAACGAATTCTCCAAAGAAATGTATATATTGTATTGTATCTTTACATTAAAATCTTAAAATGTTTAAGACACTGTTGCAAAATAATATGTATAATTAATTATGTTATTACAGTACTTTCTATTACTTATCAGTAATAGAAAGTACTGTAGCATGTGAAACAGAAACACAGTATTGTAGCTTTTCATTTCGTACAGCTGATACAGAAAGTGTCACCTTTAATTTTTGGTTAATTATCTATGATGTATTTAAATAAATTTAATTTAATTTATACATTTAGGAAATACTTTGGACTTACAGTGCATTCAGGCTAACATTTTTTTTTACCTAACATGTGTTCCTTGGGTATCAAACCCACAACCTTCTGCATTGCAGGAACACATAAAAAGGTAAAGATATGAATACTCTGAAAGACCATTGTGATCCATCCCATATCAAAGACACATTAGGAACTGTTTGTTGTGTGAGTTCCTTCATTATGATAATGACCCTGTTGAAAAAAACAAACATAAAAAGCATATGATGGTTAGGTATGTTTTGAAGCATGACTGCTGGTCTGAGCTGGTTTAAGCTGGTCCTTAGCTGGTCATATGCTGTTTCTGACCAGCACATGACCAGCTTAAACCAGCAGCCATGGTTCAAAAAATACCTATGCTGTTTTTTTTCAAAAGGGGTAATATATATATATATATATATATATATATATATATATATATATATATATATATATATATATATATATATTTGGCATTTATGGAAACATTTATACAGAGTTATACAGTGACCTCTACAAGCTGATTCACACAGCATCATGAAAACCCTTTAAAACATCTTAGACAAACAGGATGCAGGACAACAAGATGTAGCCTATAGATTGCAGTTATATGCCCCAAAGGAAAAAATGCCCATGTATTAGTTTTTGGAATGTATCATATGATATAATTGGATTATTAACCCATTAAAGCTTGCATGTTAAGTAACTTCTCCTAAACCGGGGCACACTCACAGCTTTGAATGGTCAGTGACAGGGCAGAGGTTCAGGACAGTCCTGTCCCGGAGGGATGAGTCGATCGAGCAGGTCACAGACATTAGGATAATGACAACTTCCTATTTCATCCAAGCATGGTATTTTCACCCACACACCAACTATTTCTCTTTCCAACATCTCGTTCAACTGAAACAAATAACATGGTGTGAACATGGAATTACGTTTTTAAAACAATGCCTTATGGAGGCGCAAACTATAAAAGGTGACAATCATGGAAGTTTACAGCCTAAGCTTGTGATAGTCACAAGACGGCCAACAGAAGATTCAGGCATAAAAACATTTATTTCACTACCATAAACTATGTTGGGACGGGAACCTCTGAACTCAACTGCTAAGCTTTGTTTTTGTGTTTGTAAAATGTCATTGTAGTATTTGTATCATTATAAAATTACATTTTTTGGAAACAGCTACTTTTAGGAAAGCAGAAAAAAAAATTTTTTTAGCCTGGTATTATATAAATTAAAATGATGAAAAATATGCTATTTTTCCCCGCTAAGCATAGTAGCCCACGTTTTATAGGTGCTTTGCTTTAAAGAGGGGAGTGCCTCATAGTTTCTTGACTATATTATGAATATTATTACAAATATTTTTTACATCCATCCATCCATCTTCTTCCGCTTATCTGGGGCCAGGTCATGGGGGCAGCAGTCTAAGCAGAGACGCCAAGACTTTCCTCTCCCTAGACACTTCCTCCAGCTCTTCCGGGAGGATACCGAGGCGTTCCCAGGCCAGCCGAGAGACATAGTCCCTCCAGCGTGTCCTTGGTCTTCCCTGAGGCCTCCTCCTATGGGACGTGCCCAGAACAGCTCCCCAGGAAGGCATCCAGGAGGCATCCGTAACAGATGCCTGAGCCACCTAAGCTGGCTCCTCTTAATGTGACAGAGAAAGCTCATTCCTGCTGCCTGTGTCTGGGATCTTGTCCTTTGGTCATGACCCACAGCTCATGACCAAAGGACGTCGAGAGCTTCGCCTCCTTCTTTACCATGACAGACAGGTACATCGACCGCATCACTGCAGTAGCTGCACCGATCCACCTGTCAGTCTCCCGCTCCATCCTTTCCTCACTTGTGAACAAGAACCCAAGATACTTGAACTCCTCCACTTGAGGCAGGAGCTCTCCAACAACCTGAAGGGGACATGCCACCCTTTTCCGGCTGAGAACCATGGACTCATCCCAACTGCTTCACTGCCGGAGGTCAGGTTATCATTATTATTATTTTTTTTTTTTACAAATGTATTAAATTACTTCCTCATTTTTTCCCATATTTGTAAGTCAAATATGGGTGTTTTCAACATTAATCAGAGCCTAATTCTATTTTAGCATGCATTTGGTCATATATACAATAGTGTTATAATTTTCAACAACAAAAAAATTCTCACATTTCATAAGAATATAATTGTATTATTAATTTTCTTAAAAAAACACACAAGCAAAAAGTTCCTCTTTCCACAAAAATAAGGAATTGTGACTTATTAATGTTGTCTATTAATTATTCTTTATTTCTATAGCACTTTAAACAATACAGACTGTGTCAAAGCAAATTTACAGTATTAAATAGGAAAATAGTGTGTCAATAATGTAAAAGCTATTAAAAACCAAGAAGAGGAAGTTGTCAATGATGATCTATTTCTGTAACTTACACAGAGAGATGTC
Organism: Carassius gibelio; assembly: GCF_023724105.1. Lineage (NCBI taxonomy): Eukaryota > Metazoa > Chordata > Actinopteri > Cypriniformes > Cyprinidae > Carassius > Carassius gibelio. The sequence continues at coordinate 5,567,972 of NC_068384.1, forward strand.
AGCGCTACTGATGTGGAGCCTGATGCCGCTGCTGTCATCTGTCCCGGGATGGAAATGGGATCTGGAGATATACTAAGAGTCTTCATCTGCCCAAGATCTTCTAGTTTACTGCAGTGTACCTCTCCTTCAAAATTTGCAACATCTGTGGCATTGTGCTGTATGATAAAACGGCACATTTTAGAGTGGCCTTTTATTGTGGCCAGCCTAAGGCACACCAACACTGCCTAAATCACTAGTTACTGTTTTTATATCTTCCCCCATGATATGTCAGCTCCTTAATATTATTTGTAAAGAAAGAGTTCTGGATTTTTAGATAGTTTAGTGGCCTACACATAGCAGCACCAGAAAAGCAAAACGGCTTCTGTGTTCAATATATGTGTGCATTTGATGGCATTGAGCTATATTGAATTTAGAAGTAGTGCTGGGTGTTAACTGATTACATGTAATCTGGATACATAATCAAGTGCTCGTAATTACAGTAAATTACATTTTAAAAGGCTAATAATCAGATTACGGTTACCTTTTTATGGATTACATGATTTAATTATTAGCTTTTGATCTCTAACACACCCACTACAGTTCTTTAAGACCAGTTTGGGAAACTCCAGTGCAATCTAATAGTAATGGTAACAGCATGTATTTACAGTGTAATGCAATATAACTTTTACATTCAACCGACAAGACAACAATGCATAATTCAAAATATAAGAAAAGACAGGTGAAAAAAAAAAAAAAAAAAAAACCTTCATATTACACTGTGCTTTATTTTATTTTCTTTTTTATATAGTGCATGCACAGACTTTGTTGTCAAAAAAATTGGCATGGAATTGCAATAAGCTTTTTACCTTTTAAATATATATTTTTTGCAACTATTTTCAGAGTTCTGTAGACTATTCTTTCATCTGATGTTGCTTATTGTATGAAAATCATTTCATTTGAATACACATTTTCAAAAGGGCTTGGTGGTTGATTTTCAAAGGAGTGATGGAGTTTATCGGTGGTCTCTCTCATTTACCTTCAAGGCCACACATGACCTAATTATCTGATTGATCGAATACCATTTAAATAACAATCTTTTATTTGTGAAGTAATGCTGAAATTCAATTTACTGGTTGCGTTCTTTTGTTGTTGTCATCACTATGGCCACAAGATGGAGATCTTGTATTTGTGTTCAGAGTCATGCGTGACCTATGCAAATTTGCTATTGGTCTGCTAGGAAAGTGTAAATATATATAAGTCCATGCATTTGCTAAATCACAGGGACATAAATTCAATGCATATAAATTTAGACTGATATAAAGCTAGTGATGCACGCACATTTTAAAGCTGAATAGATTTATGAGAGAAGTTCACGCTCAGAGATGCATGCTATAATAAGTTTGTGAGAAATACGAGGCTATGTAATTTTCTATGTCATTATCATGTGTTATGAATCACAAAAGACTGCATTAATCAGGGTTTCAGGTTCTATTTGATGGAGTTCTTGTATTCACAGGCCATATGATGATACTGTATGTGCATGAGTCATCTTTAATCTCTCTGCATGTGCCTGCAGGTAAATGCCGGTCCATATGTGCCACATAATCACCCAAGGTTTAGATCTAAAGTATGGTGCCATTCAAACACAGCTTTGTTCTTAAAGTTGAACTCCTAAATAGTGCTGGAGAAAATCACCGCTTATCAAATTACTCACCCAGGGATTTGTCAAGTGTGTTCAGAGGTCATGTACTTGTAGTTAAACACTGAGCTATATGCTTTATATATAACAATATGTAAATTAATTCATGAGGTGTTAAATGCACAAAACACATGCAGAAGCATGTGACCTCTGATAACACTACAAATCCCAAGTGAGTATTTAATTTGATAAGCAGCAAAATAATTATACATTGGCAGTCAAAAGTTTGGAATAATTTTTATTTTTAATGTTTAACTATTTTATGCTCACCAAGGTTGCTTTATTTGATCAGAAATACAGTAAAATACTATAATATTTTGAAATATTTTTACAATTAAAAAAAAACTATTTTCTGTTTGTATATATTTTAAAATGTAATTTATTCCTCTGATCAAAGCAGAATTTTTTTTAGCATCATTCCTCCAGTCTTCAGTGTCACATGATCCTTCAGAAATCGTTCTAATATACTGATTTGCTGATCAAGAAAATGTCTTATTATTATCAGTGTTGAAAACAGTTATGCTGCTCAGAATGGTTCAGACTATTCACATATACCATATTTATCTCTTTGATTTTAATGGAGATGAAAGCTGAGATATGGTGTGAGGCAGTTCTCTGTTGATGATGATTGAAAGTGTTGGTTGGTGGAATATTTTGCCATAGATTGCTGCTTTTAGATTTTGAGATGAGGGTTTATGGTATGTGGTAATACTGTATAGACCTAAAAAGTATTTTCCAAACAAGCTGAATGACTGGCACATATACATCTTGTATTGTGTGTATGCACATTTTTTATTCCTGTATTGATTTTTCTCCTCTCATACTGAGAAACATGTGCATCAGCTTAACCGTAATGTTGGAAAACATTATGTTGGCTCTTTGCAATTTTGTGTTTTATGCCAATCAATATCCTCTATGAGTATAATGTGTATGAATTAGCCTTTCATATGACCATAAATGATGTAGCTCACTGAAAAGCAAGAAAGGCACTGAGATTATTTACTATATATTTTAATTTTAATTTAATTTTTTTTACAAAAACATATTTAAAATATTTCAGTTTTACAACATCACAATTTTGACCCCAATTCTTGCACTGCAGATAATTACTGCCAACCAAAAGTTGTAAATAACTATGTTTTTTAATATTTTTGAAAGAAGCCTCTTATGCAAAACTGCAGTGAAAAACAGTGATATTGTGAAACATAATTTTTTTATTAATATAATTAAAATTTTAATTTATTCCTGTGATCAAAGCAGAATTTTCAGTATCATTACTCCAGTCTTCAGTGCCACATGATCCTTCAGAAATTATATTATCAATGTTGTAAACAATTTTTGCCTTAATGGAATTTTTTTGGGAGATAATTATACACTACCATTCAAAAGTTCCATACAAAATTAAAATAAAAAAACATTTTTATTTAATGTCTTTCATTTAAATACCTTTCTATTCATAAAAGTATCCTGAATTTTTTTAATCAAGGTTTCTACAAAAATATTAATCTGCAAAATCAGTTTTCAACATCACTAATAATAAGAACCATTATTAGTAATTAAGCTCAATATGAATTAATTAAGTAATTAAGCTTAATATTAAGTAATTAAGCTTAATATTATTGATAATAATTGAGCAGCAATACATCATATTAGATTGATTTCTGAAGTATCATGTGACACTGAATTAAACATATCCAAATAGAAAAGTAATTTTAAATTGTTATAATATTTCAAGATTTTACAGTTTTGAGTGCATTTTTGCATAAGAGCATAAAACACATTAAAAAAAATTATTAAAAACTTTTGGCTGCCGTTGTATACTGTGTATAAATATTGGGTTCGCTCTTTTTTTTTTCAACAAAAACTTTTTATAGACTATACACTGTATGCACACATATTTCAGTATGTTTAAAACAAGTAAAGCCGTCTGTTGAACTATGACCCATCATTCATCTGTAGATTGTCTCATACACTCAAATGCAGCTGGTGAAACAATAAGCCAGGAACTCTCTCTCTACGTCAGACAAACTCTTCGCACATCTCCCAGGCTGATAATGTTACCCCAGACATCGCACAGATGCACCCTGTAGGTACAGGATTGAATGAAGGTTTCACTCGGCCATGCGTTCTGCAGGTGAACTCATTCATGACAATACGTTAATAACATAATACACCAGTGTTTCTTGGATAGATAGATTCTTGGAAGATATCATAGCTGCAGGGATGAGCAGGCACCTTACGGTACACAAAGGACACTTGCTTAAATAATACACCAAGGGTTTTTGCCATTTCAGTTGAGAACAGATTTATACAGATGACCAATAATCTTTGCATGAGTAAATCTGTGTAGACAATCCTGCACTGCAGCTTTCTGGAGGCTTGTGAAATATAGCTAACATTTTGAAATAATAGTCAGTATCATAATTCATAAATCCAACATACTCATAAGAGAAAGGCCACATGATGGATTTTATTCAGTGTTATTCTTATCTGCTTGATCTAGCCTTGGATTTTATGTATTTATTTATTTTTGTAGCACAAAATTCGTAGGTGACCATGTTCCATTGACTACACAAACAGTATGAATACATTTTTTTATGAATAACTGCATATGTTGACCAGCTATTTAAGACCATTATTAAACAATTTATGAACAAAATACTACCGTTCAAACGTTTAGAGCTAAATAATTTACAGTTTTGAAGTGTTTTTAATGTTCAAAAAGGCTTGAAAAAAGTCCTGTGAATGAAGCTTTCATTTGATAAAAATACATTAAAACAGTTGTATTGTGAAATATTATTTATTTATATAATACTAATATTTTAACTTTTCTATCTTAAAATTATATATATATATATATATATATATATATATATATATATATATATATATATATATATATATATATATCCTTCAGAAATCATTCTAATATGCTGATTTGCTCCTCAAGAAACATTTCTGATTATTATTGGATATCATAATAAATAAATGTATTTTTTTTAAAATGATTCTTTAATGAATAGAACATTCAGAAGAACAGCATTTATTTGAAATAGAAATATTTTGTGACATCATAATTAAATTTAGTTTCACTTTTGATGGAGTTAAATAGATCCTTGATGAATAAAAATATTTATTTTAGGGAACAAAATGTTTAAATGTTGAATGGAGGCGTATTTGTCATGCTTTCAATACATGCATATAGTTCATTAGAATGTCTCATGATTTATATTGTAGTCTTTACACTACTCTGTCAAGAGAAGTGTTTGACTGGAATGCTACAGCAGAAATATTTCCTTCACATTGACATTGATTGTCTTATTGACATAAAGTAACAGTAGCAGCAGTAACATGTCTACAGGCAGACCACAGGTAACTTGTGGTTGCTAAAATTAATTTTTGTGGCTTTTTTTACATGCTAAAAGTTCATTACATTAAAACTAGTATTTCAGTTGAACCAGTGGTGCAGTTGATTTGAGTCAGTCAGTTATTTCTGATGATGCTTTGGGTTCGATTCAAACGCTCCGAGGGTGGCATGATTGACACAACGCCGAACCCTGTGAAAGCTCAGACTTTGCCAGTTCTAAGCTTCGCCTGAAGCATTGTTGAGCAACGGCACTGAACGCATCTGCCTGCACAAGCAGACTTGCCGAGGCAAAGCCTGAGAGAGAAACTGATACTGTGATAAGAGGAGCGTGAGCTAGTTGAATAATAGACTGGTTGAAAGGTTGTGTAGAATGCAATCTGTCCAAAAACAGGAAATCTTTGTTGTAGTCTGTTTTAACATTCCACATCACCTGGCCGGCCGCGTTTATACAGGTGCCAATTCGTCAGTTCTTATAATGCAGCTTTGCCATTTGCTGCTTAATAATGCATATCCATGGCAGTTGTGGAAACTCAATGTGATAATAAAGCCTAGTTATCTCGTCCCTCATTTGCTTCTCTTTAACCTTTAAACATATAAACATCTACAGTATATCATTTCCAGAATTGCAGGACTTGTATAAAAACAAGTCAGACCTTCACAAGGATCTTGCTGGGTGTCCAGGTTTCTCCTCCCTAGATAATGCTGAATATTTACCGGCTGACCTTTGACCCGTGTGTGTGTGTTGTGTGCGGGAGTGTAGCTGAAGGCCAAGCCGTTCCTCCAAAGACATCTGCATGCTTCCTTATCTGTTCATGTTACACAAAGAAGTTTTTCAGAGAAGCTTCTGTTGGTGTGAACATCAACTTCAAAAGATTTTTGTTCCAAATGAGGGCAACACAACCATTTAATCTTATCTGAACGCTTCTTCTCACTCTGACTATCTGCAGCTGAAATATATTGTCACAACAAGCCGAGCTCAAATCCTTGACAAAGCCCTTGTCTTAGCACTTATTCCCTTAGCTGAGAAATACGCCACTTTCATCAGGCTTCAAAAAGGAGCAGGAATGCATATTTTATGCATTAAGGATGGCTGAAAGGACAGTGGACTTTAAAAGGCATAAATATGAAAATAAAAAAGAAGCTTTGGAGATAATCTGTCATTCACTACGATGCTGATGGCCAGAAATATAGGGGCTTATGAGCAGATAAGTGACCTAATAAATTCTAAAACACACATATAACTCCACAACACAATGCAAATCTGTGAAATCAAGCAAATCTGTGCAGCGCTGGTCAAACCGGTTTGCAGCTTAGTCAACAAATCCAGGAAAAGTGCTTTTAATGCAACTGTATTTATTACATTGTACATATTACTCTTTACTATCATTTAATACACACATTCTGATTGCCCATTTGTAGCATTTTGTGATATAGTAATGTGAAATGATGAAAAGTGTTTGTCACAAATAATTTTCTACATAGCTGTGCTAGTTATGTGTTTCTCACAGCAGTCTGCAATCTCTCTCTTCTTAGCTATTAACATTATTTAAACCACTTATTTATTTATTAGTGAAAAAGAGCTGTTCAATAGGCATGATAAAGAACACAGTCATTGTTGCAAAATAATTTGAGATGATAAATTTCCCATCTGCTTCACATTTGGGTCATGTTCATCCTATCTGGTCTATTTTGCAATAATGTACCTACAAGTCAAAACATAAGAGGCAATCTGAGTGAACAAAAGCAATCACCCATGTGAAAAACTGTTCAACCCCTTAAATGTAAAATCTGTTTGTGACACTGTAACAATTGTAATAATTGGAGATCAGTGCTGCAGTGAGCGTTTGGCGCACTCATAAACTGACTGGTTAAGAATGAGGTCTGATTTACAATGGAAGGTTTTTTTTTTTGCCATTTCCTGCCTTTGATATATATTTAATATGTATGACTTCCTGCTGCACGGAGAACATTACATGTGACCGTTTTTGGAAACACGTTCAAGGTATAGCAAATGGCCATAGCAGGTATATGGTAATGTTTGGAGAGAAACTGAGATTGAGAAAGAGAGAGAGAGATGTGTTGGATGTCAGACTCAGCGGGTCTGCTGGGAGTTTGATTGTATTTCCTGTGCGTGCTGCGCTGTGCCTAGTCCTGTCCCCTCTCTCCCCAACCACGCTCCATCTGCCTCTCGCGCTCCTCATCCTCCTCCCTCTCTCCTCCAGTGTCCAAACAGCATTTCAACCGGCCCACCCTCCGCCCTCACGGCCTGCTTTGAGGAGGGCCAGGTGATGACGAGGTGACACGAGGAAAGGTTTTCTCCCCTCTCTAGCACTCTTTGTTCCCTGTTGGCATGCTGCGCTCTTACGACAGAACAGGTTGGATAAAAACATGCTGCACAATAATGCCTCGAGTGAGAAAAGTTGCTGGGTTTCCAAGTTTATGTGGTGAACTGAATAATACCCAGACATGTTTTTGTAAGACTATGAAAACAGTCACTTGCTGATCTCAGTGACCCTGTAATGAGCAGGATGATGCATCTGTTTGTACAGCTCATATATATACGGCTTATAAAATGAAAGAGGGTTAAATGCACATTTTTTCACAGTGTTACACTAATCTGAGATTTGCAAGGTAGAATTCACACTCAAAACTCGTAATTACAGCCTACTTATTGCTCAGCAGACGGCGGCAACATGCATCTCAGAGCCTTTTTTTGAGATGGCTTTTGTTTCCGCCTCATTTAGTTTCTACATCATTGGATTAGTATTTGGCTTGTTTGTTTTTTCTATTTTTTTTTTTTTTTTTACAATTTCCACAACAGTATAAAAAAGTATTTCTCAGAATTCTGAGTTTAAATCTTGGAATTAAAAAGTTTATAACTTTTTAGACTTTTAGACTCTTTTCTTGCTTATATTTCACAATTTAGTCTGAATTGTTAGATATAAATTCAGAATTGTAGGAAAAAAGTCAGAAGTCAGCTTTTTTTAAAAAAAAAAAAATCCTTTTGGTGAAACAAGCTTCCAAAGTAAACAGTTTCTAAATTTATTTGTGGTAACTTTTATACTTTTTTTTAAAAATCCAGGATTCTTTGATAAATAGAAAGTTTAAAAGGACAACATTTATTTGAAATGCCTTTACATGTATTCACTTTTGATCAATTAATGCATTCTTGCTGAATTAAATTTAAACTTTCTTTATAAAAATATTGCTTTTTACTGGCTGTGTATGATAAAAGATGACTATTTTATTGTATACTGTATATATATATATATATATATATATATATATATATATATATATATATATATATATATATATATATATATATATATATATATATATATTGCACAAATCTGACTCACTAGCAGCTATTGGGAGATGTGAAGCTGTGATTGTGTCAACATTAAGGTGATTAAATAATAACAGTATTCTTGCATTTAAATATCTCTTTAACCTTTAAATGAAACATATTAGATTGCAGCAGGTGGATAAAGTTTTGTCCTTCAGTCTGACCCAGTGAACTTTAATTTATCTGAAATGTTTGGCTTGTGACAAGTCCACTTGATCTGCTACAATCAGAACAACAATGCATACACACAGACTATTCCAAAACCGTATTTTTCAAGGTGACTTTGATCCACTTTTTCATGTACCTGCAAGCAAAAGCCACATCTATTTAACAATAAAGAGTTCCATCTATTTCCTCCATCTGACAAAAAGCCCTGTTGAAAGAAAATTGCTCTCACCTCAAGAAAGAAGATGGAATGGCAGCGTACTTTTTGAATAGAAGGTACTACAAGCAATTTACTTGTCTTGCCAAAACTCTAATGCCTGTAACAATACATCTATGTCACAACCCGTCAGGGTTTACACTAGAAGAAAACTGCAAACAGCTGAGCGATCGAAACATAAACCGTTTGTCGAATTATACTGTTAAAACATTTATGATTACATGTGCAGTTGCAGTTTATCATGCACAGTATTGTAGTTAGTTGTAGATGAACTGAACTGACAGGAATTCTTTGTGCACTTGGACAATGCCGTCTAAAGCCGTACATGAAATAACATTCAACCGTGCTTGAAACCGGGACCGGATTCAGATTAACATCTCTCTATTCAAATACCTGGTTTGTTAAATCATGCACGAGGATCACAGTCGTCCCTGTCATGAGAAGACAATAACCCAGTGATTTGTTCTGATGAGACCTTCATTATCTTACAGAAACAGGCAGTACGGGAATCTTCTGATTAGCATTGCAAAGTCAGACTGACATATGAGTGAGCTCAAACTCCTAGCTCCCTCTCCCGCTGTGATCTCAGTGTGAATTGTTATGCAGGCCGCGAGCAGCTGTTCTCATTCTAATGATGCAGTTAATGCGTCCATGACAGGTCCAAATGCTATAAACATTAGTAGCAACTGCGCCGTTCATTGGCCAGAATTTCAATCAGAGATCATCGAGAGTTGTCTGATCTCAGCAATTGAAATGCCAGCTGATTAACAGTTTGAGATAATGCAACCAGTTGTGTATTGGGTTCTTAAGGGAATACAGACCTTCACAAATGATTAACAGTTCAACTTTTGCTGTTCATTAGGTTGTTTCAAACCTATGCGATTTTCTTTCTTCAGTGCAACGGAAAATGAGAGGTTTATTAAGTTTGCAAAAAAATCCAATTAAACTTCTTAAATCTTATGTTGTGGTCTATGTAAGAAAAATAACTAAACAAAAAATAATAATAATCTAGATTAAATGAGGTGGTGTGATATATTGCAATGCTTAACAATCTCTGACGATAGCATCGATCAATACAATAAATAAACCATTACTTGTCAAAATCGTACAACATGTATGATTGTTTTGGCACTATGAGAATACAATTACTATAGCCCTGGAGGAAAGAAATAATTGATGTGCAGCTTGTGCTCTTGAAACAATCAAAGTCAAACCTTCCCAGAAAAACTCCCTTTGCAGTTTACTTCAGTTCATCGGAACATGAAACATCTGCAATTAACACACGGAGTTATGATATGTCTTCAGAAAGCTTGGAGTGAAATGCATGAATTATGCATTACACTCCATGCCTGATGGACATCTCAGCACGGATGAAAGAACATCACCTGCAACTCAACCTGGAAAGACAGAGGTTCTCAGATCTTCCCGGCCACCCCATCAGTACAGCACCAGCTTACCTCTTGAGGTGATCCTTGTTGATCAGCTGACCTTTAAAAAGATCATACTGCAAAAAAGGCAAAGATCATGCAGGTTTGCACTACACAACATCAAGAAGACCAGACCCTTATAACAGAGCATGCAACACAGCTTCTCGTCCAGGCTCTTGTCATTTCTAGGTTGGACTATTGCAATGCTCTTCAGGCCGGACTTCCAACATGTGCAATCAGACCTCTGCAAATGATTCAGAATGCAGCAGCACGTCTTGATTTGTTCACGTCTTATTCACATTGCTCCTCATTTCTCTGCAATGGCTTCCAGTCGCGGCTTTCATCGAGTTCAAGTCATTGGTGATTGCCTACAGAACAGCCATGGGCCCCGCAGGCTCCTACCTCCGCTTTCTCGTACTCATCTACATCGACGCCTGAAGCTTGCTGGCAGTAAACGAGCGCCGGCTTGCAGAGAGGCACAAAATGACACTTTCACCGTACCTTTTTGGTGGAATGACTTACCTAACTCCATCCAATCCTTCTCAAGCTTCAAGAAACAACTGAAAACTCATCTCTTCCGTGAGCATCTACCTGCCTCCTCATAAAAAAAATTCCATGCCTTCATTTTTTTCTTTATGCTTTTCTGTCCTAGCTTTTCCTATTTTAAATGATGACTGAACCCTTGTATAACGGGCACTTCTCGTGTTTATTGCCATCTTATTGTAAATCACTTGTTGTATTCCTCTGTAAGTCACTTTGGATAAAAGTGTCTGCCAAATAATGTAAATTTAAACGTACTGTATATAGACTATATTTGTGACCTGGACCACAAAACCAGTCATAAGGGTAAATTTTCAAAAATTGAAAACTGAATAAATAAGCTTTCCATTGTTTGGGTTGTTAGGATCGGAGAATATTTGGCTGAGATACAACTATTTGAAAATGTGGAATCTGATGGTGCAAAAAAATTTATATATTACGAAGATCGCCTTTAAAGCTGACCAATGAAGTTCTTAACAATGCATATTACTAATCAAAAATTAAGTTTGGAAAGTGAAAAGTGACATACAGCCAAGTATGGTGACCCATACTCAGAATCTGTGCTCTGCATTTAACCCATCAAAAGTGCACACACACAAACCGTGAACACACACACACTGTGAACACACACCGGGAGCAGTGGGCAGCCATTTATTGCTGTCCCGAGACTTGAACCCACAACCTGGTTAGGAGTCAAACTCTATAACCACTAGGCCATGACTTCCCCTAAGTTTTAATATGTTTACAGTAGGAAATGTACAAAAATCTTCATGGAACATGATCTTTACGTAATATCCTAATGATTTTTTTGGCATAAAAGCATAATCTATCATTTTAGCCCATGCAATGTATTTTTACCCCATCAACTTAAGACCAAGGACACATTTAGGGTGTTTTCATCCTTTTTAAAGCCTTTTTGATCACTATGAATTGTTGCAGTATGGGGAAGAGCTACATAAGAATTTACAGGGGAAAAAAAACGCAAAAGTGATTAATTACAGAATTGTTAATATGGTGTTATTATGGTGAAATAACCTTTTAATAATACTAAGCCAGAAAAAAATGTTGACTGTAATAGCTGCTGATTGTGACTGAACTGAACACATGGCTGTTGGCCTGTCCAGAAATGACCTCTGACCCCTTTCCCGGCAGTCTTCAGCACTGCTTCCATGTTAACACCAGTGAAGAGTCTCCTGACAGCCATGTGTGCAGGATACTGTTTACAGAGTGCAGACAGTTGTGAATTTCAGTCATTCATCTGCTCCTTTACTTTGACAGAAAAACAACCAGGTCTGTCAGCCAGTAAATATGATTGGTGGTTTATAATACTTCATCTCCACATTAACCATGTTAGCTGATTATGTATGTATGTATGTAGGTATGCTTGTATGTGTATATGTGTATATCTATATATACATAGTTTTGTAGTATTTCTTGTTTTTATATATGTATTTGTTTTATAATGTTCTTAGAAATGCCCAACCAGGGACAGGAGTTGAAAATTAGCACTAGCTATAATCTCTATATGCTGCACATCAGTTACAGGCTTTGTATTGTAACTATGTTTGCTTGTATGGTCCCTGTTAAATAAACTTTAAATAAATAAATAAAATAAATAAGCTATTACTCAGTACACTGCCAACATGAGTAGTTCATTTCTGGATGTTTGTTTGTTTTTGAGTTGAATTCGATTGAATTAAATGATTCCTATATTTTTAACCACTTAAATAAAGTTGGTTTTATATTGTTTTATTATATAAATTGCACTGCATTTATTAGAACGGTCATGCTTTTACAATATTGCATAAATATAGCCTATAAGTAATCATAGAGAAATATAATGTAGAAATTCAAGTATTAATTGTCTGCTAATAGCCATTAGAAAGAAATGATAAGTAAAAAGGTGTCTGCTAGTAGCCATTCATTTTTACAGCATCACACTTGAAACAACTTTTTAAAACAGTCCAAATTTACACACCACATCTGAAAAGACTGATGGCGACTTAATGCAAATATTGACATCCTGAGTGAGAACAATGACTTAATTAAAGTTTAGAGGTTTTTTAAGGGAAGCTGAATACAACGACACTGTCTCACTCTTTCACAATCCTCTGACGGTTAATGTAAATTCAAGGCAAATGAGAACATGAAGAATCAGAGAAGCACGCAATGAGGAAGGTCAACACATTATCTGAGAGGAAAGAGTCTGTCAAGCCCAGATGAAACTGCTTTTTTTCCTGCTGACTGATAGTGAATGCTTCGCTCTAAGGTGGTGCCAAAAAATACTTTGTATCTTTTAGTTTGTGTATCCTCGGATTAAGGGGTTTGGTTTCCTTCCTTGCATTTTGTAAGTGATGATTGATTCATTATCAAGATATGGTGTGAAATCATGTCAGTCCACCAGCTCTAAAAAGACAGGATGACATTAAATACTGATATGAACATGGTTAATCCACTCGTAAAACTGTCCAAATAAGCAGCATTGTGAGACAGAGATGCATGTGGTTCTCTCATGCCTTTAGGGTTGCACATTTTTCACTTCATCCTCAAAATGCACTTCGGCGAAGTCCACCTGCTGCCGGTGGCCCGGTGCCCACCGTCTGTTGAGTCTTATTTGTGGGCCATGCCTGCTGCCATGTGCTCATCCTCTCTCACTCCACGCCACATCTTGGCACTGAGTGTGGGGTCTGTTTACATCATCTCTGGTGGGTAGCTGGACCAAAAAGCGCTGTCGTACCTCAACATACAGCTCTGAAGCCATTTCGGCTCTTTATCATGAGGTGACTGTGGAGAACTTTTAATTGGGGAATCTGCTAAAGAAATGCGGATCACCTTGCATCTCAACATGATACGCATTACACTATAGGTAGCCTGAGTGTGAACGGTGATCTCTGTTTACATAACAGTCAAACAAAGACTATGTGCTTCAGGCTGTTAGCACTAGCACTAATAATAGGTAATTGCCTTCTGGTATCCGTTGGAGCGGTTTTGTGTTTAGCTATCGTGAGTTATTTAGGCACTAAGTCTGTTTCGATATTTTGTCTGCAGCCTTCAAAAGCATTGATGTGACTTCATCTAGCACAATGCAGAGACTCTGAACTGTAATTAGCAATGTGAAACCTGTGAGGTGTGTATTTACTTGGAAAGGGACTTTGTGGAAAACTTAGAGATCTACCTCACCCAAAGGCTAAAACAAACAAAAAGACAGACGGAGAGAGAGAGAAAGGGTAAAAACACCTCCAATCTGTGTGCCCGGCTGAGTTTAGGGGGAGGGTTTAAGAGGGAGGGACCATGTCATCAGGATTGGGGAGGAGAAGATCAACCTGATTCCTCAGGGAATGAGGTGTCTCAACAGCCTTGCAACTCTACTCTCGTGAACACGCTAAATTAGCTGGAACCGTCAACACTGGCTTTTCTGGCAGAGTTTTAGTGTTCATTATGGATGAGAAGCGATTAGCTTTATTTCCGCACTGGAATACTGTCATACCAAAGGTGTGAGGACTTTGGGAAAAAGTTTTATGTATAGCTGCAGTCGAGGACCTCAGGTGAGTTTCTGAGATGTCAGGCATGCGGTGTCAGCTTGCCAAACTTTTTTGCCTCATTTCTGTTGAAAGTGGATTTTAGCACATACTTTAATCTACATCCAAAAGTGTATTGGTGGTGCTTTGTGGGATTTTATCAATCTTGTTATTTTCTTGTGGTAAACATTTATTTGGGCTGCAGTCGAGCGTCGTGGTTAAGAAATGCTGAAAAGTATATATTAAAAAATGAAGTTCCTGGTGCAAATATGAGGGTCATAGTTATTAGATAATAATTACAGTAGGTGCTAGTAAATGCAAAAAAAAAAAGTTATTAAAACAAACTACTATGTTCTATTAATTCAAAAGTTCGACTTGTCATCTAAAACACAAACAGAAGCTGTCCTCTATTCTGAACTTTTTGACTGGGGGATAAGGTAATCTTGTTCAATACAAAATATTATTTCTTCGTAAATACACCTAGTAGCTATTTCTAATCTTATCCATCAAGGCCTTTTAACTTGGTGTGGTCATCAGAGATTATTTGAACATTGATTTGATTACATGTTGAACGTTTTGTGGTAGCACACATAATACATGAAGGTGGACACCTTGGAGATAACAAGAAGGTGGTCACCTTAAGTGTCCAGGTCCAGTTAAATTGGTTTTAAGCCATTTGTCTAAACTATCCATTCTCTGAAGCCTTCCTAACAATTAAGATAATTGCCTCCCTGTGGAACTAATTGTGGATGTGGGGTTGTGAGGATGTGATATCCGTAGACAGATGGGGAACCAACTCACACACAAAAAATGTTGTAAAGATCTTTCAGAATTTGTGCAAAGTTCTGAGGAACTTCTGAGGAAGTTATTTTTTCTGAGGATTACTTTGCTTTAAACAAAGATAACTGTGTTTATCAGAATCTAATTAGCAGGCAGTTCAAGAACATTTTGGGAGGAAATTCAATTCAGCGTCATCTGGATATCTCTGCAACATACAGCTAGCTGTTCTGTTGAAAATGACGCATCTGTGGGCATAGTGATGCTTGGCTCTGGCTACAACTTTTGCCAAAAATAAACCAACAACAATACTAGTGTAATCTTATGCACCACAAAGCATTAAAAATGCAGGGAAAGTAATAAGAACTGCTGTAGCATCTCCTTAAAAGCTAATAATAAAAAAAATGCAGTATGTGCAATAGCTGAAGACTGCACTTTGTTGGTTAACAGTAGAACATACTTTAAACACATGCATTAGTTAGCTTTGATGGGAGTTTCTTGAGTATTATTAGTGCTTGATACACTTAAAGTTTGATTTATTATAGTACATAGTACCATTACAAGAGTGCAAGCATGCTGAACTGTTCACAGTATCCTTAAATGACATTAAATCTCACAAAACTGGTAAAGTGAGAAGGGATAGTGAAATGAGATCAGAGTGTGCCGCCTGATTGAACGTGTGGCGGCAGTTAACTGTGAGAGTGTAGGCTGGAGGGCAACACACTGCACATCCTACTGCTCCACAACAAACTCTCCTTCAGGGATTTCACAAATCTTACCTGTTGGATTTCGGGAGATTTCAAAAGAGTTTAGAAGTGTCACACACTGTATTGTAGTTAAAGGGATAGTACACTCAAAAATTGAAATCACCCCATTATTTATTCATCCTCGAGCCAAGGTGTATAACTTATTCTTACAGACGAATACAATCAGATTTAAATTAGTATATGGCTCTTCCAAGCTTTAAGTGAATGGTGGCCGAGATTTTAAAGCCCAAAAAAGTGCATCCATCCATCATAAAAATTGCTCCACATGGCTCCAGGGGGATATTGAAGGCCTTCTGATCCCAGACGATGATTTGTGTAATAATAATGTCCATATTTTGTCTTACACAACTTCATGAGAGAGTTGCGTTCCAGCAAATGATGTAGGAAATAGGCATAGCATAAGCTCCAGTAGCGAACAATGTGTGCTTTAAAATTTTATCTGAAACTGGATGGGTGGGATGTGAAAGATAATTTAAGTCTTGTTGCTAAAAATTACTGTCGAACAAGAGGGTGAGGAAGGGAAGCGCAATGTCAGGCGCCCCCCAAATATATGATTTTGGTATCCAATTTGAAGAGCAACCCAATGCAGTTTATTGGTTACAATACTCATTTTCATATGCTAATTGTAGTTGACTTGTAGTTAAAGAAGACTGGCTCAACCATGTGGAAACATACCAACTGGTTTAAAGAGTTTTGGTGCTCTTCTTATGGTCAAACAGTGTAATGTAGCTTGTCAAGGCATGTCAAAACGGGAGAAAAAATACCTGTCTATGGTCTTTCATTAGGTAAAACAGACAATGAGTTGAGGCTGTTTGCGTGTTTTTGTGATTTCTGGTTTCGGTATGTGGTTAGATAATGGTTGTTGTAATATAAATTTGACATCTAAGCTCATGGTAAGATCATGTTGTGACACAGCATGGTCTACTTGTCATATAAAGGAGTTTTAAAAATGTTTTCCTTCTCTTTAGGTCTGCGGGTCCATGTTGAGACAGTGAGGATGGCTTTCACAGACACAGCCATAATTCTCATCGTCATAGCAGTCCTAGGAACGCTAACCAGATGTCAGGGGAGCCTGGTTAAAGACAACTCTCTGCTGAGATTCACCCATCATTTATATAATGCCAGCATTTATGAGAACTCTGCCCCCAGGACCTATACTGAGAGCCCGGTCCGAATGGGCATCATCCTAACTGATTTCTTCTGGGACATTAAGTACAAGATTGTTTCTGGTGATGATGATGGCCTTTTCAAAGCCGAGGAGATAACCATAGGAGATTTCTGCTTTCTGAGAATCAAAACACGAAGCAGTTACTCAGCTGTGCTAAACAGAGAGGTACGAGACATTTACACTCTCACCGTCGAGGCTACAGAAAGCACCTATGACAACCGAGCTAGAACAAAAGTATCAATCCAAGTGCTTGATACAAATGATCTGAAACCGCTCTTCTACCCTGCCTCTTATCATGTGGTAATCAGAGAAGACACACCGATCAAGTCAAGTCTGGTGGGTGTGAGTGCCACGGATGCTGATATTGGCAGCAACTCAGAGTTTTATTACTCATTCACCACTAGATCCCACCCCTTTGCTGTTGATCCATTCACTGGGACTGTTACACTTATAAAGATGCTTGACACCAGTCAGAGAGACAGGTATGAGCTGACTGTGCTGGCAGAGGACAGGACAAAGAAAATATCTGGCGTGCAGAAGTTTGGAAATGTAGCAAAGGTGGTTGTGACCATTCAAAACGTGACAGAGAACTTTACCCTCATCACACCCACCAGTCCACAAACGGATGACGACAAAATAAGTTTGAACATCAAAATAGAACCCAAGGAGAAGGAGAAAGTGGCATCTTTAAGTATAGTTCAAGGGGATCCTCTGAAGTGCTTTCAGATTGTTCCATCGATGTTGCACGATGGTGGCTTTCAACTGGTCTCAACAAAATGGATCGATTGGTCGCAAAACCCATTTGGACTAAACATTTCCCTTCAAGCCAAAGACGAAAGAAACCCTCCTTTGCTAACACCAATAAAAACTGTGCATATCCCTCCTCCTCCGCAAGCTATACCTTTGACATTTGAACAGGAACTCTATTATGTCACTCTCAGTGAATTTTCTCCACCGAAAACTCATGTAGTTAGAGTATCTGTAGGTTTGGATTTCAAAAATATAACCTACAGCATCAAAGAAAACCTGGATAGCTATAAATTCAAAATTAGCACCCAAACTGGTGTGATTATGACTTCTCAGACTCTTGACTTTGAAAAGCACCACCACTATGAGTTTGACGTCACAGCAAATAATGGGGAAGCGTTTACCCGTGTCGTTGTGGATATTATAGATGAAAACGATAATTCCCCAAGGTTCACATTGCCCTCATACCAGGCTTCTCTGCCTGAAAATGTCCCAATCGGAACAAGCATCTTGGCTGTCTCTGCTATTGATGTGGACAAAGATAATAACGGTTTTGTAACATACTCCATAGCAAACACAGGTCCTGTTCCTTTCAATATAGACCCACTGACTGGTGTGATTTCGACCTCTCAGGAGTTTGACTATGAGCTTATGAAGAGATGGTACCACCTGAGAATCTGGGCCTCTGATAGCGGAAGCCCTTTCAACAGGGTAAGTGAATGCTCTGCGACCATCACCATGACCAACGTCAACGACAACGTTCCAGTGTTTGAGCGGGTGGCATGCAATGCCTCCATACCCCGAGACTTTGCTGTGGGGAAGAGTATTGCAGAGATGTCAGCACTCGATCTGGATGAGCTGCAGCAGATCACATACAGGATAGAGTCTGGGAATGATGATGGACTGTTTGCAATTAACCCTGTTTCTGGCTCTATTAAACTTGCTAAAGCAATTCCCCCAAATTACAAAGGCACAGAAAATCCTTTATATGTACTTAAAATAACAGCAACAGATGGCAAATATAGTGCTTACCCCAACACCATGACTGTGCGCATCACAAGCAACGGCGAAGCCGCCAGCACACATTGCGAGGAGACTGGAATTACAAGGCAGTTGACAGAGAAGCTTATTGAGTCATTTAAACCATCTCTCAATTCCAAAGAAGAGGAGTTCATCTCAGATATTCATATAATTAACCAACACTCTCCAAAGTTTATAACGGGCACACCAAGCTCGATTGACATCAGGGAAGACTTTGCTCTCGATAGATCTGTATTGCAGTTTAATGCCACTGACAATGACTCTGGCTTTAACGGAAAGCTTGTCTATGCAATTTCTAGTGGAAATGAGGATGGATGTTTTACTATTGACACGAATACAGGTGAACTGAAGGTAATCAGTGCTTTGGATAGAGAGAAAAAAGAGTTTTACATTCTCAACATAACCGTGTATGACCTGGGATCTCCACAAACCTCTACGTGGAAGCTTCTTGCCGTTAATATTCTTGATGCAAACGATAATCCGCCATTATTTTCTCAGCCAAGATATGTTGTGAACATCCCAGAAAACACAGAGGTTGACAAAAGCATATTCAAAGTCAATGCAATCGATTTTGACTCTGAAGACAATGGAGCATTTAAATATTCGTTGTTAACCTTCACTGATTTGTTTAAGATTGATGAAGTCACAGGGGTGGTGAAGGTAACTGGGACTTTAGACAGAGAGACGTTTAGTAGATATGTCCTAACAATTGAGGCCAGGGATCAAGCCAAACTGGACCCACAGCTTTTCTCATTTACAGATCTGGTGGTTGTCCTGGAGGACATCAATGACAATCCTCCAAAGTTTGTACCCACAGTCTACAGGATCAAAGTTCCTGAGGATGTTCCTCCAGGCACAGTGCTGTTATGGGTCGAAAGCTTTGATTTAGATCTGGAGAGTGGAGGTCTTATAAGCTACAACCTGAAGAACAGCGAAGCAGGGACTTTTTTCCTGGATACATCCACAGGGTGCTTGACTCTGGAGCGTGAACTGGACTTTGAGAAGCAGCAGTTTTATAATCTAACTGTTCGTGCTGTAGACCACGGAAAGCCCCGGTCTTTATCATCTTCATGCTCCATTGAGGTTGAAGTGTTAGATGTAAACGAAAACCTGAACCGACCCCTCTTCGCCCAGTTCGTGCATAATGCAGCCGTTATGGAGGATGCAACAGTAGGAACCTCAGTATTGACACTAACTGCTGTAGATAACGACCTGGGACAAGATGGCCTAGTCAGATATTACATTCATGATGGCTCAGGGCTTGGCATCTTCACAATTGATGAAGAAACAGGTATGATTGTGATTACAACATGTCTCCGCTGCTTTACCTAAATAGAAAGGTACCTAATGGATATTTCTGGCCTTTTCTATTACAGTACTTGCCTTGAGCATTTTGGGTCAACACTGCATGTACAAACATTTAGAGATCAGTCATAAGGCATTCCAAACATATGTAAAGACAAAATGAGGCATGACTTTCTCCTAAACGTTTAAAGATTTTAGCCATTTGAACATCTTTCACATAAACTATTCTTTTTTGACTACTTTATATTTGGTTTGAGTTTTGCAGTTCTTGTGCACATTGATTTATGAAGTGATTCAGAATTAAAGGATAAAAAACTAAACAGACGTTGAGACTTGTGATGAATGTTTGGTAACAATTTTGATTAATGAATGCATATTTACTTTTAACTAAGAGTTTTCCTTCAATAAACTCATAATTTGTTGCTTGTTAATAGTTACTAAGGTAGATCTGAAAGGGATAGTTCACCTAAAAATGAAAATACTGTGATTAATTACTGACCCTCATGTCGTTCCAAATCTGTAAAACATCTTCATGTTCATCTTCAGAACACAAATTAAGATATTTTTGATAAAATCCAAGAGCTTTCTGACCTTGCATAGACAGCAATGTATCTACCAAGTACAAGGCCCATAAAGGTAGTAAGGAAATTGTTAAATTGGTCCATGTGCCATCAGTGGTTCAACCTTAATTTTTTGAAGCTACATGAATACTTATATGCTAGAAAAATGCATGCTAATAAGCAACTTGTTAATAGTGACAACTGGTCCTGAAATGTTTAGCATTATATGGAGACAAGCACAGATTTATTGTTAAATGTGCAGTATATTGCTGTTGGTATTGGTTAGTGATTCTGGACAATTACATGTTGCAGGTGTTATTCGGACCGCAGGCCTTCTGGATCGTGAAGCCGTGCCACACTATTGGCTGACAGTTTATGCAAAAGATCTGGGCACTGTACCCCTGGTATCCTGGACTGAGGTCTACATTGAAGTTTGGGATATTAATGACAATCCCCCTGAGCTGTCCCAGCCTGTCTACTTTGGCTCAGTGCGAGAGAATTTGCCAAAGGACAAATCTGTGC
Organism: Carassius gibelio; assembly: GCF_023724105.1. Taxonomy (NCBI): domain Eukaryota; kingdom Metazoa; phylum Chordata; class Actinopteri; order Cypriniformes; family Cyprinidae; genus Carassius; species Carassius gibelio. The sequence continues at coordinate 5,589,120 of NC_068384.1, forward strand.
TAAAAGTATCTGCCACGGATATGGACAAGTCCTCTGAGGGGAAACTAGCTTTCCAGATCCTTGATTCTCAGCGTGTATATTTCACCATTGACGCAAAAACAGGTAAGCTCCATACTTCAAATGATTTATCAGGAAAAGTACTTGATCATCAGTTTTGGCTTTTTATAGGAATAATTAAATAGCACAAGTTTTTTAAATGGGGATTCATGATTGATTAAACGTGTCTAAACACATGTTTTATATAAGGGTGGTATGCCTCGTGAAGGGCACAATGAATAGGACCTCTAATTACTGTGAATACTGTGATCAAGTGTGTGTCATTTTATGTCAAGGGTGAGGACAGTTGTTAAGCAAACCCACAGAGCCACACAAACCACAACACCTCTGGCCCTTTTTGCAGCTCAACATAGGTTTTGAACACCAGCTATGAAAATTACATTAACCAGCGTTGCAAGCTCGCACTTGTCTTTACTAAGTCTTGTCTCTTTGTTGTTCCATCTGCCCCACCTTGAGCTAATGCACAAGGATTATAAAGAAGACAGGGGGTTGGGTTATATTATGTGAAGGATCTACTTCACTGAAATGTTCATTTGTAGATCTTGTAGACTAGACAAAAATGTTGAGATGTTTGCATTTCCATTGTTAAAGTACTAGTGGGTTTGGCTGGAAGCTTGGGGTGAAAACTTCTTTCAAAAACCCAACTGGTGTGAAGCATTACTTTTAAGAGATCTCTATGAATATTGTATGCATGTACAATACTGTATAGTCCAGGAGGATCAAGGAGAATGCTAAATGAATATAAAGATCAGGAGATCTGGCTCTTGGGGTGGTGACAGCAACAAATCACACTTCAATGTGGTTTAACCTGCTTCCCTCAGGGCTAAAGGGACTAGAGTTTTCTGGAGGTTTTTGTGTGTGTGTGTGTGTCAGGACAGGAAAAGACAGGACGTCCTGAGATGACTAATCACTAGAAGGAACACTGTGACTAAGCTAACCGCCTTAACAGCTTAGCACCACTAAACCATAGCATTTATCGAATATGAACACTCTCTAGTGAGTATGTAGGCAAGACAAATATTTGACAAATTGTGGGTTGGGAACGGAGTTTACATTATCAAAAGCCAAATGAAGGGAGATTAAGACATGAGAATAGAGACAAAAATGGTTGCTTTGTAATATTTTGAAAGCTAAAAGTGCTAAAGACGTGTTTTTAATCCATGCATTTGCCCATTGTCCCATGCACGGTAGGGACATCTTTCCACAGGTGGGCATTAATGCCAAAACCACACTTTCAGGATTACTTGCCTAGATACAGGCTTTCATAAAAGCTCAGCAGGGTTTGTTTTGAGCGCTGCACAAGTAGATAGACACAGTGGGTCCCTGCCAGCCCTCGTCTACTGAGACGACACTCCTAAGTGTTTATTGCAGTGGTAGTAAACCAGTATCACTGGTGCAATTTGGCCACTTTAGCCTAAAATCAGCTGTTGAGTAGTGGAGCACACTTAACCAAGCTTAACACCCAGTTTCTGTCTGAAAACCTCTAATTCACAACGCTTCTTAACTGCAGTGGCTCTTAAGCTGTGGCTCATTTTTTGTCAGTTTCTTGGCAACTGGGAAGTCTGGTCTTTTGGTCTACGTCAGCGATGGCTAAATCCTCACTGACACGGACATGAATAATAACCGTTGTTCCCACGGCTTGTATACCAGAGGTTGACCTAGTATAAACAGTGGAACAAAACAAATAAAGCTTGAAAAACAAAGCTGTGGGAAGGGAAAGTAAAACGGGCAGCTTGGGGTGAACGAACAGGTGTGCCATCCATCTGAAGCTGGTGGCATTGATCAGCCTGTCTGTTCTTCCTCTATGTTTGTTTAGGTGTGATCAGCACCCTTGCTCCCCTGGACCGGGAGCAAAAAGCAGAGCATATCATTGAGGTAGGTTCACTTTCTTCCTTCTGTTTACTAGGTCATGAACCTCAGGCCTGAGCCTTTCTCTGGCTGATTCCTGAGAACATGCTACTGTTTGTATTTCCAGTGTATTGTTATATATCACAGTCTTAAAGGGATGGTTAACCAAGCCACACACTGTGTAACACATAAAGAAGACATTTTGAGGAATCTTCAGGTGCGTCTTTACCATGCAACAATTCAGTGTCCATGAGCCCCAAAAGGACAAAAAAAGCATGATAAATGCATGTATGACTTATTTTAAGTCTTCTGAAGCCAAGCCAAGTTTTGAGCCCTGAACAGACAGAAATGTAAAATGATTCACTCATAATCATCTCCTCTAGTGTGCTCTTAACTTCAGAACAATTGTCACAGAATCATTGAGTCACTGTTGAATCAGAGAACCGGATCTGTCCGATCTGTGAATGAATCACTCTTGTGAGCCAGTTCCTTTGAACAAACTGGTTGATCTGGTTCACAAATCTTGCATGATCAATTTGAATCATTTGATATGTTGTTGAATAGAAAAGACATGCAAGATTCACTCCAAATGTTGTCCTATAAAAAGTAACAGCATTTAATTTTGAATGAAGGACAGTACGTGAAGCACAAAGGAGTAAAACAGTTAATAATTTAAGGCGTGATTTAGAATATATGTATTTTTTTCACCCCTAAATAAAGGCAAATTTAATTTTCGATGAGAATTCACATTTAAATCACATAGTGAATACACTTCATTTTAAAACAGTTATAGTCTCAGGAAGTATTTATAAAGGGCTATTTAAATAACAAAGAATATTGCAGTTGAAATACATTATATATATATATAATTGTGTATTGTTTTTAATATTTATTTAATGTTTAGTTAAGATTTAGTTTATTGAACCTAAGAGCCAGTTTGATTAGTTTCTTTTTTGTGTTTGATTAATTACTGTGTCTCACAGTGTTACCTACAAAGTGTTACAAAGTGTTACATGCTCTGAGCAACAGCTGTTTATTTAAAGACAAATGTGGTTTTTCTTTGTGCACATGATGTTTCCCTCACCTGCTGTTGTTTAGGTCATGGTATCAGATGAAGGGGACCCTCCATTGAGCTCCACTGCAACTGTAGTCATTGAAGTCCTGGATGAGAATGATAACAGCCCTCAGTTCAGCCATAAGCTTTTCCAGGTTAAACTCCCTGAGCTGCAGAGCACGGCTGAGCCTCAGGAGATCTACAGGATGGTGGCCCGTGATGACGATGTGGGGCCCAACGGCATGATCACGTACAGTCTGGAAGACAACAGTGAGGATCGCTTTGATATTCATCCTGAGACCGGGGTGGTGACAGCTAGAGGAGAGTTTGTTCGGGGCAACTACAGTATTCTGACGGTACGGATACAAACTAGGACTGTGAACTTTTAGACTGACAGGGAGTCTGTGTGATTTACAATGCTAGAGTTTGGTTCAGAACAACCATTTGAATCAGGATTTTTAAAAGTTCTTTGAATGCTTCCAGTAATTTATGAGAAAATAAGTATTTTGGTCGTGTCATATTGTTTTTTACTCTTCTGAATCACCATACTATTGCAGATTTGGGGTAAAAAAAAAAATCTGGTGTAATTTTTTAACTCTAGGTCATACGTTTGGAATAATTGAGATTTAGCTCTCTGTTGCTCACTAATGCAGCATTTATTTGATCAAAACACAGTGAAACCGTAATAAGATGAACTATTATTACAATTTAAATGAACTGATTTTCTATTTAAATATATTTTATATCATTGTTTGTTTCTGTGATGACAAAACTGAATTTTCAGCATCATTACTCCTGTCTTCAGTGTCACAGAATCTTTCAGAAATTGTTTTGCATAATGGTTTCCACAAGTTGCTTATAATAAGAAATGATTCTTGAGCAGCACATCAGCATATTAGAATGATGATGCTGGACTTTCAGCTTTACTGTCATAAGTTAAAATTAGATGTTAAAATAGATTCAAAAACACTTATTTTAAATTGTAATAATATTTCACAATATTACTGTGCTTGGAGTATTTTTAATACCAAATAAATAGCATGGTAAGCATAAAAGTTCAAAAACATTAAAAACCTTAATTATTCCAAACTTTTTACCAGCAGTGCAAATGATTCACGATTCAAAAGCCTTATTAAAAAAATTATGCATATGAATCTGCAGTGATTTTAAGCATCGTTATAATGCTACTAAAACACTCAACAAGCTTAAACAAAATATATAATGATATATTGCATAAAATATTGATAAATAAGTACAAAAAAATCCACTTTTTCGCCTATAATTTTCTCCTTCACTCTCCTAGATTCAAGCAACAGACCATGGCCACCCTCCAAGAATGTCTAAGGCCCGTCTGCATGTTGAATGGCTGCCCCAACCTGAGCCCAGCTCCGATGTGTTGGCTTTTGATGAGCCCCCCTTCAACTATGTGGTGATGGAGACAGATCCTGTCACTGACATGGTGGGAATCATCCGAACCGAGATCCCGAAGAACCTACTCTTGTTTGACATCATCGGTAAGCACCTCTCTATCATTTACCATTACAATAAATAAACAAGATCTTTCTTACCCCACTGTCAAATGGTTTTGTCGTAAATTTAAGCATAAATATAACAACATTTAGCAAGGTTTATGTTGAAAACAAAGAGTGGGGAAAAATGCCTCAGAAAACTCTTACAAATTAATTTTAGGATCTGACAATATTTGGCAGAGATGCTATTTGAAAATCTGGAATATGAGAGGGCAAAAAATTCTAAATATTGAAAAAAATCGCCTTTAAATTTGTACAAATGAATTCTTAACAATGCATATTGCTAATCAAAAATTAAGTTTTGATATATTCACGGTAGGAAGTTTACAAAATATCTTCATGGAACATGATCGTCACTTAATATCCTAATGATTTTTGGCGTAACACTTTAGTATAGGGTCCAATTCACACTAATAACTAGTTGCTTATTAGCATGTCTATTATTAACATATTGGCTGTTTATTAGTGCTTATAAAGTACATATAATGCATGACATCCATAATCCTACCCAATACCCTAAACTTAACAACTACCTTATAAACTATTAATAAGCAGCAAATAAGGAGTTAATTGTGGCAAAAGTCATAGTTAATGGTTAGTTAATAGTGAGAATTGGACCCTAAAATAAAGTGTGACCAGAAAAGAATATAATTTTGACCCATTCAATGTTTTTTTTTTTTTTTTTTTGGCTATTGCGAAAAATATACCCCAGCGACTTAAGACTGGTTTTGTGGTGCAGGGTCACAAATAGCTATGCAAAAGAAAGAAAAACTTAATTTTATCAGAGTACAACAGTTAAGAAGGCCTGTAATGGTACAGTACCGCATGTAGGGGGTCTAGTGTCACTGTGATGCTGTAGCGTCCCTGTCTGTGATGAGATCTGTTCCAGGAGGCTGATCTTAGCAGTGACACATTTCTTCAGATGACAAGCCAGAGCACCAGAGGAGCTGTCTTCCTCACAGCTCTGCCATCAGTCTCTCTGTGGCCGTGCAAGCAGCACATATATCGCCTGCAGTTAAGGGCTGAACCTGACCTTCACTGTGCTCCCGCATTCTTACCTTCAGCCCTGCAGACTCACTCCGAGAGAAATGAGCTTCAGTGGAAATAAATCCCAAGCATTTGTAGTAGAAAGGGAAAATGAATCACATGGAAGAAAGTTTCACCTGTTGGCTATAGATCTTGTTTTATCTCAGCATGGTTCTGATATTATGACAGTGAGGCCCGCGTTTCATCATTCCTTATCTTACTCTTAGATATGAACATATTATATTTTAACCAGCAGACTTTGGTCAATCTGATTAAAAATACTCTTTGATATGGGAACCAGTGTCATGCATTTCAGATGCTCTTAGAAATAAAGGTGCTTCAAAATGTTCTTCACAGCGATGCCATAAAATAACCGTTTTTGGTTCCACAAAGAACCATTCAGTCAAAGGTTCTTTAAAGAACCATCTCTTTCTTACCTTTTTATAATCTGAAGAACCTGATTTCGCCACAAAGAACATTTTGTGAAACAGAAATGTTCTTCAGATGTTAAAGGTTCTTTATGGAACCATTTGGACAAAAAGGCTCTTCTATGGCATCGTGAAGCACCTTCATTTTTAAGAGTGTAACTTGCACGTTGCTTTGAATTGTCATAAGGTTATTAGGGCTCAAGCCTGGAGGGCGAGAGCCCTATTGTTTTCCTTAGGATTATTTGTTATTATTATTATTTATTATTATTATTTTTCTTCAAGGTTTCGGGGGCTTTTGGGGCCCTTAACATGCTTAAAAAGTCTTGAAAATTGGCACACACATTGGAACCTGCGGCCATTAGGGCCGGGCAGAGACTGATACACGGGCGTGGCACAGGGGCTCTACAGCGCCCCCTGGAATATGGAGGGCCATATATCATACATACTTGCACGTAGACGTACGAAACTCGGTACACATATAGAACTCATCAATACAAACAACTTTCGTATTGCATATCATAGGCTCCGCCCAACAGGAAGTTGGCTATTTGGGGTTTATTATTCATATTTGTCATCAAAGTTGTGGGGGCTTTTGGGGTCCTTAACATACTCAAAAACTCTTGAAAGTTTGCGCACACTTTGGAATCTGTGGCCTTTAGGAGCCTGCAGAGGCTGGGACACGGGCATGGCACAGGGGCTCTACAGCGCCCCCTGGAACACAGTCATAAATGTTGATGTATAGCTCACACATACTTGCACGTATTAATATGAAACTCAGTACACATATAGATCTCATTGTGCCGAACAACTTGCGTATTGCATGTCATAGGCTCCGCCCAACAGGAAGTCAGCTATTTAGAGTTATGTAAAAAGCGCATGCTCTGGAATTTGAAATACTTGTCATAGGTTTTTTTCTCGATTGCCGCCAAACTCGGTCAACATGATCTCAAGACACTGGGGATGAAAAATTGCCAGGGGATTTTTGATATCTCAAACGGTTTGCTCGTGGCGAGGCGTTGAAATTATGGCGAGAAATGAGAAACAGGAAGTGTCTAATACCATCCACATACATTTCCTGATTTTAATCAAACTTCATCAGATTATTCTTTGTATGATGTCGATCGCATATATGTGACTATTAGGAGTCAAAGTTATAGCGCCACCAACTGGCAGCAGGAAGTGTGTCATTTTCAAAATGCTTTGTATTCAGCATCTTATTTTTACTCGATTTGCTTCAAACTTCATCAGAATAATGTTAAAACACAGCCTATATTAATCTGCTAGGGGGATATTGATATCTAAAAATATTGTTGCCGTGGCAACATGTCAAACTTGAATACTTCTCAGGTGATTTTAAGGCATATAACATACTTAGAATTTCATGAAATTCAGAACACATATCAGTATTTATGATAACTAGACACTGGCAAAAGTTCATAAGAGGGCGTGGAAGAGGCACTCTATAGCGCCACCTTTTGTCAAAAGTGGGGGGGTTAGTTTCAGCTACAGACACCAAACTTGGTACAAAAATTTTTCTTATCAAGACGAACAACTTTCTAATTCACAGTCATCAGCTACGATCAACAGGAAGTCAGCTATTTTGATTTGAATGTGGATTTTTTTTTACATTTAGCTGTGAATTAATGCATACTGCTCAGAGGAGAGTAACACTATACACACCAAACTTTGTCTACATGATGCCAAAACATTTTAAACAACTTAAATTGCCAAAGGATTTTGGATAGCTTGAACGGTTTTGTCGTGGTGATTTTTTTAAATGACAGTAAAAATGGAATTATTAATTGTCCTGCATTTTTAAATTCCAAACACTTCAAAACCTTTTTTCATACAGAAAAAAAGTCATTCTGAGTAAATATGGATAGTTTCACGACTTTACAACACTGTATGGATAACAGAAAATTAAAAAACTGTCAGACATCTCATCTCACTCTGTCCATCTGTTTGAGTATTATGTGCTGAGACTTACATTGTCTGAGAGAAAATGCGCCCCTACAGGTGCAATTCCTGAAAGGGAAATTCGACTGAAAGGGAGGAGACTCTCTTTTAGTTTCATTTTTAAATCGGTTAAAATACAAATAAATACTTGGATTTAATTCACACTGACAAGCTAAACCAACATATATGATTATTACCAGGTCAGGGCTCATTAATAATTGATGTGTGATCAGTGATACGTGAGAAACACGAGAGATGAATCACCGCTCTGAGCAGGAGCGTATGGAATGATGAGCTCAGAAAAAACGAGTTTATTCTTGTTTTATAGCTTTTAAAATTAAAATATTAAAGCGATATTACACAATTCACCAATTAGAACACACCAGGAGCTAAATTCAGATGTTTTTGAACTTTTTGTGTGGAAATGAAATATTCGCGGCTGCCAATCTGAAATCACTGCCTCCGATCAGCGCGCACAGTGTCACAAGTTCAAAACAAACGAATTTATTCTTGTTTAAGAGCTTTTTCAAATAAAATATTGTCATAAATGCACACAATACACCCATTATAACACAACACGAGCTAAATGCAGGTGTTTGTGACCCGTTTAAGTGCGCAAGACTATTTGAAAGCGTGACTGGCAGAATAACATGTATCTCTCGAGCTGCAGGATTCTGGCTTTCGTCGTAAGAACGAACACATCACGGACAAGATTATTTCAAAACACATAATAGCTTGGCTAATATAAATGAAAACAGCCACGTGAACATAAACTGTTGAGAATTAAATCTGAAGTGGATCTACTGGATTTTAATATTAAGTGACCGCATATACCAGCTGCTTCTGTCTTCAATTTTAATCTATATAAAAAATTAAACTCATTCATCTTGGCGGCTTTTTTAATGTGTGTACGTATTTATTTATTATTTTGCTCTAACAAGAATTAATCTATATTTAATTAAATCAATTACATTTTATTTTACATTTGATTTGTCCATTTCTGCATCTAAACGCCTAAAAACCTAAAACATGCTCTATTATACTATTGTTAGCAATTTCTTTATCGTCCAATTTATCTGGTGTACACACTTTTATTTTCATAATAAACTTGTTTCTTAGATTATACACAGTTACAGTGGTCTATTATAAATATTGACAGGTTTTATTCAAGCTGTTTAGAATGATTGCAGTAGGCTAATTTGTTTTTATGTACATCCCAAAACATAAATTAAATAAATAAAAAACATTGGAAAACAATAAATGTTGTACTTTTTTATACATTTTGTATAATTTCATAGTTTATGCATTATAGTTATAAAAACAAATAAATTTAGCCACTCACATAGAAATCTTAGGCCTTATCCTTTTCTGACAGTTTTAGGTTTTTTTTAAAAATCCTAAAAAACCTTATTTGTGCTGCAGATAATAATTTCAAACTCATTTGATACTGACCTCTGACATCCTGTGACATGATATTTATTTGAATTTACATAATCTCATGGATGCAACAGTAAATCTGATCAGCTCACAGATCAAGACTAAGCTGTAATGCAAGCAGAACTTTCACAAATGCTTTTAGGTCAATAAAATCATTACAAAACACTTACAAATCATTTAAGGATTTGATAACACTGTAAAATAATGTCTAATTTGTCAACATTAGCAAATGCATTAATAACACTTTATAATAACTGCACTCATTAGTAAATAGTCAGTTCATGCTTTATAAAGCCTTGTCCCAATATTAATAGTCAGTAGTAAGCAGTTTATAAATACAGCTATAAATAGCTTGTTCTTGGTTTATAAGCACATTTATTAAAAAGGAGAGTAAAGGGTCAGTTATCTTCCTATGAAAAATAAAAAAAATAAAATAAATAAACAACAACACAGATTAATACAGAACTCAGAAATGTTATTGTGGATTTATGATAAACTCAGCCTGTAAATGAATTCATTCTCCTCCAAGAAGACACAAGTAGTTCACACCAAACTGTTTTAACATGAAGCCATATACTGAAGATGTTAAATTGCGAATGGGTTTAAGATACCTTAAATGGTGTGGCCATAGTGATTTATTAAAGTAACATAAAAAAATACAATAGTTATTTTACTATATCTTTAAAATTTTTAATTACAACTCTTCATAATTTTTTATATACGTAGAAGTCATCATTTGAAGGAAGCACAGTAAGTTTCATAGCTTTATCATTTTCAAGAGCCAGCATAAAAATAAACTATCATAACATATAAATCAAGCTTGCAATTCTTAGTACCAATAATGGCCACCAGATGGTGCTATAGGATTACTTTTGAATAATTATTGTAGAAACAAGTATGATTTAAATCATTTATAGAAATCTTTCAAAGAAAAATAATATGTATTTTATGTATTTTACTGATAAAATGACCCTCATTTAATTAGAATAACAAGCTGAAGTATTGTGAACCGTATATTAAGAATAATTCTTTATAGGCTTTATGGACAGATACGTTTTGAGTGACTCTTGAAGGTTCAGCACCACATCCTCTTTTACCACTGTTTAAAGAATTTATCTTACAGAACAGGTGCGAATTAATTTTGAATAGCTTGAATGGTTTTGTCATGGTGATTTTTTTGAAATAGCAGTAAAAAAGTAACCAGTAAATGTCTTTTATTTTTTTTAAGTGCAGCTTCTAAACACTTCAAAAAATATACACATAGAAGACACGTCATTCTGAGGAAATATGCATAGTTTCATGACTATACAACACTATATGGATGATAGAAAATTAAAAAACTATCATACATCTGATGTCACTCTGTCCCTCTGTCACTGTGGGTAATGTGTGTGTGTGTGTGTGTGTTAAGTGAATTAGGTGTGAAACTATCAGGGAGCATTTAGTCTCCAGTGCCAACATTTTACAGAACTGCCACTTTCCTGGAGTCTCAGAATTACAATGTGTCAGGTTCTGAGAAATCAAAGATTCCAAAAAATGATTTAATTAGAATACCATGAAGTATTGTGAAATGCTATATATTAAGACTTTATATATATGCTTTATGAACAGATTAGAGTGACTCGTGAAGGACCAGCACCACCTCCTCTTGTCCGATAGTTTGAGGAATATATCTTCCAGAATCCGGGATTAAGATTTAGGAGCTCATTTTTATTCCACCTCCTTTCCTGAAAGTCTGTCTTGCAAAATTGACTAAAAATTAATCTTCACATTAATTCCTAATTATTTTGCAATTATTTTTGTCAGTTCTTCTTGACCTGTTTTTTTTTTTTCTTCTTCTTTTCTGACCTCATGACCCAGTCAGCATTTTTGTACAATGGTCAAGTCTTAACTTATCCATTTCTGCATTGCATGTGTGTTTGATATTTCTCATGGGTATTTCATAATTTTCGACTTTGAGTTAAAACAGTTTGAGTTAAAACTCTTTTTTAGCGCATTTCATTTGTAAAAGAAAACATGCCTAATGATTCTGCACACATGAATATAAGGAGTTTTTCTCTTCCAGCTTTCCTGGACTATTGTATAGCACTCATAAATGATTAAATAAAAAATAATGGTAGTTATTAAGATTGATATGGTTTGGAATTGGTAAAATGTGCTTGGAAAAAAATCACAATAAAACAATGTTTTAATGTTTAAGTTTGGAATATTAACTGACATGAATGAATGCTATATAAATATTATTCATGTTAACATAATGTTTATAAATGAAATCTTATCGTAAAGTGTTACTAAATATATATATATATATATATATATATATATATTGTTCTGTGAATGTGATTTTAAAGTCTAGATGATTCGGATTAACCCTTTAACTGCCATATCCTTTAAAACCTCACTGCCAGAGGGATATTGTGAATGCATGTGCCCGCTGGGCACAGTTTACCTGATGCCACCGGGGTGGCGATGGCATTGGTGGCTTGAGCCCGCCATCGCTGCTTGCAGCTATATTTCACCTTTAAAATCTGATTTTTAATTTGATTTTGTAAAATACAGGTCTGTAAACCCTACACCTGTTTAATTTGGAGGACATAAATAAATAATTCCATAAATAAATAAGATACTGTAATAAGTTATGGATTATTACTTTGCATGTTTGAATTAGCAGTGCATAGTTGATTTGTTAACTGAAACATTAAATATTCTATAATGTCTTTATGATGGACCTAAAAGGATAATGTATATTAAAAGCATTAATTTACATAGCAGGAAAAATATTCATATTTGATGAGAATATAAGGTCTGAATCTTGTGCAGTGTTGGTTAGAAGTTGCATGATTGCATAAAATCATCTCTAGTGTGCTTTACTTTAAACATAACCCTGACTTTTCATCATTTAGTTTGAAGGCTTTGTTTCACTGTAGCAGCTTTTTCAACCCTTGAGAAGTCAATTATGTATTAATTAAAAAAATAATAATAATCAGACATTTCTTCAGAATATATCTCAACCAAGGCCAGTATTAGATATGGTTGATCTTCAGGAAAGAGATAAATCCAGTTGAGGATTGCTTTGTAAAGTTTGCAAATAAACATAAATCAGGACCAGAAGGCCTTCAATAGGTGGATTTTTTAATAAACACCATCTGTTAAAGCAAGCATGAATTTACCCCCACTGAGTAAGACGTCTGGTCTTTTTATACATGTGCCAAATGTTTTCCCTCAAACAATAGAGCTGATCTGAAGTGTCACAGGAGTGCCCTTGCTTCATGTCATTATTGTACCAGGATGGGCATAACAGCACAGTCTCATTTGAGCTTTAGAGAGCAATTGTGTGATTGTTCCCATATTTTGAAATGTGAAATCTACCGTATGCTAGTGCTTTTCATCAAGCCTTTTTTTTTCGAAGATTGTACCTTTATTATAATTCACCTTAATCATACTGTCACAACACTTCATGTTACTCACTTGGCCCTAAAGTAATCCACACAGGTTCACCCACAAAGGTTCACTCGGGTGTTGATGGTAAACCATCAGATGTGTGAAACATGTTATTCTAGCCTAGTGGTTTTCTAACTTGGCAGATTTTGCTTTGGACATTGAGTGTTGACCCAAAATTGCACAAAAACAACAGTTCTCTTCAAATCAAACATTATAATGGATTTATCTTCAAAATATGAATATAATATTGATATGAATAAATATTAATCTTAGTTGTCAGATATTCTCACAATGGCTCAAAGCATGTATACAAACCTAAGTGAAGCTTTGTGGTTACATACATTTATAATGAAAAGCACTAGTCTGTATACAAACATTGCAATAAGTTATTATTTGTATGCTGTAATTATGTAATATCAAAATGCATACATTTAAATATTATTTTTGAAATATTAGCACATAAACAATGGTTAAATGACCAGCTAGAGAAGCGAAAAAGAAATATACAAGTTTGATTGGATGGATGCCCTTTAATGAATAAAATATGCAGGAATGTTTTTTCCTTCCTTTTAAAGTTGACCAGCCTTTTCTGTGCTTACATTTATGTGGTTAGTTCAGAAAAAACAGTAGGTTGAGAACCACTGATCTAAACAATAGGTAATTTTGTATCTCAGGTGGTGATGAAAAGCAGGACTTCTACATTGAGAAGAACACAGGGAGCATTGTGAAAGCTAGACGTCTGGATGCCGGCAGAAAATCTCATTACAACTTAACAGTCAGAGTCACAGATGGATCTCAGGCCATAACCACTCAGGTATGAGCACACATGCCAAATCCATCACACGTTGAGTGCCAAGTCAATAAATTCATAGCTTGCACCTCTGCAAATAGAATGTAAGATGAAAAACTTACCATTGTCATCAGGTCAGCATTTTAATATGTCTCACTTTAAGCCAATGGACAGCTGAGAGATAGTGGTTTGTCTTTCTTTCCTTAGGCCTACATTCAAGTAGTGGATATAAATGAGCATCGGCCCATGTTCTTGAAGAGCCTCTATGAGGTGAGCGTGCCAGAGGATACATCTCCATGGAAGGAGATCCTTCACATCAGTGCCCACGATGCAGATGCCAACAGTGGACTCTATTACTCCATCCACAGCAGCCTTAACCCAGACAGCCTCAAGTACTTTCACCTGGATCAAAGGAGCGGTGTGCTTGTCATGAAAGAGGAGCTAGACTACGAGACCATCTCCACTCATACTCTGATCGTGATGGTAAAGAGACACTTGACTTGACTCAACTAGACTCTCATCTCAAAGTCTTATGGAAATAGTAGCCAGTGCAATCTGTGACAATTAAGTACAAGCTTTGATTGAATGGACGTGAAAACATTTGGTTATTTTTCTTGTTAAATCATACTTGAGTTCAGAATCTCGGGTCCCACACTTAATGAAATAGATAGGGTCAGAGCACAGGGAAGACCATAGATTTACATTCCTGAAAAAGTCCTGACCTCAATTAAGTACCTAAAAAGGAAAAAGAACAATCCGTGGTCAAAGGTTATCTTCCTGGCTTCCGTTCCACACATTCACTGACCCATGATCTTTATCATTCCAGGTGCGAGATGAGAAGATCCCAATAAAAAAGAACTTTGTGAAGGTTGTTGTGCATGTAGAAGACTGTAATGACCACAACCCATCGTTTCTGTTTGCTCATTATGAGGGAACCATAAGTAATCTTGCACTCACTGGCACTGAAGTGCTAAGAGTCAAAGCCCTGGATAAGGACACAGGGAGCAATGCAGAGATTGTTTATTCCTTTCACTCTGGTAAGACATTTGCCTGGAGCACTGCTACCTTTGCTTTTAAGCAACTTTTCTTAAGCAGTCATTGAAAGTATAAATATACTGTAAGTTAACGAAGTCTTGCCTTAAAGCTTAATTTTAATGTAGGATTTATAAAAACTCTTGGGTGGCAATTAAAAATGGTAATCGTATTTAATCTGGTTTTGACATTTGACACAAAATTTACGTAAACTATCTCTTTTTCATCTAGGGGGGAATGTAGATGGTGCTTTTGAAATCGACCAGGATACAGGAAGCATTCGTGTGTCTGATCCATTAGACAAACTTCCGCAGGAGCAGTATCACCTCACAGTAAAAGCCACAGATCAGGGCTTTCCCCAGCGCAGTGCCCTTTGCCCTGTTACCATCACCGTAAAGCTGTCTGAATTCACACCACCCAGGTTCTCCTCCGAAGAATACATCACTGAGATAAGTGAGGCCGCTCCTGCTGGCTCCCCTGCACTGTCTGTCTCCGCCAGCTGCCCGTCTTCAGTGCTGTACAGGATCACTGACGGCGACCCCAATGGGACGTTCAACATCAACATAAACTCTGGACACTTGTCTGTCCGAAACACACTGGATTTTGAGCAAGACTCCTCCTACCGTCTGACAATAAGAGCTACAAATACTGCGGGCGTCTCATCTTATGCAGTGGTTTACCTTTATGTAATAGATGAAAATGACAACGCCCCTGTTTTCCATCAGGATACTTATTATGGGCAGATCAGTGAGTCTGCACCTATCAACAGCATGGTAACAGGGGAGAACAACACCCCGTTAGTAATTAAGGCATCAGATGCAGACAAAGACACAAACGCTCTTCTGATCTTCCAAATCCTTGAACCTGCTGCTCAGAAGGTGTTTAAAATAGATCCAAGCATGGGTACCATCTCCTTAAAGTCTATGATTGACTTTGAGGCAACACCTGAATTTGTCTTCACAGTTCAGGTGTGGGATTCTGGTGAGCCATCGCTAAGTGCATCCAAACCATGCAGAGTAAACATTCGTGTGCTGGACATTAATGATTGTCCTCCAAAATTTGCTTTACCTGTATATGAAACTGTCCTCACCTTACCGGTTTTTGAAGACTTGAATGTAATCCAGGTGACAGCTCACGATGCAGATTCAGAAGTGGCCTACATGATTTCGGAGAGCACTAATAAGAATGCTTTTAAAATAGACCAGTCTACTGGAATCATCTCTGTAAATGATTCGTCTGAACTGCAGTCCCATAGTGAGTTAAAGATCACAGCCTCAGATGGGTTATATAAAGACACTACCATAGTGAAATTCAATATCACCAATGCAACAAAGACTAGTCTGAAGTTCGAGGACAGGATGCATGTGGCCACTGTTCTGGAGAACAATACTTCTATAAAAATTTTAGCCGTTCTGAAAGCAACAGGTAGCTACCTGAATGAGCCCTTGCAGTACACTGTCTTGAACCCAAATGGGAAGTTTGCAGTGGTTCCATCGTCTGGAGTCCTGCGGAACACCGGTGTTCCATTTGACCGGGAGGAACGGGATAAGTATGATGTTGCTGTGGAGGTCCGAGACATGAGGCATCCACCACGTGTGGATATCACTCATGTTAAGGTCTATATAGATGATATCAATGACAATGCCCCAGAAATATCCAATTTGCCTCATTCGCTGATGATATCGGATGAAATTGAACCAGGGGATGTTCTCTTTCAAGTGCTAGCGACTGACAATGACTCCGGTGAGAATGGATCTATACTTTTTGCACTGGAGGACGATTTTGGCCTCTTCAGAATCGACCGTTATCTTGGAGATGTGTCACTACTAAGACCTTTAGATTTTGAGTCTGTGAATAAATATGTTCTCACTGTACTGGCATCAGATGAGGGTGAGCCGAGTCTGTCAGCAGCTGGGACCCTATACGTCCAAGTGCAAAATCGTTCTCATCCGATATTTCAAAGCTTATACTACCCATTGAAATTACCTGAGAATATAAAGCCATTTACAACAATCTTGCATGTTCAAGCAAGAAATCCTGAAGGATACCGCCTTATCTACAATCTAGAGGAAGACAATGCCTCAAGTTTTTTTAACATTGATTTCAAAACAGGTGTCTTAAGTGTCACTGATTTCCTAGACTTTGAGACTCAAACAAAGCATATTTTGACTGTTCGTGCCACGGATTCGGTGACTGGTACCTTTGCCGAAGCCAAAGTAGAGATTGATGTGGAAGATATAAACGACAATGCCCCTGTCTTTCAGAGTCTGTCTTATGTTACAGATATGTCTGAAGGCCTTCCTATAGGCACATCTGTTTTACAAGTCTCGGCTGTTGACAATGATTCAGGCAGGAATTCAGATATAACTTACCAGTTGGTTGAAAAAGAAAATGAATTTTTTGAAATTGACCCACTTAGAGGGACTTTGGTGACATCGCAAGTATTGGACTATGAAACCTCGCAACAGTTCACTCTGAAAGTTAAAGCCACAGATAAAGGCACACCACCTCTCAGCGGTGAGGCTCAAGTCATCGTGAACATCATAGATGTCAATGATAACCCTCCAGATTTTAACGAGCCGTCTTATCGGGCCTCTCTTGATGAAAAAGCCACTTGTGGCCACATCGTTATCAAAGTTCAGGCTTTTGACCCCGATAGTAAGGATGACCTCCAATATAAGATCCTGTCAGGCAATGAAGGGAGGTATTTCTCTATTAATGAATCATCCGGACTTATCTCGTTCTCAAATGTGTGCAAGAGAAACCTGGATCCATTTTATAACCTCACCGTTGCAGTTTCCGATGGTGTGTTTCAGAAGACTGCCCCTGTTAACATTGACATGACAAACGGCAACAAGCACAGCCCCTATTTTAGCCAGAACATTTACGAGGCCGATCTGGCAGAGAATGCAGAAGTGGGAACTCGTGTGATCCGACTGGCTGCTATTGACCCGGACGATGGTCCATACGGGAGTGTCGATTACACCATCATAAACAAGCTTGCTGATGAGAAGTTCTATATCGGCGAAGACGGACAAATTGTGACTTCTCAGTCTTTGGACAGGGAAAATCCATCGCAACGAGTGATTGCAATTAAGGTCATGGCTAAGGACGGTGGAGGAAGAGTGGGGTTTTGCACTGTAAAGATTATTCTAACAGATGAGAATGACAATGCCCCTCAGTTTAAAGCCTCGGAGTATCAGGTTTCCATTCAATCCACAGTGAACAAAGGCTCACCGGTTATACAGATAATGGCTTATGATGCAGATGAAGGCAAAAATGCTGATGTAACTTACACAGTAGAAGAAACGGAAGAGGTTACGGAAGATATTATTGAGGTCAACCCTTTTACCGGAGTGGTCAGTATCAAAGAGAGTCTTGTTGGTTTGGAGAATAAAATTTTCAGCTTCAAAGTTAAGGCTCGAGATGGAGGCATACCCTTTTACAACTCCTCTGTGCCAGTACAGGTCAAGGTGGTCCCACCGGAGGTCACTTTACCCCAGTTTACAGAGCCACTGTACTCGTTCTCAGCATCTGAGGACCTCCCTATCGGATATGAGATAGGCACAGTCAAGGCTGACACTGACATGCCACTGATATACAGTTTGGTAAATGGCAACACTATAGACAGCAACAAAGAAAATGTTTTTGTTGTTGACAAAGAAAGTGGAACTCTTGTAATGCAGAAGAACATTGACCATGAAAAAACCAAGACGTACAAGATTGATGTGATCGCTCAAGGAAATCACAATGGCACCGATGTAGCATCTCTTGTATCTGTTCTCATAGAGGTTCAGGATGTTAATGACAATCAACCTGTGTTTGAGGCTGACCCCTATGAGGCCTTCCTGGCTGAGAATTTGCCCCCTGGCACCACGGTCATTCAAGTGACAGCTAATGATGCAGATACAAACGTCAATGGAGAAGTCTCATATACGCTTGAACCGGACTCAGACGACATTGGTGACATGTTTGCCATTGATTCACAAACTGGCTGGATTACTACCTTAAAGAGGGCTGATTCTGAGACCAAACAGCTTTATAGATTCTATGTTGTGGCCACTGATCATGGTGACACTGTCAAACTATCCTCTTCAGTACTGGTTGAGGTTACTATCACAGATGAAAATGATAACCCACCTCAGTTCACAGAGGAACTGTACCAAGGGTCCATCCTTGAAAACAGCAGGCCTGGAGAAACCATTGTCACTCTGACGACTGCTGATAAAGATGTGTCTGAAGAAAATAGAGAGATTGTATGTTATATAACAGGTATGCAAAGTCACTTGTGTTGTTAAATAATGGCTCATTGTCGGCAGAGATGACAGTTGTCTGTTACTAGGTTTAAATCATTATTCATGAAACTGATTTCTAAAAGAGCTTTTGGCTGTACAATTCAGATTTTACATTTTGCTTCATCTCTGACCGTTGTATAAACATTTTTTGCATGGGTGAAGTGATGTATTTTGGTTTTAAACAAATACTGTTGGTGTTTTCATCTCTGAAGATGGAGACCCATTGGGACAATTCTCAGTCACGGCAGTAGGGGAGGAGTGGACAGTGATTTCCAAAAGTCCTCTTGACAGAGAAGACAAAGACAAATATACTCTTAAGATAATGGCCACAGATGGAAGGTTTCAAACATCTGCTAATGTGGAGGTCCATGTTCTTGACCTTAATGACAACAGCCCTTTGTGTGAGCAAGTAAGTCAGATATTCTCCAGAAGATATATGTGTGTTTCTTCAACTGTGGGCAGTTTTGTCCCTTTAGACATGTAGAGAACAAATGCAAAATAATAATAATAAATAATTCTAAAATGAAAATAACATTTGCATTTTAAACATATTTGGGTTATTGTTCTCAAATTGCAAAACAAGATAAAATATGATGTTTAATGATGGCTAGCTTTTTTATTAGAAATTTCTCCATTTGGAAAATATCTATTTAGTAAAGTTTTCCCTTTTCCCAGTTACTTTATACCGAGGCCATCATGGAGAATTCCCTGTCGGGATTGTTCATCCTGAAGATCTCTGCTTCTGACCCCGACATCGGAACAAATGGCCAAGTGTCATTCACTCTTCATGGACCAAATGCAGACAAGTTCCATCTTGACTCCAAAACTGGTAATTTTAATCTCTAGATCTAGATCCGCCTACATATTTCTACATATTGACCGTTTAAAAATAAAATTAAGAAACATTTAGAGATGACCTTTGCTACTACAGTTTTGAGGAAATCAAACCAACAACAAAGATAAGAGACAACTTTCCCAGGGCATTTGACATTTTTTGAATTCCTTGTAAACACTGAGAGTATTCGATATATGATAAGTTTATGCGACCTACTTTCTTCCAGAGTATCCTATCTAAATGTAACATCTATTAAGTCAGTTATAATTGGTTTATCCAAGGTACTCGATGCATGAAATGCTTAGGTAGAAGCAAAGGACTGTGTCCAGCTCTGTAGTGTTAAGTTCCTGAAACAGCAACTCTCTTTTTTTTGTATCCATGTTAAAGAAATTAAACCATCAACTCCAAGTAAATGATCTGTTGTGCACATTTATTAATTAAATAACTAGTCAAGGCTCGTCTCAGATGCCATACATGTTACAACACAGTGATTAACCCTCCCCTGTTATTGTCAATCAGTAAAGTTTCTTTGTTTTTTTTGTTTTTTTTTTAGGAGAGCTGTTCACGCTTGCTGTCTTGGACCGGGAGCGGGAAACAGAATATGATCTTGTTGTCAAAGCGACTGATGGCGGTGGCCGCTCTTGTCAGGCAGACGTCACACTCATGGTGCAAGACATGAACGACAACCCGCCACAATTCTCCACAAGCCATTATGACATCACAGTGTTTGACAACACAACGATTAGGACGCCTATTGCTGTCATTTATGCCAAAGACCCAGACACAGGTACGGTTTCTCTTGTCACGAATGGCTGCTTTAAAGCAAAAAAATATATAAAATGCTCAGAAAGCATTAAAAGCCCCGAGCTTTTTTCCTTGTCCCATCACACGCAGGTTGAAATCCTAAAGGTATGCAGGGTTTGATGTACAGTAGGATTGAAGGCTGTCAAAGAGAAACATGATTAGGGAGGGACAGACCACACCTGGAGATGTGTGTGAACATGTAAAGTACACATACTGATTACTGTCAAAGGGATTCACGTGAATTTGAACTACTTTGCCTTTTATATAATACTGTATGTCTTCACGTGATGAAATGACATTATTCTCTCTAAGCATGAGTATTACTCAAATGTGCAAAGTCAAAGAACAGAATGGTTTTATCTTGCAGTGTGAGCATGCATTAGGGGTAACACTTTATTTTGATAGACATTCTGCTAACGATAAATAACTGTGTAACTAAATGTCACCATGCAGTCATATTAGTATGCTTAATATCTGCTAACACTTTAATACACTTGATGCTCTAGATATTCTTCTGACTATAAGTAACTTTGCAAGTACATTTCTGCCAAACCATAACCATAATCTTAACCTAACAGTCTAATACTCTAAGTTGACATGTAGTTTCAATTTAATAAGGGTTAGTTGATACATAGTTGCAAAGTTACTTATATATAGCAGAACGTCTAAAGTGAACTATCAAAATAAAGTTAAAATTAAATCCACAATAACCAATAAATAATTATATTGCATTATCTTTAGGACCATTTCTCACTATTAACTAGCATGCATGTTTCTAGCATATTGGCTGTTTATTAGTACTTCTAAAGCATATATTAATGCCTTATTCTCCATGATAATATTTTAGATCCTTTAATCCTAATTTTAACAACTACAGTTTTTGACTAACTATTAATAAGCAGCAAATTAGGAGGTTATTGACACAAAAGTACTTAATTATATCTTACTAGAGATTACTTTTAAGACATTTTAAGTCATTTTAGACGTACTGTATGTTGCTCTTCTATTCCTGAATTGAAATACTGAGAATATAATGTTATAACTCTTTCAGGTATAAACTCACAGGTGAGATACTCTCTTCAAGGCGCCGAGAGCGGCTTCTTCTCCCTGGATGAAATCTCAGGAATTCTGAGACTGGAGAGATCTTTAGCTGATGAGACCAAGTCCACTTACGAGATGAAAGTCAAAGCCACTGACCGAGGCCTCCCTCGCCACCTTTTCTCCTTCGCCACCGTTACAGTACACGTGGTGGTCCTGAGTGATTACCAGCCGCTGTTTCTTAGCTCGGAGTACTCTGTACAGATCCCAGAATCACTTCAGATCGGATCGGAGGTGATCAGTGTGTCAGCCCTCACCAAAGAAGACACTGAAAGCGAGCCTGTGCATTACAGCATCATCTCTGGCAATGAAGACGGCCGATTCAGGATAAACCCCGTGACAGGTAAGGGCTTTTTAATTTAGCTTTCTTTTTTGGTGGATGTAAACATTTTTTACCCTTAGAAGCACTTTACATTTAAGAGGTAGATTTGGATTTATTTTCAACAAGACATATTAATGACATTTTAAAAATATAGATTTTAAACTAGAATATGGATTTAATACACACATGTATTTAATAAACAAAATATGTTTGTACTTTTTTCACTTATATGGCCATTTTAAAGTGATTAAATTCAATCCTTTCTTGTAAAGTGTATACAAGTTCTAATATTGTTTTTAAAAATGTTTGGTCACACTTTGTTTTGAGGCACAATTTTCATTATTAACTAACTATTAAGTATGACTTTTGCATCAGTAAATTCTTAATTTGCTGCTTATTAATATTTAATAGTATGTTGTAAAGTTTAGGATTAAGGGATCTAAAATATGGTCATGCAGAATAAGGCTTTAATATGTGTTTTATGAGTACTAATAAACAGCAATTTTGCTAGTAATACACATGCTAGTAAATAGTGAGAATTTGTCCTTAAAATAAAATGTTACTGTACGTTCATATGTCTTCGACTCTCTTATTTTTCACTATCCTTTTTACTAAAAAAAACAAAAAAACAATCTGATTTAATCAATTTTACAAAAATGACAATGATTTCGAAGTTATGTTTGTTGTGCATGTACAGGACATGATTCATCATTACTTGCAGAAAGCAGACAATTTATATTAGCATGCTGCCATGTATCCTCTGTGGCTTATACCTGTTGTGTGAAGCTGGAATTTTCTTCAGTATGAGTAAATGTTGAACTGACGAACCTGTGCTGACATGCTTTCAGTCCACACAGACACTTGTGAGCTTGTGTATTCCCATCTGTTCATTCCTGTTAGTCTCTCCTTTCTCTATTGATCGTGTCCTCTTATCACGACTCCTCAGAGCCTTCATGCTGTAGGACTTTAGTGCGAGACTGAGCCAAACTCTTTATAGGTTGTCAAACAAAATGCAACTTTGAGTTCTGCTAGCAGGCTTTCTGCAGAAATGAGTTGGCTATTTAGAGATAATTTCACTCATCAGCTTATAGTCTCACAGCGCGTAACACTCAAGCTCAGATCTGCTGGGTATGCATTGCATTTGAGACTTTTTCTTTGTGCCAAGAGACTAGTGATTAATTTTAAGATGTGCTATATAGACAGTCCTTTATATGGTATAAGAAATAAAGAGAATAGATGATTTATTGCAGTTCAGAAGCTTTTTCTTATTTTTCTAGTGTTATGTCAACAATATTTCCTGTAAGTGAAGTTTGCATGTTTTGACCTTATTTTTGTATATCCTGATAGCGCTGCATTTCAATAGAAATCACTCTTCTTTGAACAAGAGCTGATGGGTTTCATCTCTGATTGTTTTTACCTTGTCTTACCAAAAAGCGGTAGCTAATAACATTTTGACTATAAAGATCAAATGCAGTTTGTACATGAGAATATTTTTTGTTTGTCATGAAATAATTGAAACTCTTCAATCGTACATTAACAACATGCACTATATTACTATATTGCCTTTTTCTCATTTCATGCAAGGCCAAACTGAATAATTGTAGGATTAAAAATAAATACATTTAATTTACATCTCTTAAACCTAATTAAATGCAGTAAGAACCAGCGACACTGATGGATTCATGAGTAAGATGATTTACCGAAATAAAATAATAGCAGAATTGGTGACCATATTAGACAATCGCCTGACCCACTTTGGTGAAAAAGTGATTATAATTTGATTAACAACATAACACCGCTGACATTTCTAAAGAACTCTTAAATTAAGGGGCTTAATGAAAGGGCACAAAAATATGAGAATGGACAGCTACCTAACAGTTATGGCAGTATCGCTGCAAATAGCCTCGCTAAAGATTTCATATGCGTTTAAAAAAACAGTTTGCTGCTGCATTTTCAAAAATAATTCAGAAAAAAAAAACTATAAAAATTTGAATATCATTGCATGCTTTAGCTAATGACTCACGTTTACATGTTCATTCAAACTGAAAGGTCCTCAAGGGTTAATTTTTTGCAAGTGAGTAGTTTTGCATGTTACAGTAGGCTAATTAACTGCATTACTTCCCCCCACCCACACAGACCTTAGTTGAGGTAAATGGTGTATTTAAAAAATAAATATAAAAATACAATAAAAATTGGTTAAGGACGATGAGGCTATGATGGATAAATGTAAAGTCTGTTCAACAGATTGTGATCTGGGTGTTGAACCTCAGTCAAGTAAAGCTTCCCATTCTCACACTAATTATGAAAATAGGCAAAGCTACTCAACACAGTATTTGTCATTGTGATCTGAATGGAA
Source organism: Carassius gibelio (assembly GCF_023724105.1). Classification (NCBI taxonomy): domain Eukaryota; kingdom Metazoa; phylum Chordata; class Actinopteri; order Cypriniformes; family Cyprinidae; genus Carassius; species Carassius gibelio. The sequence continues at coordinate 5,613,428 of NC_068384.1, forward strand.
GTAATCCTTTATTGTTAGGAAGCTTTCATATGTTTTCATATGTTTCACATCATTAGAGGATAATGGGAGCTATTATACGGTATAATGTAGACTCATAACTGTTGACATCCTGACATGATAAAGAACATGATTTTGTCATCCCAGAGACTCCTGAATGGGTAACACTTTATTTTGATTGTCCACTTTAGACATTCTACTAACTATAAGTAACTTTGCAACTCCATGTCAACATGCAGTCATTGGAGTATTAGTATAGACTGTCTGCTTAATGTCTGACTATAAGTAACTTTGCCAGTATTTGTCAACTTATTTTTATGAACCCTGACTGTAACCCTAACCTAACAGTCTACTTATACACTAATGAGAGTTAGTTGACATGTAGTTGCAAAATTAATCATAGTTAGTAGAACATCTAAAGCAGACTATAAAAAAAAGTGTGACCCAAGAAAACTATAAACATGAAATGAAATAATATAATTTTCCAGTTTTTGCATCTTCCAGTAGATGTCACAGTTTTACATCTTATTACCCATGGTTCAGTGTCACATTGCATCTCTCATGACAAGATCAGTGGGCTGTGATCCATGCTCTGACAGAATGATTTAAAGTTACTTCAGCCATTCGAGACAAATGAAAGATAAAAATTAGACCCGACATAAACTGATGTCTGATGCGGATGGCTATTGCAATTAATTTTATTTATATGAATGCCAACCAATTTTTTTTCCCCATAACAACATGCATCATTCTGCGTCTTACAATTAAATAATCTACAAATACACATTTGGCCCTAGCAAGCAACTCATGGTAAAATGCACGGAGCACACTGATGCATCTCATCACACTTGACATTGACAAGTGTGCTCTTTTTGCTTAGACAAGGATTACTATTGCTGTCCACTCTTACATTACAACACCAGCTCTATGTTCAAACACAAGCACAAACATGCCTATATTGACAGAACATGTGACAAGGACATGTTAATAATACGGTGGAGGATCTCTAAGAAAACCATTAAGTGTCACAACATAGCCCTTGATCTTTAAAATCAACACAAATGAAGAAGAAACATCACAGAAAGCAATTTTGCGCTTGTTGCAAACTGGATTCTTGATCTTGTGGTTCTGTGCTTTCTTGTTTTACTCTAATACTGCAAGCAGACAGAACAGCAAGAGGTCCGGTAGTAAACTTTCTCTTCTGCTTGAGAACGAGACATAAAACAGCAGCATATACCAATAATGCACAGCAAATCCCACCGGCTTTTTACATGCTTTAGATGAATCAGCTTCTTGTAGGAATCAACTGCTTTGCAAAAACAGAAAAGGCGACACTGAATAAAGGATATCATGCATTCAGTCCAACTCCAGTGGGAAGTACATGAGAGTTATTAATCATGTTGGAATGTATGTGGTCAGCTGATGCAGCAATAAAATAAAATCAGCTGGTATTATACTGAAATGCTTTAAAACCTCTATCCAGAATCAGACTCATGAAGAAGTTAATGTCAGCATTATTCTGCACTAAGCATACTGTATGGTAGACACACAAAGAAATCTAGAAACATTAAACAATAAATATTTCATTACTGCACTTTACAAACTAGACACATTAGAAACAAATGTATCTTCTTCAAAACCCTCCGATCAGTTGGTAACGTGCTTCTGTCACGGGGGAAATTTTCATTTAACCCAATATATTTAGTATTTTGCCAGCATTGTAATTGGTATTTTTAAGCCAGTATTAAAAAAAAGTTTCAGAACAAACTTTACTTTTCTTTGCCATTTTTTGCTGGAAAACTGATAAAGAGATGGGCCAGGTCTGGATGTGATTTTGTTGTTTTGTGCCACAGGTTTGCTGTCGCTGAACTCTGCGCTGGATTTTGAGCTCTGCCGCGAGTATTACCTGTCAGTGGAGGGAGCAAGGGGCAAACCATTGCTCAGTGATATTGCCACAGTTATCATCAATATCACAGACGTCAATGACAACCCGCCTGTCTTTAACCGCAGCAGCTACAGCAGCGTGATTGCAGAGGACATTTCCCCCGGGGACATGGTTCTGCAGGTATTATGCTTTCCCTTAACTGACACTGAACATCCAGTGATCAAACTTTAAAAAATAAGGCTAAAGCTGACTGCGTTATTTCTGAAGCTGGTCTACAACATATCGTTTTCTTAGTTTTTCAAGTAAAAAAAAAATTATATAAAGATATACTTCATATCAAGATACAAAATTGCATATTAATATGGTTAATTATGGTCTTCATTCTCTTTCTACCTTGTCTCGAAAAAAGTACTTTTTATGAAAACAAGTTAACAGTATCTAATAAACAAAAAAAGAAACAAGAATGCAATCTATGCAATTGTACTATTTATTAATATTTTCTTGTTTTTAATGATTTAATGTTTTTTTTTTTAATTTTTATTATTAATATTTTCAATATTTCTATTTAGCTTTAATTAATTTCATTTAGTTTTAGTAATTTTAATACGAAAATTTGAAATGTTGCATTGGCAGCTAAATGAAATAATTTTATGTAAAATTAAAAAATTACATTTATGCATTTAGCAGACGCTTTTATCCAAAGCGACTTACAGTGCATTCAGGCTAAATTTTTACCTATCTAAGTATTTAATATTCATATATTATTTGATTTCAGCTATATTTAAAAATAACATTTTACTTTTGTTTAACATTACTGTATCTTGTTTGAAAGATATTTAATGGAAAACGACAAAAATACTTTTTTTTTTTTTTTTATGTGCCGTTTCTGGACTGTTATCATATTGCCTTTGACTTCAAATGTAAGGTGACTCAGACTTTCTCTCCAATGCATTCTATGAAGCAAATTAAATCCAACTGTTGTCAGTTTGGGGACGGGATTGAGGCAAGCTATTGTGGCAGCTGTTGAGGGAATGATTTACTGCATCTGTCACTTAAGCAATCAGACAAACAGTTTGAATGGAGCAATCAGCTAATGGTGATTGTATATGAGCACTCGCAGTCTGCTCCGCTATTCGTTGTGACATTAGCCGTGTCTGATGCAGACCACTAGATTAGAAGAATCTGCATTAATCCAGAGCTTTGAAGCTTTGTTAATACCACACAGGTGTGCTCATCTTCCTTTCACTAACTGTGCATCTGTCTCAGGTAAGAGCCGTCGACCTTGATGGGCCTCCAAATAACTTCATCATCTACTCTATTGTGAGCGGTGATCCACAGCAGCAGTTCAGCATCGATCCTCGCACCGGCCACATAACTGTGCGCTCCATGCTGGACAGGGAAGAGGTGAGCTTCACTTCGCGCCCAGAACACGTACTCACCTGTTTTATCAGGGGTTTAGTTGTTTCTTTTGAATCCTCTGATCACAGGTGAACAATTTAATCACTACTGTGTATGAACATGATGATGTTCATATCTCCATAATCCTGCTGACATGGCCCCTCGTCTTTCAGATAACACACTACTCATTAACCGTGCAAGCTGCCGATGAAGGCGATCCCCCTTTATCCTCCGCTGTCCAGGTGACTGTGACCGTTTCTGACGTCAACGACAACCCACCGATGTTCTCGCAGATCAATCACAGCCTCATCCTTCAGGTAAAAACAAACGCTTCATCCCAAATACCTTTGTGCCCCCCGCCAAGTCAATGATTTTGCTTTCTTCAGACAGACAGCTTCAGACGGCACTGTAATATCACGCCTGACGATCTAGAACAAATTCACATGAGCTCTAGGGATAACCAAGCAAATATTTCAAGATTACAGTGGTTATTTCACGGTAGAAATGAAAGAATATGTTAAAAATGGATATTTGCTTCTTGCCGATCCATCAGACACAAGGTTCAACCAAACAGTTTTCTTTAAAGAAGTTGCTTGTCAGTTTCACGATTACAAACAAAATGCTAGTAACACTGAATTAAACATTAGATTTTGAAGTAGAAAGAATGAAATAGGATTTTCTTGTAAAATGTTTATATCCAATAGTCTGTGTAACTTCAAAATAAAAAAAAATAAAAAATTAAAGCCTTTATATGCATTGCACTATAAAATAGTTTTAATGCATTAAGTAAGTCCTGTAATGCACCTTATGATGCATTGTATGATTTCATGAATACTTGTAACCAGAGTTACAATACATTATAATACCTTTATATTCATTGTCACATCGTAAGAAAGTATAATGCATTAAAACACATTGCAAACAAACCTAGAAAAATGATCATGCATTTTTTCTTTTTTTGGTTTGCCTTTATTTATAAAAATATATAATGCATTACAATGCACATTATAAAGACCTTTATAATGCATTATACATAAAGGCTTTAAGTAAACTGTGACCCCTTTTTATTATTTTTTATATAATTTTTTATGTTTAGAAACATTTTTTCTCTTTTCTTTTTCCAATGCACTGAATCACTAGCATGGGATTTTGGGACATCAAAGGTGACACAGCTGTCATCTCATTTGTGCTGTAAGCTGCACATGAGCACACGGGAAGCCAAGAGTTCAGGCTAAAGAGCCAATCAGCCATGTATAATAAAGTCATTTTTTTCTGCAACGGTGTTCGGACTCTCTGTTTACTCCTTCAGAGTCAGCTGGATCCATTGCTTCTAATCGTAGGGTCAACTCTGCTGACTTGGAAATATTTTTCACACCCCATTTACCCCCACCCAAGGTGTCTGTGTCTTCAGAGCGCAGCGGCTGTTTAGCACCATGAAGATGGTCACTAACAATTAGGCTCATCTCTGCCAGCAGAGCGCTCTGTTTCAATTACCTTTTCCGGTTGTGCCAGCTTGAAGGAAGCACGAGGAGCACATATCAGTCCAATCAGTAGCACTTTGTTGACAAATGCAGGCAGAGTGATAAAAATCACCATCTGTTCTTGCTGTGTTTTCATTTTGACAGAATTGGGCTGTTTCTTCAAGCTTAGATTTGTTTGCACAGAAGAATCTGGCACTGAAAACGAGTCCCGTGAGAATGAGAAATATGCTATCGATTTGAAAAACAGCAAGAAACCTATAAACATAAGGGCGGATTGATCATGGTTATTATTTTCCCTGCAATTTCTATCTGGTCGCCATGATACATTCTGTTGCCAGAGCAATAGAATATAATAAAACTCAGAGGAGTGAGTTCCACAATCACTTGCATCTTGATAAAAATAAACAACACATTTGTTATTTGTTCATCTACTTTCAAGAAAGGAAGGACACCTATAACTTTCCTAGAAGTCAGATGGTATTTTCCAAACACGTGTGGCTTGATTAATGGTGTTTTTCTGGACACAGGAAGGGGAGGCTGTGGGCAGTGGAATTCTGCAGCTGCTGGTAACAGACAGAGATACGCCTCAGAACGGCCCTCCGTTCCTATTCCATATTGTCTCAGGAAACGAGGACAGGAGCTTTCACATTGACCAAGGAGGACTGCTGTCCGCATCCTCCCCGCTGAGGAGGAGAGGCAAGCCTCAGCATCTGCTAAAAATCCAGGTGGAAGATTTCATTCATCCATTTCAGTTACGAGTGCAATGCATGTTTACAACACAAGTTTGTTTCGAGATTAAAGTGGTAGTTCACACAAAATTTAAATAGTGTCATCATTTACTCATGTTGTTCTAAACCCATAAGTCTCTCTTTCTGCTGTAAAATTATTTTTTTAATGCTGCTCCTTGCTCCTATAATAAAAAAAAAGTGAACAAGGATGGGTGCTGTCAAAAATTGTCCAATCAACACAAGCCAGAATAAAAAAATAAAATAAAAAATGATATGCTACAGGACTATTCCAAGCCTTCAGAAGTCCTTTATTTATTTTTTTATCAATCACACACACACACACACACACACGCGCACGTATATATATATATATATATTTATTATTTTTTTCACTTTTAAAGCAGTAACCTCAGTCCTCATCATTGTAGGGGAAAGTTCAGAATTTGCTTCTTCCAATTCATAATGCAAAATTCTATTCTATTCTATTCTATTCTATTCTATTCTATTCTATTCCATTGTATTCTATTCTATTCTATTCCATTCCATTCCATTCCATTATATTATATTATATTATATTATATTATATTATATTATATTATATTATATTATATTATATTATATTATATTATATTATATTATATACATTTCAGTAGGTTGCAAAATTGTAGGTTCAAATTATTCCCAATTAAATTATAAGGGGCACACGACCCTTTATATTCCTTCACTATCATTATATAGAAAAGGGTAGCAAAACATCTTCCACAGAAGAAAAACAAGAAGTAATACGTGTTTGGAACAACAATAGAGTGCATAGATGATGACAGAATCTTTCGTTTTTATGTGAACTATACCTTCAAATGGAATATGGCATGTATGGGATGAGACAACCTGAACTAAACTTCATTTGTTATCTGTGCACCAGTGATTCTATCACACCGTCTTAAATTATTTAAAGCGACTCTTCAAAGGTCAGTGTATTGTTCACATGTCGCAATGTTTTTTTTCACCCATCACATAAATATCATCTCCACAGGTCACTGACAGCGGCCACCCTCCTCTGTCCTCAATATGCGTGGTGAAAATCAACATCACCGAGCAGAGCCGTTATCCACCCACTGTGACTCCTCTAGAGGTTTTCATCACCACCGCTGGTGGGGTGTTCTCCAAACGTGTCATCGGCAAGCTGCACGCCACAGACCAAGATCCCCAAGACGTCCTGTCTTACAAACTGGTTTCTGAAGGCCAGGACCAAGGCCTGTTTTCTGTGGACGCAGTGGATGGAAAGATCGTGGTGGAGAAGAACCTGGATCCAGGGCTGTACCGCTTGAACGTAAGCGTGTCCGATGGGAAATTTAACATCTGGGCGGAAGTGAAGGTCTATGTTTGGACTCCCACTCAACACGATCTGGATCAGGGCTTCACGTTGCAGTTTGCTGGACTTTCGGCGGAAGAGTTCGTGTCTGATCACTGGAGAGGCCTCCAGCGAAGCCTGGGCTTTGAGTTAAACATCCCCAGACAAGAGCTGCACATTGCCAGCTTGCAACAGCAGCCAGACTCCGTCAACATGGAGGTACTGCTGGTCCGGAGAGCTCAGGACGGCTCCGTCCAGCCCATGTCTGCTCAGCGCCTCACTGGGGTCCTTTCAGCCGTAGAAGATACGCTGGGTTTGAACATCTTGAGAATGAAGCATGATGGTTGTGTTGGTGCTGGTTGTCCACCTCGGGGTTGCAGGAATGCTGTAGTGATGAAGCAGGGGAGAATGAGTAACTACGCCACTGCACGGGCAAACTTCATCACCCCGCAGCACAGATGGGAGAGCGTGTGCTCCTGCAATGGTAGGCAACGAGACCAGCATCTTATTCTGCATTCCACTGAGGATTTAGACAAAACTTGAGGCCTTGAATGTTGTCCCATTTCTCACTTAGTTGCACCTTTATTTTGACTGCTCTGGGTATGGTTTAAAGGGACAGTTCACCCTATATTAAATGCACCCTCATACCATTCCAAAACCATAGGGTTTTCATTGTCAAGGGAACACAAAAGGAGATTTCACATTAATTTCACGCTTTACGAGGCTTTTAAGCTCCAGTAAGGACAAAAAACAATAGTCTATATCAATGATCCCAGGGCCCTCAAGATGACTTGAAAATCATGAAAATCAAGACACTTTTGATAACCTTTTGTCTTTGACAAACTAGGATTCTCATGGCATGTGATTTCTAGACATAGAAAAGTAAATTAATAAGTAAATAAAATAAAATCTTTAAATGCTATGGGTATTTTTTATAATGTATATAGACTTTTATAGTTATGCTGTGAGTACATTGTTATTATTTATATATTATATATATATATATATATATGTTAAATATATTTTTTCATAATGATTCAGTAAATAACAAATGACAGAGAAAAGTCATGGGGCGTTTGAATTTTGTTATGGTCAATGGGGGCCTTAGAGTCAAAAAGGTTGAGAACCACTGGTCTATGACTTTATTATCATTATGCTCCAATGTGTCTGAAGTTACATGATCAGAAAGAAGTTGCTATTCACAGAACATTGTCCCTTCTGTAATCTCAATTGCTATTAATGTTCATATTTAAATTTGAGTCATGCAAGAATTAATGGCATTTGGCATCATCAAATCTATTTGATGCGTTGTGGCACTTTACATTTAAATGCATGTAAACATGAATTAGATTTGAGAGCTATGCCAGAGGGAAAGACATTCAAAGAATAATGACTTTAATCTCAGTCTGTTTCACAAGGAGCACACTCATACTGTAGGATTTACAGGATGATAGTTTAAATCCAATTTTATTTTGTTCTTTTTACAGCTTTAAGTCTCCGTATCACTATTTGCTTTCATTTTCTGGTAAAAATCAGTTTGAAAGTTTTTTCAAAATATCTTATGTTTTACACGTACACTACTGTTCAAATGTTTGTAGATAGAAAGATTTTTTCAGTCTTTTGAAATAATTTTCATATGCTCACAAAGGCTGCATTTATCAAAAATACAGTCCAACATTAATATTGTGAAATATTATTACAGTTTAAAATAACTGTTTTCTATTTGAATATCTTTTAAAGTGTAATTATTCTTGTGATGCAAAACTGAATTTTCAGCATCATTAATCTCCAGTCTTCAGTGTCACATGGTTCTTCAGAAATAAGTATAATATGCAAATTTGCTTCTCAAGAAACATGTCTTATTATCAATGTAAAAAAAATACAAAAAAATTGTTTTTGCTTTTATATTCAAGATTCGTTGATAGACAAAGAGCAACATTTATTTGAAATATAAATTTTACTTTGTAAAATATTTTCTTTACTGTAATTTTTCAGGTTATCAGGTAAATGCATTGCACATTTTACCAAATGCATTTATGCTTCCTGTGTTGCAGAATCTGCATTGAGATTTGACGGCAAGGGTTATCTGAAATACCTCTATGAAATGGAAGAGAGCAATGAAAACTTCCACCTGTCTCTTCGATTCAAGACGTCTGCAGAAGAGGGCACAGTGATGTCCACCAATGCTTCTGACTGGGGAAAACTAGAGGTATCACATTTTTCAAGCATACTAACAAAACCGTTTTTAGCTCATTCTTTTGTCTTGTATAAAAAGCTTACTTTGAGTGAACTGCCGCAGGTAAAACTCTATAATACAAACCCCCCTGCCATCCAGATCACAATAGAACGATCACAGGAAACTTCACTCCACCCCATGACAAATACAATGACCAAATGTTTGCAGCAGAAGCTTGTTTGTTCACGACTAACTGCACATTAAACGCATTAATATTCAAGAGCACATCCCAGAAGGGATTGAAACAGCTTGTGATGTGGATTTCATCCCACCCTTTGAGCACATCAGTGATAAATCAACCTGTATTTCTCAAATGAGTGTTATGATGAATCCATGGCAGACTGCTCTCCTCCTTTGACTCGGAGGCACAGTGAGGACTCTTTGAGTATTTGATTATTTAAATGGCTGAATGCAGCTTTGAAGCTTCAGCTAGAGGAAGTCTTTAAGGTACCGCACGAAAGAAAAACTAAAAAGTGCATTCATGTCCTATACATTATGAGATAAAGAATGCAGCGAGCATGACTTGAAACGCCGACCTCTGCTTCAAAATCATATGACATCTCTCCTGGAGGACACCTCAATTAGGCACCATAATTGAATATTCAAAAAAACGTCTTGTTGCAACATCAAAAGTGCACTCAGCTTTTTTTTTTTCAAAGTTTTACCTCTGGGTTTTGAAACTTGGCAAGCTGGACCATTTCACTGTTGCTGAGGGGATTCAAAAGGAATTGTTAAACATGGTCATCTAAGAAATCTTCGGGGCACTGCTCTTTACACGCTGCAAAGCTATACCTGACATAATTTATGGAGAATCTCTCTGGAGAATTAACATTCTGGCGATCCTTAGCAAAAATCCTATCAGTTCACGTCTCATCATTCTTTCAATTTAGCGACAGCTCGTGCTTTGAAAAGTTGTCAGATTTGAATCAATTGCTAAGCTAGTACTTTCTTTCAGTTTTCTTACCTTTTAAGTAATTACTTTCAAATGGAAATCAAGCCTATTTGAGAAAAGCCACATTTGACAAGAAAGGGAAGAAAAGGTGACTTGTCAGTTGAGCAGCTGTAGCATTCATGAATACTGACAGCTGTGATCTATCTAACATTATTAAGAGAAACGAGATCTGTGGTGGGATAGATACGGTACAACTGATACCCTTTAATGCATTGAAGAGTCCAAGCATGGGGGCATTGATCGCAATAATTAGGTTTTTCTTCTAACTCGACTCACATCAGGAGGTCTGTTACGAAACCTACCTAGACAGCATTGTAAGAAATCACAGACACGATCCTGATGCCAAGAGTCTTCCGAACAGCATGGTATAAAATTATTCATCTGAGATTCAGCATGTGGACCAAATTCTAATGCAACATTTTATCCAAAATAGTAGATAGAATGAATGATATATGTTGTTTTTTTTAATATATATTAATTTAAAAAGCTTTTTATTCAGCAAGGATTGATTACATTGGTCAAAAGTGACAGTAAAGACCTTTATAATAAAAAAAATAAATGCTTTTTCTCTTACTTTCTATTCGTCAAAGAATGACGGCAAATAAATAAATAAGTTTGCCTAAATATGTTAAGCAGCACAACTGTTTTCAACATTGATAATAATAATTATGTTTTTTGAGCAGCAAATCAGCATATTATAATGACTTCTGAAGGATCATGTGACACTGAAGACTGCTCCAAATTCAGATTAGCATAACATTAGCATATTGAAAATACTATATATTTAAATAGAAAACAGTTATTTTAAATTGTAATAATATTTAACAATATTACTGTTTTACTGTACTTTTACTGTATTTTTGGAGAGGTCTTATCAACATTTAAAAATCTTATATACCCCAAACTAGTGAATACATTCATACAAAAACAGTCATTTACAACTTAAAAATATCGGTAAAACTTTATAATAACTGCATGCTATTAATCATTAGTTAAGCATTAGGAAACAGTTAATTCATCATTTATAAAGCATTAATAGACATTTATAAGCAGTTTATAAATACAGATATAAATGCTTTATACCTGATTTAAAAGCATATCTATAATGTATTTAATAATTGTTTTTTCATACTTTATTAATGATCAATTTATCATTTCTAAATTAAGTATAGCATTATTTACACACCAGTTATTAAGGAGTTGTCAGTGGTTCATAAGATCACTTAGAAATTGTAAGTAAATGATTAATAAACTATTTAAATGTGCATTCATACATCTTTTTATTCAGACATATAGTAATAGTTACTTATAGTGTTAATAAATGGTTTATTAACATGTATTTCTACTGTAATTCAGGGTTAATTCAGGTAGTTATAAAACATATGTAGTTGTTAGTTAACTATTTTTGTGAGCTCATCTAAAGTGAGGACTATTTATGCCTTGTAAAGCTTTTACAAATGAGATTTAAATGCTGTTAATATTTCTATGTTCTGCATCACTGTGTTGTGTTTGTTTCTGTTTTTGGTTTAGAAGATAACTGAGCCTTTAAATATCCTTTATAAATGCTTTACAAGGCATAACTAGACTCACTTTAGATGAGCTCACATAAATAGTTAACTGACCACTACTAAATGCTTTATAACTACCTGAATTCACTACATTTCTTGTGATCTTATGAATCACTGGCAACTCCTAAATAACTGGTTTGTAAATAATACTATACTTCATTGAGAAATGATAAATTGATCATGAATAAAGTATGAAAATACAATTATTAAACACATTATAGATATGCTTTTAAATTAAGAATAAAGCATTTATATCTGTATTTATAAACTGCTTATTACTGTCTATTAATGCTGTATAAATTCTGAATTATATGCTTAATTAATGATTAATAGTGTGCAGTTATTATAAAGTGTTACCAAAGTATCTATAAAAAAATTTATTCTAGTAATCCATCGGTTGTCAACCCCGTTCCTGTTTAAATCCCATGCTATTTGTTCATGAGGAGTTGCTGCCATCTTGAATAGGATGCTACTTTTATGAATCCAGTGGACAATAAAGCAGAAACAGAGCTTTTATCCAATCATTCACTGAGAGATAATAACAGTAATCAAGTGAGGGATAATAGTCATGTGGTCGTGACCAACAGGCATGTATATAGGACGATCAGGAAATTATTCATTAATGCATGGTGTATTTTGCTAAAACGACCAGCGCAATTTAAACGATCTCACTTAATACACAGCTGCTTGCCAAATAAATCGTTGCACATTAATGTGAGTTGAAATAACTTTTGCCACAGTATGCCATGACTGACCAATGATTGTCAAATATACAGAGAATTGAGTATTGATGATGAATATTGGTTAGTTTAACCATATCAGCAAAACAGAATAGAATTTTGCCATCATACTCTGCAGTCATCATTTCACAAGGCAAATAACTGGGCAGGGAATATCACCTCCTTAATAATAATAATAATCGCTTAAATAATTATTGCATGCTTAACCATAAATGTTTAGTTAGCTGTGTTATTTTCTGATTTACAAGCACAGCGAGATCATATGCTGTTAGTTTAGTTTTTAGTTTTTTCTTCTTACCTGTCAAACTCAGCATTGCCCTCGAGGAACATTCACCTTCATCGAGTTCTCTTGGGGAGAGTTCCTCTTCCTCTCTTCCTTTTCTGTGCTCATCTCACAACCACCACCATCACTGCACACTCAGCTCAGCCCAGCACAGCAAAATCAAACAGAAGCTCTGTCCAATGAAAGCAAATGAGCAAAACCCATGGGCTGACTGGTATCAGATCAGAGCAAAAGGCTCTGTGCTTCGCTCCTCACATCGCAAAAGTCTCTGAAGATTCTGCCGCAGCAATTAAGGGGCTGCTGTGAAGGAGATGATTGTTAATAATGCATACTCTCAGCACCAGTGTAATACTTTCAGATGTGAAGTGCACACACACACACACTATGTTTTTTTAATGCACAGAACAGGAAACTAATACATGCTTATGTGAGTGATCCATTATTTGAGGGCGGATCGCTGAGGATGCATAGTGTCAGCGTCTGTTTGAACGCTTTGTAGAATAAAAAAGTTGTTGGTGTGATTGAAGTAGAACTAACCGCGTTCTCCCTCGAGCTCTGTCATTCACAACTACCTTTAGCACACACAAAGGGCTTCTTATCTCCCACAGAGCGAGTGCAGAGAGCACACACTTCCAGCTGTGCAGAAACACAACCTATCAAACCTACTTCAGCAAGAGCTTCGCTAACTCTCCAGCAACCTGGGCACAGTCCGTAAATATGTGACGCCAGGCATGAAATTCATACTTCTCTTCTGTGATGATCATGCCTTAAATTTTAGACTCTACTACAAACATAGACGTTATTTATTTTGGCGTTTTTAAGACCTGGGACAGTCTTGTGCACTTACTTCCTATAAATAAAGTCAATTATATGTTTTGTAGAGTGAGTGTTGAACTTTTCTTCTGAAGTTTGAAATTCGAATTTTTTGGAGTTGAACCACGTCTGCGTCTGGTTGAGTATCTGTGTATTTTACAGCTTTGTTAAGATTGTTATGTTAATTTGTTGATGTAGTTCGACCATAGAGTCTACAAATCCTTACACTATACAAAAGTGAAGCCTAAATATCCTAGTACAGCCACTGTCATCTTGCGAAAATGATGTTATTTGGAGCCTAAGTCGGTGCAGAAGTGAATCATTTGGAGCCTGACCCCTTGTCCAAATACCCACACTTGCGGTCTTAGCCACTTGAGAGCACGTGTGTGTGACAGGAAGTAAGTATACAAGACTGTCCCAAAGTGCAGTACCCTTAATGCACACTAAATCCACACTTTCTCGAAAACGAGCCTTAGTGTATACAATCATGCATCATGTTGTGGAAATAAATCGTGAGACTTTTTGCCGAGAACTCTCCAGAGGTCATGGAAATTTTCCAATGTAAATAAAAACAAAGTTCTGTAAACATGTGCATTTTTACAACACTCTAAGAGTATCCTATCAGCTAATGAAAAGTCTACACACACTTGTGGTCTTAATGCTCATTTGAACACTTAGACCAAATACAGGAAGTGCGTCATATAAGTGGTCAAGTGCAAAGACTGCAAGTGTGGGTATCTGGACAAGGGGTGAGTCTACACAACAGTGATTTGGAGGCCGATTCAGCGCAGTAGTGATCATGAGCTGGAGTCGCAGAATAAAGTCCTCATGACTGTGTGTCAAGGTCATATGACCTTGAAAATTTGACCGGGTAACGTTATTTCAGATTGCGAAATTGCACCCAAAAATATTTTATATTATTGAACAATTAATTAACTTTTAGCATTATAATTTCATAAAGTGTAAATCAGAAAATTCTAATTAAAAGTGAAAATATGTCATAAAAACCACATGGCATTTGCACAGTCTAACCAGATTTAACCTTTATATTAAGAATATTATAAAAGTTCATTTGTGTGTTTTTCTAGCTGGTGGACAAGGAGCTGTGGCTCAGATATAGATGTGGCAACATGCTCCCTGCCAATCTGCATGTGGTCAACCACCCTGTGGCTGATGGCCGCTGGCACCACGTCTCTCTGGAGGTCAACGGCTCAACCCTTAGACTCACCATTGATGCCAGCCATTCCAACTCTGTGGTTCTGCCTCAGCCCTGCAAACTCAGTCAGTCCGGTGGAGCCCTGGTGCTGGCCAACTTCAATCCCAGCACAGATGCAGGGGGACTGGGCTTTACCGGATGTTTGGAGAGCATACAGTTCAATGGAGAGATGGTGAGAGGAGAGGAGGGGATGACAGGAACCGGCCCGCAGACCGGCAGAGTTTTCGGGATCTACCAGTGCTGCTCCGATGTGAAGATCTGTGCCAGTAATCCTTGTGAGAATGGAGGCACTTGTGCTGAAGACCCCAGTGAAGGTGGGAAAGCAATGTTACTCTTAGGGGGGAATATTTGCAAACACATTGATTATTGTTTTACCTACCAATCCATAAAATATAATCTGCAAATTAGGTCAGTAAATCTGAATGCCATTTGCACACTACAGTTTTCCATCTTGCTTGTCTACACCTTGAGTTTTGACATATGGATGATTATAATGCTACATGATTTCATCATCATATGATGAATTTCTGCTGCCAGGATCACTAGAAAATGTACACAAACATCTCTGTAAAATAAGATGCATGTGTAGAAATAATAAAAACAGAAAAGGTTTGTGCTCAAAAAAAAAGAATTGATGACACTTCGCAATAATGTTTAAAGTGTTTACGTTAGTTAATGTAAACAAAAAATAAAAAAAGATTTAGGTTTAATAAAAAATTAAGTTAAATAAAATTTTTTCATAATATGATATTTTCTATATAAATCAACAATAATCTATATTAATAAAAGCTGTAAAATTTTGTCAGTTTAAAAATGCATTAACTTAAATTAATTGAACGTGTCTGTTACAGTGCTAATGTCTGAAAGTGAGCAAATAAATTCACCACCTAAATATTTCACCATTTTGATTCATGTTATACGATTGGGAAGTAGGGAATTAATTCTTGAATATTATTCAAGGTACCTTAACAAATTGGTAAGGGACAACAAACAGAAATGCCGTAGTGTCTTTGGAGTATATATGCAGCAAAACACAGATATGGAAATAAAGCTATGGAGATAATAATCTCCACTGCATCTCCATTCAAAAGATCTCTCAATACCCCAGTGTCAGTATTCACTTTCATCTCAGCACAGAGAAGTTCCTATGGAAATGTCTTTGTTATTCTCATTATTACTCTAAGATGCATTTTTTCCATCCGTCCTCCAGAGTTTCACTGTAGCTGTCCATCGCCATACTCTGGCTCTCGCTGTGAGAACAGCATCCTGCCGGACGATCTTTGTGCATCCCAGCCATGTGCCAATGGTTTGTGCATGCCAAATAATCAAGGGTACATCTGCAACTGCTCTGCACAAATCGCTGGAAACAGGTGAGACTCACACAGCGAAGCTCTTGAAATCACACATGCATATTATGTCCTTGGAGAAAGGCATTGAGTATTCTGACTAATTTGCATGAACCCTCACGCACACAGGTTACATGTTATGTGCATTTTCTATTTGCTGTGTGCTTTTGAGGTAACATATTAAAACATTATCGATTGTCCTCTTTCATATATAACACCAAAGCTTGAGTAAATTAGTCATGGAGTGAGAAATTCAATCAATAGATGTCCTTCTGTGTGTCTATCTCTGTGTGCATTAATGCATAACACTATATTGGTCCTCACAGCATCACTGTTTATGTATATCCAAGACGGGAAACTTTACAAACACTGTTATAAAAATTAAAATAAACTATCCTTTATATTAAATATAATAGTCTACTCTACAGAAATTGAATCAATTAATCAAATGTGAAAATAAAACAATGCATAGTTTTCCCCGTATTAATTAAATACACACTGATTTTTATTAAAATTACTTAAGTTATTCAGTAAAGAGCGGTGAATAATTATCTCGTTTTCTTTTGTTGTTTGATTAATATTAACTGACTTGAAACATCTGGTCACTGAATGCAAAATCACTTTCTCGATTATTTTATGTTCACTTAAGACATAACTGACTGCGTTTAACTGAAAACTTGCCAAAACAACTGTGTTGATAAAAAAATGGTTGGTTTAAAAACTTTTAACATATTGTTATGTTCAGATATTCACACAACAAAATATTTTGACCATTTTGTGAAAATGTTCAAAAATGCTGGAGGTGCCTGGCAACAGAAAACACTGCCAAGGAAAGTTAACCCTAGCATTCAGTAATATCAAGATATCTCAGATTAAATAATATGGAATGTTAAAAATAAAATCCTCTTTATTTCTCAAGATGATAAGAGTTGTTGAAACACCCAGATGATAGCTTGATAACATAACTGTTTGCATGCATAAAGAAAATCTAAAAGAAATGTATCTGATACACTGGACGTAGTTTGGAATGAGGAAGATATTATATTTTTCCACGTGTTATCTGTGACCGAGTGTGAGAATATCTAGATCAGTGTGGCCCATGAACACACACTCCTACATTGTTAACTCTTCCTTCTCTTTGCAGATGTCAGAATGCATGCACTCCCAATGCATGTCGAAATGGCTTTCAGTGTTCAGTTGCTGAAAACTCAATCCACTGTGAGCGCAACACCTCCCTTTCTTATGTGGAAATCGCAGAGATCTGTGCAGGCATACTGGGGCTTGTCCTCCTCATCGCGGCCTTTGTGTGTTTCCGAAAACACTACGTCAGCCGTAAGAAGCACAAGTCCGGCTGCGTGCAGGACTCCAACGGCTACTTCCCAACTTTGCCTAAAAGCATGATGAAAATAACTGAGATCAGCTCTCCTATGGAGGTCAGCACCCTGATTGGCTCCACAGGTGATATGGTTAACAGCCCGTTTCATTCCCTCAAACCTTGTGAACAGAGAGAGCTCGGCCCTCAGGTGGGCTCTCAGTCCCAGAGGCCTCAGGGTCCTGTGATTTGCAGCGTTGCTCCTAATCTACCTCCTCCACCCTCCACCAGCTCTGATAACGACTCTGTTATGAAAAACAACTGGGAGCACGACTACGAAGGTGAGAACTTATTTATTATTTTCTCAGCTTCAACAGCCACTTCACTTCATTTGGAATTTAGTCACATCGTAAAAGACGAAAGGGGTTGCAGGACAATGGAAAAGCATGTGCAGGTCATATTCAGTGATATCTTCTGTTTGCTGCAGCACTGAGCACTTTCTCATGTGTTGACTAAATTCAAGTAGTTATTAGGACAGTGTTTACCTAATGCAGAGTCTCTGCTGTTTGTGGAACATCCAACATTGCGTTGATGGAAAGTTTATGAGTGGATCACCATAAACTGTCATTAACAGTGCAAAAAACTGTCATGTCCCACTTGCATAGTGAGAAACTCTGAGCGACACTTTAATAGTTTCATATATTTGGACATATTGGGTATTTTATTGGTTTAATAATAATATTAACGTCACTCACCAGTGAGAGGAATTGTCTCCTGCTCTTGCCGTTAGGGATGCACACCACATCGATACCCATATAATTAGAGGATGAAAGTGGAGACTTTTATTTGGTCAGTATATGTCGATATTAGATTGGTGCATATTTTGTGTATTTAATTTTGCGTTTATTTCCCCTTAGCCCTGCTGTCCTCTGTCACTTAAAGTTAATCTTTAAATACAGTTTAATAATATAAATCTCATACTGAACTGTGATTCCTGAAACCACTTTAAAAAAGTATTTACTTTTTAAAAATGTTTTTATTTGTTTAGACAATATAGAATAAATAAATAAATAAATAAATAAATAAATAAATAAATAAATAAATAAAGTCCAAATGTTTGGGATCTTACCATTTTAATTTTTTTTTGTCTATTTAAATTCTATTTACTCATCACACAAAATAATGGACAATAACTGTAATTTCCAGAAAGCCTATCATTTTCTATAATTATAATAACCTTGCACTTGAAGATACCACATTATGTTATAATTTTATACTCAAAAAAAAAAAAATGAGTGAAAACGACCTATTTTAGCTTTAGGTTCTAAAGGGTTAAAAATAAATATTTTGTCGAGGGCACTTTAAAATAGACAAAAATGTTAAGCAACACAACTCCATTATTGATAATGATACTAAATGTTTCTTGAGCACCAGAGAGATTTCTGAAGGTCTTGTGACACTGAAGACTGGAATAAAGACTGTTGAAAATTCAGCTTTGCATCACAAATAAATTCTATTCTATTCTAAGTTATATCAAAAACAAGTTAAAACAAATATTTTAAATAGTAATAATATTGCACAATTTTACAGTTTTCCCTGCATTTTTAGCAAATAAATGCAGCCTTAATGAACGTAAAAAAAAAATAAAAAAAATCTTACCAACCCCAAACTTTTGACCAGAACATGAAAATATAATTTAAATATTTGTGCATCACCTACATGTAGAACTTGTGTACGTAAAAATATCCACATGACTAAGTGCAAGTGAAATCCTGTGGCACAACCAGTCGACATAGACCTAACTCATCTACTACTCTCAGAACTGATTTGTGCAACCCCTGTTTGCAAGAAATAAAGAATAACTCTCATTCACAGTGTATCCAGCTGATCCGGACTACTACGGCCGACCCACGGTTCAAGAGTTCCCACAGTTTGACATTGTGGAAAGCACCTACTCGACGGCCAACACAGAGTCACGCAGGAACTCTCGCTTCGGAGGCTTTCCTTTCCCGCTGGACCGCGCCGACCGCCGCGCTCCATTACCCCCTTGTTACAGCAATCAGAATTTAGATGACTTCTTGGGGCCGGATGGTCTGCCGCTGCCCAGCTCTCAGTGCCCTAACGAGTACACTGCCATAAGCTACTACCCTACCCAGCACACTCGCAGCCTGGACAACGTCTCCAGCGGCTTTAAGAGGCTCAGCGTGCGTTTGAGCGTGGCACAGCCTTCCTATGCGGACGGAGACAGATCCACGCGGCCTGGATCTACTAGAAGGACACTCAACAGTTATGCTGGATCAGATATGGTGGAGAGTGACTACGGCAGCTGCGAGGAGGTCATGTTTTAAGAGACTTCAGTGGATCAAAGGTCCCGTGTGAGTGGGTTATAGAGGGGAAGCTCATCTCGTGCATATAGTATATGAAGCTCAATGGCTGAAAGCAACAGAAGCACTATCAGTATTAATAGTCACTTTCAGGGAAAACAAATACGTGTGTGTGAAATGCAACTTTCCTCATCGTTTGCCCTTTAGGAATCTGTAGAATTATTGCATGGTCTTACAATGTCTACGATGTAGTTATAACTGATGTTATTAGTGTTTAGAGATAATGCGGCCTCATCTAGTATTGCGAGTTCAATCGCACCCCGTCCAGTTTGGTTGGAAAATATGTTCTTTTCAGCACGTGCTAATTGACTGATTGTAGTGTTGCATGCCATTATCAGATTGGAATCCAGCTGTGGGATGGATGATTATTTTTGTAAAACATTGGAGCCCATATGTGCTCACCCAAACCAGTGTACTATGAAATGTGATGTTTTCAGTCGTCCCATATGGCTTAAACATTTTTCACGATGCAGGTTATCTTGAAGCACATTTCACTACAGCTAAACAGCAGTATAGAGGTTACGCAGATTTGTACAAGAGACTGAAGCAGAGGCTGGCTCCCTGTTGTATATATATATATATATATATATATATATAAAATAGTG
Organism: Carassius gibelio; assembly: GCF_023724105.1. NCBI lineage: Eukaryota > Metazoa > Chordata > Actinopteri > Cypriniformes > Cyprinidae > Carassius > Carassius gibelio. Next base: position 5,633,723 of record NC_068384.1, read on the forward strand.
CACAATGTGAAATATAATGTATGTTTATGAAATATCAAATGTAGGTCAACGGTAAATTGATGTGTCTTTGGTTGTTGGGAAATGTACAACTTTTTTATTCAAGCAATCAGGCCAGATTTGGAGAAATTTTGCATTGCATCACTTTACACTTTAAATTCATTACATCAGAATGAATTCCATCAGAATGAGAGTCCAAACAGCTGATAAAAATATCACAATAATCCACAAGCAATCCACACCATTCCAGTCCATCATTTAATGCATTGAAGTGAAGAGCTGCATGTTTGTAATAAACAAATCCAACAAGGCATTTAACCGTCGCTTCTGGGGAAAATACGAGTCTATATTAACACAACTCTCACAGCAGGGGATGGATGCCAGTGAAACAATGCCAGATTTCCTCAAATCTGTTCAGATGAAGAAACAAACTCATTTACATCTTGAATGGCCTGGGGGTGAGTACATGTTCAGCAAATTTTCTTTTTTAGGTGAACTTTTCCTGTAAGACGTGTCTGAATTGCTGCGCTTGGTGAATAGTAATTTTAAACGTGAACCCTGCGCTGGCTTTATCTTCTCATGCTGCAGATGTTTTGCAGTTTTAGTAGTTTTCAGTGATCAAAGGAAATCAAACTTAAGCCATAAAAAATATCCATGCAGCTTTATATGGCTCAATTATGCTTCATGACAAACTGTCATAATGCTTACTAATCATTATAAAAGATAAAAAAAAAAAAAATACTGCCAAACTGAACTGATTGAAGAATATGTATATGTGTGTGTGAACATCACAAACAGCTGCATTTTATATTCTAAGGCACTTCTGTCTTTGAACTGTTCATAACATTTATGTCATCTATAGGGTTCAATAATTTCTTGTTATGAATAGGGATTTCCAACAGAGTACATTTTATTGGATGCAAAGATGAGCTGAATGCGACTGGCTTTAGAGACTGGTGCATGTGTTATCAGATGATTTTGCATGTGCTCCCTTCCCTCGTTGACTGCTACTTCACTGTAGTGTTTAGTGTTTCAAATGACACAATGTTGATGTACATATTATTGGCAGCTGTTTGCAAGTATTTGTTATGATCTGCCGTATGTTTGTGCAGTGGGTATGGTAAGTGTGAATGTAATTTTTTTTAATTTAGAAAATTGAATATGGGATGAAACCCGACTTTTAAATGAGTTCCTCTGTGAGAGAATCTGTGTTGTCTTTGCCATTTCCCATCTAATGTAGAAAACACTATGAAATATATAAAATAAAATTATGTTTAATATACAGAATGTACTGTATTTATTTCAATTAATTGTAATCTTATAAATGAATTTTTTTTTTCAGCAGGAATGCATTAATCAAGAGTGACAATAAAGACATAATATCTTCCTTTATTATATAATTATGTTACATTTCAAATAAATGCTTTTCATTTAAACAACAAAAATTTTATTGTTATGCACCAAATACATCAATTAGAATGATGATATGCTTAAATTCACCTATAACATTTCAAATTACTGAAACAATTAAATTATTACTTAATATCTCACAATTATTGTGAAAAACAGCATTGGTCAGCAAGGAATTGCTAAACTTTTCTTTAAATGTTCCAATGGTATCCAAATCTTACGGACGAATTTAAAGGCAACGTACCTGGTTTAAGCTGTTTTTCTCAATCTGTTACTTCCTGAGTATAGGGCATTTTTATAAAAAAAAAAAAATGTTTTTTATGTGTTTGTAAAATGTTGTAATGTGAACATTTTTGTGCTGCTATATATATATGTATTTAATCTGTTACTCTGGCTTTCACACTCTCACACACCATGATAAACTCGCTCACATCTGGATTGTTAAATACGTACACTGCATTGCATTCATCATCATACTCTGCAAACAAAAACAATCCTGGTTATTAATGTGACCCCCAGTCATTTCTGGGTCAACAGATGGAGGGCAGCAGTATTTGTGTGCTCAGTTTAGTGCTTTTTAAGCACAGTCTCAAACGAGAGGAGATGAGAAGCAATTAACTATGGAGAAAATACAGTGAATATCAGTGATCAGTGAAGTTCAATCTGTTATACATGGCATCTGTTGTGCTGCACAAAATATATGTTAGGGGCCACATTAATCATGAAATTCAGAAAATATTTTGCACTTATTTGAGGTACTTAATTATTGCCTTTATTTTTTTCTGAAAAAAAAAATGAAGCTAAACATGCATGTTTTATCTTCGACACAGAATCATACGGTATGATTCTGTCAAAGATAAAACATGTTTAGCTTCATTTTTAAGTGAGTGGACGTGTTCTCCTGCATGTCTTGACGCTGGTATTCTGTCACAAACTTGTCAATAAACCAACTGAGAATGGCAAGATAAAGGATAAAATATTTAGTGACCTTCCAGACTGAGAAAATATACCATTACCGACAACTTATTATGAGCCACACCAGCAGTCCAACCCTTCTTGAACAATCCTCATCGTAGCAGTCAAGCATCATCATATGCAGAACATATATATTTTTTTACACTTTTTAAGCATTGCAAACCACATAAGGTGTGCACAAAATGCATGATGGATGTGAACGAGACCACACATGAATGCAGTTTAAAAAGATGCAAAGGTGTTGCATATTTGATTTGATGAATCACAACTGACCCCCCCCCAACAAGAAATATTTATGATTTGCCATGAGACTTTGTTGGTTAGGCTAACTGTCAAGAATGGATTTTAAGCTATGATGTATTTGTGATTTATAATCATATAATAAAGCGATGACCCTATACTGTCGCGAACGCCTAGCATTTGCCTAAAATATTGACACGTTATACATACTTCCAGAGTTGTGTTTCGACATTTTGGGGGAGCGCGCGAGTGCGCTTTAACTGCGCTTGGCAAGCTGGAGGCATCAGGTGCGCTCACGTGATCAGAGCATCCTCAGCATCAGCATCCAGCTCACACGAAGACAACACATCAGAGCACACGCGGAGAGAAATGGCACATGTCTCTGGATCTCCATCTGCGCTTCACGACTAGCTGAGAACTTCTAAAGTTTGGGAGGTGTTTGTAGCCTATTTACTTCCCGACAGTTTTTGCAGTCAGCGTTGTGAATGAGGGATGCACGGTTAAGAAGTGAATGAACGAACACGAGTTTTGTATTTTATGTCTCAGATTTATGAATGGGCGTCTCGACAAGCAAAGCGTGCTTTGTAAGTTCTCACGATCTACTGAAGAGACGCTGGATTACAAACATCTCTCCGCTGCTTGTCAAGCAGGATTTTATGTCTAAGAACGAGTTAGCAATTTTATTTGAAACGACAGATTTTTTTCGTTCATTCACGATTTAATAACTGCTTTCATTTGTATCATATCGACGTCCCTTTATGGCAGCAGTGGTAAGAGCGCGCAGCTGAAGTGGCGCGCGCTCCGCTCCTGCGCGGTGTCTGGATGCGCCCGCTGCGCGGTAGATGCCCGTGGCACGGAGGACCGGACCCCTCGCCGCTGTCCTGTGATGATGCATTGAGGATGGTGGAGGGAACGGACGCCCCTTTGAGGAACATTTCGACAGGAAACCAAGACAGCAAGTACCTTTCTTTCCCCTGGGTGTTGACTTTACTCTCCAGTGTTCTCATCACTACGATTATAGTAGATGTTCTGGGCAACCTGTTGGTCATTGTATCGGTCTTCAGGAACAGAAAGCTCAGGAAGGCAGGTAAATATCTTATATCTCTATAATTCATCATGCTGACGGTCAGGGCTGGGCAGTATTTCAAATACAAGTATTTGACATACAATATACTATTTTTGTATTTAAATACATTTGAAGAAAAAAAAAAATCAAATATATTTTGCTTTTAAACATACAATCTGAATATTTTTGAATTTTTAAAATACATAAGGTATCAGCCTACTTATTAGACTGCTGATTTCCTGCAGGGATGGGCAGTTTTTGAAATACATGTAAATACTATTTTGTATTTAAATACCTTTGAAAAATGTGTTTTGTATTTAAATACATTTAATCTTAGTAATGTTTTTTGTTTTCAGTATTTGTGTATACTTGTTGATACAGGAAATCAGCAGTCTAATAAAGAGGTTGATTGGCAAAAAGTATTTTATGCATTCTGAAACTACAAAAATACTAAGATTAAATGTATACAAAATACAAAATAGCACTTCCCATCCCTGCTGATGGTCAACTATTAATACATTTTACTGGCAAGGTTTTTGAAATAACTCATTTTTAGGGATTTATATCATTGACTGATTCAGAACAGTTTTAAATTTTCATTTTCCCCCCTGTTCTTTGATAAATGAGAATAATCTGTATTATGAATATGTATTATTGTTATCACTTGGTCTGCTGGTCTTTAAACCTGAGCAACTAAAAAGTGCCCAAAACACCAAAACCAGACAACGGACCAGACTGACAAGTAAATTAATCATTAATATTTTTTATCTTCTTCTTCTTTTTATAATAATAATAATAATAATAATAATAATAAACAATTGTTATGATGAATAATAGTAGTCGTAGTAGTAATAATAATATTTTCAGCAGGGTCATTATTAATCTTTTTATTATTCTTTTTATTTAATTTTCATTTATTTAAATTAGTTTATATACAAATTTATTTAATAATGTCATTTTAAATATGTTATGCATATGTTATGCCATTAATTATTATAAAATGTCAACGATTAAAAAAATAATAATAAAGAGCCTTATTATTATCTTTATTATTGGTATTATTATGGCTATTAATAATAATAACAGTTATCATTATTACTAAGATTATTATTATTGAATAAATATAAAATGAATTCTATATTGTCACAGTTTTCATCTTTGTTTTGGACTTCGTTTTAAGCAAAAAAAAAAAAAAAAAAAAAATATCTATATATATATATATATATATATATATATATATATATATATATAATAACAAAAATAAAGAAAGAAAAATATAAAAATTGACATCAATGAATGTAAAGAAATTTATTAATTATGCAATTAATTATTTTTCTCTCAGTGCTGTTGTTTGGTGCTATTTCTTAGAGACCGATTAAATGTTAGTATTCAAACAGACCCGATATTAAAGTACCAACATCTGATTATATGTCTGTCTCTGCTCATTATTTAAGATTGAGACACAGTAATTGACTCATCAATGATTTCCAGATCCTCAGCTACATGATTACAGAAGTGTCAAACTGGAAAGACAAAAGCCTGGTGGTGTGCAGCTGCTGTGAATGCCTCTGCATGCTGCCCTGTTCACACTGTCAGTTTTAGTTTGAGTTGCAACATCTCACTCTGTCCTCCTGCCACTGGTCTTATCTCATGAACACACAGCACAGCCTGACCTTCTCCTTTTGGAGATTTAAGCTTTAAGTGGTTCTTAGGTGCAGCTAACTTGTCTGACCAACTAATGATTGACCTTTAAAATATACAAGCACTGAGGAAACATAAAGACAAATGAGACACACTTCTCTTAATGAGCTTAGCCTCAGATCTTTTTGCATGCTAACCAGACACAGAGAGATCATGTAAACCTCTGGCTATTGCAACAAGTGTTGTTTAATGGAGCTCACACAGTGCTGGCAGTGAGACAGGATCATGAACTCCTGACACACTCCCAGTGATTGAGCTCCACTGTTTTGCTGCTATGTGATGTGTGTGGATGCTTTTGAGATAGATCTTAGTTTTGCATATCATTATACTGTCTTGGTGTGATTATTATTTTTATTATTATTTTATGCATCAGTATTTTCATCATGTTTTCTAGTAAAATTATTAAAACATCCTTAAAATAAGGTAAATTCACTTTAGAGAAATTGAATAAGATTATTAAGGAATCCCATTTCTGCCATGGAATAATAATAAAAAAAATATATATATTTATATATATATATATATATATATATATATATATATATATATATATATATATAGGCTATATATATATATATGGGTTAAAGACGTTAAGATGTCTGCATCAAAAGAAATGTACAAAAGTGATTTTGTGTCCATAGAAACCATTAAATGTAAGTAAAATGTCTACTTTTAAGGTTTCAAATAAGTTTTTGGAGAATAAAATGTCAAAATTTGGTTGAAATAATGTTACATTGTCATTCAGTGTAACACAATATTTATGCAAAAATTCAAACAACACGCTTATTCTGACGTGTACATATTAAAATATCTAAAAGAATAATGGAGCATACTAAATTTTATTGTGTTTTATATTAGTAAAAAATTCTTACTAGCAAATGGGCAAAACCTAGGATAGTGGAAATGTTAAAAATGTAAAATTACAATAGTGTTTGGGCTGAAAGTAATTAGTCTTTTAATATGTCAAATTAGTCTTTTAATATGTAAATATGCCTGACAAGATTGTTACACTGAATGACATTTTACTGGGTGTCTTCTGTAAATCAGGGGAAAATGTATGATATTTATTTTTTGCTCAGAAAAACAAAAGCAAAATTGCTATTAAATAAAAGAGGAAACTTTTTGCATTTATATATATATATATAAATGCATTTACTACTTTTTCTCTCAGAATTTTTTCAGGAATTGTTTGTATCTCACAATTCTGTGAAAAAATTACGAATTTCAAGATATAAATTACAAAATTTATGAACTGCAAGATATAAATTTAGAAATGTAAGCTATAAACTTACAATTTTGAGATAACCTTGCAATTCTAGGGGAAACTATGAGATATGAACCAATTGTGATAAAAAGTATGTTTTTATTATTTATTTATTTATTATTCCATGTTGGTAATTCGAAATAGAATTGCGAGATATAAACTTAAAATGTCAAAATATATACTTGCAAGTCTGAGGATACATTTTGTATTCCATGATGAAAAAAAAATGCAAGATTTAAACTCAATTTTTATGATATACAAACTCAGATTTGCTAGAAAAAGTCATAATTCTGTTTATATCTTGCAATTATTGTTTCCTCAGAACAAAGTGTGAATTGTGAGACGATGGCTTTTTGTTCAGTGACTGTAAAAGACTGAATAAAGACTGAATAAACTTACTGGCAAGTTATTTATTTATTATTTTCTTGTAAGCAAAAATGTACTTTTGATTGCTAATGAGGTACTTAATTTAGCCTTACTTAATTTAAGATACATTTTCTAAAACCAAATCTTAATACCTTATACAACTTAGCTTTTCAAGTAAATTTTCCTTGTTTTAAGTTTGCTGTTAAATTCAGAAACATGTTTGGTGTAGAGGATGTTATAGGAAGTGACAATGCTGTCTTTAAGGCATTGTATGTAGCTCTATAAATGTGTAAATATTTATATCTGAAGCTGCACTGATCTCGTGACGTCACTTGATGCTCAGTGAGAGCCGATCCATTACAGATAGAGAGGATCTGGATCAAAGCAGTTTTAAATGTGATGAATTATTCCATCACAGGTCCTGAGATTTCAGACTGGGTGATGCACTAGTGCCAAATTCAATTTGAGTCCCATTCATATCATGTTCATCAATGGCCAGCAAATGAATTAATTGCACATAAATTCATCAATATTCTAGACCTCTATTCTTGTGACACTGGTGCTGATACAGGTCACAGAAAGCACCTCCATGACAATCCAGTCCATCATAATGCACACACGTCTATCAGTAAAAGAGTCTACTACTTTGAGCACCTAACTGAACTCCCAGAACAACGCTTTGAGCTTGTATCTAAATGACCGCCTGCAGGCATGAATTTACATGTGTCCTGTCATCACAGATATCTGTCGAGCGAGACCAGGTGATCTGTGAATTAACTTTGCAGTGCTACCTGTGCAACAGAGAAAAACAAGAATCCTGCTAAACTACAACTAGGGTTCTTCATTGTCTTCATATCATTTGACACCTTTGCAACAGGGATTTGTACAGACACTTTTCCACATGACTGGATCTCAACTGTCAATCATCCAGGGTCTAGCCTCTAATTTCTGCACCGTGATGACTGTGAAGAGAAGCACCATTATCATGTTCTTTGCTTCACTTAAACAGACCATTCCATTGAGTCCCTGTTTAAGCTGATACTGCTTCGCGGATGAAACACAGTGGTGACAAATAAAGTAACAATTAAGGCATTAATTTGTTGGTGATTAATTGAACTGACAAGAAGAGGTTAAGGCAGTCTGCTTAGTCTTTGTAACAAATCTAGCCCAATTACTACTCAAATTTAGCCCAACCACACCAAAACAAGCCAAAATGTGGTTGAAATTGCATTCCTTTTTAACTCGTGGCAACAGTATAAAAGTAGCCCAGTTACACAGAAAAACTGTGGACTTGCCAACACTGGTTTAAGCTTCATGCATTTTCATTTCATTTTTTTTATCAACATTTGAATATCGGTCAGTTTCATTAAACAAACAAGATTTTAAACAAAATGCTGAAAATGTGCATTTTTCATGGATTAGATTCAAAACATGATGAACAAAGTAGATGGCTTCCATCAACACATCCAAAGCTTCACAGTTCTAAACCAATTCCTGGGTGGACATTTCATTCAGGATTTCTATAATGTTTAATGATCACATTATTTTACATGCATCTGCTTTTATATGCGATCGCTTGTTTCTGCTTTCTTCACTGTTTTCATCCAGAAATTCAGTAATATTTCAGAAGATGTGTAATAGCTCCTTCCTACCAAATAAGAGTGAAAACAGAGAGAGCCAGAAAATTCTATCAATGGAGAAGAAAGAGTTAACACTGAACCTAAAGGCATAAACTTTAATGGGCAACATTCTGTAGCTCACCTGACCAGAATTTTTTGAGCATTTTGTCCATTTTAGAGTTGCATCTAGTGACATCACATCCTGTTATTGGTTTAGATGTCTTTAGTCCATGTTCGTTCATATTTCAGTCAAACAGCACCACAGTTTGTTTGGAAGTGAAACAACACCCACTTTTCAAGGCTTCTTGGTCTGCTTTTGAGCACACAAAGGTATGGATGGCAGCATTCACATTTATTCAAATGAAGTGCAAGCAATGGTTTGCTTTAATTAAACAAACACTGCGTCTAAATTGTGATGGGTCCAGCATCCCACACTCCCAATACCTCTGCTGGAGGAGGGTGCGAATCATTTGAAATAAATGTGTTGTTCACGTAGTACAAGCCCGGCTGACACGTGAGGGATTAACACAGCTGGATGAGAAACGTGTGCTCAGTAATTCAATCCAAGAATGTACAAGGCAATACCGAAGTACCTGGAGAGTTGAAAATTGGAATTTAAATAGATAAAACAATTTCATTAGTATGTTGGTGTAAATCTGAATTTTATTTTGAAAGTCAGCCCACTTAAGAGACACCACACAAGCACTGAATGTAAAAAGCCTCGTGTTCAAAGCGCTCCACAGGCACGGATGAGATTTCATTGTTTTATTAGATTTCATAATCTCATTGATGTAGTTACACAGAACTAGCAAATCTTTTCATTAAAGAAGAAAGGCCAGTCATTTGTCTTATCATGTATGCATGTGATCTTGAGCTGCGTGAACATTGTAGTGGAGTATGAAGACATTACTCAAACATTACAGGATCCAGTTATACCGTGTAGGTCATTGCTTTGAACCTCATGGATTTGTCTTTTCACAGTTTGATATCGATAATTAAAGCACATGAGGTTTGTTTGTGACTCATATCAAGCACACCTGTTTGCTTTGAGTATATCACTCAGATTTGTCAGTAAAAGTATAGAATGATAATCCACACATGGAAAGGTAAAACCGGTTTGAGACTGTTAACTGCTAATTTTGGTGATTTGTATGAGTGCATGCTGTTTTCACGTGTCAGTCGGGTATAATGCGGGTCTATTACATTACTCTGATTCAGGCCTGAAACACCATGAAAGTAAAGTTTGCATGCAAAATTTTGCATTCTGAAATTTGTCTGTTATACCTGGAGAAAATAATCTCAATGACATCTGCTCGACTGGCACAGGAGCCCCAGGAGTGCGCAATCTGACTTTTTTTTTTTTTTTTTTACTTGAACCAATAATGTCTTGCAGCCAGGGGTGACAATAAACATAAAATTTCTCACGAGCAAGTTTTGAAGGGGACACCAATAAAACAGGCAAAATTGTACTTAAGGATATGTGCACAGAGAGCAAAGCCTTACTATTGCCTGGAGAACGTTCCATTATCCTTCTTCTCAAAGTTTCTTTCTGGTTCAATAAAAAAGCTGACTAAATTGACCAAAACATTCTTCAATATATATATATATATATATATATATATATATATATATATATATATATATATATATATATATATATTTGCAATGTTTTTGAAGTTGTTTACTCAATCAAGCCACCAAAATACAATGGAATTTGAATTTAACTTACACTTTTATTTATTTATATAGCACATTTAATAGCAATCACAGGCGTAACTATCGGTAAGCAGGGTAAGCGGTTGCTTACGGGCCCGGACCAATCAGGGGCCCGCCCGCGTTACTGGAAGATTTTGATTGACAGCCGGGTCCCCCTATCGCATTTGACTACTTTTAGTTTGATCGCATTTAAATTTTTTGCGAATTGATTTGAATAAATAATGACAAAAGCATATTTGACTGAAAATTAAATAAATTTTTGAAACGAACAATGATAAATTTGGTGTAATTTGTTTCTAATTGGAACTGGGGAATCCCCAGGTGAACATGGCATTGCGTGCAAAACAGTAAAAAAAAAACGTTAAACTTGAGACAGACATGGAGTCATCAAATTATAAACAAAAAGTGGTTTGCATTGCTTTCATGATTTTTCTGACCATCCCAGTGACAGTGGCCTCTGCAGAGCGTTCTTTCCAAAACTAAAACTGATAAAAAGCTATCTCAGGAGCTCAATGGGACAGAGTCGTCTCTCTGGATTTGCCATACTGTCAATTGAGAATGCCGTGCGCGCAATCTGGCCCTTAAGGATATGATCGACAACTTCGCACAGAGGAAAGCCCGGAAAATGCAGCTATAATTTAAGTGAGCATCTTTTTTATGTATTTGGACCTATGCCCTATGTGTATATAGCAGTGACAGTAACGGTAACAATGTGTTATTGTGGTGCGCCGACACCAGCTGTTTTTTTTTTTTTTTTTTTTTTGGTGCGCGTAGCGTCATCATGTGTTGTAGTAGGGGGGCCCGCCTTGATAATGCTGCTTAAGGGCCCGGTGTTAGCTCGTTACGCCACTGATAGCAATGTTGTTGCTTCACAGTTAGAATTAAAACATGCATATATGAAAACATTTGCTATGCCTTGCAAAATGAAGGCATACACACTCTTACACCCCCATACAACTATATAGTGAGATCGGTATAAACGTGAAAGACAGGGGAAAAAGGCAGAAAATAATAATTTATTATGTCAGTGACTGATTTGTTCAAAAAGTGGATTCATTCAGTTAGGAAACACCTCCTCAGTGTGTGTTTCTCAATGACGCAATTAGTGCTGTTACTGCTGTAGCTTAGTTTTCAACTTTTGTCGTTGGTGAAATAGAGCTAAACAGGCAATATGGTGCCTAAAATGCACTTAACATTCACTTCTTGTTTATTCAATTTTTACAAAAATCTAAATCACATTTGTTATGCTAATATCTGCAGAACAACTGAACTCCCGAACTGACTCAAATGATTCACGGTCCGAACTCCCGAACTTACTCAAATGATTCACGGTCCGAACTCCCAAACTGACTAAAATGATTCGCGAACCCGCTTTAAACTCCCGAACTGATTCAAATGATTCGCGAAACCGCTCCGAACTCCCGAACTGATTAAAATGATTCGCGATCCCCAAACTGACTCAAATGATTCGCGATCCCGCTCTGAGCTCCCGAACTGATTAAAATGATTCACGCTTCGAACTCCCGAACTAATTCAAATGATTCGCGATCCCAAACTGACTCAGATGATTCGCAGACCCGCTATGAACTCCCAAACTGACTCAAAAGATTCGCGAACCAGCTCCGAACTCCCGAACTGATTTAAATGATTCGCGAACCCGCTCCGAACTCCCGAACTGATTCAAATGATTCGCGATCTCCAAACTGACTCAAATGTTTCGCAAACCCGCTCCGAAATCCCGAACTGACTCAAATGATTCGCGATCCTGCTCCGAACACACGAGAACTTGTATGTATGTTTCTCGAGTGTCTCAAGACACTCATTCAGTGTTTCATCCTTCAGAAATCATTCTAATTTGCTGATTATCAATATTTAAAACATATGAGTACATTTTTCAGTATTCTTTGATGAATAGAAGGATCCAAAGATCAGCATTTATTTGAAGTAAAAAGCTTTTGCAACATTATACACTATATCATTCAAAAGCGTAGAGTCATAATAATTTTATTTAAAAAAAAATTAAAATTGTGGAAATTAATACTTATATTTAGCAAAGATTCTTTAAATTGATCAAAAGTAATGATAAAGACGTCATTTTACTAAAGATTCCTATTTCATATAAATGCTGTTCTTCTGAACTTTCTATTCATCAAAGAAACCTGAAAAAAATGTACTCCGCTGTTTTTGACATTATCATTATATCATTACACTCCGTTGACATTCAGATTGTTTTTTTTCTCTTTTAAAAATCCTACATTTCTGTATGAATCACATTATACAAATTCCTACGCAATTGCCACTTCATAAAATAGTTGAGTTTCCAAATGAGATCATATTGGATCTCGCATAACTACAAAGCAAATGATTACAGCTAGTTACCAGGACAGATATCTAAACTCCACACAAATCCCCATACACAGAGTTTTCACTTCTCTCTTGCTCTCGTTTTTACAGGTAATGCCTTTGTGGTGAGTTTGGCGGTAGCAGATCTGGTCGTGGCCATCTACCCCTACCCGCTCGTCCTGACCGCCATCTTCAATGACCGCTGGATCGCTGGTGATATTCACTGTCAGATCAGCGGCTTCCTCATGGGGCTCAGTGTGATCGGCTCTATTTTCAACATCACAGGCATCGCCATCAACCGCTACTGTTACATCTGCCACAGCCTCAAATACGACAAGCTCTTCTCCAACAAGAACACCGTATGCTACGTCATCCTGGTCTGGGCGCTGACTATCCTGGCAATCGTCCCAAACTGGTTTGTGGAGTCTCTGCAGTACGACCCACGTGTCTACTCATGCACCTTCGCCCAATCGGTGAGCTCGCTCTACACCATCACGGTGGTGGTGGTGCACTTCATTTTGCCCATCGGCATCGTCACGTACTGCTACCTGCGCATCTGGATCCTCGTCATACAGGTGCGCAGACGGGTCAAGCCCGACAGTCGGCCCAAGATCAAGCCTCATGACTTCCGGAACTTTCTCACCATGTTTGTGGTGTTTGTGTTGTTCGCCGTCTGCTGGGCTCCGTTGAACTTCATAGGCCTGGCGGTGGCGATCCACCCCAGACTCGGTCAAGCTATACCCGAGTGGCTCTTCACTGCCAGCTACTTCATGGCGTACTTCAACAGCTGCCTCAATGGAGTTATATATGGAGTGCTAAACCACAACTTCCGAAAAGAATATAAAAGGATAATACTTGCTATTTTCAAGTTTAACTGTTGAGTTTTCACTATCAGACAAGCACTGTGTCTTTCTTAAAACTTGTAAGTTATTCAAAAGTGACTGACTTATGAGTGCAGCGTAATGATGCATCTTTTTTTGATTTGAACGATATTCTAAATATGGACATATTTTTGAGTCACTGTATTTACATGCTTAAATTTGCACGGAATGATACATGTTTTAATTGTGCTCCTCGTTACATGATCATCTACACAATATGTTCTTATTTACAAATTTAATTGGCATCTGAATGTAGAAGTCCATTAGACGAATCAAAACATTTTTTATTGAATTAAGATCAGTGTACTTGATATATGTTTTTACATTCAGATGCCTAAGAATGTAAATAAACCTTATAAAAATATATTTTCCGAAATGCAACTCTTTTTACACGTTTATTTTTAACATTATTGTACGGATCACAGCGTCTCACTTTCTCAGATATTTGGGAGAAAGATCTACAAAAAAATTAATAAAAAACTATTAGTGAATATTTGAAGTACTAATGGAGCACATCAGAACGTTTTTAATTTAGGAGACATGTGAGAGGATTTTCAGGTTATAATTACGATTATGATTAAACCTAAATCTACATATCATTTGATCTCAATTTAATTTACTCAATCAATTAAAATTCATTAGGGTGACAGAGGTCACATATTTGAAGAAACTTGGGATGTAATATTAAATAAGAAAATATATCTATGTTATGAATGAATTAAAGTTATATTAATGAGGATGTAAGATAGGAGATTTTGATAGATTACATATCTGAGCATATTTTTGCAGAGCTAAATGAATTTACTCTATTATCTGATACCTCGATTGCAAAAAAAGAATGTATGACTTACATCCATATCAATTATTTTACACAAATGTAATTGATAATTAATATTAGTTACATTATTAGTTGATATTTTAGCTTGTTTTCTGGTTAAACAGAAAATGGATCACAAGTGGAAAGTTATAGCAATTGTAATAATTCATGATTCATGAACTTAATGTTGCATAAAAAAGGAAATATGAATTTTCTTTTTTCTTTTTTGCAATGGAAAGCACTTTCATGTGTCCCTCAAATATTTGTGTTTTTGTGTGTAAACATGCAAAAAGTGTAAAACTGTGTTATTTGAAATCTCCACTGCACAATTTCTGATCAAATATTTATGAAACTATAATATTTTTTTATGTAAACATTACTATGAATGCATTGCATTCATGTTTTAACAGTAAGAAGTCTTAATAAAATTTAATCACTGTGCAACATATGTTGTGAAATATTCACTCTACTGTGTGGAAAGAAAGAAACATTTTACTCATAAAGAAACTTTTTCTGACACTAGTTGTTTTCATGCATGAACACCATAAGTAGATTTTTGACAAGACACATGATGTTTTCAGCTAGTGCCTCAAGTGTCTCACACACAACACACACCCACTAGTCAACACACGTTAGAAACTAACACTTGCCCTGGGCAGTTTTCTTCATGGTTTGCTGCCAGTCATCATTATCCATTCAGAGCAGGTTCAGCAGAAGAAAAAGTATAGATCTCTGACAGGGAGCTTTGTGGGTCAGTGAGGACAAATAGCTTGTAGACGGGGATTTATGCCTCAGGGGTTGAGAACAAAACAGGAAAATGTCACACAGATGCTGAGACTCAAATCACAGTAAACGTTAGCTTATAACACTGCTTAAATTATGCTCAAAAGAAAGTCTTTCAGGAAGAGCTATGTTCAGACATGCTTGTTAATGATAAAGGATTGTTCCAGGTCTAATGTAAGTTAAGCTATTGACAGTACAATACCTTTACAACAGAAAATCATTTAACATGGATTGCATTTACAGTGGAAATCTATGGGGGCTTCATGAAGCTTTGAAATTTTAGCATTTTTTTAAAAACAACAACAGTGATTCATGCATGCATCCAAACTACCCTTATGCCATAAGAGTTTCAACATTTTAATAGTTGGCAACTAGGGGCTATCTATGTGAACCCACACACCAGTTTTTACCTGATCTCGAACCAAATTTGTAGACAGTTTTTATTAAGCAAAGCTTTGTTTAACCAAAATGAAGAAAGGTAGTCTCTTATTGGCCAGATAAAAAAATAATGTTATTTTATTAATTTTCAAATTAATGAAATAACATATTATGCAGACACTTCATTTTTGGTATTAGAGGACGTCACTTGCATTTGGTTTGCAACAGGTGTTTTTAATGCATTTACAAGCTGATTTTTTCATTGCAACTCCACTGTTCTGACCATCACTATGTTGAGTGCTTTGAAAAAGTCAATTATTTTGCAGAGCATTTGGTTCAAGTGATTTAAAGTTTCAAAAAGTCGGTAACACTTTAATAAATAATTGTTATGCATGTTACGCATGCTTATTAGCATGCATAACACTAGCATATTGGCTGTTTATTAGTACTTACCAATGCACATAGCAATACTTTGCTCTGCATGACCATATTTTAGATCCCTTAATCATACCCCACTAATTTAACCTACTACCTTACTAACTATTAATAAGTAGCAAATTAGGAGTTTATTGAAGAAAAAGTCATAGTTAATTAGTTAATAATGAGAGTTCAACCTTAAAATAAAGTGTGACCAAAAAGTTTCTCCCATTATGATATGTTATAATAACACAAGTTTGATTGGATATAATCGCTTATTACAGGGTTCTCTCCAAAATCTGATTGGTCATTAACTTCATTCAGAGGTCAGATATTTCCAAATATTCAACATCGACTATGGCAGCGCTTCATAGTCAGAATGAGCTCAGAGAACTAGATTATTAATATTACTGACATTATTGAATAATCAAAGAGAAATGATGGAAGAGTTTCAGAAACCATTCTGAATAGTTCAAGGCAGAACAGAGATTTCAAGGTATAGAGAAAGCCTTGAAGAAACTCTGTTTTGTTGTTGGTGTTACTTATTAACCTTGTTCACAGCTGGTAGACCCTGCGACATGCTTCACATTTTGTTGATGTCAAAACGTACAAAATTCATCTGTCTCTTGGTAGATATTAGCCAAATTACACAGACTATATTAAATACAGCTTCACTTGCTGCGAGTATAAATATGGTTTGTGCCATCCACAATATGTTCTGTGTGGTGAATTTCTGCCTGCCGAGAGCATGAAACCGTGCAATTGCACAATAAACCATTTCTGTGTTGGGTCTCCACTTGATGTTCATCGTAAAAGCTGGGTTTGGAAGCTAAATCAGTTGATAATGTGACTCCTCAAATAACACTCACTATTGCATGGAAGAATGTCAAGAATTTGACAAAAATACGAGTCCCAATTGTTACTTTAAACTTAGACGAATACCTTTTCCCATGGCTCTCCAAAGTTACTGTGCATTGTAATGGACAGCATGGCACAGACGCTGTCAGTACAGCTTAACTTGCAATGTTGATGCAAGTCAGATATTACTCGACCTTCATTACTTCCTACAAACTGTTAGAAATTGGAGTTTCTTTTGTTGTTGTTTTGTAAAAACGAGCAGCTGGGGGGAAAAAAATCAAAGACATTCGAGGCCGAAACTACATGAGAGAACATGGTGAAAACTTGACTTTCGTCCACACTGTATTTTTTCCATTATAAATAATGACAGCCTACCATAGCAATTTCCTTCTGATCTGTCGAAGTACGAAACACTGTTACTGCAATCAGTGACACAGTATTGAAGATGTCAGCCTTTACCACACCAACCAATCAAAGGTTTGACACGATGCAACTTCAGTGAAAGAGTTGCAGATTATACAAATCAACATTCTCAGCAGAAGTCTTATTAGAAGAAAGGTGGTCAAAGTACAATGAACAAATAATCAAAGCTATAATTCACACAAACTGTTCATAAATGTCTGTAGTAGGCAAACACAGGTTATCACAGCTATGCTGATATTCAGTGATGAAATCTGCATTTTATTTCTTATTTATTTTTGCTCACGATAAGCCATATTCTATTGGTATACGTCACAGACAAGCTCCTACAGAGCCACTGATGAGAGCTAGATGAATGACTGCATGCGTTAAATTCATGAGCTTTTCACAGACACAAACATGGTTTGATTTTCTGTTCTGTCTATATACAGTAAACCGGCAACCAAGCAGTACCTTTACAAATGCACTTCTTGAAATGTTGCCCTTTCAAAAAACTTTTTACTAATGCAACATTTCAAAATACCTTCACCCTTAACAAAGCTAAATCTTCCCAGGTACCCTTGAAGCAAGCATATATACCCTTAGTTGGAAAACACTGCTTTGCAACAAAAGACTCAGTGAGAAAAATCACATGTGATGAAGAGTCAGAAGAATACAGACGGGCTATCGGTTCTTTAATTAAAACACACCGAGCACAGAGCAGCTCTCAAGGCCTGCGGATTTAAATCAACTAGAGAGACACAAAGAGGCAACTCAACAGCTGGACCATGAAACTCATTCTGATGATCAATAATAAATGAACTGTTTTTAGAATCAATATCAAATATTTGTAAGTTTTAAAATAGAGATATGTTCATTTTCCACAAGGTCAGCATGAATTAAAGACCTACAGCATGTGTACATCAAGGCGGAAATCCATGAAATCACAAAAAGTCAAATCACATATTACAGCAATTATGAAAGCTGCAGTTGAGTGAAAATAGAAAAAAAATACAGTAAATGATAAAACGGTCAATAACTTTGGCACTGCCATCAATATATATAGAGAATTCATACAACTAAAAATCAAAAAATAAAATTCAAGTACCCCAGTAAAAAGTGTTTGACACAGTACAAGTGTTTTAAAATTAAAGTTACTCAACGTACATGCACTTAACTCCTGTTGCTTAGCCTGAACTTGAAGTGTTTTGTGTGCTAAACATCATGAGATCTGGAGCCTGTTTTAAAACCATTATATACTGCACGCATCTGGATAAGAGAACTGGCCATGTGTGGATACTGAAATAAATATATCAACAGATTTCTCTGTAAGATGACTCACTGATGGCACCTGCTGATTATAAACGACTGTTTGATGAGCGAGATGGCACTATTAACAGAATAAACCTATGAAACATTACTTAAATATGTAAATCAATTTAAAAAAAAAAGACTAAAACAGCAGACACTGTGCAGATAAAATAGTTTCAAGACCACTGAATTGAGTGTTTTATGACTCAGTGAGACTGAGAGGTATTGGGTATTGTGTAATTGTGCAAACATAAAGCATTCTGTAGCTCGAATGGATTTTCCACATATTTCCAATCAAGTCTAGGTTGAGTCTGTGAGTAATACGCAGAAGTAAATAACTCGCTTTTGGTCATGAAACAAACACAAATACACAGTTCCAAGCAGAAATCACTGTTCACGTCACTTCTTTTCAATTTCAGCATGTAGAAACACTCAGAATGAGTAATCAACACATGAACCTGATCAGTCGAAATGAATGTGAAAAAACACTATAAACAAAACATTCAAATGAGCAACATTATTCCATTAATATTCACCGTACTGTTTGAATAAAAGGCTTCGGCCCCAAAAAGTTTGTAAAAATGAGTTTTCTGAAACCAGTGTAACTTGGGATACGAGGAGACTTCAGTGCAGCAAAAACCGAAGGACAAAAACACATAAAAAATCCATGAGCTAGGGACGTTCTGTAAGAGGAATCCCAAGCGGAATTCAGCAGAAATCAAAGGAGCATGTAGTAAGTAAATGATTCAGTGGGTCTGCATTTATTCTGTCGCTCGGTCAGCATCACAGCAGCTGCAGGTGTGTGCCGTTGTGTCTGCTGCTGTTCCGGGCCACAATCTCCTGGATGGAGATGTACGTCCCCGCCACAAAGCCCACAAAGCCAATGAGACTGATGCCGATGTCCTTGACCATCACCCAGCGCTTCATGTCTTCATTATGGAAGGTGATGATCTGAAGCAGGGGAGGGATGATGAGGGCCAGAGCGCTGCTGCTCACCGAGCCCACCAGAGAGATGACCAGGTCAAGCTCTGGGATCAGTACGGCCAGGGCACCTGCGGAGAGACAGCAGAGGAACATCAGGTTTGACCGTGACCACTTTCGCCTGCTCGGGAGAGTGTGAGCGCTCCTCATGCGGTTTAGATTGTAATGTTGTAGACGTTCGTAAGAGTGCATGTTTTATCCTCACAGGTTTACAATGAGCAGACGGTGACAGTAAAGCATAGACTTTTCATTTAACCTGTATCATGCATTGTAAAGAAATTCTTTTCTTGATATTTTAAGTAATTTTACTTCTCAAGTCCAAAATACCAAGTCTTGTTTTCTCTAAAATGTATACACATGCAGATGTTTATAATGTGTATTTGTACATAAGTATGTACGGATATTGTATGTTTCTGTGTATATATGCACTTATACATATGTATACATAGGTATTTATCATTATTGTTTTATTTTTTATTTTTTTACTTATTTGCTGGCATGGGGTGGGGGGTTCTGTAAAAATGTGGAAAGCTTTGAAAAAAAAATCTTAATTCATAGAGAACGCAAAATTATTTTTATTGCCCCACTGTCAGATATATTTTCTGGTTTTAAGCTAAAAAATATTATTATTATTATTATTATTATTATTATTATTATTATTTTCCAGAAAACAAGAATTCAAGTAATTTTGCTTCTCAAGTAAATGTATCTTGATTTAACAATGTTTAGATATTTTTAATGGAAAACAAGAAAAAATACTAAATTAGAAAATCTTTTTTTTTCCTCTTCATGTTTATTATTGCCATTTTGGTTACAGAACACATGGTTTAATTAATATATTTAATATATAAATTTGATTGAATGTAAACTCTTTTAGCTTCTGTTTCTTGTAGCCCGTCACAAGAAGGAAAGCGAATAACTAGCTCTGACCCCTAATAGTTGACTACACATTGGTTAATGAAAAGAGGCTTAGTCGACCATATTTAAATTAGTTAGTTGGCTGCAGAAAAAATTAAATAAAAATAAAAATCTCAACAGGAAATAGTGAAGTCACAGAATAATCTTTAACATGGCTGATAAATATTAATTTATTCATTTTTATGTAATGTAGTCTATAGAGCTTATGTTGCTCCGCCCCTTTTTTAGCACTGTGCTAAAAAGTCATTGACTGCATTCAGGTGAAGTCTTATGAATTTATGAATGAACTGCTCATTTTATAATCTTCCCGGTCTACTGACATTTGTTATGACATACACTTCATACATTAAATTACACATAACTTTTGTTAACTCTGCAATAAATAAATCTACTTCACCAGCTAATTTCTCTTCAACAGCGATGCTGTAGAGCTACAGAAAAAAAACAACAACAGAAATTCAAAGAAAATAAATTATAAGTCTACATTCTAAATGACTGTGCACTTGTTTCTCAGTCATAATGTGTATAGGCCTAATAATAATTCATAAAGAGTTTGAAGCAGAAATGTTTTAAAACCTAGCATAAGTTTTGTATTTTAATCAATAAAAAAAAATCCTTGTGACGGTCTCCTTGCATCCCTTTATAAAGGAAAAAAAACACATTATTTGATGCATTTTTACAGTGCCTCTAATGTTCCTTAATGCGCTCCTTGGGAAATAAGTAAGCGTTAAGCCCTGGAGAAGGAAAAAAGTAAAAAGCCAGAAGTCGAATGTAATGCTGATGAGTGCACTGGATGTTAAGGAGTGGACAGTGGTCATGCCGTGCGCTGCTTTGGGAACGAGTTATCTTGATCTGTCACTGAAGGGATTGAAGTGGGCATAGAAAAGCACTGTTCTCCACCAAACAAGCCGTCTCTGATGTCTGACGCTCTTCTCCTAACGCTCTGTGCACGGCGGGAACACCACAGCTTTTAAATCTTCAAACACTCACACTGCAAATTACTGTCTGTTACACATGAACACACACATTCGAGCACACACCCACTTCCTGTCACTTATTATTTTGTAGGGGTTGTCAGCTGTTTACTTTCTTCTCAGTTGACACACTATTCTTTTTGAACCAGGATATCTGATAAATCGAGATTGAAAGACTGATCTTTTGAACGCTGT
This sequence comes from Carassius gibelio, assembly GCF_023724105.1. NCBI lineage: Eukaryota > Metazoa > Chordata > Actinopteri > Cypriniformes > Cyprinidae > Carassius > Carassius gibelio. The sequence continues at coordinate 5,655,332 of NC_068384.1, forward strand.
GCCATAATGCATGCTCTCGAAGGCCTTGGAGAGTGAACCGAACCGAACTGAACCGAACTGGATGGCATGCTTTGTGATATGATGTTTTAAGAGGCCAAATTTTAAGCCCAAAGAAGACACGGACCAAAGAGGCTGAGATGTAGGTCACTTTGAAGATTTGAGCTGCAAACATCAAACAGATGAAGCAGACCCATGTGACAGATTCCCCCCGGGGACTGAGAGCAGAACAAGGCTTTAAAAGCTATTGCAAAGTAAATTCACATTAAGGACAAGTGCTGGATCAATTGATGGATCCTACTAAGCTCGGCTTTTCCAAAAAGCTAAATTGTAGAGGCCTCCATGAGTCCTCGGCCGGTGACTCGTGATGATAGAGAACATACATTAGTAGAAAGATTAGAAACACATTACAGAAAGACTATTGTATGGGTCAATGACTTGATGCTAACTGTTTTAATCAGGAACACTTTAAAAATGCAGTTTATACATCCGGGATTACAATGACTTGAATGAACTTCTATTAAGAGCATTACAATAGATTTAAATTAGGATTCATTTAAGATTTTGTTGTTGTTGTTACACCACATGACATTTTTGAGTCAGCAAATGCAAATATTTCTTGAAAATGGTATAAAAGTTTACAAAACAATTTGAAGACATCATAAAAAGTAAATTTTTTTAAATAATGTGTTTTAGGCTAGACTGCACACTCTCAAATGTGTTAATTATCAAAGCCAATCGGCTTTAGTAATATTGAGAAAATAGACCTGACGAGGTTCGAGATCCTCTGCACTGAACAGGTTGCAGTTGCCATCATTCAGTCAGAAAGATTTCACAGAGCACGTGTTTTGGACAACAGCTGGAGCTCTACTGCCACATCCTCACCTCTCTGCTCAGTGTTTAGTAATTCATGTCATTTCCCAAATTTCAGAGATCAAGGCCAGCGCTGTTTCGGAGACAGCTGCCATCTGTTCCTCTGTACTCAACCAGCCACGTCCACAGTCCTGTAACACTGGCTTCACATCCTAAACAAACCGTCCCTCACAAAATACACTCCCTTTCAAACGTTTGGGATCAGTACGATCGGTACGAGCCTCAGGCTCATCAAGGCTGTATTCATTTGATCAAAAATACAGAAAATACTGTGAAAATCGTATTGCAATTTAAAACATAATTTATTCTTGTGATCAAAGCTGAATTTTCAGCATTACTCCAGTCTTCATTGTCACATGACCCTTCAGAAATCATTCTTTATCAATGATTTTATCAATTTATTATCAATGTTTGAATCAGTTGTGCTGCTTAATAGCATTTGGATCCTAACTTTTTTCAGGATTCTTAAATGGACAAAAAGTACAAAAAGAATAGCATTTATGCAAAATGTCAATATTTTTTTACAACTATACACTATCATTCCAAATGTTTGGGGTCAAAAGTTTTTTATTTATTTAAAGAAATTAAAAAGTGTTAAATTGATCAAATGTGCTAGTGAAGACTTACTGTTAAAAATTATTTCTACTTTGAATAAGTGCTGATCTTTTTAATGTTATATTTATCAAAGAACGCTGAAAAAAGTATTAAGGTTCCAAAAATATTAAGCAGCATTTCTGAAGGATCAGTTGACACTGAAGACTGAAGAATAAATTACTTTATTATGTATTTTTGATCAAATAAATTCAGCCTTGATGTGAATAAGAGATTTGTACTGATCCCAATCTTTTGAACAGTGCAGAGAAATGGTATTTGATCAGACAGGCCCATCCTTCGGTCTGAGCGAGAGTCCCTCATCCATTTCAGGACTCACCTCTGGCTCACCTTGACAGGTCACTGAAGCCACATCTGCAGTCAGCACATTACTCCTCTTGGAAAAGAAAACGGCTATGCCTTGCCAATTGAAAGGCTTCTAAATTAATGAGGTCTGCCACTTTATTAAAGCTATTTTTATAAAGGCAATTCTCACACAGCAAGTATTTGATTTGCACACACAGCAACTTTGACATCTGTGCTTAGAGGCAACTTGATTTATGTATGGAAGAACATGAGAGAAGCCTACTATCAGACCTTTAGAGAAACTCAAAAAGTGTCAAGTGGAAAAGGTGTCAAACTACAGAGGATATAAAGCTGTTGGCAACGTAGATCATTTTCTATTAATCATATTTAACCCCAGAGCACGGTTTTACAGACTCAGCACAATATGAAAATCATTATCAGATCCAATCGACTTTTACTCTTGCTGAAGAAAACGTGAATGTGCACATGTAACCCGCCATGATGCTTTGATCACGTCTATTTTTCCTGTTTAAAAAAAAAAAAGTGAATCACAAAATCCCAGAAATCAATACAGATCACTTTTTTTTTTTTTTTAAATAACAATTAATAGGTCTTAACTGCAAATTATTAGACTACTAATACTATAAAAATGGTTTGACTTTCATTCTAAAGTTTGGGGTTAATATGTTTTTTTTTTTACTGTAAACTGTAACATTATGAAATATTATTATTATAATTTAAAATAACTCTTCAATACTCTAGCATCATTACTCCAGTCTTCAGTGTTACATGATCCTTTAAGAAATCATTTTAATATTGCTGCTCAAGAAACATTTACTATTATTGTCAATGTTGTGCTTCTAAAGATATTTGTGGAATACACACTACCGGTATATAAAGTTAAAACTAACAGCAACATAAATATATATATATATATATATATATATATAAAAAACATCTTTATTGTGACTTAAAATCTCTAGTCTTATATAACTTTGCCTTTATTTATTTCTTCTAAAAATAACTCCAGATGACGCATTTGTTAAAAACAGGATTGATTCCCTTGAAACAACATCATTATTGACAGTACTAAACAATATTTCAGGATGTATTTCTTTATACTCATAACCACATTTAGAGAAGGCAATAAACCACCAACAGCCTGTCTGGTGATTATTAGCCTTGGAGGTAACATTACGAGATCCAACAACGCAAACATCACCACTGGACCAGGGATGAGCTAAAATCAGTCTCAAGGCAACAATATCCAAGGCTATATAAATGTTATATATCCATAGTCTCTTAATTACCAAATGCAGTGAACCTCAGGGACACATTTCACAATTGTAAACAGAAGACATATGGTCATATCTGCACTCCCCAGACTCATCTGGTCAGAGCGAGGGAGTCCACATTTAAGCATTTTGCTTTTCACATCACATCTCTTCCCATCTCTGACGACCAGAACATTGGTTAGATGAATTTGGAGCATGGCCAGGCTTATTTGTTTATTTTATGCTTTAAAAGTTTCAGCGTATTCAGACCACACAAGTGAGATAATTTAATAACAATCCAATTTACATTTGTACACAGGGCAAATCCCCTTCGGCCATGTGAAGATTTCTAGGGGCGGACTGTGACAAAACTACAGAGGGGAGCGCAGACGCTGTGACAAATTACCCATTATCCCCTTGTGAACAATTCTTGACTGTCAGACAATGACTGTTTGAAATATAAATAGAGGCTCATCATGGGCTCATTGTCAGGAGACGGATGAAGCAGCCTGTATTTGAGCAGTAATGAATGTTTGCATCGATAAAAAGTAAATTGAAAACACTTGAAGTGCACTACGAATCTCCTTGGAAGAAATATCGTAAAAAATTTAACTATTTATACATTTCTGTCTTCTGAAGATCACAAAGCGCAACAACACAAACAGCAGGCAGCTGTTGTTTGACGCAACACAGGCCGGCATCTCTAATGAAAGTTTGATGCTGGCGATGTGATCGATGCATCCGGATGATTCACTGCTTACACTTCACACGAGAAGTCAGAATAATGTTTTAAAGGGGTCATATGATGCAATTTCAAGTTTTACTTTCTCTTTGGAGTGTTACAAGCTCTTGGTGCATAAAGAAGATCTGTAAAGTTGCAAAGACTAATAAATCTCAAATCCAAAGATATTCTTTATAAAGGTTGAGACTTGTCCACACCCTCCTAAAACGGCTCATTCTAACACGCCCCCACATCTCCACATCACTATGTGGGAATATTTGCATAACACCGCCCAAATGTTCATGCAAAAGAAAGAAGCCGTACCTTTTATTCTTGCTGTTGCCGCTGGCACCATGTTGTGGAGACAATGTTTTGTTGTGAAAGCGAAAATACTTCCAAAGTGGCCTTCCAAAAGAGGACACAACTAGATATCAGTGGTTAGTTGTAGTTACAACTTGAGTTTTTTTTTTCCTTAAACTGCATAAACACATTTAATTACACCGAATGCACAAAGTAATTTTCTTTTTAACAACATCATATGAGCCCTTTAACATGTGATCCTCAAAAACATGAGCCAGCGTTTATATAAATCATGCTGTTGTGTATTACGCCTCAAAAGCAAATAAACAGTTGCCTATTACGTTATTACAGACTGGCTGCAAAAAGATATCAGATTAATGTGAGGAAAATGTATTCCAAGGCTTTTGCCCATTCTTGCAAAAATGAATAGATAAATAAATGCATGCATATTGCCAGTAACAAGTCCATTGAGATGTTCTCAATGGATGTTTTCAGTCCATTAAGAAGGCCCGTTGTCAGTGGCCATTATACAAAATTAATAATTTCACCTCAGACATAGCAACCACAAAATAGCTATTTATTTCTCAGTAGAATTTAAAAATGAGCAACTATTACACTGTCAGAGGGACAGAGAAGCACATGGAATATGCTGTTCGGAATAAAAGAGCCTTCAAAGATGGGAGGGAACACCACATACCCACTCATTACAACGTCTAGGAAAGTTAGTGTCATGAACACTGTCATATTAGCCATGAAAAATTATGCGTTTCGGCCTCTCCTATAGCAGAGAAGAAAATAACTATGGTCAGAATGAGGAGACATAATGAAGCTGAGAGTATAATGTCATTATAAATTAAAATATGAGTTGTATCTTAGCTCCAAAAATACTCCAGGAAGGGAATGGCAGGTCTGCATGTACCATCTCATCAATGCATGCATCAATGTATATGCATAACAGCTGGAAAAAAAATCTTATAATTAGAATGTGTTTAGTGAATGTTGGGGGTTATATGTTTGTTCAGATTATTTGATTCAGATTTTTTTGTAAGGCAAAGTGTAACGGAGAGTTTGCAAAGAAACTTTTGTTGACATGAAGCAGTAAGTTGGACTGGATCTGACAGCAGCTGCATTACAAAACGTAAGTAAATAATTTCGTAATGCTTTGTCTGTAAATGATGGATGGTTGTATATGAATAATGTTTTAGAAACATTTACTCAAATGCAGCAGTGTTGATACTCCGGGCTGCCCCCCTAATAGTTGACTAAATGTCAGTCGACGAGAAGAGGCTTAGTCTACTAAAATTGTATTCGTTGGTTAGTCGCAGAAAAAATCAGACAGACTGTTAATGGCTGCTCCTTGAGGTAGTTACAGTATATTGGGTAGAAAATCCAAACATTCGCCTATCATTCGTCAACCTCAAATTTAACTTCTAATTGAAACATGTAAGTAGTAGCAAGTTTACATGACCAATAACTCTAATGTAAACTAGATACACTAACCATCCAAGTACTTGTACAGCATGTTATTAGCATGCTACTGCATGACATGACGGCGCGATCACTGGCATTTTTCCTTACACAAGTATAAACAAAATAAGCCATAATTGTTTTGCACATGCAGATAAGAGTAATGTATCATTCAAAACTGCCAAGGGTTTACTTGTATTTGTGTAGACTCATAACAACAACTAGACGTTGTGCTTTTGTAAAATAAAGAAAACAAACAGCATGTGCGTTCTGCCGTCTCAGTCTCGCTGAACTAGTGCAACTCACAAAAATGAACCCAAACTCAGTATGTAGGTTACTGGCCTCACAATATACCGTATATGTACAGGAAGCTTGAAATTTCTACTTTAAAATGAACAAATTCTAATCGAAAACAAATAGATTACCTTCTGATTCTGTAATCCGTATGAAAGGTGCATTTCTCTCTGAAGGCACGTCCACGGTGTTGAGTCAGCATCATCAGCTTCATCTTTGATTAGTCAACTAAGCACACGGTTAATCAGCTGTTATGATTCGCCCCTTAAAAAGGTCCAGAATGAGGATTAAAAATTATTGTTTCCTAATATAATATATACTGTGTATACTTCGTTCTTAAACATTAGGCTTGTGTTTGCAGCTCCTATGTTCACAGTAAATGTTACTCCACATGAGATAAGGTTGTTTTAACACTCATCTGAGAATGCAACATGCGCATAATAACCTAAAATCTGACTGTACATTATCCCTCACCTACCAGGGGAAGAATGTTAAATACAAATATATACATAAAAAGGTCAGATGTAAGGAACGGTAAGTGGGTCTCTAAATGATTAAAGGTCAAATTGAGCACAGTATCACGCGAGTTCATATAAGTAGTTCTGAAGACCTTCACTCTTTACTGGATGCCATTTTCAGAGACCTTTGGAGTCACATGGTTCAGGTGCATCCTTTTGTTTCAGCAGGACCGAAGGAAGCATGTTTGGAGCCTCCCTGGAGCTGCAGGAGGTCAATTTCAGCAGCTCCTGAGGTAAAGTAGAGGAATACGGCGCAGTCAGAATGCCCTGGTGCTCATGTGTCAGCATGCTGTCAATGGTAGCACTGCACTCCCGGAAAAAGCACAGGGCCAGAGGGGGCTCACGCACTGTCCATTCCACTTTCCATTAAGAGTGCACCCGGGCACGCTCGAAACCCTTGGAAACACAGTCATCCTGCTCTCATCATTTCCGAGCTTTGATGTGCTCTTCTGTGAAGTTGATTTGGAACAGGCACTCCACTGTGAGAATGGAGGATTTATAGGAAGCACAAATGGTTTGATTGTTAATTTGTGTCACACGCCCACTTCATTCCTACAGCTTTCTTCAGGAGATATTCCGAACTGAACCATTGGGGAGCAAAGCAAACAGAGGAACTTTCTGTACTTGATTCATCCAAACATGATTCACGCAGAGGGGATTCTTTGCAAAGTCTTACACAAATGAAAGAGAGACAGCTTGCTCACCTCGATAAATCAAAGCAAGACACAACACTGTGACACTTACAGAATTAAACAACTCAGAACCCTAAGCTCTAACCATACTCCAACAATGCTGTTTGAATGCAAAATGCGACCCCTGGCATTTACAAATGCACTCTGGACTTTTTTGAAAACACTGTTTACTCCGTAGGATTATAATTATAAATGTATAATGTATAAATTATTATAATGTAAAACAGATGCTGGCAGCTTAAAAAAAGACGCCTAACTTGTATGTGCCTGCCTCATACAAACCAAGTGTTTGTAAAGACTAGACAGGAACAATAATGTCACATCTTACAAGTTGCATATGCATGCTTGCTGTCATACACAAGAAGATTTTGTTTTTGTTTCTTTTTGACATTTAGGAATCTCTGCAGCTTTTAAACAGGACACTTTATGCTTTATTCAACCCCTCCATAAAGTGGAATTTACAGGTGATTTACAAAAAGTGCAAAGTTAAACAAACGGTGAAATGCATGTTTTGACAAATCGCATGCTAATATTAATCAGATAAATGCAGAAGCTAGGCAACATAAAGTTATGTTTTAAATGTGGCTCTGTTCTAAATCCTAAATTCTGTCTAGACAAAATTAGTCAGAAGGGCATCATAGGCTCCTTAAAGGAATAGTTCACACAAAAGTGAAAATTGTGTCATCATTTACTTGCATTCTTTCGCATGAAAGAAGTTATGAGAAATGTTTTAATGCTTTTCTATAAAAAGAAACTGGTTTTGGAGGCCACTGATTTACAATGTTTCCATAAAAAACATTTTTTTACTAAACCCACACATCACATGAATTAACTAAATTAAAATGATGCAACAGATTAGTACAAAATGGTTACAATTTACCTAAACAAGGGAGAAAATTTATAATTACAATCAATTTTTTCTTCCGCATATCACATGTGGAGCCTCATGTGGAGCCTCATAGCACACCTTGACATCATTTGAGGGCTTAAATGCTAGGCGAAAAACTGAAGCTATGCTTCACTTTATAGAATTTAATGCATTGACTAAAGCTGACACAAGCCATTGGGAAGTACACTACCCAATCAATTCCCGAAGGACGAAATCTAGTACTGCCCTCTCATTAAAAATACTGTTTCACTCAGATAGATGTCACAGTAGAGAAAAAAAGACTTGCTTCTTCCATTTCATGCCGACTGTGTTTGAACACAGTTGTGTGGATGCAGTGTGTCAAAAGAACCAGCCTATAATGGTAAATATCCACCCAGTCATTTTTTTATAATCCCAATAAATCATAAACAGTCTCTCCAAACAAGCGGTTCCAGATTTCTCCCTATAATGACGTCATGCTCGGGAAAGTCCCGTCCATTTGTGCTGCTCTCTGCCTTTTTAGCATAGACCCTGCCTTGAATGAGAAGCAGTGGTCCCCCATTACTGTGTACTTGCTGTAGCTGCTGGAAATATAATGTCAGCACCAAAGAGGCATTATAAGTGTTATGTTTCGAGATGCACCAACGAACTTTTTTTTTTTTTTTTTTTTTTTTTTTTTTCAAAGGGAAATGTACCAGAAAAAATATGAAAAGTCTTAAATGTTATATTTTAATACTACCTCACAAATGAGGCTCAGTTGTGCAAAGGTTGCTTCTGAAAGAGATACCAACATTTTGTGCGCAAACGACCAGACAAAGTATGCATCACAAGTCTTTTTATTTTTCCAAAAGAGCTTATTGGCTCTTTATAAGCCTAATGTTGCTAATGCTACCATTTCCTCTGCCTTTTTTCATTGATGATGCCTTTACGTGCTACCAGAATGATCGTAAATAGAAATGTGGTAGTTAAAAATCGCATTTGGAGACAAATCTGACGTCCACCAGTAAAACCGTAACACCGGTGGTATGCCTGCGAGCATGAAGCTCCACCCTCTTCTGAAAAGGGAGGCGGGAGCACCAGCTCATTTGCATTTAAAGAGACAAACACAAAAACAGTGCGCTTTGCCTCATACCTTAAAAGTGGCAATTTCAACAAGCTATTAAAATGTGTGGGCTATTTTGCGCTAAAACTTTACATAGACACTCTGGGGACATCAGAGAGTTATTTTACATTTGTAAAAAGGGGCTTAATAGGGCAACTTTAAGTCTGCTATGTGTGTTTTTAATGCAAGTTGTTTCAGTGAGGATGTAGACAGCAGACCATGTAACAGTGTTTTGTACCATTCATAATAGCTTGGTTGCATGATCTAATGTCTACACACTGTGCTCTTTTCTTCAACCTCAATAAAGGAAAAACATTAATTAGGCTCACAACAGATGAACAGGACAACAACTTTCATAAGACCTCATTAATCTGAAAGCAAACAGCATGAACACTTTACACAGCTAGGTCACTGATCTTGAGCCAAAGGACGAGGTAAACTAGGGATTTTAACTTCGTTAACATCCTCAGGCCAAATGCTAGATAAATCAAAATTTCTCAACATATTCTTGTTTCCTTAAATATAGCAGGATCTCATTTCTTAGGGACTTTTAGAGGGTGCATGATACCTTTATCTTTATGATACACACATCTGTTTTTGTAGAGTGACTGATGTTCTTAAAAGATTTAGTTATTTCAAGAACCACCACTTAACTGCTGCATGTTTTATAACCGCAGTCGGATCAAGTATCCTTCAGTTGAGACACTGGCAAACATAGATGGAGTGCATCATGGCCATGGTCTCTTCTCAGTCTGATAGTTTTAAACTGGATTGACTTCTAAGCGGTGACGTGACGAACAGCGTGCTGCTTTTTTATCTCCTGCTGTGCATTTCCTTGGCCTATGGTGTTCATCTAAGTACTGTATACAGCTGGGGTGATGGAGGAGTGTGGAGGGATGTGCAGATCTAGAAGCTCACTCATCTGGAGAGATTCAACTATACAGTCCCTACTGACACACCAATTACAGCCCAGCCTCAACTTCAAAAGACCTTGAGAAGCTCTCATTAGTTCCTAAGGTGAACAAGTTGATTGACAGTTTCAAGCTTTCAGAAAGAGGCCATATGAGGAGAGGGAAGTATAAGTTACTTCGCTTTAGTATGTTTTGCTGGGCACTACAGGCAAAATGAGCCTGATCATTTAATAAATGCTCATCTAACAAGCTAATGAAATGTCACATGCAACTCTACAAGAATAAAAATTTCTATTAATTGATGTTTCTATTAAAAATAAATAAAACCACTATTATGCTCTTTTCAAACTTGGCACTTTAACTTTGCTAATTCTAACTTGATTATTAGACAATGGGAAGAAAATTAACATGATGCATAACAGGATTTATACTACTGTAAAAAAAAAAAAAAAAAAAACGCCTGTGACGCCTGTGCTTCCCGGTCAGACAGCACCTGTCCATCAAAAGCTCACTATCCAATCAGAGTAGATCACTGTTAACCCCGCCCCCACGAGAGGTTTGTCAAAACTCCAAACGAAAAACTGCGAAGCAAAAGCAAAATCTGTGGCAATGCATTCAGAATCCACGATCAGCGAAAACGAATCTTTGAAAAACATTAACAAAAATTAAGCATATTTGAAGAGCCTGTTACATTTGTGCAACTGTGTTAATTTTTTTCATTTTCATTGTGTTTTTCTTATTTTGTAATGACCTATGTTTGATAGTTTCTGAAAACGTTACGTTCAGTTTTATAAAGTTACGTTCATTATTATTATTGAACTAAATGTAATTCCATAGTAAATGATGTCACTTCCTGAAGGATGATGACATTAAAGAAAAAGGACTTCAGGTAGTTAAAGGGGTATTAGAAAAGAGCGGTTCATGCCAAATACAATAAGTTGTTATCGTTTCAGTTTAATTGTTATAATTCTATGACCAAAAAAAAACCACACAGGAACAATATTTTTGGAAACACTTACAAAACGATTTTTAACAGCTAATGAACAGCAACAATAATAAAAAAAACTACTTCATGTTGTTCCAAATCTGTACGACGAAGATCATTTGAAGAATGTGTGTAACCAAACAGTTGACGGTAGCCATTGACCTCCATAGACAATGGCTACTGTTTGGTTACCAACATTCTATTTTTGAGTTTAACAGAAGAATTTCATACAGGTTTGGAACAACATGAGGGTGAGTAAATGATGACAGAAATTTCATTTTTGAGTGAACTATCCCTTTAAAAAAATGCAATTGCAAACTGCAAGTATGGCACCACTCAAACCATAGTAATGAAATGGTTTGAAATTCATCAATACGTTAACAATTAAAATATAATCAAATAATTGTAAAACTATTAATTAAAAGGATTCAACTTTTCTTCACAAATTTCCCCTTTTATGGAAAGAGTGAAGAATCATTTTATTCAACAAAGAATAAGCATTTTGGGAAATCTGTTTGAAATCTATCGTCGGCCTATAAATCAGCCTAATTTGCAGGACAAATTAGCCAATGCAGATTAATTTAAAAAAATCAGACGATTAATTGGCCGGCCGATCAGTCGGTTGACCTCTAACATCTGTCCCAACTGAAATACACACAGCCAGAATCAAACTATTCAGCTTTAAGAGGGATGAACAGACAATAAATGCTCCTGCTGCCCTTAACATCAATATTTCAGCAACTGTTCTCGTTCTGGTGAACGTGGAGGAGACTTCATTTAGCTATTGTCTCAGAGAATCGGTCTTGGTGTCACTTACTCTCACTGAAATGGAAAACACACTTTTCCTTTGAATCTGCATGTCAATTGAATCAAATTGTAAAGAATGATAGAGCCTAAAAGAGGAATTAGGAGAAAAGAGGAAAGCAGCATTTGCAAAGCATTTATGTATTGGCAAGCTGGTGTTTGTTCCTTTGAAGTCTGGTTTGATCAAATCACAACATGAGAGCCTGAGAAATGGCAAATAAGTCTTTAATCCGTTTTCAGTTTTCTGTACACCAAAACTAAGCACAGAGAGGAAAATAAAACATCAGATCAGACAGGAACAGTTTCCAGACAGTCCAAAATTAGTTTTAAGAGATTATCAGAAATTCTGAAGCAATTAAACTTGTTTAAAAAGAATATCGCAACACAAACTCATGAATTTATAAGAACTGATATAGCATGCAAAATAAACTTTATCAGTGTGTTTCAGATGATTTTTAAAGTGAATTGGGATTTTACACTCTGCTTACTGTATCCCTTTAAGGCATTTAAATCTTTAAACTGCTTGATTAGAAGCAATGAGCAATCCGTCCCATTTCTGCAGCGTTTGAACTGAACAAACCAGGACAGTTTCCCACAACGCTGAAGAATCTCTCATTTAAACAAAGACTGTCATTCTTTTGTGTTGTTAAAAGAATAGTTCACCCAAAAAAGTTAAACTTCTGTGAGAAATTACTCACTCTCATGTCGTCCCAAGCCTGTATGACTTACTTTTGCGAAACATACACAGAAGTGTGACGAGCTCTTTACTCATAGACACAAGTCGTGTGAATTATTGTGATGTTTTTATCAGCTGTTTGGACTATCATTCTGACGGCACCTATCCATTTATGAACAAGTCATGTCATGCTACATTTCTTTAATTCTGATGAAGAAACAAACAATCTTGGATGGAGCAAATTTTCATTTTTGAGTAATCTATTTCTTTAAAACATGTGAAAATCTTTAAATAAAGTCCTTGTGACAACTTTCCATAGGTACAACTAACCCCAAAATCAACTGATTTGGATTTTGTATAAACACGTGTTTCTGGCATGTATATATGTGTACGTTCTGGAACCAATCACTACTTTTGAAGTGACGCCACTCTTTTGCACGAGCAGCTCTATAAACTAATTCTGTATGCCAACTATATGTCAGTCAGCAGTGAAGCCCTTGAAGCACAAAGGATCAGTCCTCCTGCCAAACACAGTGTCTTATCTTCTGACGTTATTCTCTGCGACACATGCTTATTGCATCCGCACTATCAGCACAGCTCAGCCACCGCTGGCCTTTGATGGATTCTCCATACACTTGTGATCATACGAGGAGAAAGAGGAGCATCAGCTCTGCGCACTAGATGAAGCCCTCTAGCTACTCTCTGGAGATCTTTGAATCAGATGTCAGATGCTATACACTCTTGGTCTCTCTTCATCTACAAGACAAAGGCACTGTCAACTACATCCTGTCCGACCTCAATGAGCCAAAGCAGAGTGTTTGATTTTGAATTCAGAATTAAAAAAGAAGGAACTGACTTAAGACTCTATGCTAGAGAATGAATATTGATGCAAATTGCTGAGCAGACAGAAGAAGGCTGTACTTTATTCTATGCTTACACTGAGATCATCCAATGGACTGAAAACCGGGACAAAGGTTGGAAAACACAAAGACTGAGGTATCGAGAGGTGGATGCAATATGAAAGCTTAAGATATAGCACATATTACACACATTTTTATCCAGTTTTCTAGTAAAAAGTAAAATCTACACAACCTTAAAGCAAGTAAAAATTTGCATATTAATAACTGTGTGGATGTCTATATCTTGAATTAAGTTTGTTGTTTTTCCCCCAGTGATTGGGGAAAAGATTGTTCTTGTTTCAGGCATAATCCTCAAGAAACGCTGTTGCATTTATGTCTCAATGACCCATTAAAAACATAGCATTCATGATAAAAAAGGCAAAAACCTTTTTAAAATCTAATTTAATTATAGAAAAAAAAGAATAATAATCCTTGTCGTATTTATGTTTCATATGTAATATTTTAAATATGTCCAGTGATTTAATCTGAAAGTAAACACTCATTTTTAATGTACACTACCATTTAAAAGTTTGGGGTCTGCAAGATTTTAAACAACTCACCAAATTTTTATTTATTGAATCAAAAAATGCATTTAAAACAGTAATATTATGAAATAATAAAAATTACTGTTTTCTAATCCAATTTATTTTTAAATGTAATTTCTTCCTGAGATCAAAGCTGTATTTTCAGCATCATTCCTCCAGTCTTCAGTGTCACATGATCTTCAGAAATCATTCTAACATATTGATTTGCTGCTCAGGAAACTTTTCTGATTATTATCAGTGTTCAAACAGTTATTTTTCTGGAAACTGTGATGCATTTTTTAGGATCCTCAGATTAATCTTTTGCAAGATTAGAAATTTCACTTTTGGTTCACTGAATGCATCATTGCTGAATAAAATACTAGTTTAATTCAAAATTAAGAATCTAAGTTTCATTTTTTTTAAATTATTTTTTAAAAACAAAATCACGATTAAAATGTTACTATAAAAAAAAAAAAAACATTTGTATGCAGTTTTGCTTTTCAAGTACCTATAACATATGTTTAAAAACAAGACACAACAACAAAAAAATCTGACTTTGTCATCTGTGAGAGAAAGGACTGTCAACTTAGCTGTATTTGTTGGCTCCACAGTTTTGACCCGAAGTCAGTGACATTCAAATGGAGGGCATGATGAATGGCTAGCTGAAGACGTCTGAACTAAATGGTTAGTGGAGCGTCCAACACTCTGTCAAAGTATCATTCTGAGGAAATGACAACAGATTGCCGTCGGCACAAGCTTCGATGAGGTTCTCCTGGACATGCCCATTTGTAACCGCCTGATGTAAAGCGTGATGAACTGTGAAGGGGCTTTGATGGCATCTTCACCTCAGAGATGCACATCCCGTGTGAATCGGTGTGATTAATATTCAGAAAGCTGACCAACCCACAGTCAACCCTTACACCCTGTAACTGATCCGGAAAAAGAGCTGCACACAAACTTACCCAAAAATGGAAATTTGGTCATCATTTACTCACCCTCGAGCTGTTTTTTATGTTATTGTACTTTAGTAATATCCACTACTATGATAATCACACGTGTTCACACTGGGTCATGTATGAAAAAAAAAAAACATTCAGGAGATAAACATGCATTACATTTCACATCACATCTAATGCATCACATGACATTTTCATTCACTTCTATTGTCAAAAAGCCAAATAATAACATCAAGCACAATGCCTTGGGCGATTTACACTCAAAAAGGCCCCTCCCTGGTATCACATGGGAGATTGGAAAAAAACTATGTTTACAATGCTCAATTTAACTAATAACCAAATATAACCTCACATCTGCACATCCGACTCCATGCCAACCCCACAATGCTGATGTTTTTCCTCCACGCTTGAGTCATTCACATGACCGCGAAACTGCTTTAATGTTTCTGCTTTAAACCGGTTCAAAGCTACTAGGTTGACACAAGCAACAACACAGAAAAATGTAGCATATTGATTTCTCCAGTCCTTTATAGAGTCCTTTTCAAACCATTGACAAATTATTATTATTTTTTTTCAGACATGTTACACATGGTCAGATAATAGATGTACAAAGCGAATTTCCCAAAACCTGTCAAGAACATGTTTGAGTCGTATTTTACTCCAAAAATCGAACAAAATAATATATATATATATATATATATATATATATATATATATATATATATATATATATATATATAAACTGCACTTTTGTTCAAAAGTTTGGGTTTTACCATGATAACCGTGATGTTAAAGACCAGAGTAATTCTATGGAAGAATGTTTGTGCCACAGATAAAAAAAAAAAAAAATTGGTTTGTTGACATTTTCTCAGAATTTTTATAAAAAAAATAAAAATAAATTAGAATTGGGAGATATACATAAAGAGCCTTTTTTATTTTTATATTCTATATAATTCAGCTTAGCCTTGACAGTAATAAATTATATTTTTAAACCAAAAATAGAAGACTTGTTTTAAGTGCAACAATATGCCACAGTATTCCTGTTTTTACTTTAATTTAAATAAAAAAAATGCAGCCTTGGTGAGTATGAGAATCATATATGAATGTATTCTTCCATCTAAAGGATTTGTCCATATTTTTAAAATATATGTTCTTAACAGACGTTTTTCTCAAAACAGTAAGACAGAAAAGTGGTGTAAAGAAATATTGGGTAAATGATAAATAATAAAAATGAAACCTAGCAGTAACATGCATTAATATGTAATCTACATATATGGTCGTCATGTGACACCTGAGATTAAGGCTGCGGATGTAAGTGGGAGAAGGCATGATTTCTTTCATTTACAGATAAAGAGGGACACATTCAGGTTCACTACCCAACCACCCCTTGTGAGACCCACTTACATCATGCAATCAAAACACAAACCTCATTTCCAACACCCCGTCTGAACATCTATTGCACGGCTGAGTCACACGCGGAAAACATTCGCTGCTGTGTTCAAGGTCCGGCTTATTTCAGAAAGAGTGACAAAAGGTAAAAATAGACTTCTAACAATGACAAATGCTCTGTAAAGTGGCTGAACAACCTTGAGCCACAATTCGACACGCGCATGAACGCGTGCAGAAGTAAATGAGCCGTTGAAAACACTCCCGACTTTTGACGCAAGCGACTAAACGGCTGATGGTTTTAACTGAAAGACTGCTGGAGTGGAGAGGTTTTTGGTTGTTTTAAAGGGGGAGGGGGGGGGGTGAAATGCTTGTTTTCACTCAATATCCTGTTAATCTTGAGTACCTATAGAGTAGCACTGCATCCTTCATAACTCCAAAAAGTCTTTATTTTTATTATATTCATAAGAGAAAGATAGTCTGTACCGATTTTTCCCGGAAAAACACGACCGTCTGGAGGCGTAACGTGTGGGCGGAGCTAAAGAATCACGAGCGCCAGTAGGCTTTTGGGTTGAGATCGTTTGGAAGCTGTGACATTACCGTGAGGAAAAAAACATCCAAAACAAACCATGACTAACAGTCAGATTCAGCCATTTATTTATGATCCAGAATCAGATCCAGAGGCTGAAATTTAACAAGAGCAGCATCAACAACAGCGTCTCTATGTGGTATGTACTGAAACTGTATATATTTGCTTAGCGGTTTTGGAAAATGACTAAGTTCCACTTTATGTCGTCTTTTTTTTTTTTTTTTAAGCTGTAACGTTTCATGTGGAAAATGCAGTTTGATGACAACATCGCATGTTGTTTACTTGATGTGCTTACGCGCTGATAGCTAAGTTAACAACACAGAGATATTTGAAGCAGTTTTACTCACCGCATGCGGTTCCAACACACGATCGTGACCCTTTTTCGTTGGGACTGCATTATCCTTAAGAAATAAACGATGTGCAAATCCAGCGTCAAACTGGGCTTTGTTTGTAAAACAAGCATCTTCGGAATGCAGGGAACAAACAAAAACACTTGCACAACTCCGTTGATGCTCTGTAAAAATAAACTCCATCCACTGGTCCCTTAATGCGGTTTTTTTTTTGGTAATCTGTGCAGGGTTGTCTTGCCCTGGCAACCAAAAACACACTTCTTTTGTGAAAAATTTGGTCTCTCGCTCTGATCAGTGAATGCCTGTGCTCTCAGTGCTCTGCTATACGGGAGCGTGCGCTCTTCCGGCAGAAGTGCCTCAGGACCCATATAAGGAAATTCCGCTCCATCTAAAGTCACACAGAGCCATACTCGAAAAAAACTTTCCGAAACTTGTGATGAAACTTTTGTTCCAAAAATACTCCTTCAAACGTACAACTTAATTTTTGAAACTTTGTCCATGTTTAGCATGGGAATCCAGCTCTTTAACAGTCTAAAAAACTCAGTATGCATGAAATAGCATTTCACCCACCCTTTAAGGTGTTTTGTTGCAGTACGACTTACATGTGAGGCCTACGAGAGCCACGCGGATGCTGAGGTCCACCATCAACGCCCATCTGGGACCGCAGCGTGCCACCGCCGGAGGGATCAGGATCTCTGCTGACACGTAGAACTGCAGCGCATACGTGATGTAGATCCCAAAAGAGTAAAGCAGCTTCACGCTCTGATATAACCTACAGAACAGAATATAAACCACTTAGACTAGTCTTAAAAAGTTAGTCGTCTAAGACTGGTCATAACATTTTAAAGTCAGTTATAAAAAGGGAGAATGGTCTAATTTGGAAACTGGCAAATTAAAGGGATCAGGGCATCAATCTGGCAACCTGTGTGTGCGTCAAGTCAGAGGAGGAGGGGGCGTGTGAAAAAAAACTTTCTCCAATATTTTAAATTTGGTCTGCAATACCTAGTTCAACCACTCAGTGTCAATCATACATACAGCACCTTAAAATCTGACAATGCATCTGTAATATGGCTTTTTAAACATAACAACACACAAAACAGACAGAGTTTGGTTAATAGATGTCTCTGTCGATGGATATGCATTCTGGCTTCCCAAAACATCACAACAACATTTACAAAAAAAAAAACCACATGGACAAACCAGTCACTCATTGTCTACTTTGTTACCAAGTCAGTTATGCCATCATCACCCGAGTGTTGATATCATGTGTGCACGGGTGAGATCTGAACAGCACACGTTGCTATCTGTGTTTAAACTCATTAAGCCTTGCCAGATTAAGTAATCAAGAGCCAGAAGATGCAAATGAGAATTTGCATGTACAGTGAGAAGATTTGTGTGTGCGCTCATCCGAAGTGACAAACCAGTGTCTCAGAGAGTGTGCAAATACAGAGTCTAGTGCTTGAGCGAACAAATAGACAAAAATGATAACATGCCTGTCTTGGTGAGGATCCTAGAAGACAGCTGAACGTTCAGTATCAGTGTACTGGATCCATGCATTGACTTAAAGCTGCAGTAGGTAACTTTTGTAAAAATATATTTATTAAACCTGTCATTATGTCCTGACAGTAGAATATGAGACAGATAATCTGAGAAAAAATCAAGCTCCTCTGGCTCCTCCCAGTGCTCCTATTGCCATTTGCAGAAAGTCATCCGCTCCCGGTAAGAAACAACCAATCAGAGCTGCGGTCCGTAACTTTGTTTGTGTTCAAAATGTAGAAAAATGTATATAATAAGCGAGTACACCATGAATCCATTTTCCAAACCGTGTTTTTAGCTTGTCCTGAATCACTAGGGTGCACCTATAATAAGTGTTTATATTCAGACTATTTTAGATTGCTTCGGGGATACCGCGGCGGAGTAACCCAGTACCTTTGTGATTCTTCATAGACATAAACAGAGAGAAGTAGTTCCGGCTACAATGATCTTCCGCAAGACGCAAGCAGTTCTGTTTATTAACCGCTAGAGCGTCAAAAGTTACCAACCGCAGCTTTAAAGTTTTTAATGTTAGTCAAACCGAGAAAAGACAAGGAAATCACTCACTGCTGACACTCGACTGTTATTTAACTTTTGATTACTTTATTAAATTTCTGTACCTAAAAACTAATGGTAGACCCACCTAAAAAACAGAAAAGCACTGTTCATTTTATTTGTATCTTTGCTCTATTGTATTTATTTGTGTTGTTGCTTGAATTTAAATTATTAAATTATAGTCCTTTTTTCCCTAAACACAGCAATAACCCTATATGATAAATGACGCGCATCTTGTCAGTAAAGGCAGCTCTGTAATCAGCGGTAAATCTCCATCACATGCATGCTTTACATGCAGCAGCATTTACTACACAGAGCCGTTGTTCACTGCGCAAAGCCGTGATCATATATGAATGTGGTTTTGCACAGCTGTACAGCTAAACAGTTGTACTTTGCAGTCATTGAGTCGATCTTCTGCACTTCTATAAACAAATCAGACCTTAAAGTCCCCAGCGGAGACTCCAGACTGCTGAGCCAAGCACTGGCACAACCCTCCCCGCTCTCCAAGAACTGCACTCATCCAGAGTGAGCAAAAGAGCTGACAAAATCATCCTGGATCATCCCTCACACCCATGCCACTTCCTCTTCCTGCAGCTGTCTGTTCTGCGCTACAGAGAACTGAGCACCAGATTGGACAGGCATTTGAACAGTTTCGTCCCTTAGGAAATCCATCTCATGAACACTTAACTTGGTAATAACGTGTAATACACAACACTATCTATACATCTCTTTTTATATTTCCTTGCATTTGTTCATAAAACACCTGTAACCACAAACACCATCTATTGTCTACTTTGCATATTGTTTTTTTTTCTTCTTCTGTATATTCCTATTTCATATTTACTCATCATATTTCTATTCTTTTTATTATCTGTATCTTGTCAGTGTCATTCTGTTTGTGTAAACGTAGCTAGCATTGAAGCTCTTTCTGTTTCTGATTCTGATTCTGAAAGAGCATTTGTCTCTGGAGTGACACATCTATCACTAAAGTGTAATAGCAAAACAAGACGGACACTTCTGCAATTCAGCAATTCAGTCACAGCTTCTCCTTTGCACCCGGGTTTGTCGGCAGGAAATGATGTCAATGGGTGTATTTGGGTCTGTTCCCAGTTCCTTAGTAGTTTCAGTCAGCTTTTTTGTCACCTGAGCTCAGTGACCTGTTTATAATGTTTTCTTTGTATTCGCATGAAGTGAATAAACTTTATTTATTGAAAGGCTAGGTCTCGCTTGGTGTGAATAGATTTGGTACATAAAAAAATCCATATAAAAATACTATAAATATTATTACAATGTTTATTCTTGTGCACTTTTATAACTTACACTATTACAATATTTTTTATCAAAATATTAATTTAGTAAAAATACAGTAAAAGAAGTAATATTGTGAAATATTATTAATATTTAAAATATTTATTTACGTTTATTCATTTAAAAAAAAAAAACATTTTTTTGCATCAACACTCCAGTCTTCAGTAAAACAGAAATAAAAACAGTAATCTTGTGAAATATTATTACAGTTTAAAATAACAGTTTTCTACTTGAATATTTTTTATAATGCAATTTATTTCTGTGATGACAAAGCTGAATTTTCAGCATTATTACTCCAGTCTTCAGTGCGACATGACCCTTCAGAAATCATTCTAATATGCTAATATTAATAAATATTTATTATTATGATCAATGCTGAAAACAGTTGTGCTGCTTCATATGTTGGTGGAAACGTTTTTTTTTACGTTTTTTTTTTAAATAAAAACAAAATGTGCATGATAGTGCATGGATATTAGTCTCATGTCCATCCTAAAAATCAGGATAGCTTTTATGCATTATATTTTTATAATATCTTGTATAATTTCTGTTTTAACTTTTTCATAATAATCATCATATTCATCATGGTAAAAAAAAAAAAAAAAAAAAAAAAATCGATAAAACAATAAATAAATAAACAAACAAACAAAGATGAAAGCTCTCCAGGCACTCACCAGCACAATGGTAAGTTTAAAGTGATGCTGCCCCGGATATGCTCTCCGAAGCCAATGTAGCCGATGGTGCCCAGAGAGATGTAGAGGGTGGTGACGATGCCCATGCCCAGATACAGGACCCTGGGGAAGTCTCTGGGATTCTGCATCTTATTCTCAAGTGGGAGCACCTGATGAAGATTGAGTATGACACCTTTTTAAAATCAACTTTTTTCACTTTAAAGATTTTTTCTGTGGTGGCAAACAAAATATCAGAGCAAAAGAAAAACGTACAACTCCAATTCCCTCAAAGGCGAATATTGCTGTTCCAAAGAAGAGAGGATAGTCAACTCCTCTTCCTGCCAGCGGGAGGTTGATAGGGTATGGGATATTCTGACGAAGCAAAGAAACAGAAAAAACATTTTAAATGTTAAAATTTTATATATATATATATATATATATATATATATATATATATATATATATATATATATATATATATATATAAGTAAAGATTACATGGATATATAGTGGACTCCCAAAGTCTGAGATTATGAAAATGCTTCTTTTTTACATTTTATATTTTTTTCTGCTGCATTTACTTGATCAAAATTACAGTAATAATTGTGAAATATTATTGTTGTTTAAAATAACCAGTTTCTATTTGAATATATTTGAAAATGTAATTTATTCCTGTGATCATAGCTGTATTTTCAGCATTATTACTCCAGGCTTCAGAATCAAGTTCCTTCAGAAATCATTTTAATATGCTGATTTGCTGCTCAAGAAACATTTCAATGTATTATCAATTATTATCAATGTTGAAAACAGTTGTGCTTTCATATTTTTCGGTAAACCATGATACTTTTTTTTTTATTCAGGATTTATTAATGAATCAAAACTTTAATTAATAAAACAGCAAATATTAAAATAGAAATATTAATAAAATTATAGAAAGTCTTTATTGTCATTTGATAAATTCAAAGCACCTTTAAAATATTTTATATATATAAATATATAATAATCTTAATGACCCCAACGTTTGTACGGTATTGTTAAAACGTCATAATATTAAATATAAATATTTTTTATTAATTATTCATGCAAATATTTATTTACATGTCAAATTTTGTTATAAAAATATTATATAATAGAAATATAATATTTAAAAAGTCTCAAATACTTTGAACACATTGCATAAATCAGATCTTTAAAAAATATTTGGAGCAGAAATGTTGACTATAATTCACAGTATTAATTTACAGTGATTGTATGTGTTGATTCAAGATGCATTTAGAGGAAATGCTTTATGTCCAGCCATGTAAGCATTTTGGAAACCCTTGACTCTTCAATTCAGTCAATCTCAAACCAGCTGGACAAAGAAAAACTAATTTCTTTCCTCACTGAAACATTCTGTTACCTTCTTGCTAGTTTCTCAGCTCAGCTGGCTTGCAGATTACAGGAGGAGGGTCCGATTTAAAGCATTTAAAGCTGTTCAATATAAAAAGGGCTCTAAAAAACAACACTGAAACCTGTCATCGACACTTAACTCTTCATCAATAACCTCTGAGACTCAATCAGCGGCCCGGGGAGAGCCCTTGGTCCTGAGGACTGCTTTTAGCAAAGTATCTATTGTTGTATCATTTCAAATCTAACAAACTTTTTTTAAACATTCCGTTTGAAAAGTGCATCTGTGCTACATGCTACTAATATTTTGTTTTCTAATGCATATATAGTGTTTTATATATTATATATGAATACACTATAGGCTATTCATTTATAGTGTGACTTTTTGTTCCACTCAGGATGATACAGAATTATACCTGACACTAATCACTATAAATAATGATGCAATATATGAAACGTAACTTGTTAGTAATTCAGGCCACACACTGAAAGCCTTTACCAGTTGAAGTGTGTCTTACCGTCAGACAGTAGTAGTATATGAAGACCAGGCTGGCGCACATGGAAATGTTTGCTACAAACGACAGAGGAGCCAAGTACTTGAGGTTGCGGATGAACACCAACACGATGATAAAGGGCAGGAAGAAGAGCATGTAGAGGCGAGAGTCGTAGCCGGGGACAATCACTGCGGTTTCGTTGTTGTGACAGTTCCCGGTCGTCCCGTTTGCGGTTTCAACCACCTACAACATGCAAGGAAAAGAAAAGATTATTTAATGGAAGTAACAATGCTCTTTTAACACCCGAACAGAGAATTGTACTTATGTGTAAATTCAAATTATAGAAAGGAAGAACATGTTTTTGTTGCACTAAAGCGCAATGCTGCCCTCTTGTGGTGAGTTAAGACAGTTGCATTTACTGATCTAAAAGAAACATATACTACTACTCTTTTAAAGTTAATGTCCACTGTGAATCAAATCTAGCAAATTGTATGTTCGACCTATGTGAACACTACTGCTTTATCTGGATTTTATTTTTTTAATATGACAGTAAAGGACATTATGCTGTGTGCGATTCACACAGAGTATTATTTGAATGTGAGCAAAGCCTTGATTGAAATCTGAAAAAAAGTCTCTTCTGTATTTCTAGCTCTCTTACCTGTTTGACATTGTCGCTGAGGAACACAAAGTAAACGCAGCAGAAGCCCAGCTGGGTTATGTTGAGGAACAGATTCACAATACGCCTGAAAGCCAAAAACAACACACAAATCACTGTTCAGCTACAACTCAAACTATTATTTTGGGTAATTACACAGTCTAAACGTCACAAATCCTGCCCTCTAATCACACATACATTAATTAATAATACTTAATAACATCTTCAGATTATCAGATGCATGGGTGATGTATCATCATGTGCAAGATGTGAAACGGTGACGTAGCACAGAGATCAGGTGACGAGAGAGTCATGTGACAAATGGTTAAAGATCATGCTGATAACAGCAGAAAGTGTTAAGTCAACTTTAACATACTGCTGAACTTAAAAACTGCTCTGTTAGCGCTGGAAACAGACAGCCGTTGAGTTACTGTACCTTCCCCACAGAGAGTGTCTGCTCAGCCACGACACGTTCTCCATGCCATACTCCACCGCATCTCCGTAGGAAAGAAAGGGCTTCCCCATCCTTAACAGACAGTATTTCATTAAAACTAATGTGTGCTTTAACAGTCTACTGCCTACAGAAACACAAGAATTTATTATTTCCAATAAACATTTTTTTTTTCCTGAACAATCAAATACATAAATTAATGAATAGAACCTGGGGGAATGTATAAATAAATGTATATGTATATATACATATATAAATACATATATGTATACACATATATGTGTGTGTGTACATATATACAGTACAGACCAAAAGTTTGGAAACATTACTATTTTTAATGTTTTTGAAAGAAGTTTCTTCTGCTCATCAAGCCTGCATTTATTTGATCAAAAATATAGAAAAAAAACTGTAATATTGTGAAATATTATTACAACTTAAAATAATAGTTTTCTATTTGAATATACTTTTAAAAAATAATATATTCCTGTGATGCAAAGCTGAATTATTTTCAGCATCATTCCTCCAGCCTTCAGTGTCACATGTAACATCCAGTCGATCACATGATCATTTAGAAATCATTCTAATATTCTGATTTATTATGAGTGTTGGAAACAGTTCTGCTGCTTGATATATTTGATGAATAAAAGGTTAAAAAGACCTGCATTTATTCAAAATAAAAATAAAAATTCTAATAATATATATTCTAATAATACATTTCTTTACTATCACTTTTTATCAATTTAACACATCCTTGCTGAATAAAAGTATTGATTTTATTTAAGAAAAAAAAGAAAGAAAAAAAACGGACCCCAACCAGTAGTATATATTGTTGTTGCAAAATATTTATATTTTAAAAACATAGCTTCTTTTTTATTATTATTATTCATCAAAGTATCCTAAAAAAGTATCACATGTTCTGAAAAAATATTAAGCAGCAGAACTGTTTCCAACTTTGATAATGAATCATCATATTAGAATGATTTCTAAAGGATCATGTGATAATGATCCTAAAAATCCAGCTTTGCATCACAGAAATAAATGATAATTTAAAGTATAATACATTTAAAAACAATTATTTTAAATTTTAATAATATTTCACAATATTAAATTTTGTTCTATATTTTTGATCAAATAAATGCAGGCTTGCTGAGCAGAAGAAACTTCTTTCAAGAACATTAAAAATAGTAATGTTTCCAAACTTTTGGTCTGTACTGTATATCTGAATGGATAGATAAATACACATACAAATAAACAGATAGATAAATGAACAGAGATGAATAAATATCTCCATATAACTATGTAGGCCTAATGCAAAAGAATAAAGGAACCTACACTAAAATTGACCGTGACAGAATAAAAACAAAAAACAGATGTTAGGTATCAAAAACATTCAAGCTGTTTATTCTTACTTTGCGCTTAGATGATGTGCACATTTGACGAGGAGGTTCATGCAGTGAACAGCCACAATCCCCATAACCAGAAGACTCAAAGGCCCCAGCTGCAGAAAGAGAGGAGACAGAGAGCATCAGACCACTGAGAAAGCATTTAATCAACTACTACATGAAGTCTTTTAAAGAACGTGGATGTCAAACACAGCCCACCAGGAACAGTCTGAAATCTTGTGCTTTAACATGGCACTCAACATGTCGGTCATGACTCTTCTACTGATTATAACTGATCTAATTCTCTCATTTAAAGTGTAATCATTCCTGTGATGCACAGCTGTATTTTCAGCATCATTACTCCAGTCTTCAGTGTCACATGATCTTCAGAAATCATTCTGATATGATGATTTGCTGCTCAAGAAACATTTCTATTATTATCAGTGTTCAAACCGTTGTGTGGTCTTCAGAGGCTGAAAATAATGACACAAGCATATCTTAATGCTGCAGCTGTGCCATACACACAGACAGGAGACAAAGAAAGTGATCGCTTTCAAAAACAAAACAAAAACACGTCAGATGCTAGTAATGTTTAAGGCTCAGACCTATAGTTAGGGACTTAAACATTACTCTGCTATAATCATGAATGAGGCCCCCTCAAAAAAAAGAGGACTGTTGAGAAAGGGCATGCTGTTACTCTTACATGTGACCATAAAATGGAAAGAATAAAATCTACATTTACTTCTGTTCAAAGTTTGGGGTCAGTAATATATTTTCTAAGAAATAAATACATTATACACAAAGAAGGGCATATCGATATGATCTGAAGTTACAATAAAAACATTTATAATGACACAAAATATTAATATTTTATATAAATGCTGTTCTTTTGGACTTTCTATTCATCAAAGAATCCTGGAGAGAAAAAAAGTATCATGCTTTTCACAACACTTTGAAGCAAACCAACCGTTTTCA
The DNA here is from genome assembly GCF_023724105.1 of Carassius gibelio. Taxonomy (NCBI): domain Eukaryota; kingdom Metazoa; phylum Chordata; class Actinopteri; order Cypriniformes; family Cyprinidae; genus Carassius; species Carassius gibelio. The sequence goes on from NC_068384.1 coordinate 5,681,822, forward strand.
ACATTAATAATAATAAAAAAAAATGTTTCTTGAGCAGCAAATCATCATATCAGAATGATTTCTGAAGATCACGTGACACTGAAGCCTGGAGGAATGATGCTGAAAATACAGCTTTGATCACAGGAATAAATTACATTTTAAAATATATTAAAATAGAAAAATGTCATTTTAAATAGTAATAATATTTCACATTAGATAAAAACAGCCTTGGTGATCATAAGACAAAAAAATCTTGCAAAATCTTGAGAAGAGAAAATAAAATATTAAATTATTTAGAATTAAAAATCGAAGTAATCCTTAAACTTTTTTGTTTCTTTAAACTGCAACAAGACAGCACTTGTATTTACTCATCAATTCTTAATTGTTCGTGGAAAGTGTTAATTCTGCACCCTGACTGTAGCTTTTCTATATTATTAATGAATGCATGTACTGTATGTGCTGCTCCTGTGAGCGCTACATCACACATGAACGAACACATTCTCTCTTCAGAAACCAAAACCTGTCCTAGGTGTGCAAGTTCTTAAAAATCACAAGACTTACGGGAAACCTGAGAGAAACGAAAATGAAAGGCTGACATGATACTGACAAAATCAGATCATGTTCAGATAAGTACATACAATTATAAAACAGCAATCTCAAAGAGAAGCGTACGTGCAGCGATACACATTTTAAAGCAATTATTCTGATTTTATTAAAGGTAACCAGAACATTCGAGAACATAACATCATGAGCGTTTATCTCCAAATTAAATGTTCTGTCCTACCACGAGTCCTGCATTCTTGACAGCCAGAGGCAAGCCGAGGAGTCCCGTACCGATATTTCCTTTAAGTAAATGAATTAAGGTCTGAAGAAACCTAAACAAAAAACATATTAACTCAAAATTAAAGCAGGCCTATGAACATGAAGGTTTAAAAGGTGATCACAGTGCTTACGAGGATCCTGTTCTTCCTCCGATTCGTTCGTATTCTGTCTGTCGTGGGGAACCGGGGGAATGGATGGGCTCATCTTCAGCGGGACTCTCATCTCTTCTGGAAAAGTCTGGGCCTAGGGTCAACACATAAATATAGCTTTCACATAATCTTAAACAATGAACAAAAAACACTTCTGCTGCTCTTCAAACCTTTATGAAAAAGTCTCGTGTTCTTCAAAGCTGCATTTATTTGATCAAAAATAGTGTGAAAACAGTAATATTATTACAATTTCAAATAACTGATTTCCATTTTAATATATTTTCATAAGTAATTTATTTGTGGGATGCAAAGCTGAATTTTAAGCATCTTTACTCGGGTCTTCAGTGCAACGTTATTTTAGTTAACTATATAGACACATAAAAAAATAAAAAAAATTACTAAAACTTCATTTAAATGAAAAGATGAAAAGTAAAAATAAAAAAGATTTTCAATTCAATTCAATTCAAGTTTATTTGTATAGCGCTTTTTACAAAATAAATCGTTACAAAGCAACTTTACAGAAAATTATGTTTCTACAATATTTAGTAGTAGCTAGTAGTTTGTGCACATTTGACAGGATTTTAGAAAAAATAATAATAATAATACAAGACGTAGTCAGCTAGACGATGAACTATCAATATTATTAAGTTATTATATGATTCAGTCATACATTTAGCAATAATTGTTAGTTCTGTAGATTAGCATCTCATTCATACATATAGAAATCATTCTAATATACTGATTTGCAGTGGAAGAAATATTTTAATGGATACCATGATACTTTTTGATCACATTTGTTTAATGTCTTTGAAAAATAATCATTAAATGTTTGTTAATTTATTTATGGCATTTTTTTAAAAGCTTAGCCACAAAACAAAGTAAAATAAAACAAAATAAAATAAGTTAATAAAATAAAATAAAAATAATAAAAAAAAATAAAAAATAAATAAATAAATTAAATTAAATTCTAAAATAAAACAAAAACAAGATAAAAATAAATAAATAAATAAAAATTTATAAAAATAAAATATAATAAAATATAATAAAATAAAGGTCACCATCAGTGTCACATAATGAAAAGGAAATTGGTTTACCATCCTGATAGTTGATATCAGAAGCCATGCTTGATTTGGTGGGGTGTAATTTGCCACTGATAGCTTCACTGATCAAAAGCTTCCCTGAGGAGACGCTGCATCTACAGGCTCTGTGACTGCAGACAAATGAACAGTTAATAGCCCTCCCAGAACACACCAATGACGCACAATGTGCCCTTTCTGCGTCATTATATTCTCTATCATCTCCTGGGGCTAAAAACAATATGAGGATATTTTATATCTAAAACAGCTGCGAGGATTTCACAGAGCTACTTCATCATTCACAGCCTCCATCTGTATTATTACGCATGCAGAATAAACGATTATGAATTATATTGTCAAATATGCTTTTTATGTCAGCTGTGAACACTAGCTATATGTTTTTGGTGCTGAAGACAGGGTGCTCACATGAGGGTGAAATACACCAGCTGTATGAGTCAAAAAGATGTTTCAACTATTCCAAACCACATACGTGCAGAACCATCTGATCCAATACAGCCACTGAACAGTAAACGCTAACTAACATTAACACACAACAACAAAAAGACTTGGCTTTTACAAACACGCAACTCCACCAGTACACAATGTAGTGATAAACTGAAGCAGTGAATAAGTTAAAAAAGAAAGCTTGATTATTTTGCTAGTTATGTGTGTGCATAAGATAATGCAAAGCAGCTCTATTCAATTCTGTCAAATCTAAAATCAATGTTTGACTTTGGAGTGGCCGCTGCTTTGCCTTCAACACATTTCCCATAGACTACTTAATGTCTCGGGTATGTAAAAGTCAAATCAATAGAAATACAGGTCAATGGAAAAGAAAAGCCTTCCATGACCATGCAGTTCACTTGCTATTTAATAAACATGCTGCATATAAAAACATGCTTTAAACAGAAGTCTTTATCAACAAAGTAAAACTACATTTCTTAGCTGTAACTGTTTGTGCAGCTTAAGATTTCAGAAAGGACACTGACAAGCTGGACATGCAAAGTTGTTTTACTAACTATCGTAACATATTGCATTAAAAAAAAACGTGCTTTAAACAGAAGTCTTAATCAACAATAAAAAAACATGCTTAAAAATTATAAATAATAAAAAAGGCAATAAAAAACATGCAATAAATAAGATCCCATTTGTTTATTAAAACATGCATTAGCTAGCATGACCTAACTAATTTCTTAAAACATTTCTTAATATTTATAAATGTCAGCAACGTTAAACTGTTCTATGCTTGTTTCATGCAGTTCATTCAATTAGTGTATTAACTAAAAACAATGTTTGCTTTTAACAATATATATTGGTAGGCCTACAAACTGCAATTCACACTAATATTAATAAAGGGTTTAGAAGTATTGTTAATCCGTGTAAACTGATTTTAAGTAACGCTAACATTAACAAATGAAAGCTTACGGTAAGATTACCAAGCATAACAGGTAAATATAGTACAGAAGAGCCATATACTGAATACCTGGATACTGTATAATAACTGACATGCATGTTTACATCGATCACGACAATAACCCGTAAAGAGTAAACTCATAAATAGCAATAATTTCATAAATAGCCAGTGATATGTCCTTTAGACGTCGACAGTCAGTGGTGTCACAATAACAACAACAACAACAGCTGTGCTACATGAAATGGCAGATTTGTACTTACAGTAAGCACAGTTAAATGATGTACACATACTATATAGACCTCATAAAGTCCATATCTGAACCCGGACGTGCTGTGACAGCTCAGAAGTGCACAGATGAGCTGAAATGCTATGATTTGAAAAGGCACTCCTACCGAGATTGTGTTTATCCGCGTCTCCAGTCACATGACCATCGACGACGTGTCGGTCAGCTGATCTCACTTCTGTTCAGCAAACCTACAAACATTTCTCATAATTGTGTTTCTGATCCTACAATTAAGAATTTAACGTTTAAAGTGTATGTAAATGCAGTGTTGCGACCTTGATAAAAATTAAACCATCGTAAATAATAATTAAAACAAATGGAATCTGTTGTAATACCTCGATCCACACTTATTTTATCGTATATTTTATTTTGTTGTTATGTTTAATTTGATTTAAATGCATTGTTTTATTTTCTGGCAGCAGAAGTCGTTTCGAAAAAAAGGGAACGTCTAAAAATGAAGTATTTTAATTACTCCCTTTTTTATGTATAATGGTTATGTCTGTGTATCATTTTTGTGTCAGAATGATAACATCTGAGCTCTTGTAATGTAAAATTTGACAGTATCAGCTCTTTAAACTGCATTAATTATATGTCACAAGGTAAATTCATGCATTATGCAGTTTTATTTATGATTTAGAGCTTTTTCGCATTTGGCTTCCAAACTCTGGAATAGCCTTCCTTATAATGTTCGGGGTTCAGACACACTCTCTAAGTTTAAATCTAGATCTCTTTGGTCAAGCATTCAAATAATGCATCTCATAATTTGTGACTGCAGTTGTATCTGATCAAATCCGCATTCTTATTCTTTAGCCTTGGTTAAACAAATTAATTTTACTTGGTTGGAACAGCAGCTACTCTAATTATATCTCTATTTGTTTCTCTGTTTTGCCATAACCAGGATTTACAAAAGCTCCAGTCTGGATCCAGAGATGATGCCAACTCTGAAACAATTGTACATAACTAACAAATTTTGCTATAAGTGTGATTTGCATCATATAATTATTCCTGTTAATAGTGTTCATCATCTGTTTGACTATGTCTTTGATTAATTTTTCAGAAAGTTTCTGCCATATGCACATAAACTGACACCACAGATAAGCTACTACTAAGTATTTTAGAAACATAACTTTCTGTAAAGTTGCTTTGCAATGATTTGTATCGTAAAAAGCACGATACAAATAAACTTGAATTGAATTGAATTTATGTAGAACTACACAGTTCACTATCGTCACTGGAACACAATCATCATCAGCATCATTAAATCATATATCACTCGTATCATTGTTGTGTTAAAATATTTGCATGCAATTCGTATCCCAAATCTGTGTGTTCATCCATTGATCAGAGACCAACCTCAGCCTGGAGGTCAGCATTCACTGACTGTGTCAAGTGTTCAGCCCCAACGGTCATTCAAAAGACAAAGTAATACATTATTAAATAACCAATGAGTGATTATTAAAATAAACGTTAACATGTTCATCAGTAGTTAAAGCAAAATTTAAATACCTGAAATGATTTTTATAAATCTAGTGGTCAAATGCTGTATATCCACCTGACTAACTGTCCACAAAATTAAAAGACTTTCTGAATGTATATAAATGACAGGCTTATTTAAAAAGAAACATTTAAATGACAAAAAATTAGGGAATTAGGGAGAAAGAAAATAATGTATGAATAATTTATTGGCATTGTGTGAATAATATGCAATCAAGTAATCAACAAAAAGTAACTGTAGTTTGATTACGAGTATTGTGAAATGTAATTTTTAAACTATTTACTGTACGTTTACTTAGTTCCAATGAACTCTTTGTAAGAAAAAAGTAATTTAGAGATGGTCCCTTAATTGAACAGCGCGTCATCTGACTGAACAGCAACAGTGCCGCAGAAGCCATTCATTTGAGCTTGCAGCGACAATCAATCTGATCGATCATGACGGTATTTCCACATTTTATCTACAATATAACTCATAAAGATATGTTTATAGATATGTTTATATTTTTCTTGCAAATTTATGGGCATCCAAAATCACTTTTTGTTTAGCATAACTCCCCAGACACTTAGCTTTGTAGCTAGCTGGTGAATGAAGATTGGTTCCTGTTAGATGTTTTCTTTTCTCATGACAGACTCACGAGTTTTTTGTTGACATGACATGTGAAGGATGCTCTGGTGCGGTCACTCGAGTGCTTCAAAAACTGGGTATGCTTTTTATTTTTCAGATTTCACACAGCTTCCAACACAGTCCTCCTGTAAGACATTTTAACTTTTTTTTATTAATTAAGTGAAACTATTTTGGTTAAACGCATCAAAGTAAACAAAAATAGTGCTGTCAAAATGATTAATCGCATCCAAAATAAAAGTTTTTGTTTACATAATATATGTGTGTATGCTGTGTATATTTATTATGTATATATAAAATCACACACATACAGTATATATTCAGAAAATATTAGCATGTATATATTTATATTCATATAATTTATATTACATATATATATATATATATATATATATATATATATATATATATATATATATTATATATAAACATTGCATATTTTTCTTAAATATATTCACGCATGTGTTTGTGTTTACATGTACATAATAAATATACACAATACACACTCATATATTGTGTTAACAAAACTTTTATTTTGGATGCGATTAATCGCGATTAATCATTTGAAAGCACTACTAAAAATATATTATATATTATATTACATTTAAATATATTTAATATATAGACATTGCATATACATTGCATATACATTGCACATTGCATATCATATGTGAACAAGACTTTTATTTTGGATGCGATTAATTACGATTAATCGGTTGACAGCACTACTATATATATATATATATATATATATATATATATATTGTAGATGTGCTTTGCCATAGTTCTTTGTTCAGCTGTGTTTCTAAACAGATGTCAAGTTTGAGATTGATCTGCCCAACAAGAAGGTCTTCATTGAGTCAGACAAAGGCACGGATGTCCTTCTAGAAACACTGAAAAAGACTGGGAAAACTGTGACCTACATCGGTATGAAATGAAACATTCTAAGGTGAGAAGCAGCTGTTTAATACAAATAAGACAATTAATACATTTGTTGTTAACTGAAGCATTACCTCAAATAAATATCTTTTGGTCCGATATCAGAGAAGTTTCATTTGAACAGCCCTGAAGTTTTCGGTTTTTGATCAGTTTTTGTGTTGTTGTTTTTTTTTTTATGTTACATTGTAACATAATGGTTTCATGATCAGTTTCCATCCTGCTGATAAGCTCGCACAAGTAAATTGTGTCTCTGCTTTTGTATATTTAAATACCCTTACCCGGATATATTTGTTTTTACGAGTGCATGGCCTTTTTTTTGCTTTCAGGTAGTGAAGATTTTAGTTTTTCTTTAATTGTCATTTTTCTTCTGATCCTACTTCTCATGGTGAAGATCCTGCAACACACAAACACAGCATTTGAAATGACCTAAAGTGGACTTGTGTTAAGCTCTACTTTAATCTTTGAACTGTGTTTTAATAGGTTTGAAAATGATGCCGCGGGACTCCCTGATTGGACAAATTATTACATATCTTCGGGACCACTGAAGGAAATCGGTTCAGCAGGGCCTAATGAAGAGCAGCTACCAGGCTTTATATCATCTGTATTATGAGAATGTTGTAATATAACCGTTTACAATGTAGTTGTTTTCCTGCCACACATACTTGTAATTGTATAAGTGTCTAGAACTTAAAATAAAGGTTCCTGTATTCAGGAAAGAAAACTGTGTGTTTGGCTATAGCTAGTGTTATTATAGTTTAAATTAAAATGCTACTATAGTTATTATTCATATTTTGATTTTATTTTATATTGCTTTATTAATTTTAATTTCAATTTTAGTTATTTTAATACATCAAGTTAAACTAATAACTGTTATTAGTTAAACTAACTGTTATATAAATTCAGTGTCATGGAGTCCTTCAGAAATCATTAAAATATGCTGATTTATCAACTGGAAACAGTTGTGCAGCATTTATTTAGAATATAATATTTTCTAACAATATAAGTCTTTATCTCTTTTTATCAATTTAACTAATATTTGCGGAATAAAATCATTAATTTCTTTAAATAAATAAATAAATACTGAACCCAAACTTTTGAATGGTAGTGTATATTGTTACAAAAGATTTATATTTTGAATAAATGTTGTTCTTTTTATTCATCAAATTATATATCCATCTAAAGAGTCCACAGCAAAACTGTAATAAATCAGCACTCAATAATTATTTCTGAAGGATCATGGAGACTGGAGTAATGATGCTGATGAAAATTCAGCTCTGCATCACAGGAATAAATTACATTTTAAAGTATATTAAAATAGAAATCCATTATTTTAAAATGAAATAATATTTCACAATTTTACAGGTTTTTTTCTGCAACTTTGATGCACCGAAGAAAAACTTTTTGAAATAATTTTCAGCTTCAGTTCTAAGGCTCCTACTGGAGTAATATACCTACAGTGAAGAAGTACATTTTGTGAACTGGACGTCACTGAACTGGGCTTAGATTTTAAATTGCCCTCAGTTCGCCAGTAGGGGGCAATGATACCCTGTCAACAAAACAAAGCTATTTCTCCAAGCAGCATTCTTTAAATCTGCTATCTGCCTGTTTTTTCAGGCCAAGGACAGAGCTGTACAGAGATATATTAATATCATTACTGTTGTACAATATACTTTTGTACACATTTGAATGTGGGAGAGACAATTAAACACTATATAAGTTTTAGCTTTCAAACTTGAAGTTACCTTACATTGCATTCTCTTTTAATGCATAATTAAAAAAATAATAATGAAAAATGATGAAAATAAAAATGTGTTCTCATTGCAGTTAAAGATTTCTCTTAAATGTAAACTGGACATACTCCACATCTAAGAAGGCAAAAAGCATGAAAAAAATAAAAACAACAACCGCTGTACATCTACTTTATGGTGTTTGTTGGATACCAATACCAGTTTTGTGTATTATCAGCACCGTCTAGTGTGTGGAATACAGATCCACAAAAATAACAGTGAGTGTAATAATTGTTCTCATTGATGCAGAACAGGTTCGTACCTGAACAGAATCTGAAAGAGTGAACCAGAGGCTTGCTTTCTATTGTTCAAGCTGGTATCATTGCTAAGGGAGTAGCTTATAAAAGCACAAGGCATGCTGACAGATAATGCAGCTGTACTGAACCAGGGCCGTCATCAGGGGTAAAAAAAAAAAAAAACACTGTCATGAGGGGCTCTTTGAGGTCCTTTATGAATTTTAGCAACTGCACTGTATATAGAAGATAATTATTTATTTACTGATGAAACAATGCCATTTAATTCCACAAAAAGATTCCAGTCTGGATAGAATGCAGCAATATTGCAGTTGTATATCACTGAACAATTAACCGAAAGACGATTAAAAGCGTCTTCTGCCATTCTTTACACTTTGCCATGGAAACTCACTCATGCTACTGTGGTGTCAACACAACTGATCTTTTGTTTTTTGTGGAATGGCTTGTGAAAAGAGTAAACCTTGCTTGCTAGGAGGAGCTTTGTCTCAAGCCCATTCATTTCTCTGAGGTAATGAATCACTGTTAGAGACTGACTGTGTTTTCAGTGTGATGCTGCAGATCACAAATAGAGGCCATTAGCAAGTTATTACTGGAATCTTTGTTTGTTTGATTAGACCTAATTTTAAATAAGAAGCTTTTTTTTTTAAAGTCTTTCTCTAAGTCCAAGTCTGTGGTTTTCCTGCAGAATTGGGATACTTTAACACTGTTGATGTGGGTTGTTTTTCATTCCCGCGTGTTTGAAGCGACTCCAATAACATGATGTTTATCCCCTGTAATGTGAATTTTAGCAGGTGGATCCCTCCAACAAAATGTGTATTTTAACCCCCAGAACACAAGGGACCCCCTCGAATGGCAATTGGGCTAGTTTTGAGCAGCGATTGGGTGGGTTTTCTTGTGAAAACCTGGCAACCCAGACTTCAATCATAACGTTATATAGTTCCTTTCCACGTATGTGACTTAGCTATGTGGGCAAATGTTAAATTAATCTAAACCAACCATATTTTAGGCTTTATTTCAGAAATCTGTTTTTTAATATCCACTTTTTAGTATCCAATCAGTTTCTATTGGACAAAAGTCGAGCGATATATTTTTGCAACTAACCAATCCAGCAACTATTTACAACCTGAATATGCAAGGCTTCCGGTGATGCTTGCAAAGTTATCTGTCTGTACAAAAACAATGCATTATGCTGCTTTATCTTATCTTTATACAACACATTATCAAGAATCACAAACACAACACAAGCAACACAAGTTACGTAATCAGATTACTTTTTTCACGTTATTTGTTTGTAAAATAATTAATGCCATTTACTTTGTTTTACTATTTATTGATTTTAAAAGTAACTTTCCCAAACACTGCACAGTGGTTTGTAGCGCATTTATTGATTTACAGTTTACTGCACTTTTTATTCAGGCGCTAATGCATCGGAAGTCTTGCGCATTCAAAGAAAATAGCCAACTAATTTACTTCCATGATGCAAAATAAAATAGATATTACATTCATAAATATATCAAATTACTTAAGTAAGATGCAAACAGCAATTCACACACTTACTAATAAGACAGCAGGTAGAGTAGAGCTGCTACAGAAAATGTGAACATGACAGTAGTTCTCAGACAGCCTGACCAAATCCAGTCACAAGCGACAGCTGCTTGATAGAATATTTGGACTTTTCGCCTTGGTGCTACTGAAAACAGTAAAACATTTTTGCAAAGAATAAAATCTGCAGATAAATGTCAAATGGGGCATTGAAAAGAATTCCTTCTTTTCTCAAGATTTTGAGCCTGAAAGACGTGACTAAAGGGAGATGCCATGCATGTAGAGACAAGTGCAATCATGCACTCATCAAGGTAAGAAGCATCCAATGTAGCAGAAGCACAGCAGTACAGCACAGCCTGTTACAATTCATCTGCAGACTTCAGAATGCCCAGCGTTTTCAAAAATAAGAAAAAATAATAATTATAAACAGATTTATGAACAACTTATGCACTTTATTGTGTACCCAAAGCTCTTTACAATCATATGGGTCTGTTTCTCTCCTCAATCACCACCAGCTTTAAATGTTTATGCTTAAAACAACTGTGCTGGGGTGTGTTTCCCTTAAGCATCATTAGTTGACTATAGTCTGTTGTTACCAACATAGTCCAACCTCTAAAAGTGTAACCTATAAAACCGTAGTTCAAGTGAACATTTGCGAACTGCATCTCAAGCATATGTGGTTGGAGCTCTCCACCTGTCGTTGGAAGCATATAATATAGCACAAGTTTTGTACAAATGTGCCAGAGCTGGTTTTCATACAGTAACCCTGGGTGAAAAGCAGTGCTAACCATATTTCTAAATTATGAATATGAACATACCTTTACCCACAGATACAAGTGGGGTTTGGATGACGATGACCCAGAGTTAAGCTCAGTGTTATAATGAAAATGATTATGAAAAATCACCCTGTGATGCCAAAATGATTATTTTTAATGACAGCCTGTTATCCAAGCCCTGTGCATGTGCTTGTTTGATTTTTATGAATTTAAATACAACCTGGGGCCGGTTGCATAAAAGCTTAAGATCAGTCTTAAAAGTTAGTCAGCTATTTATTTATTTCTTTAAATCCAAAAATTAGACTGATTTCCCTTTGGCTAACTGTTAGCTGGTCAAACTTTCACTGACTTACGTATAGAGGCTAAGTTTATACAAATGGCCCCTGAACATAATTCCTAAGCTTTATCCAGCTTTTAGCCTCTCGTCACCAGGTCACTGTAACCAGCAGATCTGGACCAAGACCTAACAACCCAATCATCACACAATCCCAGCCTGCTCACTATCAGTCCATTTGCTCCATCTGTCAGCTCACCATCTTCCTGATGTTTTCCATCCATGTCTATCCGTCCATCTGTGGAGGAAAAGATCAAAGGGATACAAAGGAAGCGCTATTGTATTTTGTCTAGTACGCATTTCTGCCTTCTGCTTCTTCACCCATACAGAGTTCTCACCACAACACGGTTTTCTTTAATACCTCAGCATCTCTTCACTGTCAGATAAAATGGACACTTTATAGTCACAGATTCAATCTAATCTTACATGCAAATGGATTTGTGGCATCACTGACAGTGCTGTTAAATCCATATGGAGCTTAACCATAAAACCATATGGAGATTAATAACGCATGTACACTCCACAGGCAACACAAAGAAATTACAATTGCAAAAAAAAATAATAATAATAATAAAAATATTGGGCATTTAATAAATTAACACTTAATTGTTTTTACAACTTTATTTGTGGACCTCATCCGAGTAACTGAAACTGGCACTACTTTTATGTCTCTATTTTCATACAATTACAATTTATTTTAATATTTTATATACAGTGTGTGTGTGTGTGTGAGTGAGTGTGTGTATTAATTCTGTAATATAGTGTTCATCTTAATGCAAGGCACATCAATGTCACACACTGTAATGGATATTTTGTCTTAAAGGAATGTTTAAGACAATGAACAGTCAAGATTTCAAAGCAATGTCAACCTTGAATATGTAGGATTTTTTTTTTTTTTACATGCTGCTTGCTAAAAACCGAGCCATAAACTAAAAATTCCCAGGGTGTTCATTTTTATTATCAACTCTTCAATTTTCACTATAGTTAAAATGATCTTTCTTGATTTCAGGGACTGAAATTTTACTACTAAAAATTCAATTCCTGATATCAAGAATTCCAATTGTTCCTAGTGAAAATTCCATTCATGATATTAAGAGTTATCACTTTATCAAGTGAAATTCGAATCGTTGATATCAAAGATTCATACCCTGGGAATGATTCAGTCAGAAGGGCTTGCCACAGCCAGGGTTTATTTTGGGGATAGTAACAGGATGGCCGTACATTAGTCCCTATATAAATCATGCATACATCTTACAGTCGAGAGTAGTTCTGTGTAGAGGACACTTAGGTTTTATGTTTTGAATCAAGGAAGTTAATTAGCAAAAACCACTGTGCCATTAAGCAAGCGAACCTGTCCTCAAAGTCTACTTCTAGACTGAAGCTGAATTGAGTGTCTTTATACTGTAATATTATGCACTTGAATCTCATAAATAGTGTGTGTGTGTGTTTTGTGGCAGTAGTTTACACAGTAGCCACACTGACAAAAATGATAGGGTCTATTTCCAAATGACAGAGCAGCTCTTGAGACAATGAGATGGTTCACTGTGAAAAGACACATTCAGTTTGTGTGGGCTTCTTTCAGCTGACGTAATGACAACGACAGATTTCTCTTGCCAAACACATTCTGTCATTGCATTTGCCATCACAACTTTTTCTGAGGATGAAAACGCATTGCTTTACTTACTGATGTTATAAGTTACATAATCCTGTATGCTGGACTCTAGCAGTTTTAATTCTATTTCAGCTCTATGACCTCTGACCTGTAAAGTATATGATTTATGCACACATCATCCAGTGTAGATGAACAGTAAACTAAGGTGTGATGATATTCCTGTCCAGCGTTGATGTTATTAGCTGATTCAGTTTATTAGGATTCAGGAATTAGGATGAAAAGAAACCTTACTCCTAATTATTTAAGTTCAATTACAAAATATTTGCACATTTCTAGTAATATTTTTATGATAATACTAAAAATCTGATATGTTTTCTTTTTACTGTGTATGTACACACACACACACACACACACATAGGTTTAGTTTTTTTTCTCTCTATTTTATATTCTTAGTAATACAAATGTGTTTCAAATCCTGTTATAAGTTTCAAGGAGTCTGTGACCCTCTGTGATCTTCTTAGATCCCACAGACAGCGCCACGTCTGCAGTGTATAAAATAATTACACCTCCTCCGTGGCCCTGCTTTCGGTGTCTGCAGAGGCCAGAATGGAAAATGCCACGTTGCAGAGAAACTATTTTTTTCCAGCGTTGTCTCATCCAGATGTTTCTCTGCTTACTGTTCTGTACACTCAGAAAGTACAGACATTAGCAATCTATAGCAGAGTGAATCTCTTCAGCTGTGTACTTCATGTGACGTCTCACGGGTGGAATGAAACGGCAGGCGTGATTAGTTTAGTCTGCTGGTCACACAAAACTAAGAGAATGGGCCCCTGGAATCTCAGACAGGATTTTTTTTAGAGGATTCAATGATGTTGACACTCTCTGTCCAAAAAAAGAAGAAGAAGAAGAAAAAAGTTATTCCAATCTGAAATGCATGCTACATTTGCAGTCAGCCACTATAGACTGTGATGACAAGTTTCAATGGCCATCATCATTGTAAATCCTCCAAAGTTTTTGTGTTTATTTATTTTTGTTATTATTATTTTTTTGCATCAAATAACACACATGCACAAACCTAGTTAAAGATAATACAAGGGTGCTTCTAATACAGCGTTTATGGATGTGACAGTAAATTTGACATCGATCTCTCACACTGGCTGCCTTCATCAGTCTCTATTTTTTCCCCCTTTTTTTGAAAGTCATGAAAACGTTATCATGGACCTTTAGCTATTTGAGAAAATGTGATTGCAAAAATTATATTTATGGTAGTCTCCCATTCACTACTGTAAAAGTTTACCCAACTATGAGAACTTCTGCTGCTGAGAAACCTGGAAATATGAAAAAGGTCAATAGATTATTTGTGCACCATTGTCGGATCATTAATGAGTTTACTTAAGAGTGAATCAGTCAATTGAACTTAATGAGTGAACACCAGAGAGGTTCTACCAGGTCTTTTTGTTTTCCCTTTTAATGAAACAAAGATGATGAAGTGCATATAGCGTATAATAACACATAGGAATAATACATTAAATATATTGTGCAACAGATTTATACAATGATTAATAAATGTTATCTTTCGATCACGTAAAACAAGTGCAGTTGTATGTACAGTATACTGGTTCTAATTATATCGGTGCATTTAATATGTATTTTAAATGTTAAGGCATTTCATTTATGTATTTTTTAATTGGTGCATCTGTAACTAAATAAGGACATTTATATGAATAGTTTTAACCTAATTTTGCCTAGTACTAAGTCTAACTAAAGCAATGATACATTTAGGGTATTTTTAGTTTTAACAAAAGAATAAAAGGCAGATCCGGGCAAACAAACCCAAACCAGTTTTCCTTGTTATTCAGTCTTGTCTTGCTTCAGCACATGATCTGACATGAAGCTTAATTCAATAATACTTCGCTGGAAGGAAGAGTTTTTGTAGATCAGGCACAAATCATGATCTGGACTGTTATGCTATAGCTTATGTTCACGTCAATTAAAAGCACTTAAATATATTACAACTATTTTAGTTTTAGTCTTTTTAGCAATAAAATGTTATGAGATAAACCAGTTAGTTTTCCTAAACTATTGGACCAAGTAATGTTTAATACTTTGAGATGATGAATATAGTGGTCTAAAGTTCAAACAGGAGTGTGGTGGAGAGTATAGATTGAGTATAACGCTCCACATGAGTTGGATGCACAGAGTTAACTGTGGGACGTCCCACCCTAACCGAGAAGGGGGTTGACCGGATCTGCCCACAGCAAATGTCTTCTGAGTGAACTGTTAGATAGTTTCAGACCCTTTCACCAGCTGACTTCTCCTCTGGCTTCTCTGTTAGACGGACAGAAGGTAAGATCATTCATTCGTGTCCTCTTCTCATTCTTACATAGACTGAATAATCAAAACGAATAAAGTCTCACAGTCAAGTGTTGATTTACTAATAGCATACTTTTCAAGCCATCACCAAAACAAGTCTTTCTAACAGTAGCTTGATTTTAGTTTTTGTTCTACTACTAGCTTGTTAAAACGATTACAAGGTTTTAAAGATCACATTCCCATGTGCATGTGATGAAAGCACAGATTTATTTAAAGCTCTGGCTTTGCTCTGAAACTTCCATTGGAAGCAGGTGTCTGTTGTTTTATGTGAACTTTGTGTGCTGCTTATTTATTAATGATGAAATCATTGTATAATGAATGCAAACTGATTATTTACCAAGCTAATGTTCTTATTCAAAGTTTGAACCTAAACCGTGCAGTCTATGGCTCAGAGCAACACAATATTGAGGTATTGTGTGCCACATATGCAGCAGGAGGGGTGAAGACGGAGTCTGGGATGGAGGGGGAGGGGAGACAGTCGGCGATAGGCCCCTCCCCTTCCAATCACTCCCATCAAAAGGCGATTTTTCACCAGCTGTTTAAGGCCATGTTGCTGCTGTAGACAAACAAGAATCGTTTGAACTGTCATCCTACAGCTACTGGAAGGGCCCGTATATCTCTATAAAGATGAGAGAAAACTTTACTGGAAAAAGTTGGAAAATCCTTTTTTTTTTTTTTTTTTTTTATAAAACTTTATTGCTAAATTTACCATACCAACTGCGTTATCTTACAATATTTTATAAGTAATGTGTGCACCAATATGGATAATATTTTTCCCCTGGTCTGCCGAAAAGATTTCCACAAGAGCGAGATGACATAAACATTTTATTGAAACTCAGAAAGTTTTGATGTGCCTTTGGGTGAAACAGAAAAGGTTAAATGTGTGTGTGTGTGTTGTTGTTTTTTTCATCAATTCTGTGTGCCTTATATTTCCAATGCATATGGATTAGAGAATCGAAGAAAGAAACAAAATTGAAAACAGTGAAGTTGTAGAAACTGCAAAGAGCAACGAATCAGGTTAAGAATGTGGATCTGGTTTTAACCTCATTTTTTACTCGGCGGTTCGTGACTCGCTCTCACCTTGAGGATCAGATGTGGAATATAAATATAAATGAGTCATATTTTCTCGGCCACAGATAAGGTCTTTTCAAGGTGATACGCTCATATTTATAGGATGGAATTCATTTCCTTTCTCACAGACAGTTGCTCTTTGCACTGAATAAAGGAGAGAGCTTTAACAGAGTGGTTTAACTTACAAACAGCGGCGAGGGGGAAGGGCGGGCGACTTAAAAAGGTCAGGTGATTGTTAACTCGGGTTACATGGATCCTTTTATGCTCAGTCACTCTCTTGTGACTGTCTTTTGTCTTCTTCAGAGGACCCTGTACTCCCTTTCAGCAGAGGATGAAATTTCCTCTTCCCTCCCACCTCGTTTCTGGACACAAGCTTCAGCTTTGTAATAGCGATTCCTCAGTACTACTACGAAAAACAAGATTGGGTTCCAGAGAGATGAGTTTTAATTTCCTGTGAAACAAAACCTCGGGATTAAAACGTGTTGCTTTGGCACATTTCGGCATTAGCATGTCAATGCAGATTTGTTTTGAAACCTCACTTTTTGTCACGTTAACTCAAAGTGCTGGCAGGTTCACTGTTTGTTTCAAGTTGCTTTCAGTAAGAAGGGGTCTGTTTTTCTGCTTAGCGCTGAACGTCACACAGATGCAAGCATGTAATTGTGCAATAATGGACAGGTGGCTCATGCAGAGGTCTAGTGCTCCTGCCAAGTGGTTTCCTGCGCCATAAATCAAGCACGGCCACAACGCCACTATCTCAGCGTTGGGCACTGATAATGATATTTTGTGTGTGTTTAACATGCTAAGGCTACATCGGATGATATTAGAGTAAGCAAACCAAAGGTATGTTTGTTAGAGAAATCATATGCCATGTATTGTGTAGTATTTAAATGAGCAAGACGTGCATTGGCATCAAGTCAAATGTTGTGGATCTAGTTTTGTTTATGTAGAGATTGAACCACCTGTTCTGTCACTCTGGAGAGAGGGAAGGAGAAAAGTCTTTCTGCAGAGCTTCTGGAAAATGACTCTTTGGGAAAAAAGGCAGAGTACTGAGCTGCTGTTTTCCTCCCGGTTTACGCCCCACAACCTGCTTACCTAACTAAACTCTAAATTAAATATTGGGTTGAAAAGGGATCCTTTATACCGCTGACTTTGCTTCAGTTCAGGCGTGTTTGATTTTGAATGCGACCTTCCAAATAAAATAAGTTGTTTTGCTCTAAAGTGACTCCACCAGAGTAATAGACTTATACTTCAGCCAAAAAATGACATGCCAAGACGTGTCCTGAAATGAACAGAGTGCACCTCCAAATTAAAATGAATTAATTCATCCTATGACTCACATAGCCTCAGGCAGTAAAAAAAAGGGATGTTTTTTTTTTAGTTGACGGAAAGCAAAAAGATTCTTTGTCTGCCACATTAAAAGACGTCAACATTTGACGAAGGTGACAAAGTCTCTGTAGTTTTCCACGATTAAGTCTGGAGATGTGGGGTGTCCTTTCTTTTCCTTTCCCAAAGAAAACATTGAAGGGCTATTGAAGGGTTCACACACCTGCTAACATGGTTGTTATGTGCTGAAAACAAGAGATTGTGTCGTGCACTCAACAAAAACAGCTCTTTGGTGAAACTATCAACAATATTTCCTCAAAAATCAATTCTAATGTAGGACCTATGGATCTCCATGACATATTTGAAAATTATTTGAAACCTAAAACCATTTGGCAACACTTAATGTGGTCAATCAGAGCCAAAATGTGCATCCAACTCATTTTGTATCCAATGTAAGATGGTGTTGTATCCATTAGTTGTTGATGGGATAGAAGCAGATCTGAATGCAAACTTGAGATCCATTGTAAGAAATGAACAGGGTTTAAGAAGACAAAATGATTTGAGTCCGGTACATGTCACCAGAGAAAATTCTGTCATGTTATGAAATTTTGATTAATAATTACAAACTAAAAATTAATAGATAGATAGAAAAATAGATGGATAGACAGAATTTCTCAACCTTGAACAATAAGCCAAGGGGAATTTCAGCAGTTGCTGGGCAAATTATATTCAGGTCACTGGTTTCAAGAAGACCCCTTAACTCCCATAGGAATTCTACAACACTGCTAATTATAAATGCACAGAAATTATGCAGCATTATCCACTAATGCACAAATGCACAGCTTGAGGGGTAGGACTTAACTTTGATTTCAATCGCTTACAAAGTCAAACACAAAATATGTCGCGATGCATCTTCATCATACTCACAACAAGAATTTGGCTGATGGATACTCCATCAGTAACCAATATCTTTCATAACCACACATAGTCATAACAGTTTTTCTGCAACATTAGCATCTCAAATGCATAACATTCAAAAAGGCCCTTTTATATTCAGAACTGGATATCTGTTGTTATGTGGCTGGTGTCTTTAGTGCTTTTGTGTTTTTTTAGAGAAACAATAGTGTCTGGCTTTGATCGTTAGTGCACCAAAAATGCAAGTTTGATAGAATCACCCACTGATGGTCTACCTGTGGCTGCTTTGAACTTCCCAGCCATAAACAAAATATATCTATATTGAAACAGAGAGATAAGGAAGAGGGATCTTTGGTACAGAGAAAATGGACTAGAGAATGAGTGCTTTCAGACGAACAGCCCCTATCTCCCCGCAGGAGAGTGTCGTTTCTCAACAAGAGCATATCACATCAGTCAGTCTTCCGGATGCCCTTTAAGTGAGAGGCAAGCAGAACAAATACAGACTGAGCTCTTATCTCAGTCAGCTTCTGTCTGGAGAGACTGACTTCTGTAGGTTAGCTATCCGTCGTAGAGCATACAGAGCAGGTTTGGTGGCCCGAACGCGTGTGGTTCAGCACCTGAGGTCTTGAACTGATGTGCTATTGATCTCAAGCCACCGGTGAGAGACCCCAGTAGCATGCACGTGTGTCATTCTGATGTCTACAATTTTCCTACTCCATGAAAATACACATTACATGCATGATACCAAAGACTGTAGAACTTGTCACTCGTATAGTTTTGAATGGGGAAAAATGCAATGCTCCAATCGCTAATCTGTAAAGTCTTCATGTCACTGCAGCTGCCGATAGAAGTCCCGTCTGCTATAGAAACGGTCAGCGTTCAGAGACACGCACTTTATATGCTACTGAGCAAAGGAAACAACATTTATGAGACAGCTGTTGAGGGATTTCATAGGTGATTTCAAATATGAAATGCAATCTTAAGCTTGGCGAAGAGTTTTGGAGAATTTGATGTTTCCCCATTCCACTTTCAAGGAACTTTGATAATACTTACATGATAATGTGATGCAGTGTAAGTCTTAATCAGATTACCTTCAGTTTTTGGTGTTGTAGATATAGAGGATGATGTGAGTTTTTATTTTTGCTTAGGCTGAAACTCAAGATGAGGGTTTGGATCTTCTTCTTGTTCTGCCTCGCTGGCAAGACTTTTGCTGCTCCAGTAAGTAAACCTGTAAAGAAAAAAAAAAAAAATATATATATTTAGATTATTAGTAATAAAAAAAGAAAAATCTAATATATATATATATATATATATATATATATATATATATATATATATATATATATATATATATATATATATATATATATATATATTAGATTTTTCTATATTTATTTTTTTATTACTAAATTGATATTTAGAAATATAATACAATTGCATGAATAGGGGAAAAAAAGTAAAACAAGATTTTAAAATTCAAAACCAGAGAGCATTTACCCTTTTTAATGCCACTTTGTGACTAAACTTTTTTCTAAATTCTATATAAATTTCATTTTTCAGACTGAAGAGGAGCCAGTTGTTGAAGAGGTATGCTGTATTAAATACATTTTAAAAATCTCTTAGCTTAAGGCCAAACTGCATTTTAAGCAGACTTTGACGAACCCATCACTGGACAAAAATAGAAAACGCGCCCCCATTATGGGACCAGATGTGTTTACATATGCAGCTTCCTGTTACATTCCCCCGGGGGACTGAAATCCATAAAGTTTGAAAATATATCTGAAAGGGACTAATTACAATTCACTGGTTCCCCACATGAGCAAACAGATGCCAGTTGTGTTGGACACAAAAGCAAAACTCTTGTTGTGGCTGTGCAGTAAAGTCTCCTCACACAAAAGAAGAAAGCGGTGTTTAAACTGGACTTGATTGTACAGGCCATACCCGTAATACTTTTCTGTCTCATAATTCAGGAGCTGGAAGTGGGAGCCAACCCAGTCCAGGTGGAGACCGGAGAGTTTGACGAGGCCATTGAAGTCGTGGAGGATGTTATTGCTGAGAGTGAGTTTAATGGCTTTTCCACACCTCAAACTATTTGCCATTGTTTAGAGGCTGTGTTTCATGCACTAAAGTTACAGATTTATTTCCTTTTGAGAGATTTATCTGCTGTTTGCATCATGTGTTCTGTCCCTGTGCACACAAGTGAAGTTGTGTTGACGTGTGTAGATTATGTAGATGTACATTGTAGAAGTACACAAGGCTGTGGGTAATAACAGGCTGCAGCTAAGTCAAAAGTAGACAGCTGTAATTATAGGACTAAGTTGATTCCAGTGCCAGTCTTCCAGCCACATGCCTACCACAAAACATCTAGGAAGAGCGAAGGGGTAAGAAATGTAAACCCATTGGTGAAAAACATTTTTGAATATGTGCCCTTAAAAGCAATCAAACAAAATCAAATAAAAATAAAAAAAATTGACAAAAAAGAAAAAAAAAATCCTTTAAATCTATTGGAGAATATTTTTTATTAGATTCCCTTTAAAGCAATGACATAAAATATAAATTAATAACAAAACAAATATAAATAATTAAAATATAATGCAGAAGGAATAAATTAAAGTAAAATGTAAAATATAAATAACACAATAAAATAAAATAATTTAAAATACATTGTAGATAAACTTGTTTGAATATTAGCCCTGTAAACGAATAAAAGTTAATAATATAAAATATATATTAATAACATAATGTAAAAAAACATTTTGAGTATTAAATAAAAAATATTAAATATATACTAGAAATTATTTAAAAAAAAATTATTATAATTATTTTTTGTCTTTAATGCATTTTCTTTACAGACCCCTGCCTAAACCATCACTGCAAGAAGGGCAAAGTGTGTGAGGTTGATGACAGCAACCAGCCCATGTGTGTGTGCCAGGACCCTCTGACATGCCCCGCCCCAATCGGAGATTTCGAGCATGTGCGTGTCTTTAGTCATTTCCTTCATTTCACGTCTGTCTCATGTCTCTGCATGTGTAGTGACAGAAGTCCCTAGAAGCATATGTGCACCCTGTGAGCAGATTGATTGAAATGTTGGTTTATGCATTTGGCATTAGCATGACACCGTGGGGAAATCAAACCTGACAATGGTTGCTCATATTTATGGCTTTTATTTCGCAGGTCTGTGGCACTGACAACAAGACCTACGAGTCCTCCTGCCACTTCTTTGCCACTAAATGCGCCCTGGAGGGCACCAAGAAGGGCCACAAGCTGCACCTGGACTACATCGGACCCTGCAAATGTGAGCACATAACAGTGAAGTAAAAAAGGCAGACTTTGAAAGTAGACAACTCACAAACTCAGCCGTGAATGTAAGTGGAATTGAGTGCTCTGGAATGATTGATGGCTTGTAGCTTTGAGGCGACCCTGTGCCCCTTCAAACACTGAGCACAGGACGAGTCTGAGCTTGTCAGTGCTGCTCCACAAAGCAGACCCAATCCCTCTCAATCTTCCTCATCCACAGCCGTGGTGCGCCTGATGGGATGAGTCAGGAGTGAAGGGCTCAAATGGAGCTCCTGCTGTGGTGTGGTCTCATCGCTGAGCAGGGTGTCTCAGTCAGAGACTCGGCATAAACGAATTAGATCCTAACAGCTATGACACTAATATTAGCCAGAGGGCTGCAATTTGGCCCCTTTATGATACGATAGGTGCATGCTGTTAGTGTTTATTATTTTTTTCAAAACAAATGTGTTAATGTTTGAATGTTTCCCCAGACATCGCCGCCTGCTTGGACAACGAGCTGAACGAGTTTCCCCTGCGCATGAGGGACTGGCTGAAGAACGTGCTGGTGACCCTGTATGAGCGTGATGAAGACAATAACCTGCTCACCGAGAAGCAGAAACTCAGGGTCAGTTCACCTGTTTGCTCTTTATAGTCTGAAAAACCTCTGAAAATATTCTAGTACAAAAAAAAAAAAAAGAAAAGAAAACTTATGCAATTATTTATTTCTAAGCATACTATAAAGTATATTTCAAATCCATTAACATTTATTGACATAAGACTCAATGATATAAAATTATAATAAAACTTTATTTGGAGTATTACTTTATTGCACAATGCACATTTCTTAATATTATGCTTAATATGTGTTTTAATATCATTATTAAAAAGGTTCCACTTTAGCATGATCAGATATACTGAAGTATTTTAGCTGGACCTCAGCACTACTTCCACACAATTAAAGCGCATTAAGTGCAAAATTAGTTGTTAAAATACCAGTTCAGTATACTAAAAGTATACTTTTTTATTTTTATTTTTTTTATAAAGCACATAAAATTTAAATGTATTTGTAGTATACTTAGCACAAAATAAATGTATTTCAAACCCCCCCCCCAACCCCCCTTTTTTTTTTACTAAGGTAGGTCAATTGGAAAAAAAGTGCCTCTACCTACATTTTCGCTCTAAACTCTGAAAACATATATATTCAATTAACTGAAGTTTCCAGCTGAACACTAGAGGCAATAAAACACCAACAACCTTTATTACTTTCAACACTAATTATGATTACAGGTGCAGATTATTATTATTATTTGTTAACTAATATATTTTCATGATTGTATCGCATAACCAGCTCCATATGTATGTCTTGTCTTACATAGTAAACTTGCTCTGTAGCTCACCCGGTACAGACCTGTGATATAACGATAAAAAAAAAAACTAAGACATATACAGTAAAATCATGCTAAAAGTGCATGGCTGCTTTAGTTAATGCATTTTTAACATTATCGGTTATGTCTTGTGTTGGTGGCACAGACAACATTTTTGTACAACCCACCAGACAGTTTGTTTCTGAACTGCTGCCATGTTTACAATAACCAATGTTAATGTAATACAACTTTGCCAGATTTATGTTCATCCAGGAACTCCCTGGAAATTTCACTTTCTACGTACTGTGAAACATGCAAGAAGCAACATAATATAATTCAGCAGAAATGCCGCCAGCAGCACGTTTTTCCAATGAGCCTGGGTCACAAAATGCTTTTTTTGGCCTACTGAACACTCCATTGTCCTCTACATAACAATGTAAACAACATTTGAACTAAAGAGAAGTTCGACAGCAGCCTTATCTTAGGGAAGGAAAAAGAAAAGGAGTGTAAGCATAACTGAACAAT
This sequence comes from Carassius gibelio, assembly GCF_023724105.1. Classification (NCBI taxonomy): domain Eukaryota; kingdom Metazoa; phylum Chordata; class Actinopteri; order Cypriniformes; family Cyprinidae; genus Carassius; species Carassius gibelio. Next base: position 5,705,752 of record NC_068384.1, read on the forward strand.
ATATTCATACCCAGATGGCAAAGACTTCTGAAATGCCTGCAAACTTTATTCTGTGTTTGTAGGTGAAGAAGATTTACGAGAATGAGAAGAGGCTGGAGGCTGGTGATCATTCTCTGGACCTTCTGGCCCTGGACTTTGAGAAGAACTACAACATGTACATCTTCCCCGTTCACTGGCAGTTTGGCCAGCTTGACCAGCACCCCGTCGATGGGTATGTTAACTCATTTTCACAGCTATCAACACTCTGCCTATCTGCTGTTAGCTTTTATGACAATAATACGAGATAACAATTGTAATGTGCACGTGTTTGTGTGTTATATCAGCTTCCTGTCCCACACTGAGCTGGCTCCTCTGCGCGCTCCTCTCATCCCAATGGAGCACTGCACCACCAGCTTCTTTGAGCAGTGCGATGCTGACCAAGACAAGTACATCGCTCTCGAGGAGTGGGCCAACTGCTTTGGAATCAAAGAGCGTGAGTTTTTCACCATGCCGTTTATATATTTATTATGCTCGGTTGATTTGATTTGCTAACTTTAGCTGTTTTCTGCTTTCAGAGGACATCGACAACGACCTTGTCATCTAAGCACGTCTACCATTGACGCTTCCTAGTTACTATCGGGGCGAGGTGCTAACCCTTAAGTTAAAATCAAAGTAAAGGTGCTAATTGCGATTTCTTAAACAACCTGCATATACCACTAAACATTCATTATGTTTAAAAAAGATATAAGTGCGCAATCCACACAGTAACTATCACAATGAGTGACTGAACACTATGGTTTTTAAGTTGGCCAAGCAGCTGTTGCACAGGCTATATTAAAGAGAGTTGAATATAATGAACAATGTATGTTGCAAGATACACCTTTTTTTGTTTTGGAAATGGATCCGCAAATGTTTTTTACACTCGGAATCAGGGCTTGAATTGTAAGTTTGGAGTTTTGATGGTGAAAATGTACAAAAACAGAATAAAGTTTCCAAATAAATGTTCTTTCTGCTTGCTTTATAAACTTTTTGATTTGTTTGGTGGTGGATTTATTGTTTTGATTTCTTTATTAAATTTGAATTTGAGCCCTGAGTATCTGCAGGCTGATGTTTTTATTTGCATATTGTTTCCTGTCAGAAACCAGGGCCAAATGTTGAGTGTTTTAAAAGTTGAAATATTACTTGAATTCAAGAGGACAGAATCTCGCAGGATGAGAGGATTTTTTTTTTCTCCCTCTAACATGTTCACATACATTTGAGGTATTTGCCACAATGTGAGCACTCTGAATCTCTTTACATGAATAAAAGCTACTGAAATTTCCAAACTCAATCTTTGCATGCATTTCTCCATTTATCTTGATCTGTTTCCCCCATGTATATAATTGCATAACCCATTTATACTTTAATGCTTGCCATGGGCAAAATGAAAAACATTGTCAAACATGATGTTTGCAGATCATTTGTTTTATTCAGGCACCCAAATTAACTTTAGCATTGAAGTAAATATGAATTTGACTACATAAACACTGTATATGTGCAAAGGAAACAATGCTGCAATGGTCAATGAGGCAAAAAATCTGGAGCACATATGTTAGTAGTTTCTTTGAGGGTGGAGTGAATGTTTACGTAATTTCCTTTTTGCCTTTTTTTCAGGACCCTGTATTTATTTATTTCAGGACCCTGTATTTAAAGGATTATTTTTAAGCCTACGTGCCAATGTGGCTTCTGGACTGAACAGTTAAATGCTGAAAAACAAGAAACGGTCCTTTCAACAAGCATGCATTTATAGATTCGTGATAATCCTTTAGGCTAAGAACAGAGGTCTCATGTAGAGAACATTTTGGATTATTCTAGATTCAGAAAGCAGGGAAATTATGACAGTCTTAATGTTTGTTTTTGTGTGCTGTAATGTTTCTATTTATTCATATGCTATGTTCATACTTCTAAACTCTCAGTCAGGCTCTATACTATTGTTCAAACTAAAGCAGATTTACATTTGAAGTATGTTGCATGTGCTGCACTGCATGAAGCAGTGGGGAAAACAGTGTATGGTCTCAGTGGGGATAGCCAGTCACGGGAAAGCAGAGCTAGAGAGAGCAGGATTTACCCCGTCTCCAGGCTTACCCTTCCAGCCAGACTCTCGCGTCAGGAATCTCAAACAATGGCAGAGCTCCAGCCAGAACACTGCGCTGCAGTCCAGCCCTCTTCTGCACCGGGGAGGGGGAAAAACACTCTTCTCCACTGCTTCTTAACCCTAAAAACAGATCACAAAAAAATTAAACATTACCAACCCAAGCCCTAAAGTCCCAGCATGAATCATTAGACATAAATCCCATCCTATTTCAGTTGATTTTCACTTTATTTGATCAAAATTATGACATATATGGTCACTCACTAGTCACTACTACAATTACTGAGAGAGATTTTTTTTTTTTATGTTTTAAAGTCGATTTCATTGTTTTTATCCAAAGAACTTTCAGTATGCTACACATTCATCATCATTAATTAACTTTTAAATACAGAAATCCATCACAGATCTGGAATAAAAGGTGTGAAATGTGGCATTTCTGCCCTGCGTCTTCTTTAATTTGGAACTAGTTCACTACTCATAAAACAACCTGTGCTCTGACAATACTACATATAGCCCATATTATACACTTGAATTAAAATATAAGCATGTCTTATTGAAAGAAGCAAGTGGTGTGTTTAAAACAAATGTGTCTAATTTCTGTTAAAACATCAGATATTTATACAAACCTTTTTCCACTTACCTGTAGATCTGCTGATGTTTAAAGTAAGTATATGACACATTATATTATATCAGACAGAATTTGTGCATATTTAATGATAGGAAGGATCATTCCAGCACTGGTGAATACCGCAGAACATGTTGAACAGATTAATACAAAATTATTTATTTATTTATTTAGTTTGCATAATTTTTTTCCGCCCAGTTGTTGTTGGTAGATATTCTTTAAAACATTTTAAAACGTATGTATTTTTTTCAACTTAAAATTGTTGCTTGTATGAGAAGCGTGTCGCCCCCTAATGGACATTTTATTATGTCACTGTATTAACATTTACAAAATAAAATTGTATACAATTTCTAATGCAGTTCTGCGTGTGACAGGATTTAGACTAAATTAATGTTAAGGATATAAATATGTTATAAATAAAACAATGTTATAAATTGTTATAAAATTATATCTGTGGTGTATTTGTATGTTAAATGTAGCAATAATATTGTTAAAATGTGTCAAGAATATTTTTTATTTGAAGCAATCTTTATCATCCCACTTTAGAAAAGGAATTTTCAAACATGTTTTGACTATCAATATAATGTTATTAAATTTATAAAATGTGTATTAATAAAGTTTAATGCTATACATGCATTTATGATACACTTTTGGGCTTTTAATGCAGAAACATTATTAGTTTTAAGATCCAGATTCAACCAGAATTTAGAGACTAGAGGAAAATGGGATCCTGAACCACGATGAGTCCATGACTGGTAAGGACTGTTTATTACTGTTATGAAGTGTTTTTATCATTTCAATTTGCTTGAAGGGATAGTTGACCGTCAGTTGCAGATCTCTATTGACTATTGGCACAGTGTTTCTTTTTTCCATACTATGGAGATCAATGGGAAGAATCACTATTCTTACCATGCACTGAGTAACAGCTTTGAAGACATTCCATGTTCCATAGTGTATTTTTTTTATCATATTTTAATTTATTTTGCTTTTTTAGTCCAGTTTTACATTTTGACATAATAACATGGTTATTATTGCTACTTTAAATAGGATATGATTTCTGCGATTTAAAATTTCACATGTGAATGTATAGGATACTAGTTTTTTAGACAGCAAACACACTTTAGGCCTGCTAAATTAATTAACCAAACATAAGCACATTTAACCAGGAGTGATAATGTGAAGATTGCGTTGTAAAAAATACATAATTTCTAATTCTAACCCAGAACATAGTGTCCCAGATTTGAGCACAAGCTGAAAATTCACATAATTGAATTCTTAAATTGTCACAAGGAGCACTAATCGATTTGCCATTTCCCCTTTAAGTACAATATCTGAAAAAAATTCTTCTGATTTTAAAAGCGAACATCTTGGGGATTTCATAAAGATAGAAGATTTTGATGTATAGTTTTGGCTTCATGTGGAAAAATGATTGAAATTATGATTCAAAATTGCAAAAAGTGTCCCACATTGTTCTAATCTGCAGTAAAGCAATTGTTAGCCAAATGAATATAACAGAGCATAAATTAAAGTCTGTAAAACAAATATTAACATGATATATAAACAGATCTAGGGGCAGATACTTCAATTGAAATTATTCTCAAATTTCGGTAAATAAAGTGCTTTTGAAATGTATTATTATTATTACTATTATCATCTAGTATTTTAATAAAAAGAAAGAGGTAAATGTTTAGTTGTAATAAAACTAATATCACACACACACACACACAAAAGGTTAATGTTGTTTAAAAAAGGGCTTGGTTTAATTTTTTTTTAAAAATGTATTTTGATTTTTGAAGTAAATAAGACTTGCACTGCACATCTCATTCACACGCGTCCTAAGCATCACCTAACCACGCTCTTTCTTCATTTTAACGTTTTCTCTCATGACTAAGAATGCAAGTTGAATGTTTGTGTTGCACAGTTTCTATTATACATAAACATCACCTGGCAACTCGTTCGTTTGGCAAACAAAAATGCTCAAAGCAAAAACAACACGACCAGCTGCTGCGTAAAACTATTATTCTCCACATCGATTGTTCACGTCCGTGGTTACTGCGCGCCTAACAACCTTGTTCTGAGCCTTCATCCGTCCTTTCACTCCCGTTTTTAATTGGTTGCGAGAGGTCCGTGTAGTTGACGTTAATTGGTTGATTTGGGGGGCTCTGCGAGAGTTCAAATGCTGATAGGATGCGCCAATCCACTGCGTCGATCTGATTGGCTGTCGGGTTCTGTTCAGTAGTAAGTAGTGAAACCGGCGTTTCTCCGCCACACGCGCTCGCGCTGTTTGCCAGTGTCTGAGCTGAACGTCTCACAGCTACCGGGGCAGGAGCTGCTACAGTCAAATCCCTACAAATTCAACCCCAACACACCTTACTGATTCTCTCTCGGTAAGTTTATGTATTGGATTTAATTTTGTATTTAAAAATAAATATATCGGAAGTCTTTTTTGTGTATGTTGTAACGTTAGCGGTTACGCAGCTAGCAAATAGCATGTGCCTTAAGTGCGAAATTATTTAATGTAACGCTACGATTTTGCCGGTTGCCATCATAAAACCTCCCGGATGGTAAACGTCAAACTTTAATCGAGGTTTGAAGCGGTAAAACACACCGTTAGGCCGCTGATTGGGTTTTCGTCGGTCGACGCTCTGAGGATTGTTAGCTTTAGCTGCGTTTCCCTGACGTTTCCGTTAAAGAGAGGTCCCGCGTTTAACTTTACTGGGCTAATGAAGTACGTTACCCGTCTTTTATGAGGCGTATTCCTCCTTTAAGATCACTTAAATTCATTTCCGTGTATAATTTGGCTATTTACTTTAGATAACGATCATCTCATCCGAGCTAATGCGACAAAGTGCTGTGCACGTGCCTTATTCATTAACGACGATTTCAAGAATCAAGGGTTTGGCTTAAATTGTGAACGTAACGTTACCTTAAATTGTTTATTAGTTATATATAACATAATGTCTCAGTGTTATCTCAAAGGAAACGGGTTTATGATAGTAACGGGGCGTGTGGCGGTCGGGCCTAACGTCACGTTAACTTCAGTCCATTTCGCAATGGATCCGTCTCATTAACCTCAGTTTTCCATTGGCAGAAATGTCCCACCCTACACGAGCAACTAAACCAGCAGATCTGTGAGGATTCAAATGTTCTTCGTATAAGGGTGTGACGTTATTTCCCATAAATAGAAATTAAACAAACCGTCTCAGCCTCGTTGCGACTCGATCTTGATGGGCTTAACAAAGGGATTTGTTTCAGTTTCACTTGAACGGTCTGTCCTGGGTTTCCCTCATCACATGTAGTTTACCTCGATAGCAGCTGAAGTGTTAAAAAACAGGAATGTGAATTGTCATACCTATCATGTTCAAACCCATAATATGAGTTTTTGAGGAACACAAAAGGAGTGGTTCCCTTTGTGTTCATCAGGAGAAATTCATATGGGTTAGGAACAACATAGGGTTATAAAAAGGCAATTTTCTACTTTTAGAGTTGATTTTTAAGCAGTCTTTTGTTTTAGTTGAAACCAGTTGACCAAAGAAATGGTGATGGAGAAGCCAAGTGCCCAGCTTGTCGGGCGGGAGTTTGTCCGACAGTATTACACCCTTCTGAACCAGGCTCCTGATTACCTGCACAGGTCAGAATTTGCAGTTGTGTTCAGATTTCCTTTGACATGAGTCAAGTGAGTTTGCAGAAATCCCTTTCATGTGGTACTTAACTGCAGTACAGCTGAACATTTCTGTTGTCTTTCAGGTTTTATGGCAAGAACTCGTCTTATGTGCACGGTGGTCTGGACAACAATGGCAAACCGGTTGAAGCGGTCTATGGGCAGTCTGTGAGTTTGAATACAAGTGTTGTGAATTCTGTTTTTGACTGGGTGCAGTGGCTAAATGCAATATTTATTTTGTTCTGAACAGGAAATCCATAAGAAGGTGATGGCTATGAGCTTCCGTGACTGTCACACTAAGATCAGGCATGTCGATGCTCACGCCACTCTGAACGAGGGAGTTGTGGTGCAAGTGTTGGGGGAGCTGTCCAATAACATGCAGCCCATGAGGAAGTTCATGCAGACATTTGTTCTGGCACCTGAGGTATGGACATCTCTTCATAAACGTGCCATCAGATCGAATTGTTAACATGACCTTGGGTGATTTTTAAATGGATGTCTTTGAGCATATGCCAGTGCAGATGTAGATCATTTTAAATGTGAGGTTGCACAGTGCAAAGCCTGAATTCCAAAGACCTGCAAAGTGAGTTGTTAGGTGTCATTGTAGGATTAATTGGAAACAATAGTCATGGAAATATATGAAAGTCTGCTTGAATTGGAAATTACAAGCCATTTCTGAAACTGAATAGTGAATGAGAAAAATAAAGAGAACTTGGCACCCCTTCATCACCTATAACTTTAGACTTATTTAAGGATGTCCTCCCTGTCCAAGCCATCAAATTGAGGCCAATTGAAGGAATGCCATTCCAGAGGGAAAACATTTTAGAAAGGCAAATGTTTTCTTTCAGTTAAAACCGATGAATTGTTCACCACGAGACTGGTAATGTGCACTAACAAAGTGAATGGGATCGATCTGTGATTTCATGTTGACTTAAAGAAAAAAAATCATTGGTTAGATGTTGATCCCGTGAGGAGTAAAGCATCCTTGCAAGCTGTAGCGTCCAGTTTTTACACACTCCATTTCCACATTGAGTCTTCTCCATTCATTGACTCAATTGAGCTTGTACATATTGATCTGGGTGATTTTATTAGCATCGGTTTGAGTTCAAATAATGAATAGTCCCTGACTAGTATACTCGCATGACTAAAAATGTTAGACATTCAGAGGCTGACCATTGTGGTAACCTCGGCCTTAAACCTTTTAAGTTGGTTTTTAAGATCCATATTTTCTAGGATTCTATGGAATCATCAGTTTGTTCTGATGTTTAATATTTGATTAGTGCAAGCAGTAGCTCAATGTGTAGGCCAAAAAAGTATGTTTATCCTTCACACTAACACAAAATGTTTCCTTTCACATAATTATTCTTTGCTGTAATTTTTTAGGGAACAGTTGCAAACAAGTTCTACGTACACAATGATATCTTCCGGTACCAAGATGAAGTGTTTGGGGACTCCGACTCAGAACCTCCCGAGGGTGAGCAGCTGATATTTTTGGTGTATTTCATGGATCTTCCCAGTAATGTCTCTCAGTTGCTCCTGCTGTGAGCAGATGACTTCATTTATCTCCTGTTGTTCACAGAGTCTGAGGAGGATGTGGAGGAGCTGGAGCGGGTGCACTCGCCTGAAGTGGTCCAGGAGGAGTCTACTGGGTACTACGAACAGCCGCCTTGGTAACTAGCATTCGTTTTTCGGCTCATTTAATCTAGTTGTTTGGTAGTCATTAGAGTAAGGCGGGATGCAAACTATGCAGGTGTGGTGTAGGTCAAATACCATACACATTTTATTTTTGATCGGTCATTACATAAGAAACACTTCAGTAACCTGTAGTTTGTCAAGTTGCCATTCAATATGATGCCCTCAAGAAAGAGGGGTGACAGTTTGCAGGTTTCATACAAGTTTGTGCGTTTACAGTGTGGAGCCCGAGGGGCAGCAAGAAGAGGTGTCCGTAACCCCAGAGCCCCAGCCTGAACCAGAAGCAGAGGTGGAGCCTGAGCCAGCAGCTGTGGAGCTGAAACCAGAGCCTGTCAGCGAGCCTGAGGTTCACATTGAGGAACCGATTCAGAGATCTCCCCCTTCACCCACACCTGCTGACACAGCACCTGCCATGCCAGAGGACAACAGGGTAAGACCACCCTCATTCATCACTGTCTCTTGTCAGAAGACCTGTATTTGTGAAGATGTACACTCATCACAAACCGGATAAATGAGATCACCTGTGAAGTCAATTGCTTTTAATTTTCAGCCGTCGTCTTGGGCTTCAGTCACTAGCAAGAATCTCCCACCAGGAGGAGTGGTCCCCATCACAGGAGTCCCTCCGCATGTTGTCCGAGTCCCATCTGCACAGGTAGATGCAGTTAGGGGTTTAATCAATCTCTAGCTGGCTGGCAGCACAAGCCACTGGCAAGTCACCTGAGCTGCCAGCGGTCAGTGGCACCTGGAAGTCTGATAGTCCACTTCCTTTGCAAGTGTCAGGGACCATTGATTTATGGCAGACTTTGTGTTTTGCTCTCCTTTCATTCTAGCTCCGGGAATAATAATATTTTGGTAACACTTTACAATAAGTTTCCATTAGTTAATGTAAGTCGATGCATTAACAAACGATGAACAATAAAATAAAAGTAAAGTTTAATTCACAATGCATTTAAGCACAACGTTTGATTTTAGTGCATTAGTAAATGTTGAAATTAACATTAGCTAACATTTAATAAATGCTGTAGAAGTATTGTTCATGCTTAGTTCGTTAACTAAAGAACCTTATTGTAAATTCATATTTATAATAATGAAACGAATGTATTTCCTTGCATTAGGGAACACGTTATACTCGCTGCTCAGTAAGCAACCAGTTGGGATCACTGCTATCTGACTGTTTTCGATCAACGATCATATTCTCTAAAACATCAATCAACTCATGTAAAATAATATATCCGCAGATGCACAATAATAAATTAATGAAGTTTGGTAGAAACACACAAAACAAAATCTCCCACAGATCAATGGTTGCTGAGACTTGCCATGGTGGCCTGACGGTTCACATGACCTGCCAGAATCAGACCCCAGCTGTCATGTGACCTGTCAGGCGGCTCCTGCCAGACAGCTCAAGATAGATCCCCCACTCGGTAGATTTTCACAACCAACTCTTTCACACTCGAGGAATATTATAAGGTTATCCTGGCTTTTAGACTGGAAATTAGCTTTTTCTTTTATATTAAGTGTTTTTATTGACTGCTCTGCTTTTAATGCAAGTAGATGACGATTTTAAGGCCTCTTAACAATTTTGTCTTTAAAATATCATCACTTTCAATATTGTAGGTTTATTGTTAGGTTTTATCTTTTCTTTTATACAAAAAACTCCTATGACCATCTGTTTTTAAGTCCTCAGCAATTGGCAAAATCAATGGGAGCAGTGTCTAAACAAACTGTATGAACTACTGTGGGTAAAAGTGTTTTTCAGTCAATGATCAGACCCCAAATTTCTATTACTTGCGTTAGGCTATATTGCTTTTCTATAAACTAATGCTGCTACATTAAAACTTGCTGTAGGTTGTAGATTTAAATTTTTTGCATGAAACCACTATATAGTTTTATTGCATTAGGTGATTAACTGTATTTGTGATCTGTAGTCGCGTGTGGAGGTGAAAGCAGAAACACAGACCACAGCACAGAGACCCCAGAGAGACCAGAGACCACGCGATCAAAGACCAGGACCCTCTCCAGCCAACAGAACACCAAGGCCAGGAGGTGTGCAAAAGTGTAATCAATCTAGTATGAGTGCATATCAACGTTTAGATGTATTTTAATTTTTTTTACGGAAGACCTGATTTGTTGATTTATCAAAATCTCATTGGCTCTGGAAAACTTCTAAAGGCTGCCTGAGCTATTTAATGAACCTCATGTCTGCATATAAATAGCATCTCCCACAAAATCGAAAGTTAAATTATGCTTTTAAATTAAAAGCACAAATCATGGCTGGTCCACTAGCAACCTGAAAGGACATGCATCATATGCAGATGGCAGCGTCATTCATCTAATGTTTAATCTCTGGTTAGCACCGCGGGAGGGTGAGAGCGGGGAGACAGAGGTGCGGAGAACAGTCCGCTATCCTGACAGCCACCAACTCTTTGTGGGAAACGTACCTCACGACGTGGATAAGAACGAGCTCAAGGAATTCTTTGAACGTAAGTGATACAAGCATCATTTTTTTTCAACTCGTACTGAATTTAAAATGTAGATCAAATCCCGCCGCATTGACCTGCCTGCTTATTTCTCCCGCACAGAGTTTGGCACTGTCCTCGAGCTGAGAATCAACAGCGGCGGAAAGCTGCCTAACTTTGGATTCGTGGTGTTTGACGACGCTGAGCCCGTGCAGAAGATCCTCAGCAGTCGGGTATGTGTGGCTTCCAGATGTTGAGCAGTACAGGATGTTCTGACTAATGCAGGATCATCAGAATGACCTTTTATTTATTCCTTAGCCTATTAAACTGCGAGGAGATGTTCGGCTGAATGTAGAGGAGAAGAAGACCCGCTCGGCCCGTGAAGGTGACCGGCGGGACATCCGCCCCAGAGGTCCGGGGGGACCACGTGACAGGGTAGGCGGGTCAAGGGGACCGCCCACCCGTGGAGGCATGGCTCAGAAACCCAGTTTTGGAGCCGGTCGAGGCACAGGACCCAGCGAGGGCCGCTATGCTGGACCACGTCAGTGAGGCAGCTCCCACATCATTCACTGCTGATGCAAGTCACCCTGGTTAACACCGATGGCTTCCCTGTTCCCCGTCTCCATCCTTCACTCCAGGACCCAGGAGTTGTGATTTATTCTTCTTTATCTGGACTCTTCCTTTTATTTCTGAGATTGAACTTGAATTTGTTGTAGAAAAACAAAACTACTTGAATTGGGGAAAGGAGAAACCTGTCATTTGGTTTTAGCGTTCTCTCCCTGTTTCTTAAAGGAACGTGTTTTTACTGCTTGGGCAATCCTGTGTATTGCTAGCACCCGCTTTCAGGTCAAGTGCAAGTATGGTTTTATTTGGATTTGTTGCCAAGTCAAATCATGGTTGTGTGTGAGTGACTATCTAGCATGTAAAGAATCCTGTTTGCCTTCTACTGTTGCACTTCATCAAGAATGACAACATATTTTAACAACTCCACTGTTGAGAGAACAAAATAAACTCTATGTACTATTTTGAAGCATGGGTGTGTCTTGACTGGGGGAGGAAAAATTCATTTTTAAATGTTGATTATTATTGAAAATTTGACACGGGGGGAAAATCTAAACATTTCTTATATTTAAGTGTTTTTAAGAGCAGTTAAAGTATTGTGTGCCCACATATAGGAGAATATCTCTTTGGTTAAAATTGCTCAAAGTTGATTTTAAAATGCTTAAGCAGGAGTACCGAATAATATAAGTCAAGGAAACTGCAGGTGTTTTCATTAGTAAAGTACTAATTAAGTTTTCCACCTTAAGAAATTGTGAAGAGTCATCTGAATTGTCATTGAAATCATGTGATTAATGCTTCATTGAAAGAGGCTCTAGTAGCATAGTGTTTGGTAATGCAAAGAACTAAAAAAATAATTACTGTGCTAATTTACTATTCCTTTTTTTTTTATATCAACATTTCAAAATCATGTAATCCATAAAGTAACTCATTTTATGAATGTTTTAAAAAATGCAATATACTCTAATTACAAGTATTTAATGTATTAGATAATCCAGATTGCGTGTAATCCGTTACTACCCAGCACTGGTTTTAAACAATATATAAAAATATATGATGCTGATCCGCTTTAATAGATGGCAGTGCAACGTCAAACACCTTTTTGGTTTTGTTACTTAAAGTATCACTAGCCGAAGAACTACTGAATGCATCTTTAATTGACCAAAAGTTGGGGAACCCTTGGATAATATATATATATATAGTTAGGCTCAATCTTTTCTTCCATTACTGCTGGGGAGTGCTGGTCATAACAGAAAAGTCAAGTTTGCACTTACAGACATCCATCAGCCAGCCACCAGAATTATGAAATTAAGCAATATTGTGCTGCCACTCTCATCAATATGTAATACTGTCCCAGCAGTTTTCTTTATGGATACCTTATCCTGAGGCACACACCGGCCAATCATATTACTATTTTCTCAGTGTGATTGCATTGCTGAGATTACTGGGCCTAATTGTGAATTCATGTGCTTGCGTCAGATTGAAACTCACGACTGGATTAACCGTGAGTATGATTAGCTGTAGCCGATGTAGGGGATGCCAGCAGGTGGCCCAGCATTAATATTCATGAGAAGGAAAGTGCAGAGTCTCTCCGCCAATTTATTTTGAAGCCCCATGACCCACCTGAGCTTAAGATGTCCTCCTCCAGCAGGCAAAAACCCACCAAACGTACGGCCCCCAGCTGGACCCTCACAAAACCTTGGGCTTTGAACAGTGCTGAGGAGCGCTATCTTGACCCCCTCTCAAATGTTCAGCCCCTGTTAGTTTGTCAGGTTGTCAAGGAGGGGTCAAGTGTCAGATGCCTCCAATCCTGTGATTGGTCAATAGAAGATCGAAACGCTTGATTGTCACGTGATTCAAATAAGACTTCAGATAGTTCCAGAAAGTTCATTGAAGTCAATCGGATACTTTAGAGAGACAGAACTGCGATTTTCTTGTAATTAGTAGACTATAAATCCATTTATTTTTTTAATATTTATAAAATACATTGACATTAATCAAATAACTGTCGTTAGGTAAACATCAGGTTCTAACTAACAAACGTTACCTGCCTTGTTGACATGTTTTAGGCTAAAGTTACCTTGGTTAAAAACTGTTTGCTATTGTTTTGAATTATATATATATATATATATATATATATATCTATATGTGTGTGTGTGTGTGTGTGTATATATATATATATATATATATACACACACACACACACACACACACACACACACACACACACACACACACACACACACACATATATATATATATATATATATATATATATATATATATATACACACACACACACACACACACACACACACACATATATATATACAGGGGTGGTTCTAGGGTGAGTGGAGATGCGGGGCTTAGCCCAGAAAAATCCATGTATGTGACTTGTGTATGTAATAAATCAGAAAGATTTACCTTGTTTAAAATATACAAAAACAAAAACAAATGTAAAACATTTGATTTAAAGTATTGAGGAAAATAGATTTGCTTTTTGCAAACAAAAATTAAGAATTGCAAAACAAATGAAACAGCGCGAAAGCAATGATTTTGCAATACATATTTTCCATGGTCATATCTATTAATTTATTTGCAACGCTGCTTTTATTTTGCGTGTCAGTCTAGTTCGAGCTTGCGATACCATTTTTCCTTTGCTCTTCACTTTTCTGCACGACTCTCTTTGTGGCAGTGTTTTGACGTGGGGGCGGAGTCAATGGACGGGGGCGTGTACAACACATAGACAGTAAAAGAAACATGCCTCCATGGAAGTGACGTCATCGGCCCGAGACGCAGCTCACTGATCCAGGTCCTGTCATGATGAGCAGAGACTTTCGAGTGGATCATTTATTTTTATTCAGTAGCATTAAACATTCATGTTTTCTTTTATTATTAACAAATGTATGTGTATTAGCAGCGTTGGCTCAAGTTAAAGAAGTTGTTAACATGAACATCTCCTGTTTATGTCTCTCCATGTGCACATTTATATAGCATTATGTGATCGCAAATCATGTGAGTCAGTTCGGGAGTTCATAGCGGGTTCGCGAATCATTTGAATAAGTTCGGGAGTTCGTAGCAGGATCGCGAATTACTTGAGTCAGTTCGGGAGTTCGTAGCGGGAACGCGAATCATTTGAGTCAGTTTGAGGATCGCGAATCATTTGAATCAGTTCGGGAGTTCGTAGCGAGTTCGCGAATCATTAGAGTCAGTTCGGGAGTTCGGAGCGGAATCGCTAAACATTTGAGTCAATTTGGGGATCGCGAATCATTTGAATCAGTTCGGGAGTTCGTAGCGGGATCGCGAATCATTTGAGTCAATTTGGGGATCGCGAATCATTTGAGTCAGTTCGGGAGTTCGTAGCGGGATCGCGAATCATTTGAGTCAGTTTGAGGATCGCAAATCATTTGAGTCAGCATATTCAAAACTAAACAAATCATGCCTAATAAGTGCATGCATCGCGTGTGCATTTTTAGTGCGTTCTTTCACTGCATTATTCGGTGTATTCAAATGCATTTATGAATGCATGTGAATGATCACAAAATTCAAGATATGAACCCTTTGTGCCAAAAGGGTTCTTTCTTGTCATTATAGAACCTTTTTAGCATAAAAGGTTCTTTGGAGTTGAGTAAAGAACCCTATGGTTCTATATAGAACCCCAATGATCCCTTTCGTCTAGGCCGGGTGTCAAAATTACTCAACCCCCTAGAGACTGCAGTACTTCACAAATACAAGCTTTTCTGAAGATCCAGGATAAAATAAAAATGTATCTATAACAGTTCACTGGAATATTAAAAGTGATATTGTCAATATATAATGTAATACTTTTGAGTTATGAGATTTTTTAATAATACTGCTATGTCATAATTATTAAACCCCTATTCAACATTGCTGTTTTTAAATCACTTATTTGCATGGTGGGGAATAAAACACAATTAAGCTTTTAGAAACTCTATTAAAAACAGAATTAGCTTGAGCCGTTACACATACAGTTAGCCCATGCATGTGTTGAAGTTAAGTAGCAAATATATCAACAGAGATCACACAAAAAGCTAAAGAGAATAAATATTGTATTACTTTAGAAAGGCTAAGGCTATATGAAGATTTCCAAGACATTGAAAGTTCCTAGAAACAGCTCTCAGCCTTATTCCTTAGCTTTAAGTGTAATTTACCAGAAAACATTTGAGGTTGTGGAAGAAAAAGCACAATATCATAAAATGTTTAATCAGCGCAACTGAGAAAAATCTGCAATGTTAAGCCAAAGACTTGCAAGATGACCCAATGAAAGGAGGAAAACCATTTCAAAGCAGTGTGTAAGAAGAACACTAGACAAGTATTGCCTTTATGTCGAGACATCTTGCAGAATACCACTCTTGATCAAGAAGAACAAAGGACAACTTGAACTTGATAAAATACATTTGTGTAGACTGGTGGAGCTCTGGAGGAATGTTATATGGAGTGATGTGACCAAACTGGAACTTTCTGTACCCATGGATCAGCGGTATGTCTGCTGCAAAAGAGGCAAAGCTCATAAGCAGAAGAACACCATCTCCATCCTCAAACTTGGTGGTGGATCAGTCCTGTTATGGGGTTTCTCTACTGTAGAAGGAAGTGGAAATCATGACTGTTTGAAGGACATCATGGATTCTTTAAAGTATCAGGCCATTTTGACAAGAATTGTGATGCATTTGGTGCAAAAACTGAAGCTGATGATCAATGGACTTTCCTGCAGGACAGTCATCCCAAAGTACACATCCAAATCTACCTCTGCTTGGTTCAGAGAACAGTCATAGAATGTACTTGAGTGACCTGTTCAGTCTCCAGGCTTAATTCTCATTTCAAATATCTGGTTGAATTTGAAGAAAGCAGTGGCAGTGTGAAAACCAAAGATTATCAGTGATCTGGAAGCTCTTTCAGGCGTGGAATGGGCCAAAACTGTAGTAGAGAGGTGACAGAAGCTTCTAAACACTTACAGACAGCGTTTATTGGTGATTTTAAAGAATAAAATATTCTGCACAAAGGGGGTTGAATAATTTTGAACATGAATGTTTAGAGCCAATTCAAATTTTATCATGATTCATCAATGTTCCAATCTCAGAATCACTCAAAAGTGTATTAACAAACTTTCTCTAATACTTTACTGATGCCTTTGTTAAATTGATTTCATAAAATGTTATCCTGCGCAACAAATTGTCTTGCAAGTCAAGGGGGTTGAATAATTTTGATTGCAACTGTATATATATATATATATATATATATATATATATATATATATATATATATATATATATAAATTTATACTATATTCAAATCTAAAACAACTTAAAACGTTGCACATTTAATCATATATTTTATGTATGTTGACTTATGCACTTATTTACAGCAATGGATTATTATATGTATAAGCTGAAAAGCACGTCGTCCTTGTATAGTCTCTGTCATGGATTGATGTGCTGCTTGGGAATGCTCCAGTCACTCATGATTGTATGCTTTCCCTACTGAGGAGGAAAAAAAATTATGCATCAAATTTGATTCATTCACATTTTTTTAATAGCACGTTTTATTATACACATTGTTTCAAATCAGCTTTACAGAGCATTGGGCAGTTTTGTGTGCTTATTCAGAGTTGGCATCCTCTGAAATCCTCTCAAGGGCTGGTTTTGGGTCACCTGAAGTCTTCGTAAGAGGCAGGATATAGTCAGCAGGAGCAATCTAAATGTAGCTATAGGTTACAAAATTGTATTCTTACCTTTTAAAAGTTTATCACAGCACAGGTGTTTCACATTTTATATCTGTTCCTTATATTCTAAAGCAAAGATGTATTTCTGTTGCCATGTTTTTTGTACATGATTAATAATAATAAAAAACAAACAAACAAATACTAATATATATATATATATATATATATATATATATATATATATATATATATTAATCGCCATCCAGTTCACCCAAAATAAAAACCCTGCCGTTAATTAATCACCCTCAAATTGTTCCGAATTGTATAATTTAAAAGTACATTTTGAAGAACTGCATTGGTTGCTTTTGTCCTTGCAATTAGGTTAGTCCCCAAGGGTGCTGACGCTTAAAAAAAGAAAAGAAGAATATATATATATATATATATATATATATATATATATATATATATATATATATATATATATATATATATATATATATTATACGAGTCTTCTGAAGCATTAGATTAGAAAATTAGAGTCATTACTCAATGGGAATCATTCATTTCTTTCCCGGTCCTTTCAGATGTCTGAGCACTGATATATAAGCCATTAAGTGAATGTAAACAGCTCAGAAACAAACAGATACAGAAGCTGAAATTATTAAATTCCCATGTAAAAGAGTGACCTTCACATTCTTCATTATGCATCCATTTGTGTTCCACGAACACATCGATGCAAACTTGGATCAACATGATGGTGAGCAAATAATGACCGATTTCATTCCATTTTTGACTGAGCTATCCCTTTAAATACATTTTACCCCCAGAGTTTTTATCGTATTGCAAAGTTGCTAATAAAACAAAATGCTCAAAATTCCCAGCTCAGACTGAAAATATTCATTTCTCATATATTGAAGGAAAAAGCATTCTGTCAAAGCCTTCATGATTCACTGGCTTCAGGCCCCGCGGCGGTTTTCAGTGTCAGCTGTAATGTAATTCCAGTCCCACTGTAAAGTGTGGGCCGAGGCAGTCAGAGGGGTCGGGTGGTCCTGAGATGGGGGAGGGGGGCTCCTCCAGACGACTCAAACCAGGGAAAAAATTGACTGAGCCTTTGTGGTTCATAATCCACTTGTATAATTTAAAAGCCTGAGCGAGGATGGCCATAAGGCCGAGTATGGATGGATTTAAATGCAGCTATACAGGGCCTCTGGGAAATTTGTGCAAAGTGAGTGTACTTTCCAGTGCCTGAATCTGCTTAATAGACTTTCCTCTAAAACTAGAGGGGGAAAATAACAATTCCAAACAAAAAACAAATGCTTCAAACTAAGATTATTATCATTACAGCAACCCTGTCGTTTTTTACATACATTCCCCACAGAAACATAAAAAATGATTTTAATTGAGAAGTTGAAAACATGTTCATCATAGAAGAGGTGAATTCAAGTCATCGTAGGTGTGGAATGGTTTTCTTGGAATAAAAGAAATTTAACACGTCACTGAAACAGGTCGAGGTGATTCACAAACCCTTCAGATGTTTTAGTTCAGAAAACCTTTAATAGTAGAATTCGATTTAGCATTATGACATATTTCAATAAATATCGTGTTATATACAGATATAGCAGAAATGGTACATTCCTTTTTTTTCTTCAAATTGCTCACATTTCTGTACAAGCCAAAAAATATCTGCCATTTAAATTTGATTCATGCAAAATTCCATGTTTTAGTATTGGAACATAAAAATAAGAATTTGCTGTTCTTTTCACTGCTTGGAAGTGCGCTCGGATTATGACAAGAAGCAAATGAAGAGATGCACTTTGTGCCAATACACAATAAATAGAAGCAAATAAACTTCCCAAAAATTAAGGCCATACCAACTTGTGCAAAAATAAAATTTTACCCACAGTTTTGCGTACAAGTTACATATGATCGCCATGTCCATCGTCACTCAGAGATCAACATTTCCAATGTGGCATTAATCAAAATAAAAGAATAAATGAATGCTAAAAAAAATAAATAATCATGCCTCCAATTAAAAAACAATAAATTGATATTTTCATGATTATTTAGCCAAAGAACAAATCGTATTTGCATATAGCACGTTTCACATCACACTGTCTTTATGTTCCCGAGCCAGTGTAATTATTAGTTATACGTTGTCTTGTATATTGCGTTTAGCATGTGGTGTGTGTAAAGGCCCGGGGCATCACTGCTGTCATTTACACACGGTCATCGTGAATAGCCTTAAGAAATCGGTCATTAACAGCGACATGAAGCTGAACATACTTCTACAAATGTTCTCTAAGTGTGTTTTTGACTACATATTTGAGTTTCGAGAATGAGCACATCAAATGTATAAGCAACTCGATCACTTTCCACACTGTGATGTATATTATACATCGTGTGCCTCTATCAGTCTCACAGATGAAGTGTTAGCTGCTGGAAGAATGACTCGTTTGGCGACTAGTTGAAATAAGGATGATTCATATTGTTTGTAATGTCACAAATCCGCTCGTGAACGCTCCTTTCAGCACAACTGATCGTGTGTGAACATCCGAATGATGTGTGAAATGTGCTCTTGCTACATTGTGCTGCCCGTGGAGGTAAGCGTGTGGATAGCGTTTCACATTACAATGTTCTTCCTGCTCGAGCACAATTCAGCTTCTGCTTAATGTATCGTACAGCGAGCTCTAATATATCGTGTAAAATCCAGTGTCTTCATCGGTGAGGTGTAAACCAGTTTTTTACAGCACTGTAAATAAAAGCCAATTCATTTGAGGGAGAAGATTTGACATTAATAATCAAAAATAGCCCTTCAAATTTAACATGGTGCATGGTCATTTTGATGAAATTTAAATTAAATTGATAAAAAAATTTTTTTATACATTTTTAAATTATATATATATATATATATATTTAATATTAAATAAAATGTTTCCATCAATAAACTATTTACTTCAAGCTTCACTGTTGACCAAAATTATACATGTGCAACAAAACATTATACCATTATTTAGATCTAAATTAAAGTTTGTGTTTCTTGTTATTTTACTGTCACAAAATGACTGACTAGTTGATGTATAAAGACATACATTTGTAGGTAAATACATGTTTGAAAAACTGAATAAATTACAAATGTTACAGGTCGTACAAAATCTGTAAATGTCCACAATGTCACATCAAACTGGATGAAATGAAGACAAAAAAAAAAAGGGTAACATTTGAAAACCTGAAAGGCAATGACAATAGAGTAACAAAACTGCTCTTTGGTTTTAAACAAACAACACATACACATAAACACAAAAAAGTATGTTACGCATGGCAAAATCTTGCATATCCTGCACAGAGCATCGATCACACAGCCTGACACATGCTCACTTTATATAATGGTGTTTCTCTTCAGTTCGGCAGTCAAACAAAACATTACAAAAGTAACAAATGACATCTAAATCATCTGCGCCACAAAACCTAGCCATGCATAGACAGCAAATGAGCATGACTGTAAGAGAGAATTGAACATGTACGAAATAGCATTTTTTGAGGGGCCTCCAGAATAAAATGTCCATATTCAACAAGATGAACACTGAAAATAATTGCATATCCGGTTATTGCATAGAGAAGCCAGATGAAGATGCATCCTAAATTTCATAAACTAAACCTTTGTGCATTGTTTATTCTGCTGCACAATGCAGTGTTTTTACATATAGATTGAAAAATCACTGTAACATACATTTGGTTGGAAATATAGATCTATTATCATGGCACTGGCTGTACTGCTAAACCACGCTTAGAAAAATAACACTGTATGAAATATGAATTATGAAAGATCCCTTCGCTTTTCTTTCTGCCCATGATGAAAATGGAAAAATTAAGAACAAAAAAATATGCTAAGATTTAAAAGTATATTTTATTTACATATATTTATCGTTATTGTTCACACCCCTATATATTTTAGCTTTAGTTTATTTCGGTTATATATATCAAAAGGTGAACGCATGAATAAATCAATGGAATTGTGGAGTCATTTTTTGGTGATGTTTGGCACATGAGTAGAACATAATCTGATGTTTTAAACAAAGATTAAGAAACCTGAAAATGAGCACAGATAGAGGAACACATTGACCACAGCTCGAATAAATATATATATTTTTTCACCGGCACTCATCAAGATCCATTAATAATCGATATCAGAATGAAACATCATGAGACCACAGGACACATGTACCAAAGCACATTTTCATTGTGTATTCATGGAAGCCCCAAACTGCCTGGAGACGCCCGAAAATGTTTCATTTTCAATGGCTGAAGTATTATCATTTAAATATATGATATATTACAGCAGTAACGTTTTTCCGTATTCTCGCAATGCAGTACGTCTTCAAGTTGCAAAAAAAGTTTGACAAGTATTCCTCTCGGATTCCCAGTCATGAGTTCAGAAGTTCTTAAGTTGAATATTTACTTTGAGTCATTTTCATTTTTTTAGTAAATATATTGCCACATTCATATATCATGCATTTTACTGCATTGCTATTGCACAGGTCCGGATTATTCAGGAGGACGGGAGAGAAAGAGATGAAAAAAAGGAATAAATACCTCTGCTGGGGACTCGAGTGAGAGGAAGGCGGCGTGGTGGGACGTGGGGAGGGGGTATTCGCATCTCTTTACTGCTTGTGAACATCCTCGCTGCGTACGATCTTGTAAATGATCCAGTAAAAAATGTTAAAAATGAGGAAGACCAGTGGAAAGGCAACGCGCGACACCGTGTCGATCCGTTTGGCGCGGCTGATGAAGAGCTTGCGCATTTCGTCCACGGTCTTCTCAGGGGGGTTGGCGGAGGTGGGCGCGTTGTTGTTGTTACCCTTGATGGCCATGCCGTCTTTGGCCTGGAGGCACGCCGGACCCATGCCATAGCCGGCGAAGTTAAATCGGCCGTCTCCCGCTTCGTCCTCCTGTCAATCGGTCAAGAAACCAATTAATCACACACCTCATGCACTGTTTTAAAGCAACCTTAGTTTCTTTACCTTAAAATATCATTTTACCATTCTGATGATAAACTGAGGTTTTAATTAGGTTTCTTTCCCACGATTTCCCCCCAGAAAGTTGATAAAGCAAATAAAGTTGGGGACAGGCACAAGTCAGGAGATGGATACAAAAACCAAAAACAAATCAAAAGCTTTATCAATGCCTAGAAGCACAGTGAAGTTATTATTAGGAAAGTGGAAGGTGTTTGGTAAAACACAGACCCTCCCTGGATCAGGATGTCACTCCAAACTGGATGAAAGAGGCGACAATGAGGCCTACAGCCACTCTGAAGCAGCTGCAGGAGTCTATGACAAAGAGTGGTCACTGTGTGCATGTTCTCATCAATTCTTCTCAAATGTGGCTTGCATGAGAGGGTTGCAAGAAAAAAGCCACTCCTTTCACATGAAGTCACGACTGAGCGTTGAAGATTGTGAGGCAGATGAGACTCAAGTATGAGATATTTGGCCTCAACACCAAACAATGGGTCTCGAAGAAATCCAATCCAGCAAACAGCATTGCTCCAGTAAAGCACAGATTTGGTGATGTTCTTTAATGGGGTGTTTCTCTGCAGCAGGGGCTAGAGAACATGTTAAGATAGAGGCAAAAATGGCTCTAAATATAAGAGTACCACTTGGGTCAAACGATCCGGGTACGGGCTTCAGTGTAAAGCCTGTTCAGACCTCTAGCTCCAACACACTTGCCTGGAAGTTTCTCCTGGTCTTAAGACCTTGATATCTTTAGCTCAAGTGTGTTTAGTTGGAGTTGGCACTGAAATGTGCAGGACAGTGGCCCTACAGTAAAAGGTTTGGACACCCCTGCTATAAATCATCATTTCAGGCCAACTGTCATCCATGGGTTCATTAGTTACACAAAAACAGCAGCATATTGTGCACCATGGAGGACGTGCATTGTTAACAGCTACAGGGGTGTTAAACACTTATTTTTCTCACCCACCTATTACTTTTTTTCTATCAACCTTTGGGTTACCATCCTTGGATTTTTCTTAAAAAAAATAAAAACATCTTCATTCATGTTCCATCTAAAGAAAGAAACTCTAAACTATATATATATATATATATCTGGGATGGCATGAGGGTGATAGAATTTCAATTTTGTGGAGGAGTACCCTTTAAAATCCTTCAGTCTTGTTGGATGGATTACATGTGTGTATTGACATATGTGAGCTAGACGGGCACAGGGTGAAGTCAGAGGTCACAATATCTCACACAAGGTAATGGACTGACCTTGCCCTGCTCCCCGCCTCCACACACTCTTCAGATGGACTCGATCGTACACGTTAATGAAAACAGCCAAAATAACCACCCCAGTTAATTACATTTCAGTGCGGGTAGATATTTCACCGTGATTGTGTCTGTTTAAACACAAAACGCCGATGCGAAACAGGATCATTATGTTCATAATGCATGTTTCCAATTTGCAGGTGCAAACATCTAGCGCGGGGAACTATCCCGCACGCTTTTCCTGAAAGATCAGCCATTTTCTATGCAGGACTCCATTTTTAGACACTTAGTCCTCCTCCTGTCCTTGTCTTTCAGCCATCCCATTTATAACTGGTAATGTGTGTCGGGGTAAATGGAAGAGCACGCGAGGATGTGTGTGTGTGTGAGGGGTGATGTTATTCCACTGCCTCTTTGTTTTTGTATACGACGCTATCTTTGATGCCAGGGTGCTACGACCTTTCCTTGTCCTTCAGTTGCACTGGCTCACCATTTGTAAGTATTACAGATGCTCGGCTTTATTTCTGCTGCCATATGATTAATGTGGTGGCTCCGAGACGTGACGTGGAGCTGTAAAGAGAAGCCAGGCTGCAGCACCGCTGTGTCCTGCGTCACTTTCCCTCCCGGCCCGGCCCCTGCCAGATTCATTACCCTCCCTTCCTAATTAAAAATCCACCATTACTGCATTAGTCGTGCCAGCCGTGTTCCCAGTCCGACTGTTAGAGGGGAGGGAAAAAACAAGTCCACAAGGTTTACAGCGGAGTGCAATATTATGGCCGCACATCGGAATGCAGCTCACGCTAGCGTTTGCAAATCAGGGGTGTGGCCTCCACCGCTATATACAGGACCTCTCGGCTCCTTCATCAATCAAAGCCCGGAGATCTGACTGATGCTTTTATTGGGATGTAGTGATAAATGCTAGAAAGTGAAATAGCTGTAAGAAAGCAGCCCAAAACCTTTATCTTATATATATTTAAAATATTTAGCATCAGATGTACATTGCATTTACATATGTCTGCTGTTTTATCACCTATGGGTGAGCTGGAATTAACATTTTATGAATTGCGTGTGAAACCGATTCAGGCATTATACTGACGTGCCCAATGGTTATGAGTCTCAAATGAATATATGTTTACAAAAAATTAGATTTTTCTCCAATAAACATCTGTGCCCTCATAAATGCTGGGAATTTAAATGAGAAGCTGACAAACAGCATTTGCTTGGTGTATATCATGCAAGCATAATTATGCCTTTCAGGTTTTCTTTAATGGGCAGAATCATTTTCAGACCTGTTTCGAAACAGTCTCTGAAATCAGCTATAACAGGTCCAACCATATCTAAAAATCTCCATTCCTGTCGCCCTGTGCAGTGACCTCCAGTTTAATGAGGACCGCTGGCTCCAGAGCGACATTTCAAGCCAAGCATTGATTCTAACTATGCTTACTAAATGAACACTTCCCTTTTGCATTAATAGTGCTATGTATTTAGCCTTGTGCATTTTCTTAGAACAAAGAATTTGCCAAAATAAAACAAACAAACAAGGAAAATGCAAATGCTTGCCACTGCAAAAGTTACCACCTCAATTGAGGTCACTATAGGAATGTGTCCTAAAATCCAAAATCAATGTGTTTTTTAAATGGTTTTTTTGGTTAAATGCCTGAAATAAGGTCTGTAGGTAACACAAGCTCAAAATATTTAATGTTTTATTCTACCACATGAAATACATCAATAATATTCCATAATTATTTTTTTTTTACACATTTGCACAAGTCTTGCTGATGATCGGCTAAATTGGACTGTAGAAGATGTCAGGGACTTTTTTATTTTTATTTAATTGTTCTGCACGGATATCACATGGATACAGTACAAGGAGGGGAACGAAACCCAATTGGGTTTATACGGAGTTCCACTCCACTTGCATGAATAAACAGAAAAAGGCACTTTAAATATTACGCTGAACAGGTAAAGTCATCTACACACTAGTCTTTACAGCCTCATTAATAATTGCACTCTAGCTCAAACTTTTAAATTCGTAGATTATAAATAAAGACTAAAAGAGTTAAAGGGGTCATCAGATGCCCATTTTCCACAAGTTGATATGATTCTTTAGGGTCTTAATGAAAAGTCTTTAACATAGTTCGGTTGAAAGTTACTGAACACTACTAAATTATTAGCTTGTTATCAAATCATAAAACCCCTGCAGTTCTTTCATTTACCCCAGTCTGGGAAACCTGGAGTGATGCAATGTCAAAAGCGATCAGTTGCCCTGGTCGATGGACATTATTCAAAACTACCTGACATCTGAATGATTTGACTGAACAATAGGAATCAAGAATTCCAGAGTGTGGCGTAATAAGCAACAAGAAAAGACTGCAGTAGTTTGCAGCACGCTAAGAGTCCAGTGCCAAGTCCACTCAACACCTCTGGCTCTGTTAAACACTCCAGCACTCTGAGTTTCACTATAATTCAGGCTGCACCAAACGAATCCAAACAAGACCGGTCAGCCTTGCTCTGCACCTTTACCCACCCAACTCAGGACAGCAAGCCAGAGGAGCGCGACACTGGTTTACTTATCAGCTCATGCTTATTTGCACAGACAATCTCCCGTCATATGAACAGCAGCTGCAATGTTCAGAGCTTCACCCTGCATCACAATCAACCCTAACGAGGTGATTACTCTCCATCAATAGGCTAGTACTCGCTAATATACTCTTGTCATTATTAGGCAAAGCAAAGACATCTGCAGTCCTGAGGTCACACTGCTTCACCCAGTTATCAACACAGCTCGACCAGCCCATGCATTCTGGTAGTCTACTCAGGTTAAACCTGCATGGTGTAGCATTAAACTGGACTGGTTCCAGCAAATAATCAAACTATTAGTCAAACGCTTTTAAAGTACATTTCATTAAAGAATGAGAACTAAATTACAGTCTATTTATGCAAATGAGCTTGTTCTTGAGTAGTACATTTTTAAGATTAAACAGTGGGAATTGGGCTTGCATTTTCGTTTGAACTCTAAAGGCGCTGCATGCAATAATGATAAATCATATTTACATGTTTTATTTAGTTTTGCCTTTGTTCATTGACTGGTGTATTTTGCACATCAAACTGGAATATTTTTTCAGTAGTAATTTACATTAACAGTTAGTATATTAATTAGTACTAATAATTATTAGTTAGTACATTAGTAATTCATACTAATCACATTAGTAATTAGTTTCTTTCATATCTTTATGTGCTACTCAGAATTCAGCTTTTTATTCTTGATTTAACATCCTTCACTGTGATTGGTTGAAATAATTCATAGGTAAAACCTGAATGGCTGACTTTTGGGAGTAAACACACTTTTTTTTTTTTTTTTTTTGCTATTCTCTAACTGGAGGAGATTTCTGTGTTGAATCGTGGATTTTGTTATTTATTTTTTGTCACTGGAAATTCCATGATTGAACATAATTATTTAAAAAATAAGTTGAAATAACGCAGGCTGATGGCTTCAACAAAAGCATTGATTAATAATCTCATAGCTCACAGTAGGTCTGTCTTTAATGGTTTGTAAGTTAAAATCAGTTTCCTCGTAGTTAAGATTAATGGGATTTTTACTTCCGGAATCCAACTAGGGACTCTATGGACACTTTACTATCCCATGGGGCTACAGGAGAGGATTTGTGAAGGACGATAAATGCAGCACATCCAGATTTCATTCATACTATCTAGAACATTTTTTTTAATGATTGCAAATGACATACTTACTCAACAGAAGTACCTACACAGAAAATACAATTTTGGAAGCAGCCTAAGAGTTTGAGGCAAAAATAGGGTGATGGTGACACAAGCCAGATTCAGGTTACCCAATGTGCACTCCCTGGCAGGACTCAATACTTCATTTTAATACCAGTTTCGATATTTAAATATTAACACATATTCAGGTATTCCTCTGGGGTCAGTCCCTTCACTGCTGAGCACACATCTCTGCTTTGTCCAGCAGGGGGAATCCTCTTTCTACACCCGACGCCAGCTGCCTTTCAGAGGCACATGCAGGAGGAGGAGGAGGTGGATAAGCTCCTGTGGTGATGCCGTGGAGTTGTTTTATTGTGTAGTGCAGGGAGGTGACAGCTCCGGGCTGCAGTGCAGAGAGCAGGCACTGACTGATAGCCCCAGTGAGGCAGAATGAAGGGCTGAACCCCAGCCGTGGATCACTGTGGCCGGGGAATTTCATTAACCAGTGGGTGATAATGATAATGCAGCAAACCTACTGCTGAGCTGCGCCTCCAGAAATGAAAACACTACATATACACGCTAATATTTAAGCATGCAGCCATGGTCACGTGAGCTTCGTGAGAGCTGAGAGCATTCCCTTTAGCAACTATCCAAAGCCATGACGTCAAAAACAAAATGGAGAAACCGTTTTAATCAGCAAGGATGCATTAAATTAATCAAAAAAACACAGTGAAGACTTAAACTGTTACAAAAAGTCAGCTATTTGGTGTAGTTATCTGCACCATGCTAACCATCCAAACACTAGCTGCTTGGGTTGCACATCTATTGGATGGAAATCTGTGGCATTTATACCGAACAGCTGGATTTGCAGTTTGCACCATTTGCCCTTGGCGTCTGAATGGTGGAAGACTTGCTATCAGCGAGGGCTGTGTAGACCGTCTCTGTGGATTTACCTGTATTGGGCTAAGAGAACCAGAGACTAATCTCACTGCACCTATTACAAGCAGCCCAGAGGCAAACGGAGGATTACAACAGTGCGATTCAGGATTTATTCTGAGCTTTCTCAGCCACTTGAAAGATCTCACCATGCCAACTCACATTACTCTATGAATGGAAGGAGCCTTAATGTTTCAACTTCCATTCGCATTATGTTGGTTCAGTCTTAGCTTGCTAAGGTCAGGAGAGGAGATCAAACTGGCACTTCCAAATATCAAGATTTCATAATGGAAGACCCCTTTATAAAAATATTATGGCAATACACTACCATTCAAAAGTTTGAGGTCAGTGAGATTTTATTTTAAATAAATTAATACAATTATGCATGAACTGATCATAAGTGACATTAAATGCATTTATAATGCTACAAAAATATATATATATTTCAAATAAATGCTGTTTTTTTTACTTTATTTATTATTTATCAAAGAATTCTGAAAAAGGTAACATGGTTTCCAAAAATTAAAAAAATTAAAAAAATTAAAAAAAATTCCAGGATTAACAATTAGAAGAATTGTTTCTTGAGCAGCAAATCAGCATATTAGAATGATTTCTTTTTTTCTTTTATGCCAAAAATCATTAGTATGTAAGGATCATGTTCCATGAAGATATTTTGTAAATTTCCTACTGTAAACATATGAAAACTGAAGTTTCGATGAGTAATATGCATTGCTAAGAAATCATTTGGTTAACTTTAAAGCTGATTTTCTCAGTATTTTTGACACCCTCAGATTCCAGATTTTCAAATAGTTGTATCTCGACCAAATATTGTCAGATCCTAACAAACCATACATCAATGGAAAGATGATTTATTATGCAGAAAATGTATAAATCTCAATTTCCATCCAATGGCAATACACTACCATTCAAAAGTTTGGGGTCAGTGAGATTTTATTTTAAATAAATTAATACAATGATGCATGAACTGATCATAAGTGACATTAAATCCATTTATAATGCTACAAATATATATATATATATTTATTCAGCTTGCAGAAAATGTATAAATCTCAATTTCGAAAAATTTACTGGTTTTGTGGTGCAGGGTCACATACATAAACCACTATGTGAAATATTAATCTTAAATTAAACATAATAAAGACAAGTATTTTTTCTAAAAATACATGAAATAGTGGCATATATTATTATTTTATTAAAGCAATTTAAACAAAATGTTGAACTATTATATTTATTTTCAGCAATATTTATCAATTCTGTTAAATGTGTTAAACATATTTAATTAAGATGTTAGCAATAACCATCCCCTTAAGAACACTAGTTTGACTAGTATACTAGTGAATCTAGCTTGTGATTTGTATGTTCATCAGCAATAATGCACACGTTTTGAAAGCCCAATATGTGACATCATGTCATTTTTCATCAGCATCTGTTCTACGATGCCCTGATGAAATTTTTACTATATATTCTGAGTCCGAATGCAACCATGAGAACACTAAAGGTTTGAATCTCCAACACAGTGAATATTCCTCACAGTGCAATATTACCTCCGCAGGGCTTATACTGTAGATGAAGTGTGTTTGGACTGTAGGGCTCACCTTAAGATGCCTTCTCCTCCTATGGAAGCGCAGCAGCTCCTTGTGTTGGCGTGCAATGAAGTTGACCGCCGCATACTCCAGCAGTGCAGAGAAGACAAAGAGAAGGCACACTGCCATCCAAATGTCAATGGCTTTCACATACGAGACCTGCAGCGAGACGAAACCAACAGGACTTGCAATAAGCAACGAAGAAGAGTCGATTTTAAGAATTTAGACTCCACATTTACAGTCTTTATGCACATTTGTGTGACCGAGAAAGTGTACTCAAGGAGACACGCTGAGAGCTACTTCTTTGGCTTGGAAAAGAGCTCGGCTACCGGCCCGACAGCTTGGCTGAGACTCACTAAATTTGACAAACCAGTGACCAAAGTGGTTGTGGAGTTTGGGTGGCATTACAGAGCGCACGGTTCACAAAGCCCTGATGAAATACTCCACTCTGATCTTCAACGCTAATGCACTTACTGAAACGTTTCTCCTTTGTTAATTGAAACTTTAATAAGTATTCGCATCAATAACACCTACTATCAAAACCTAGTTGTCTTTTGAGCCTTATCCAAAAGACAAAGCCGTATCGATAAATGCAGCTGGATATAGCGGAGGTTCATCAAGCCAAAGACATGGTTGAGTGCTGCCACTAAAAACATGCGTGATCATTACTGTATGTACTATTGAGATTATCCAGACTGGAACAAGCCACTGATGTCTGTTGCACAATTTAAAACACAGTATTGCATTAAGCAATAAGTTGTGGAAATGGTTATTAAAACCTGAGTCACTACTAACACTATGCAGTCAAGAGCAGTAAGGGATTTTTTCATCTTTCGCAGTTTAATCTGCTTTTAATAGCAGTCACGTTTAATGATTTGACTGATTTGGATGTTAAGTTTAAGTGCATTTAAGGTCACAAATAGAGATTTTTGAAAAGATGGACATAATTTCTGTTCTGTTATAAAGTAATAAAATGTCAACAACCAGAATTAAAAATGAAATAAGCTGAATCAAAAAAAAAAGGTCAATAATAGAAGTTCATTGAAAAATCATCAACACAAACAGCTATCAATGCAAAGCATGAATGAATAATGAATCAGCTGTACATCCCAATGCCGCAGGCTAAATAGGTATAAAAGGACTTATTATTCTTCTTCTTATGATTATTCTTTATGAATTCCCAGGATTTTTTATTTTTCAGAGGCAGTCCCTTTGTCCCTTTTGAACACCGAACAACCATTTCAGTCCTACAGTGGGAATTTTGCAGTAGCCTCATATAGAAGTATTAAAAAATATGTGTTTAGAAATTATAAAATGTACTTGATGTTTCATTTTACTTTCTTACATGGCTGTACGATGATTGTGTTTTCTGTGCTTGTTTGTACTGTGCAGTCTAGCCTATTATTATTAATAATAATACATAAAGTAAATAAAAGAAAATATTAAAAAATGTTACTTTATTATTCTTTTGAACATTAACTAAATAAAAATATACAAATTACTAAATATAAAAAATACTATAGCAATCTCACTGTAAAATACAAATAGAGTATTTTAAAAAATGTAATAGAAGAAGAAGAAAATATTATATATATATTGTTTTTCATTTGTAATGGGAAACTGCATATCAACCAAAAACTCATTAGTTTGGCAATCTCTTCTCATTACAAGTATGTGAAGAAGGCTGGCACATGTTAAAGTGACCCAAACAGAAAAGATGCAGAGACAGAGTTTGTGTGGAGCAGCATTTACAAAAAAAATAAATAAATAAATAAAATTGATAATTGCACAAGTCATGTTAAATTTTACTTGATTAATGGTGCAGCCCTACTTTCTTTTCTATCTCAGTGTGGAAAGATACAAAGATGCATTATTTTCTAGCATGTGTGTGATTGTAAACAAAGCTGCTGCCTATTACGAGCATCTCAAAACTATTTACGAGGTTCCAGCATGGTCAGAATGAATGTTTATGTCGACAGCAATTGAACCTAGTACAGTCTATGACATACTGCAGTGGTACATCAATAATATACTTCTGAACAGAGGGAACGTTACACAATCAGGGATTTGTATTGTTGGGATGAGGATGACGGAGACCCTACTGACCTTAGGAAGAGAAGCTCTCGATCCTGAGCTCTGGGTGGTCATGGTCAGCACAGTAGTGATGCCCAAACCTACACGGGCAGGAGCAGCGTCCATGTTGATCCAGAAGGACACCCAAGACAAAATGACGATCAGGAGACTGGGAATGTACATCTGGATCAGATAATAGCCCATCTGTCTCTCCAGGTGGAAACGAGCCTCTATGCAGGTGAACTTCCCTGAAACACAAATAGTATGCTGTTTTCATCGTCAACTCATGTTTTATTTGATTCTCACGTGTTTTGTCTTTCCAGGAAAGAGACGTCATTTAAATAGGGCTGAGAAGCGAGAACTGGTTCTTATTCAAAAAAAAAAAAAGTTCCAAAATACCAGAACCAAATTATGTTTGATTCCATTAACAGTTTAATGACCTAGAATACATATGTGAACCTGGACCACAAAACCTTTTATTAAGTCTTAAGTGTACATTTTTATAATCTTTCCATTGATGTATGGTTGGTTAGGATAGGACAGGACAAAATTTAGCAGAGATACAACCATTGGAAAATCTGGAATCTGAGGGTGCGAAAAAAATCTAAATACTGAGAAAATCAGCTTTAAAGTTGTGTAAAAAATTAAGTCCTAAGCCATGCATATTACTAATCAAACATTGAGTTTTGATATATTTATGGTAGGAAATTTAGAAAATATCTTCATGGAACATGATCTTTACTCAATATCCTAATGATTTTTGATATAAAAGAAAAATCTATCATTTTGACCGATACAATGTTTTTTTTTGGCTATTACTCAAAATATACCCCAGACTTAAGACTGGTTTTTGTGCTCCAGGGTCACAAATACTGAATGTATGAGGCAAATCAGACAGCATGACCAGCGCAGTCCAATTACAGAAAGGATGACTCTTAAGAGTTGGTGCAAGTGCTGATTTTTAGTGAATCAAATATATAGAGTTTACAGACTCGGATCAGTGAATTTACTGACTGGTATGTAGTATGTGTTTGTCAGTAGTACTTTGTAAAAATAAATTAATTAAACGTTTCCACATTTTGGATTAGCAATTATCACCTAATTAAATAAATAAATAAATAACTGCAAAATCTTTGCAAAAGTCATTAAAAGTCTATTGAAACCTTTTGGGAGAATTGTTTAAAATTGATTTATTGATCAGGAACTGCTAACCAGGAATCTGTAATGTCAAAAATTAATAAATATGTTTTGACATTCTGGTTTGTTTAGTATTGCTTGTATGGTGCACCTCAAAAATAAATAGATCTGTAAAAAGTCACATTTTGGGAGAATTGTTAAAAACGTATTATTAAAATTATCTAATCATGCAGCAATACATAAAAAAAAAAAAACGCAACGTATGATTACAATTGCAATACAATTAAGATATATATAAAAAAGAGGAATTTTAAATTATAAACCAAGAATCGTAAATGCAACCATAATTGTCAAACTCATTCCTATATTTAAAGTAAAAAAAAAAGGATCCATTAAGGATCCAGAGCTGCTATAAGAAACAGGAAGTTGAACCAGAACTGTCAAATCTAGTTCCCCGTTTCAAAGGCTCGTGGCTCTTCCATGTTCCCACACTTTAACTAGACAGCTGAGCTGAAAATGGCACGGTCAAGGTTCATTTCACTTCTGCCATTTATTCAGCTGAATTGTTGAGTTTCTGCAGTTGTTATTGAGCTGATGCAGCATAAACCTCTAGATTATTCCCTTACCATTGGGAGTATTATGTATTGACTACATTGTTGCATTTATGAATATAGATAAAGACAAAGGAAAATGCTAGTATAAAAAGCAAACAGAGGAACTGACTCAAACACAAAGAGCAAACATCTTCTTTGGACTGCTATCTTTGTTGATCCTAAACAGCCAAGTGAGGAACAGGAGAGATGCAACTGACCAGCGCTAAAATTAAAAGCACATCTATTTCTCCCAAGGGACCTGGAGGATGGAATTGGATGAGGAAGACAAACCGAGAGGAGCTTAGGCCTGCTCTGCAAATCAAAATAGATTGCCATTAATAAATCTGAGAAAAACGACACTTTAATTTCCAGTTAATGCTTGACTGGGGAGCAGATCAGGGCCGACTGTCCAGAACAACAGGACTATACAGAGAGAGAGAGAGAGAGAGAGAGAGAGAGAGAGAGAGAGCGCACCAGGGCATCTTCAGGCTCTTCCATGGACTTTAATGCACACAAACACCAAGGTGATAGGTGAAGTGCAATCAAGCAAACCAAAGAAATATGATCGGTTCCTGCATATGAGATGCAGCTCAGACAGGAGTGAGAGAGAAAGAGAGAGGCAGAGATAATTGTCCAAATATTGATCCTTATTATGGTAATGAATTCTGACTGGTATTAGTTTGTTCTGGATTAACACATGGTCACATTTGCAAATACAGAGAAAAGTGATATTTAGATGAATAATACTTGATACAAAATGAAAATGATGGGTCTGCATGAGCAGAAATGTGTGTAAACGTTTTGTTAATAATTTTTTTTTATTTAATTAATTTAAAAATATTTTTTTAATAGCAAGAGCCTATACAGATAAATAACTTTTTGTAAATATCTTTTTATATTTAATTTTTAAACTTTAATTTTCCTTTAATACTTTACAAGAAGGGATGGCCAGTCCATCACAAAATATGAAATGCTAGGGACGCCCAAATGAGTTAATAATAAAAAAAAAAAAAGGTTTATAATTTTATTTTAATTAGGGATGCACTATATATCGAAATATAATCAATATTGCATTATAGCTTAATGCCATAGTCATATTGCGAAGACTGGAAACCACCAAAATAAAAGTAGTTTAATATTTGAATTGGAGAAGAGATGCACCGATCGACCATCAGCCATAAATCGTAATAAGAATTATTTATTTTGTTTTGTTATATTTCAGAGTCTATAAACTCAAAGAAGAGAAAAGGAAGAGTTCAGATGCAAACGCCTCGAAGTGCCTTCTGAAATATTCTTCTAAAATTATCACTTTTAAATTCAACTTATCTGGGTTTAGATTGCGTTATAAACACAAAGCTCGACCAGTCATCACAAAACAGATCATTTCTAATCTTCTTAACTGAGAATTTTTGTTTTGATTAAATCCATTTTTGTTGTTGTTTAGATAATTTTTTTTATTTAAATTAATTGCCTTTCTTCAACAGGAAAAATATACTTTGTGCCAGGTTTTATAAAATAGTTTTCAGATTTAGTTTTCACTGCCTCAAGTTATAAAATAAAGATTTTTTTTAATTGGATGAATGTTTTTTTTTTTTTCACAATGTATCTCTGTTTGTAACGATGCCTGTAATTGTTTGTTACCAACAATGAAAATTATGTAATTGTCTTGTTCTTGAGTAAATTCAATTTAAAGCAAACATTTAAATATTTAAAATTCAACTTTAATTCTGCTTATTTTTCGTGACTGAACATCAATGCTAGGAATAGTACTGCATTTTTTCCCCATTATAATTATAGAATTCAATTGGAATGGTAAAATTAGAATTACCTTTTTACTAAATGTAACGTTAATCTAATAATATTTAATGTAATTGTAACTAGTAACCTTATTAACCCTTACAAGTTCTCTTAGTTCTCAAGCCTGTTTGTTATGATTTCAGCAGACCTTCTTTAAAAAAAAGCCTAATGTTAATGCAAAAGTAAAGAAACTTTACTGAACACAACAAAATCACACAAACTTTCATTATCCCAATGAGAATAGTTCAGGAAATCTTTTCGGATCCTCTGCACTTCATCGCGAATGTGCTTGATCCGCGTTATAAAACCATTACTTAGATGCGGAAATAAGGCAGCGCGCACGAGAAATGATCCAGGCCGCGCTGTATGCGGAGAACCCGTGTGGAGACGGAGAAGCGCCAAGCGCAGGAGACAGATCAGAGCGCAGAAAAGACTCGTCTCTGCACCAGATGAGTGGCATGCACCATCGTTGTCTGATATGTTCAGTGAAATTCTGCAAGAAAGTGCCTCAAATAATAATAATACGTTGGCTATTTTGTTCTTAGGCTACTATATATATATATATATATATATATATATATATATATATATATATATATATATATATATATATATATATACACAAACATATGTACATAAATAATTTCAGATTGTACCCATATTTATGCTAGATTTTCTGCTAGATTTCTGCTTTAATTTGATAAAAATGTTTATTTATGCCCTGGCCCTATTTAAATACACTCTCAAATATTTCTCAAATGTCAGGCAGATGACAAGCTCAACTGCTCAACAGCTAGATGGTTATCTGTCTGAAGTCCCCATCCCCAGAAGTGACAACCCTCTTGCCTATACTGGAGAAGTGATGAACTTTCTAGTCCTACAGAGAACAATTTCAAATGCACTTCACCTAAATGCACTTTGTTTTTATGAGAGAACTGTTCATTTTAAACCTTTCTGCAGGCCAGTAGGCCAGTACATTATTATTAAATATACACATGAGAGGGATACATTTTTGGTTTGAATTTTATTTTATACTGTGCATTGTTGCAATATGCTTAATAAATATTTGCATCATTTGTAATTATGTATTTTATGTTTTTTTTTTTTTTTTAATAAGTTATGTAATTGTAATTATCTTTGAAACTTTATTAATTTATGCAATTGCAATGTCTTAATTTTAGTAAAGTTAGTACACGGTCATAGCAATAAATTCAATGGTACTAATAATTGGCATAATTTCTTTCGGTGTTTCGGTTTTCGGCCTTGGTTTTCTCTTTTTCGGTTTTCGGTATCGGCCAAGAATTTTCATTTCGGTGCATCCCTAATTTAGTGTTGTTTCAGCACTGAACAAACAGCACAGTAGATGAACCACACTCACCTGTGTTGTAGTGCTTGGTGCAGTAGCGCAGATCCTTCTCTTCCTTCAATATAAACTGAGGTAAAGTCAGTCCGTCTGCTACCTGCACGGCTCCCTTCTCATCCCACTCGAATATAAGATCGTTCATCGTGTAGCCAACTAGTGGAGGAACAATGAAACTATAGATGAGTGTTGTCTATGGCAGAAAACAAAGCTCAGTTTGTGTCAGCAGGTCTGAAAATGGGTTTGAACCCTATTTTAGTGGATCCCCAAACTTTGAAAGAAACAATCTAAACATACACAGAGCTGGGTAGATTATTTACAATTTATAGTCCATTACTGATGGATACAGGATTACATGATGAAAACTGTAACATTAGTACTGTAATCTAATGCATTTAGCAGATGCTTTTATCCAAAGCGAGATATATATATATATATATATATATATATATATATATATATATATATATATATATATATATATATATATATATATATATATATTCCACTTTAAAATGCATTAAACATTAGTGAGTTGATAAAAAAACAAATCATTAATTACATCATAAAAATGTGAAATAAAAACACCAAAAACCGACATCAGAGGACTGTAAACATGTGCATGTATATTTATTGTTAAACTATTGAAATGCTAACTTTCTTACAGATATTTCAAGTACATATTTAATTTTACTTAAATTCAGAAGCATGGTTTGCAAATTGATTTACATGACATTAGTGAATATAGTCGAAGATAAATGTCATGACAGTAGGATTTTTTGAAAGGAAAAAATACACATTTTGGAGAATCAATAAATTATGAATAACTAACAGCAATTGTGTGAATCGTACGTGATCATGTAATCCATGAAAAAGTAATATGATTAGAAGTATTTTAAAATGTGATATACTGTAATTACAAGTACATCATTTCTGGAATCTGATTACGTAATCCAGATGACATTTAATCAGTTGCTACCCAGCACTGAACACACACTTCATGAAAAATCAATATATATATATAATGGCAAAATATGGAAATAAATCGCACAGACCTTAATCGAAGCTAGTGCGCTTGCCTGCTTGACATGCAGAAAATGTATTTTAATGGGAGAGATTTGTTCAAATATTACATAACCTCCTCTGTCACCCACTCTCTCCACTCTTACAAAATAAAGAAAAGGTGCTTCACGATGCCATACAAGAACCTTTAACATCTGAAGAACATTTCTGTTTCACAAAAGGTTCTTTGTGGTGAAAGAAGGTTCTTCAGATTATAAAAAGGTAAGAAAGAGATGCTTTTTTAAAGAACCTTTGACTGAATGGTTCTTCGTATGGCATCGCATAAAGAAACTTTCGAAGCACCTTTATTTTTAAGAGTGTTCCCCTCAACAAAAAACCCTGCCACATCTGTCATTTTCCTCATGGTGATCAATAAACTTCGATCAAAGTTTCCCCTGCAGAAGCATGCTATAATCTGGTGAATTTGCGAATCAATAGTAAACAGCAGAGAACTGTAAAGACAGGAAGGGCCAGTGCTGGAAGCGTCTCTCTGCTGACTGCTGAATCTACTCGAAGGTGGCCTTAAATCACTACGCTCTTCATCTGCTGGTGCCAGCCAGTACAACATCCATCACTGCACCGCTGAATAAATCCTCTCCATCTGGCTGAAAGGATCAGGGCATACTTACAGCTCTCCAGCTGCATTATACAGGTCTGCACATCCATAGGGAAATTCTTCAGGTCCATGGGGCAGGCCAGAATCAGTGTTATTCTGAGAAACACAACAGAACTAATTACTGTTTCAACATTGGTCAAAAGGTTTACATTTAAAGGAACACTTCACCCAATCAGTATTTTATTATTATTATTGTATAATATGGCATTTATTAATATTTTGAATTAGCTTTTATTTTTTATTTTCAGAAATAACATTTATTATTTGTATGAGTATTATTAATGATTTGCTTTTAGTGATTTTAATACTTTAGACATTCTTCACCAGCATTTAATTTTTTTATTTATTTTTTTATTTTTTTTTGCCAGGCACCACAAGCATTTTAATTTGATCATTTTCACATCATTTTCATTTTCTCCAGAATAGGGTCTTCATGCATTTCTTTTTTTTTAATTAACACTTGAACGTGGGTGAGTTTCATAAAAATAAAAAAAAGCAACATTTTGTTCAGAAAGCTGAAAAAAACACTTTATTGTTCTGGATTAGATTCAGATTGATGATCAAAACACAGATGGAGTAGATTGCTTCTCCCTCTTCACCCAAATGTTCACAGTCCAAAAACACTTCCTGGATCGACATTTTACTCGATAACGTTTGGCAGTTTTGATTTATATGCCATTTAAGATCTGATTATTGTGATATTTTACATATGCATCTGCTATTCTGCTTACATGTGCAATCATTTGCTTCTGCTTCATCTTCTGCGTGTTTTTATCCTGAGAGTCAACACTTGTGTGTAATAACGCCTCCTACCACATAATAGTGAACACACTGAAATGGAGGGAAAGCCTCGTCTCATTGATGGAAAATTCCATCAATGGCGGGAAAGAGTTAATAATTCATTTTACAATGTTAGTTAGTTAGCAACATTTATAATTCTCAGTTTTTTTTTTTTCATCTAATATTACAATACCCAGGCTTAAACCAAATGTGTGGAATAAGACTCCAGCAACAAGTAATTCATTTGTCAACAATGGACTACAATATAAATACAATACAATATCAAACCATTTAAAAATGATCCTAATATATACTGAGTAACTGATACAATATTTGTCTTGTCAGGTCACAACAAGTTCACAGTTGTAATGTTTATGCTTTCTTTTATTTATTTGTAAGATCTAAGGTAAATTATCCATAGTTGCTTTCAGTAAGGCTACAAAGGTGCCGCAAACTAACATTACAAAAGAACATAATCAGAACCTAAGATTATTATTGTCATAGTTAAGACAAAAACTCTGATTAACAAGGAAAAAAATACCTTTTTTCATGTGCATCTGGTTACAGTGCAATATTATTCAGATTTGATTCGATTTCAGCTTTACTTCAAATAACGCAAACATTTTTTTAACGGTTTTAGTTACGATTAACAATATCAACACTGCACCTGTAATAACAATTCTGCCATCAGTTGTTTTTCACTGATCATTTCCACCTCTGCTGCAGCTCTCAAATCAAATAAGCCATTTTGGTTTTATGAGACACCTGGTTATGAGACACTGGAAAACCAATAATGTTTGATGTTATTGATGTCCGACCTGGAACATAGATGGCAAACTTAAACTTCATTCTGCTCTTCACTTCAGACGACTAAAAGTATAGTGCTGAAGTTGTACAGACCATTTCTATGGTGCTTTCTGTCAGCTTGTGGTCACTATGAATCGTTATTATCATAGAAATAACAGCATACAGGACGGGGCCAACATTAATATAAGCAAATATTGAGAGATGTGTCATTTATGGGTGGCTATCTCTTTAAGAAATGCACCCAGAGTGTATTAAATCTATGATTATTAACTCGGTCTCGAACGATCCTAAAGCTAGATAAAGAAACTCACTCAAGGCTGCAATCATGTCACTATCACAATATAGAGGTTATTTACCTGAAATGTTCAATTTAACTGTGCACTGTGGCTGGTGCAATCTAGAGGGAGTTCACAGCTGAGACCAAACTGATCTGAAAGGTTCATCTGATAGTGTCAAGTTAAGAGATGAGGCTTCCCAATCCACATGGCTATTAAGTAATAAGTTCAGTCCTCTTTAATGCTACAATGATAAGACATAAAATGAATGGAAACATGCTTAGAAGGATACTCACATACAAGGTTTAAGCCTAGTCCCAGACGAAAGTGTAAATCTAAGCCGTTTTATTTGAAATAAACTTGCACTCATTGATCTTGAAATATATCAGTGCCTTTGTTTTGTCTTAAGATGCACACAAGCAATGTTTTTTTCTAAGGCATGTTAATAAAAATTAGTTAAATGTCCTAATTGAACTATGGGCTAATCCTGGCTTAGTCTGTGACTAATCCTGTCTGTGAAACCGGGCCATAATCTTTTTGCTTTAAGCCTTTTCATTCTTTAATAATAAAATAATTTTCAATTACACCACACAACTGCTGTGCAGTTTAAACTGTGTGATGTATGAAGATTCAGAACCGTTCAAATTTATTTGATTAAAACAATAGTAGTTAAAACAGTTATAATTTGAAATATTATTTAATTTTAAAATAACTGTTTTCTGTTTCACTATATTTACAAATTAAATTTATTCATGTGATGCGCAGCTGTATTTTCAGCATCACTATTCCAGTCTTCAGTGTCACATGATCCATCAGAAATCATTTTAATATACTGATTTCCTGATCAAGAAACACTTCTGATTAAAAAACTAATATTTTTCTGGAAACGGTAATAATGTGTTTTTTTGTTGTTGTTTATACACACACACACGCGCACACACACACACGCACACACACACACACACACACATATATATATATAGAAAGCATTTATTAGAAATAAAAATCTTTTGTAACATTAAAATAAGTCTTTACTGTCACCTGTGGATGAATTTAATTAATTAGTTAATAACCGAATTGAATTAATTAATTAGATTAAATTAATGCTTCCTTACTAAATAAAAGTAATCATTTCTTTAATAAAATGTAGCAAATATAATGCACGTATATGATAGCACAATTTTTTGTTAAAAGAGACAAACAAGTTGGTATACATTTTATTTTATTTAATCTATTTACAACAATATTTGTTGGATTTTTTGTCATCTTTTACATTTTTGCTGATGAATAATGATTTTATTTAATTATATATATATATATATATATATATATATATATATATATATATATATATATATATATAGTATTTTTTTTTATTCTATAATATGCATTTAATGGCAGGCTCCACTGTGACAACTTACCTCATGTATTGTGACAAAATGACCTGAACCATGTAATCCAAAAGGTCAACGTGTGTTTAATGAACTGTATGTCCTTTTTTCAAAGGGCACAAAGAAATAAATCCACCCTGAGAAATACAGACTGCTGTAAACACTGTTGTGACAACTTGCCCCGGTCTCCCTAACAAGTGTGCAAACACACCGTATAATATATTTCTAACAGAATAAGGTTATATATGGCCCTCTTACCTTATACTGTACAAAACATTCCCGTTTTTGGAGATCCTCAAAAGCTTGTTGTCAGTAGTAACCTCGTGGAAATTGGCTCCCTTTTCATTGGCAAAGAACAGATCGGGTTTCCAAATGGAGTCCAACATGGAGGGATCAAGGTCAAGGGAGTCATCGGGATACTCGCTGTAGGCCAGCCGAGGGTCGTTCCACTGCTGTCTCAGGAAAATGTTCACTCTGTAATCCTGTGGCACACAACGACAGCCATGTCAACAGATCACAGGTGAGAAAGCAAGCAAGCACTTTTTATCAGCTTCAGGAACCTGTGAAGCTTCACAAGAACATGCTACTATTTCTAATATCAGCCTAGGTCAATTCGATGTCGTCTCAGTATGTATTTAGCTTGAGATAATTGTTATCCATGCAGGCAGACAGGTGAGATGGCCAGTGTGAAAGCAGACATCGTAAAGCAGTGGCATTTCTCCCCAACACACTGCCATAATTGTCAATTCTTCTCCAAAACAGGCATGCGGTCATATCATTTCAGGAAGACCATTAAACTGTCTGGACACTAATGTACCTTGGGGTGACTTGGGGTGATCGGCAAAGCACAGAATATAGTGGATGACCTTTGCAATGGCAATCAGTTTCAACATTCAAGGATATTTCAGGGCAATTATCCTAATGTAAGGTGACCCAAGACTTTAGAAATATTCTGATGGAGGTGAATCATCTGTCTCGGGTTATTAGATTTCCCTCTCGGAGAGCGCAGCCACCGTAGCACGGGAAAAGAACAAGTCCCATCGATTTAACTTTGTCAATATTTCTCCTTTATGATAAACAGCCCACGGATGCAAAATGAACCCTGCAAAAACAACAGAGCGCTACATTGCGGCTTCATTAACGGTAGCATTATCTCAGGTGTTATGCAAACACATCGGTTCTCCTCAGCAAGCAAACATTACACACATTTAACGTCACAGAAATCATGCATATATATATATGTTGCAAAATTAGTAAAACCTTTTGCTCTTGTCTAATGCAAATATCTTACATCCATTACTACAACAGAACAGCTTCAAATATACAGCTAGTTTCCGACACAATGATTTTGCAAACAAGCGAGGAGTGGGCGCACATTCATCAGCGCGCATGCAGCTTTTTTCTGATTTGATTTCTCTAGGCTAAGGAGAGTGATTTATGGCAACAACCCACTCATAATGCGATTCAAGCCCAAGGCCAGATCCTATCCTGACGGTGACATATTAGAAAAAGTTTGCACGACTCTCGCGCGCCCAACTCTGCTAACAAATGACGGACGTTGAAATGTACACGTTCAGTCTCTCATGCTTCCTCAAGAAAATGAAAGAGCTGGCGAGCTAATTAATTAGCCACTCGCCTCTCCCGTGGGCCCCGTGCCTTACAAAAAAGGTTTTGTAACCATCTAGCAATGCATGGACATGCATTATAAACAGCGCTGTACAAGACGTACTTACAGGCATATAATCAATGGGTTCACATATTCAATTGACCATCTTTCCATTACTATGCAAAGAGTGGTGATCACATAAAGCATCAGGAATGATAATTATATTAGCCTTGGATGATAATGGTCTGGTTATTATAAGCTTGTGCTGCAGTTTACTCTCCTGCCTCTTGAAATTCTCCAGCTGTTTAAAAAAAGATGGATTCTGATTGGGTGTAAATTATTTTACCGATTTTTACTGAATTTGATTGCAACAATATTGTTTCTCTGTGTCGTTATTGTAACCTTGTAGTAAAAAAAATGCCATAATTTATTTAAAATACATGTATTTAAAATCCATTAACATATTTTTTTTCACATATCACTTATGACTAATATAATATTTTGGAGTATTTCTTTACTGCACAATGCACATTTATGCATATCACTATTAATACAATATCTTTAAACGCAATATATTTAAAGTGAACCCTATAGTATACTTGCAACAGTTCCACTTTTGCACAATCAAAAATACTTCAGTATATCGCTAATTAGATCTCAGCACATCTTTGTACAATTAAAGTGCATTCATAGAC
Source organism: Carassius gibelio (assembly GCF_023724105.1). Taxonomy (NCBI): domain Eukaryota; kingdom Metazoa; phylum Chordata; class Actinopteri; order Cypriniformes; family Cyprinidae; genus Carassius; species Carassius gibelio. Next base: position 5,749,243 of record NC_068384.1, read on the forward strand.
TTTAATTATTCCAGTTCAGTATAACAAAAGTACAATTTCAGGGTATTTTTATTAAGCACATAAACACTTAAATGTATTTGTAGCATACAAAATCAATGTATTTAAAATTGTTTTCACTAAAATAGTGTGAACTCTCCTATTTAAACAGACATCAGATTTTTTCTTCGGGCTGCATCACATTAATCAACATACTCACCATTGTTGTTTCCGCAATAGATCCAAAACTGTTAATAAAAATGTTGCATGTTACGTTCACAGGTGGACCTGTGGGAAAAGAAAAAGGATAGAAAAAGGACAAATAAGTTAACTAATACTGATAACATTAAACGAGTTATCCCCTAAATTTGTATCTTAAAAAAAAAAACAACTACTAATGCTAACCAAAACTTACCTGTTACTGCTTTATAAGCACATTGTTATTGACATAAAGCATGAAAAATTAATTTTTAAGATATTTGCATCATCTTAGCATACAAAACAAAGATATTGTAAAATATGGAGTAAAATGATTTATACAGGATGTTGAGGTGAGTCTTCTGTAAAGACAAGACAAGTGTTTTTATTATTGGGACAAGGCAAGCCACTGTTCCTCCAATTTCTGTTTTAGAAATATTTAAGGGAATCTCTTGCTGGTGCACAAATGAAAGCTTGCAGTCAAAGAGACGCTGAACAGAAACCATACGTCTGTTGTTAAAAACAACCGAGCGATCCATCACATACGGCTCTGTAAACACAGAAAGGGGGGTATTCTGAGTGACACGGCGCTCATGGCCTCGTAAAGACCCCGTCAGGCTTCTCCAGACTTCTGATTTAGTTAGATACAGAGCCGCTGCACAGCATGAAGAAACCCTCAACCCCATTTCTCTGCCTGCTGACGAGCCACTCGCAGCATCCTAAGGTGCTGAATGAGTAGATTACTGCAAAGAAACATATTGCAATCTGCAAAGTCTGGCAAAATCTGTTAGTCCTTCTATAAAGGCTGCGAATTTCTCCTGACGTGCAACCCCTAGAAAACTATTACCTGGAAATAAATCCACCTTACATTTGACAAAATGTGAAAAAATAATAATAATTGACAAATAGCATGTAGTCAGGGTAGCACTATATAAAATCTTCAACAGGAATGAAAATGAGGCTGTGAGGGACAGAAGTACATACTCCATAAAACTTAAAAATAAAGTCGAGTTGTGAAAATGACATGATTTAGGACCTTCATACAGTGCGTGAACTGTTAAAGACTTAATCCAACCAATCACTGCATTGTTTTCATCTGTGTTAAATTCAATACAGTGCCTAGTCTGACTAAAGGTTATATCTCCCTTAAGAACATTAACCATGGGGTTTGATTGGACAAACATTTGATGGTCCCACACCTTCCACAGATGATATACAAGAGCCTTTTTCTACTAAAGAACATGAAAATGTTTTATGGATGTTAAAGGTTCTTCATAGATTCCAACAAAGACCCTTTATTCTTAAGAGAGTGTGTACTGAAGCAATCTTTGCAGGAAACTAACTAGGTTTGGACCTGGCTCAGATCGTAGCACATTATCTGGCAGTTCCCGTTTGAGCCTCTGTACAGTGTCAGACCTCGTAGTTTCTTGCTCCTGGCTTATTTCTTCCACTGGGTATTATACCGGCTGTAATCATTTGTCTCTTCTTGGCTTTCCTTGCCGTATGTGACGCAGCGCAGAGGAAATCTAATGTCCTCACCCCCACTGCAGTTCATTTGTGAGCTCAGCCTCCAATAAGGAGAGAAGAGAGAGAACGACAGAGCTCATTAACTGTCAGGAAAGGGTGAGTCATCGCCAAGAATGATTTGCTTTGCCATGTCTTTGCCAAACAATCTCGCTCTGCTGTCCTAAGAGCGTCTCAATGCAGCCAGCCAGCGAAGGGACGTTCGGGTTATTTATACATTTTTTACTCCGCTGTCTTTCCCAACGAATCAGACCTTAATTTCTGAGCCGTGCCTCCGTCCTCGTCTCGTAGAGGTGACGGTAGTTTAAAAGCCTCACACGTTTCACTGCGCTTCTCTTTTATTACACAGACACAAGCAGGACACGTGAGTCGGGCTGGAGAAAGTGAGGGACGAGCGTTTTTTTTGGTACTGTATTGGCGTTGAACAATTAAATATTTATGGAGAAAAGAAAGACATTCAGAGAGTCATTACCGTGATTAATTTTGTGCATAAACATAACAGTCATTAATCAAAAGTCCCCTGGGTAAGTATAACCTCTGTAGAGCTCCCATAAATTACAACCAACACACAAAAAAAAACAGTGAGCTTAGAGACCAATTACTTCTTCATAAACCAACAACCACAACTCATCTTTACAGTTACCAGTTTATAGTCATTCATTAACAAGGTCCATGTCTGAACTGATCAATAGCAGAGTCCAACTCTTTACCTAGAATGAAACGGCCTCAAAAGCCATCGGTCGGTTTTACGCCGGTCAGCTGGTGGGAAAATGGCGTACGAGATGTTGTACCCGGAGGACACTCTCAAAACAGATTTATTACAAACAACGGGCACTTAAGATGCCTCCCGGGTAAGTGGACCACCACAAATGAAAGTGTCTGATATAAATAAAGAAAGCTTAATGATATTGCTCATGTTAAAAATCGAGCTGCTCTCAGCAGAAATACAATGGCACTGAGGCATTAAATATTTATATGCTTGGGTAGCACCTACAGTATAAGGTCTTGGCAAAGCAGCTTGCGATTGGAGAGAGATCTACTGGTAACAGAGGGACAGCAAAGTGCCCTACCGGCTTTTCCATGTTAGCACACTATTTTCATCACACCTCACTGAATCAACGCCGGGGCAAATGTCAAAGGGCTTCCTCTTACTCCTCAAACGCTGACATCCGGGCTGATGCGGAGTAAATCTATTGGCATGGGGCAATTTTCAATCTGCGCTGCTCTAGTTACACTGACGTTGTAAAAAAGGTTTTAAGCTCTAGTGAAGGAGCGGAGCTTCATGTTGCTACATAATCCAAAATCCATCTCTATTGAGATTTTGGTGTTTGATGTTGTGATGGCATCAGCAATGGGATATCTTCAAGTTTGAAAGAATTTAGTGCACAACAAAAAACATTTTAGTACTTAGTAATATAACAAGTAGAGTAGATTTATAGTACACATAAGTATACAGTATAGAATATTACAAGAAGAGAATATAGTATAGATTACAATAAAACTGACAGAATTAATAGAATACTATTAAAAAACAGAACACAGTAACGTTTACTCCAGAAATGACAACATATATATTGTTTAATACAAGAATACTATAGTATATAATACTTCTAAAAACTACAGTACTACAGAAAATAGTGTAAAACTGTACAAATTTAAATACAAATATTACAATACAGAATACTACAAAATAAAGAATTGAATAGCGCACAAAAATAATAATATACTGGACTACTACTAAAAAAAACATGTATAGCAGGGCTACACGATTATGCCAAAAATCATAACTGTTGATTATTTCCTTGATATTGTAATTGCGATTATTAATTACGATTATCACAATTTACATTGAATGATGTTCATAATGTTGTGTGATGCAACTGCATGCCGTATTTTTATATGAAAATAAACAAGTTGAAAACACTTACTCAAAACCTTAGATTGTTTTTTATCTTATTATAAGTAAATAAAAACGTAAATGGTATTATAATGTTAAATTAAAATTAAAGTAAGGAGAAAACCCCTTAAAATGACATGTAGAAAGAAAAAAACACAACTTAAGCATGCAGAATAACATAAGTGGACTTTGAACAATTAATTGGTTACGCAATTGTGGCATCCATAACTGTAAATGCGATTTATTGTGCAGCCCTACTGTATAGACTAGTAAAAAAAAAACAACTACTTCAAAGAATAATAAACAATATATCACAGAATAGTACAAAGACAGAATACTACAAATTAAAATAGTACACTAAAATAATAATATACAGGACTACTACTTAAAACTGTATGCTGTGAATAATGTAAAAAAACAATGCACATAATAGTAAAAAAAAACAGAATGCTATCTAAAACAACAATTACAAAATACTATTTTAGAATACTACAAAAACGGAACATAATATAGAACAGTAAAGCAGAATACTATATCAGAATACTGCAAAAACAGAATATAGTATAGGATATAAACAGTGCACTATAATAGACTAACATTAAAACCAGAATTATGGTAGAGTAGTACAAAAACATAATACTAAAAATACAGAATATACTATTGAATGGTACACAAAAAAACAGACTAATACTAAAACAGAATATAGTATAAAAATACTATTTTAGAAATAAAACAGTAGTAAAAAAATACTACAACACACACAAAAAAACTTCTATGCATAAAAAATGCATTATAGCACAACAAGCCCTGAAATGTGTTAGCAAAGGACTACTACAAAACAACAATTAGCAAAACAGCCTGCCTAATGAACAACAATAAAGCAGCTATATGGATCCCAGACTGAAACATCATTTCAGATTCCATGCGTTCTTTACTTAAAACAACCCATTCCAGCAAAACCAAATCCAGATTGAGCAGGAGTCACAGCCATCCATCACTCCAGGTTCAGTTCAGCTAGAGGCGACCCTAACCATTAAGGGGATTGTATTAAAATTCATAAGAGTCGGACAGCGGCGGCTCAGACGGGGAGAGATGCCCGTGCAGTGACAGCTAGTTTCAGAGAGAGTCTGAGTTAGCATTGTCACATGCCTATAAGTAATGACACCCTGCTAAATTACCAGGATCTCTTCCTGCCCCTGAGGCTAGCATCACTGATAGGGGAAACATGACAGCCTTGGAGGAGAGAGACATAAATCAATAGGAGGGCTGAGGCTCTGAGTCCAGAATAGAGAATGAGTCGACTACAGTTTGATTACACTGGATTACCTGTGTAGCTGCGGCCGCAGAAGTCATGAGATAAAATGGTCAATATCGCAGCAAAATTGATTCACAATGAGGTTTACTGATGCTTTTAACGATATGAGAGACTGTTTCATAATACAGAGCAGCCATGCATGTGAAATAAGAAGATTTGAAATAAGAAGAAAATTAGATTAATGTGACGAGTCTCTTTTAAACTCACCAAAATCTCAGTTGGGGTAGAGATGGCACTGTACTACTTAATGTCCAATACAGGATTCAGGGGTCACACTACTGAAATGCTACAGGGGTTATTTACATTCAGATATTTAATAATCATACTACAGTCCTACCAGTGTTAAGAATAACTAGCTAGAAGTAGGAATGATGCTAGCAGATTTTTTCAAACATTTTGAAAATTTTATTATCAAAATAGTGTATTTTTTTTCCATTAACAAGCACTTCTTTAAGCGGTGTAGCTGACAAAATGGCAAATATGCTTTTGAAGCTCTGTTTTTATGAGCAAACAGAGGTAATACTCAAACATGCTCTGCTAGAAATGTCTTTTTCTTTTAAATAAATTTGAATTTCTAAATTAAATTAGAATTTTATAGACACACACACACACACACACATATACATATGTCCCAGTAAGAGGATGTTAAATGCCTGAAAACTGATTGATGAACAATGAAATTCATAAATATTTTGATATATAAGGCAATACCAATTGGAATTCTATAAACCAGGTTATAGAATTTAAATTATATTGCCTTATATATTGTAATATGAAAGCATTTCATTGTTTGCATAGCTGGAAGTGTAGTTAAAAATATAAAATAGCTTGATTTCAACATTAAACTATGATTAAAAAATCCTCAGAGTCCACAGAGTCCTACAAATTGTGAAAAAAAAAAAGCGACTAAAGTAACAGAAAAATTGTGAAGAACCTAAATGTTGCAGTCAAAACGACCTGGTTCCTCATCCCCAGCAAATAAAAAAAAATCCTAAGCAAAGACATCTACAAGCCTTACATGGTCAAGCCATACAAGGTGTCAAGGCTTGAAAAACTCCAAAAGAATATGACTAATAACTAACATTATGAGCATGGTTCTTAATGCACTGCTAATATATGCATACAATACACATTAAACCCACCGCAGACATATTTTACCATACACCATTAGCTAGCAGTAATCTCAGCTGGGATAAATGATGATTAAACATTGTGTGATAAATGCAGTATAATACTGTAGTAATATGATTTGTGATCGAAGACTGAGAACACTGGAGCCATGATAAACATCCAGAAGGCTAGACATAAGTCTACATATAGGGGGTGAGCGGTTACAGTAATATTTCCTTTAATAAAGCTAAATAACAGGGCTCTAGCAGCAGTGTGTGGTCCACAGGACTAAAACTGCATCTCTGCAGCCTCAATACTCACAACAACAACATTACATGCAGTATGGGAGTGACCGTACATCAGAATCAGATATGATCATTTTTAAATGCAATATCTGAAAGCATGGCTTGTTATCTAAAAGCAACACAATTTAGCCGAATAACAGCGTCAACTTTTTTTTTTTCAGTCAGGTGTATACATTTATTTCCTCTCCTGATTTAATTATAATTTAAGCCAAGATTAGAAGAAAAATCAATGCTGCACAAATGAAAAGCATGCCCGGTTACACAAAGGGATGCACTGGCACTAAATAGCGGCAGTCAATAAGCTCCAAAGCTAAATCAACAACTGGAGGCTACATCCGAAATTAAAGAAATACTCATTTCCCCAGCAAAAGCAAAGGAAAGCGGATTAATAATTAAATGCATGCTTTTTTGCAAGCCTGATAACTATATTCCTCCCACCAGTAAATAAAGGTCAAGCAATGATACCCAATTATACCACAAAGTAAACTAAAACTACTATTCCCATGTGAATGTGTCATTTGGTGTTAGCATGCCATTTCTGAGAAGAAGAAAAAAAACAGCTGCATGTCTGATGTACGTCTGATTGCATTAGTTGGGTAACTCTCAACCATTGACAAAACACACAGACATCTCTAACTCATTGTATAATTTAGCCCGTTCTCAGATGTGATATTGCCCGGATTGCATGAATCATTATGCTTGTACAATCCTGGATAAATAAAAAGAAAGTACCTTTCTTGTGAGTACCATCCGATTTGGAGCCTTGTGGGTCTAATGAAAAAAAGATCAGGATTAATAACATGATATTCTAACAGCAAGATGTTTAGCCTTTTTTTTTTTTTTTTGCGGGGTCAACAACAACAAAAAAATAACATGAGCTCACTTATTCTACTTTACACTTGCCAACACTTGAAGTGTGTGGCAGGGAATATTGGGTGCTAAGAGCATACTAAGGGCAAGAGCAGGTAAGGAGGGATGCACTTATTCGTCCAAAACTTCAGAGCGGGCAGGACAAGAGGCAAAGCACTGGAATGAAAGAAAGGATGGAGGTTGCAATGCATATCTGGTCATGGGAGGCAAAATGCACTATTAAATGCAATACACTAGAAAGAGGGGGAAAATGCTAAGACTACATGTCAAACTGGCTTCACTTTTAGTTTTAGTTTTTATGTCATTTTGTAGATTTAATTGATTTGCCTGGCTGGCATTGGGTTGCAGAATTGTGCAATACAAAAGGAATTGGGAACGTACTTTGGGAACTACAAAACAGTCTTTTTTTTTTCTTTACAAAGAGAACCAGATTGGGGCATTTTCCCTACTGTTCAACCTAGAAAACATACGGCAGGTCACAGTGCACTGTATTCCAGTCAGATTTCTCTTGTGATGTTCATCAGAACCAGACAGAAAATACAACAACAGTGCATCTCTTGTGCAGTTCTGCATGATAATCACAAGGTTAATGATGCTACTCATAAAACACTACCATGCACATGTGTGACCACAGATATCGTGTACAGTAATGCTTCACAGTGAATGCAGTACAGTCTATACCAATGATGAAACACACCGTGGGAGGACGTCATTTATGTGTTACCCTAAACAGAAACCACTCATCCTATGGATCCTAATTAAAATACACAAACATGAAAGATATTGAGTGATTTAAGGACTTCAACATCAGGCTGTTCTTCTTCAGCCCAACCGAATGTTCACCAATAACGCAGACGTCGGCATAATCCAGGATTTCCCAAGAGGCTTATCCTTTGTGAGAAAGCTACTTTAACCATTCAACTCCATGACCCGCCATTGATTATCCCATCTAAAGCTCTTAGATAAATGACATTACCAGCAAATATTTTAGAGGAGCACATTTCTGTCGGTGCATTTCCATCACCAATCATACACAGCTAATATTGAGAGAGATAAGAGAAGAAAAAGGCATATTAAATTTATAAAAGAAAAAATATATATTCATACTTTTAACTGAAAACCAATCTGGAAATGAAACATTTAGATGCACTGATATCTAAATATGAACAATTATCTAAAAGCAATCTCAACTGAATCTCAATTTGTATATAAAACAAAGATTATTGGAGTATGTTTTATAAGAAAATACTATTTCAGTCTTCAAATTTGACATTTAATTGCTTTGTAATAATTTATAAATTAATAAGCAAATTCTGATTGAAAATAATTTCAAAGTTCAGTTTAATTCAAGGTTATTTGCATAGCGCTTTTCTTGATACAAATCACTGCAAAGCAGCTTTACAGAAAATTGAGTTTTATACAATATTTTAGTAGTAGCTTGTCAGTGGTCAAATTGATGTATATATGGCAGATTATAGATTTTTTTTTTCAGTGTGCAGACAGACAGTGACAAATCGCTCTGAAGTTCAAACGTGAATAACAGAAGTTTTTTAATGAAATTTCCAAGGATGATCATCTCCGCCGCCCTGTGAGAATTGCAACAATTTGTAGGCGACGAGGTAAAACGTGTATGAAAAATTAAAATCACATCTAACCTTGCTCCGTCTCTGCGTCGTTTGATTGTTCTGTTGTGATGTTTCTCGAAGGCCCACATCCACACACTGCCTTCTCTCTCTACCCATGAGATAAAAACGCAATTATCTAGCGCGATCCAGAGACGCTTCGTTACCCTCATGGTGGAAATACAGTTCATAGCATCTCTGAAAAAGCTTACAAAATCGTTTACAGCAGCCTCTTAAAGCAGATTGTGAAAGGAACATATATTCTACTACTCTCTGAAGACAGCAGATAAGTTATCCAGACATCGCACGAGAAACACTCTTGATCAGGATTTCAGTCATCTGTCATCATTTAAACCAAGCATCTGTAGGTTCACCATTGCTGTTCGTATGTGAACGCTGCACCCCGACTCATTAGAGAATTCCCATTAATCCTATTAAAATCCCATTAAGCATGTGCTGATAGCACCAAATTAACATCAAGCTCCACCAGCTAATAAAGCTTCGCTTCTGCACTTTACATGAATGAGGAGGAGATGCAAAGAGGTAACAGAGACATACAGGACATCCAAAAAGAAATTAAAAAAGCAATCAGTAAATATACCGCAGGCAGCAGATTGTATATTTACAAATGTACACTTGTCTCATCGAAACCCATTCAGAAGCAAAGTGACACAGTATTCAGAAAGCATTACATGATCATGACTGTAATGCATGGTGGCGGCTCATTGGAAACGGGGCGGGAGGGAGACTGCTGGTCTATGGGTTGATTGTTGACGGCCGATGATTGTGCTATTTGGGCAGAATCTGTAGCACCTCGTGGCTGTCAGCCTCATTGCTCTTCACTGGGACTGACTGATGAGAAGGGACAAGGTTAAGGTGGATACGGGAGGCGCAGCTGCACTCCAAACCATTCATCACTAGCAGCAGCAGATTACAGCTCGAGCTACTAACCAACAGTCCCTGCTCCTCTCAGCTTCACACCTCCCTAATTTGTCTAACCCAGCACTTTGACTCTATCGGCCAGCTCTACGAATTGGTCTGTTGGGGGGGGTGGGGGTGATTTTAAAAACTGTAATATCGGTGGTACCAAACGGAATTTGAAAAAAAAAAAAAATAATAATAATAATTATAATCAATTTTCAAACAGGTTTCTGTTTTCTGTTCGCTATTAGTCAGACAGATAGCCCAAACTGAGCCAATAACACTGTGTTGAGCTGCTCAGGATGCATGATATATTTGCATACGATATGCATATTTTGGGAGGAATTCATGTGAAACTGGTTTAGGAGAAAGTATGGTAATACTGATCAGCAAGATGTAAATGGTTAACAACAGTTAATGCAGGTATCATGAGGATTAATATTTTTTAATTAACTAATAAAACTTTAAATTTGGACTACCATTTATAAGGTTGGGTTCAGTAAGTTATTTTATTTTATTTTTTAATTAATACTTATTAATAAAATTAATACTTCTATTTAGCAAGGACACATTACATTGATCAAACAAGACATTTAAAATGTTATAAATATTTTTCCTGATAAAAAAAAAAAAAGTATCAAACTTTCCCCAAATATGTGAAGCAGCACAGCTGTTTTCAAAATTGATCAATTCTGAACATGTGACACTAAAAGCTAAAGAAATGATGCAGAAAATTCAGTTTCACATCACAGGAACAAAATTAAATTTTACTAAATATTTAAATAGAAAACAGTTATTTTAATCTATAAATATGTCACATTATTACTGTTATTACTATTTTCTCATGAGCATAAAATACTTCTTTAAAAACATAAAATACTAACTTTTACATGGTTGTGTCAATCATATTTGTTTAGAATAAAGTTAATTTATACAACTCGATTACATTAAATTAATTAAAATAAACCTGGATTAATAAATCCTATGTTATCAATTGTTAGCTTATGATAACTAATGTAAAAAATAAAAAACAAAAAAAAATTCACACATACAATCCTAACATAATTCAGTGACTGAAGAGAGACACGTGAAAGATCTGAAAATCTATCAATCCCTGTCCTAGCTGCATGGGCTGCCCCAAATATGCCACGCTATGAGCTTTCCGTTTTAAATGGTCCCAACTAAATCAGCTGGAAGGATTTCCCACAGCGAGTCCCAGTCATGATCAGTGTAATTTCTTCTCACGCTATCACTTTGGGAGCTTCAGGCAATTCTTATGTTTTCCACTCCCTTTTTTCACTATACGATCAAATTTGCAGGAGAAGCCGAGTAATCAGAGGAGGTGAACTCCTCCTCATCATGAGCTGGAACAATGTCTTCTCACATCAGATAAGGTTTATGCAGGAATGTTGGATCTTTAAATGTTATCTCTCTGCTTTTTCTGTCGAAATTTGTGGAGAGATGCTGTCAGCGTGCTTGCTGTTTGAATTTAAGGGATGCGGTCTATAGTGGAGCAGAGAAAACGGTCCGAAAACGCGCAAGCTTCCGGCTCAGAGTGCAGTTACACACTTGACCTGACAGCCGTGACCAACCTTTGTATTTCATAATGTCTAGTCTGTCCATGTGACAACACAGAGCCATGTGCCCTCATGAAATGAACTGTATGGATTACATAATGAGTTCACGTGTTAATCCAGACAGTGGCTATTGTAACTTTTTTAGTTTTCAATGAACTCGATTTCTGGCAGCTAGGGTTTAAATGACACATCGAAAGCATAAAGGCAATGCGGTGTTTGTGATGTTGAGAATATCTGCTACTTCAGGGTAAATTAAAGTGAGAAAACAATCAGCCAACTATGCAGTTTGATGCCGGTCACCATAAACAAGGTTGCAGCAAAACTCAGCAAAGATCAAATTTAAGATGTCAGAAATCATTCATCATATCACAGCACTTGACTGTCAACAGAAATAAAGAAAGAAAGAAATCCGTCGCCACGAGCAAGGTTAAGATGCAAGGTCTCAAGATCAGACAGGGGTCCTCTGCCATTTGAGCAGGTTTAACAGTCTCAGCATACATCACTCTAATATTTCTATCATTAAGAAATGCTTTTACCTACCTACAGCTTCGAAGGAAGAGTGAGACTGTCCACATATAAACTGTACACATTTTCTGATATTTTACTCAGTGTAAGTGTCTTGCATTACATGAAACATATCTTGGTCAGAAGACAACACTTTATAATCAAAAATTCAACATTTATATATTGCTTAACAAATCAGTAGTTCATATTTCAATGTGCTGAAATGATTTGTTAAGCATTATATAATATTACGCTTGCTAAATGTATTATAAAGTGTTATTGGTCAACACACATGCAACATATCAAACATCTAATCCATTCAGATTATTCCAATAAACTAGAAGCATTCAAACATTATTTTTGGGAGTCAAGATTCAAATTGAATCAAATATATACACAAACATAATACATAAGCAGTGAATATATAACATTATTTGAAACAACGCTGAACATTGTGAAGTAACTACCATTTAATCTCCCGACGCATTCATGTGTACACAATGTCCAAAATATTCGATTTTAACATACATGTTTTAGTTTTATTATTTAGTTGTGTTTAGTGTTTAATGCAATTCCTATATATAATAAAATAATACTAAAAATACTACTTTTAAACCTTTTTTACACTTCTTGTTTTTACTCATATTCTTTTTTTTGGGGGGGGGGGTGTATTTCCTAGAATAGCTAAGGAACAGGCAGACTATAATTTGCAGTGATTGACATAAATATATTGTTGAATATTAGGAAACCCCTGACATGTATCTTGCAGGGGCTATTTCTGACTCTCCGGCACACGTCACACACACTAATATACAGGATACCGAGTCCCACCATAGATATTCACTCAGGATAATGAGTCAAGATCATGGACCTAAAAACAGGAATGTAGCCAGCTTGGGGACAGGTTTCTTAATATAACGAGTTATCCTTAGTAAATCAGAAAAAACAACACAATATGTGTCCCTGGAGCACTAAAGCAGTCTAAAGTCGCTGGGGTACATTTGTAGCAATAGCCAAAAAATAACATTGCATGGGTCAGAATTATCCATTTTTCTTTTATACCAAAGATCATTAGGATATTAAGTAAAGATCATGTTCCATGAAGATATTTTGGAAATTTTCTACTGTAAATATATCAAAACATAATTTTTTATGAATAATATGCATTGCAAAGAATTCATTTTGCTGATTTTCTCAGTATTTCGATTCTTTTGCACCCTCAGATTCCAGATTTTCATATAGTTGCATCTCGGCCAAATATTGTCCGATCCTAATAAACCATACATCAATGGAAAGATGATTTATTCAGCTTGCAGATGTATAAATCTCAGTTTCAAATTATGACTGGTTTTATGGTCCAGTGTCACATATTGTGTGTCAACCACTGAGGTATATAGCAGGCTGCGGTTCTTTGATTACTAAATAACCTTCGGAGTGAATAATTCAGATTTGTGTGCGGCGTTGAATGGCTTTAAAATTTGAATTTGAATGTGTTGGTGAAAACTTGTTTTTCATTATAACAACATATCACTTGTTCCTACCAATTGACAAATACTCAATCGTCTATATTCACTTACCACATATATATATTTGTGCACGTCAACTCTTTAAATATGTGTTTGAAATAGCTTTTTAAAGTAGCGCTTGGCTACATTCCTGTGATATCCAGCAGTGTCTTGGTGGATGCACCAACCTTTGAAATTAGGTCTGATTCTTGCATCATAACCGGACACTTTTCCCATAAGCTTGTCCAGGAATTCTGACGGGGGCATTGGGGTGGCAGCTTTCCGAGCCGCTGCTTGTTGGGACGCTGCCAAGCTGTGGATTGGGACAAGACAGGTGCGTTACAGAACAGAGGAGGACAAGCGTTATGCATAATGAGACATTTTTTTCATTATTAGATTCTCTGACCTGAGGCAAATGGATGTTCATTTCAAGCTGACGTTATATGCTGTCATTTTCAATAATAACAATTGATTAAAAATAGCTTTGGATTTAAAGTCCATGTAAAAGCACGTTACAAAGACTGTGAACTATGTAGTACTGAATTGTTTTTATTTCAAATTTGAATTAGTTTGAAATTAATTCGAATTTGTTTTTCAACCGCTTTCCTGCAAGTGGGCGTGGTTTCAGCACCGACAGCGGACACGCCCCCAGTGTCTGAGAGCCGATAATACTGCCGTTTTTTCACGATCTGGATACTTTAATATATTTACTTGCCTTTTTTAGTATTCAAATTTGGTTGGGTGGTTAAAAACACATTTGTCTGTTGTGTAACAAACTGAAAACACATATTGCTTTACACAGACTTTAAAACTCCAGAGCTGAAGCTCACTGACTCTAGACTAAAGGAGCTAAATGAACATGGAAATTAATTAAGACCTTGTCATACAATATCTGTGTCCTCATTAGCATTAGAAGTCGCTAGAACTTAATTAGTGATAATAGGGTGCATGTCTGTTGCTTTGACACCGGCCTGTGAGTCACATTATGAACTTTTAGCCTGCAGCCATATTAGTGCTGATCAGTAACAATTTTAGTGCTTCCAGGGATCTTTATCTGTCCTTCATGATGGACTTTAATATGCATCGACTTGTTTAAGTCTTCCACATACAGCTGGAAACCCAAAGGAACAATGGACTTTTTTTTTAATCTAGCATCAGTGCGTCTGACAAAAATGGAGGATAATAATCATAAAATAGCCTGTGGTATATTGATTTCATCTAAGTCCTTGAGACATGGTCCTCTTCTTGCCAATTTCATGGGTCTTTCTTTGTGGGGAATTGCTCTATTTTCTTAACCAGCCACTGAATCCCGAGTCTAACTGTTTTGGCAGCATATCCATTATTCTTTCATAGCCATTGACTTTCTGTGTCACCAGCTATCCTTTGTTTTCAGAGTATCCAATAGTCTGGCTTTTTCCGTTCTCGCACATCATTATTCTTTTTGCTCATTAACATTTACTGGTGTCTGGTCTAAATTGGAGAAGTGTTTGGCATTTAAATGTGGATGCATCAAAGGAAAAACTTTTCTTGGAAGTGCTGCTCCACATCTCTCTTTTGGAAGAAAAAAAAGTTTATGATTTATATATATATATATATAAGTGAGAATAAAGCATTCGCTATTTTGGTATCATTGAGAAATTATCATGATAATTTATCATGATAATATTCATGATAATTTCTTTTGACATTTTTGTGTTTTTGTAATTTTTATCAGTTTTTGTTGGATTTAAAAGTCTATTTAGTTTTAATTCATTGTTTATTTTCATTGTGTATTTCTGTTTTTATCATTTAAATATAGAAGCAGTTTAGTCTCAAATATAATTCACGCAAAAAACACGATTCACACAGGTGCGCAGAATCGTGCTCCTTTTGATATGATTGGTTGAATGGTAAGCTCGAATCTGATTGGCTAAAGAGTACGACAGATCCACGTGGGAAGAGAGCTCTGTCAGGAAAATCTCAAAAACACACACACACAAATCCGAGTGTATTCGTAGTAAATGAAGATTCGTACATTCAGACACTGTTACATTTTAAACATTCAAAGGTTTTTGTGCGCAGTTGTATATCTACAAATTGTTTTTTGCATTTGTGAAACTTATTTTATAAATATATAATTTTATTTTGCGCATGTGAATTGCTTTTTGTGAATATATTTTTTTTTCACGCACGTGAATTTTTTTTTGTGTGTACGTGAATTGGGTTTCATGCATGTGAAATTTTCAACGCATGTGTGAATCGTGTTTTTTGCGTGAATTATATTTGAGACTAAACTGCTTCCATATTTATAATATGATTTCTGTTTTTACTGAAGCCAAATGTTTCATTAGTTATTTCAGAGTATTACTTATTTATTCCAGCCTTAGTGATATATATATACACAATGCATGAATTGTCTCTCATTGTGAGAAATCCATTTCTTTGTTTTTACTGTAAAATTGTCCAATGCAAACATAATAAGATTAGTCGCGGTGTGCCAGATTATGGAGTCTCTTCCAGAGCCATTCTCTGTCACTACAGACTCTTTACATGAACGCGCCATTGAAAGAAATCTTTGTGACACTGTGAAATCTGTGGATACAGTCTCTATTAGTTTTGCTTCCCTGCAAATCCGTCTCATCGCAACCAGCAGCCGGATACGTAACGCGGGCTTTAATCTGCGTCTTTAGTAATTAATGGCTTCACTAATCAAGGCAGCGCTGAACAAATGAACCTGGATCGATGCTGGTCATGGCAGTGGAGACGGTCTGATCCTTCTGCTGATGCAGCAGGAACCAAAGCAGAGCATCCTGCCAGAAAAGATATGCAAACAACCCAGAGACCTGCATACTTTAATGTGAGCATCCAATCATTAGCTTTAAGTGTAGCTCATTATGTTCTTTGGACCACTGATGAACACAATCCTTATTGATCTTGTAACACTCGAGAAACCAAAGGCCTCTCTGGCACCAAAATGGCATTTCTTCAAGCCGCTCTTAATTTGTCAGTGTGGCTACAGAACTGAAGGACAGAAGAGAACAAATCACAATAAGCCCAAAAAACCTTGATCTTCAAACATTGTTGCATGTATACAACAGACCTAAATTTAAAGGAGGTGGATCCAAAATCAAAATGAGCATAGCTAGTGACAGGAAAGTGCTATTTAGGGTACAGTCCTGTCTTTGATTATTAATTATGCATTAGGAGTTAAACTTATGTAAAACTCAACTCGGAAAATCAATGAAAAGAATTTGAGATCATGCATCTGCTTATTTCAATGCTTTCACTACCTGTGCATATATAATTACCAAAGAGACTGAAACTAAACTCTGACACTAATCTCTATTAGCAGATATTAACCCTTGAGGCAAGTGTGATTTTAATCGCCAAGCTTTTAGCAGTAATATGCAGTAACGTCCTAAAGCAATGCAACTCCTTTCAAAGTGAGTGCAGGGGCACATCTGGGTCTCATGCAAACCAGAAGAGATGACGTAGTAAAAATTTTTAAATAATAATAATAATGAAAAAAGAATTAAATAAAAATGACACACTACAAATCGAGTGCTTGCTTGGTTTCATTTTATATATTTTTTCTGACTCTGGCTGAAAAAAAATAATTTTAAAACAAATAATTTATTTGTATATATTTTAATCATTTAATCTTTCATACGTTGTTTTTTTTTATTTTATTTGACTATTATGATTTATTATTATTATTATTAGTTTCTTTAGTCATTTTAAAATATTTAATATTTTATTATAGTTTTATCATTAAATATTATATTATTATATTTTAAGATTATATTATATCATTAAAATATATTTTTTTTATTATGAAATATATTATAATATATTTAGAGTTTATTATTTTGTATTATTAGGATGTTTCCTCAAATATTCTTTTATCTTGTAATATGTTGCTTTCGTTAAATAAAGGATTAAATTAAGGATTATTTTGTCATTTTAAATCATGTTTCTGACTTATTTAGATGTTTTTTTCTACAGTGCATAAACTACATGCACACTGTTGTCTCTGCCATTAATTGGATTAGCCATTCACGGTTTTACCTGCATATTTTAGTGTGATAGTGTTATAACATAACATCATGTCTGCTTTATGCATGTGCTGCATTTTAATTGCTATGCCTCAGTGACATACAGCAGCCTCTCACATGACAAATGCGCAGGCTAATATGGGAATCAATTAGAGAGATGCAATTCATAGAGCAAATTATGTTTGTGTACAATTTGTATTCGTCAGTGGCATTAGCATTGACAGAGTGATCAATGTCTAGTAATAAGTCTGCATGTGAAATGAGCTGGGGGTGTAGGCTGAAACTGGGAAAGAGATATCAAATAACAAGCTCTGTAAAAGTTCAACAGCAAGAGCTGAGACTGCAATATCCTGATTCTAGTTCATTAACTAAACACGGGCCGTAGGATGCAATATAAATGCTGCAAACCACTGGCAAGATAAGGTGAATGTTTCTTTGGTACATTTATTGTTATTGAGGATTCTTATATTTGAGATAATCAGTGTTATGAAAGAATAATCCATATGTGGATCGAAATTGCATCTGTCAAATTAAATATTCATTTTTAATTAAACTGGAAAATATTAATTAAAAACATTGTAAATCTGCATAAACATGGGAGCATAACGGTGGTGTAAAACTTTTACAGGCCTATAATTTGTCATATAATTGCACTCAGTCATTTAATGCATTGTTCCTGGAATTAACAAATGGATAATGGATGGATTGATATATATCATTATTATTATTAAATCAAATTATTATTATTATTAAATCAAACTTTTATTATTTGACAATAATCTAAATTAAATAATCATAATAATAATAATTATTATTAACATTTAATTATGTTTTTATCATAATTTTGTCATAATAAACCATCATTTATGCTGGGAATTTTATTTTGTTTGTTTTTGAGAGGTTCCCAAAGAAACAGGACAGTGTATTCATTAGGTATTTATTGCTTTTACATAATTATATATTTTAATATCGTTTTCAAATATACTTCACTAAGAACAAAAGTTTGCAACGCACGCTAAATGTAATAATTTACGAAATGTCATCATTTTTTCACATAAAATTCAAGGCATTAATATTTGCCTACAAAACCACAAATGGCTCTGCACCCCTTTACCTAAATTAATTACTTCAGCATTATGTGCCCTCCAGAAGCTTCAGAAACTATGCATTATTGTGCCATTTGAAAGAGGTACAAAATCACTTTCACACACTTTTTCATTAACTGTTCCCTTCTGGTGGAATGACCAGCCCAACTCAATCTCAGCAGATGAGTCCTTAGCCAGGTAGAAGAATATAAACACCTTGCTACGTGTTCTGCATTAGACTAACCAAGACTTGTTCATTTGCACTTACACATATTGTTGCTCTTTTGTTAATTTAGTTTTGTTAGTTAAGTTGCTTTGAATAAAAGCATATGATAAATGACTAAATGTCAATGTCGTCTTCGAAAACTATTTTACGAATCTCAACCCAGAACATTACTGACAAAATTATTATTTAGCCTACTTTAAAAAAAAAAAAAAACAACATCGCACAAACTTTTTAATAACAGCCCAATTCATTAGAAACAGTGAGTTGCACTTCATGCCTGTTGATAACATTTCATTCGTCAAATCACCACTAGTGCTCGCTGTTTAGCCGATTTTAAAGGGAATCCTTTCCATTTCTGACTAGGTTCCCTGAATGACACGGAATTCTGGTTTATTTTTAATTAGCATACATGAGATTACAGTTGATGAATTAGCATACCAGCGAGTCAATCAGTACTTGAAATGAACATAACTATTTCCTTGAAAACAATATTCCGAGCAAAAGTAAAGAAACCTAACGTCATATCGTTGAAACAAAAGAATATCATAAACAAAATAATAAATAATAAAAAAAAACACTCCTGCATTATAACAGCGCGAGACGTACCTGAAAAATACAATAGTTTCCCACAAATAAATCCCGAGTGCGAACATCGTGTCAGGTTGGAGATGAGAGGACGGATGTAGTTCGCTACAGCTCAGTGCACGCTACAATTCCTTCTTCTCTCACTTCTGAGGTGAACAATTCGTCCTTTGCTCGTTTCAGATTCCCAGGAAGGCCAAACACATCTCAGGAGCATACAGACAAGGAGCTGGTCATCTTCCCGACAGCGGCTGTGCAGGTGAAGCGGAGCTGCGGAATTTCAGGTGGAAGCAGCGCTGTGAAAAACAACTCGATGAGACCAATTGAGATGTTCATTCCGGACGATCCATAGCAGCATTACGTGCGCAGTCGCCAATATTCAAAGACGCTCCATCGCAAAGATTTAAAACAACCGAAACTATGCACAATATCTCCTCAGAGCGCCGGGATGTCTCCAAAGTCACTGGAAATATATACAGTCGCGTTGGTTATTTTTGGTCCGCGCTCCCTTTCACGCGCGTCCCTATGAACAAACGTGCCGCTTTTACGAGCCACGCGACAGTTTTAGCTACCTCTGGCTGAGGTAGTCTGATTTAGTGCGTTCTCGTTTCCCAGGGGTGAAATGTTAGCGCTGCATGAAGCTACTTCCATTGTCTGGTCCAGTTAGGAGACGCTGATCATTTTCGGTTTCAATGCCTTTCTTGAATCCTCGTCAGAAAAGCCCAAACGTTGATATTTCGGCACACAGAGACTGTTCCATCGCTCATAAGCCCCTCAGCCCCGCTGTATTTCTTGCTGCAGTCATTTACTAAACTCAAAAAGCACCACACACTCTCTCAACACACGCCCACATGCTGCTGTCATTGGCCTGAATGGCACTCCAGACAAATGCCTCCTCCTCGGATTGGAGATGTGCACTGCCATATGTTGGACTTCGAGGACTACGCTGATTTGGGGATGTATATGTGCATTTATGCATGGCACAATTTTCAAAAACATACTACAAAAAGACATTGCATGGCAGAGAGCTTCTGTGCCTATAACTCAGTTCGCGCCACTGCCAATTATGTTTATTAGATTGTCGAAGATAGAATCTGTTTTGTTTATTTTTAAGCAAAACTTTAAAAAAGTATAACAAACAACTATTATTTTTAAAAACATTTATTCATTCACCTTTTGTATGGCATGTTGTCACAACAAGGTACAACAAAGCCATCCATAAAAAGCATTTGATGTGGTTTTCATCAAAATTTGAACAACAACCATGAAACAAAAACAATTCATAAACCAGCAAAAAAATAATAATAATAATAAAAAAAAAATTATATATATATATATATATATATATATATATATATATATATATATATATATATATATATTAATAATAAGTAAACACATGCACTGCAAAAAAATTTAAACACGTTGTTATGTGCAACTGAAAATTACAAGAAACTGCAAATTAATGCACAACAAAAAATAAAAAAATTGACCAACCTTTTGTAAATCTACAAAATCAAAATGGCCAGATATAACGATTCATTTATAACGATATAACGATTATGACGATATAACGATTCATTTATGGTCAAATGTTGTCAGGGTAGATATCAATGCACGCACACAGGCACATTAAAATGTTTTATATCTCAATTGCATAAAAAATGATCATATATATATGTGTGTGTGTGTGTGTGTGTGTGTGTGTGTAAAACCACTAAATTCTCCTGAAACGTTTTAATAAATACATTTTTAATAACACAACAAAACTAAATCAGCACTAGCTAATCACACACAAAACCATATGACCTTCAACTGCGATCAGCTGTGGTCCTTTTGATCAGCTCAGCATGAAAGGACCTTTCCTGGAGTGTTTCAGTCTTCGGTAGTGCAACTGAAGCAAACAATGCTATCAACACAATAATGTGTGTTATTTTTTGACACGTTTTTGCAGTGTGCAGTTTTAGCATAATGTTCCTAAAAATGTTCTGTTCTATTCTAAAAATGTTCTATTTTATTCTAAAATGTTCTATTCTATTGATATCACAAAATTCTAGGAACATTGATTCGGAACATTCCAAAAACGTTTAAAATGTCCAGTTTCTTTAATATTAACAGAATGTTATTTAGAGGTTAGTATGATGTTCCTGAAATGTTCCTTCAACTAAACTGTTCTCAACAACTCATCATTTTAGGATGTTGATCTGGAACTTTCAAAGAACGTCTGGTTTCTAACAGAACATTATTTTCATGTTCACTTCTTTAACCAGGTACAATTGAGAATAAAAGTTTCATATTTACGATTATAAAGAATTATAACTCAACAAACAAAACATTAAAAAATGCGCTTAATCATATTTCTAATTTAGAAGACAAAATTCGAAACTAATTTCAAAGGGTTTTGAACTAAACATTTATAACTAAATCACTAACTGTTAGAAAACATGGAGAAAACATACTTTGGTGAAATTAAAGACTTATGTGTCAAAATTGGAATTACTGAGATTTATTCCATGTGACAACTAGCCCCGGCCTCCCCCTCATCATTCCTGCTACAGACATCAGGAGTGAAGTTCACTGCAGCTCAATGTCAGTTCACTGCAGGCATAATAACATGTACAATGTTTGCCAGCACAAAGCAGCGAGTGTAAAAACAAACATGACATAATCATGTCAAACATGCATTTCAAATAAACACTCTCAGTGTATACAGTCAGCATCAAATGAATATGATACCCGAGAATAGAATTGTGAATCATGGTTTATTAAATGTTAAGTATTAAATATCTTAAAGTAATGTTTTAGCACATGAGCATTCACTGTTATCAGTTTGAATAAAGACAGGGGCTGATCTACAGGGGTGGCATAGGGTGGCAGTTGGCAGCAACGAATTAAAGATTGGTCAATTTGAAAATTTACAAGCGCGAATCTTTTGTGATTGGTGATCCCGCTCCGAACTCCCGAACTGATTCAAATGATTTGTGATCCCCAGACTGACTCAAATGATTCACGAACCCGCTTTGAACTCCCGATCTGACTCAAATGATTCGCGAACACGCTATGAACTCCCGATCTGATTCAAATGATTCGCGATCCCGCTCTGAACTCTCGAATTGATTCAAATGATCCGCGAAGCCTATCTGAACTCCCGAACTCCTCAAATTATTCGCGATCCCCATAACTGACTCAAATGATTCGCGAACACGCTACGAACTCCCGAACTGACTCAAATGATTCGCGAACACGCTACGAACTCCCGATCTGACTCATATGATTCGCGAACCCGCTCCGAACTCTCGAATTGATTCAAATGATCCGCGAAGCCGCTCCGAACTCCCGAACTCCTCAAATTATACGCGATCCCCATAACTGACTCAAATGATTCGCGAACACGCTACGAACTCCCGAACTGACTCAAATGATTCGCGAACCCGCTCCGAACTCCCGAACTGATAAGCAATACACGTTAAAACCTTTGAATAGGAGGTTCAGATTACAATGTTATATACAACGCAAAATTGCTAACACTAGCATTAAATGCTGAACAGGATGACAGAATGACAGGACTAATGCAATAAAATACAACTTTAAAATGTTTATTTCCATTCACGTGCCTGTGTTATGCATTACCAGAGAGCCAGATCATTTTATATAGGATAAACAACAGATCCTTCCACTTATTATACATTCGGACATGTATCTATCAATGAAAGCCAAATCAAAAAAATGCATTAGTCAGATACCAATGAAGAGAAATGTCTAAAATATACTGTAACTAAGCACTGAATTAACATATCTAATTGTTATCTAATGAGAAAATGCTCCTAATTTAATCCACTTGTTTCAAATTATCAGTGTGACGAATGTCAGTTTTCAATGGTGCTATGCACACCCCGTCACTTATTGTTCAGGCGCAGAAAGCTCTTACTTTCATCTCACATCTCCATCAGTGGAAGGTGAATGAGCTGACTGAATCATCTAGATTAGTATTTCCCAATCCATGGACCGTGAACTGATTCAACACTGCACATTTCTTTTGAATATCTCTTTGATAATTCAACTCGGAAAGATTACTTTACAACATAAATGAATTTTCAATAACTAAATGCATCAGCAGAGATCACTAGCCTGTATACCTTTTAAATACACAGACAGACAGACAGACAGATTTTTATTTTATTTTATACAATACAGTTTTATGAAGCTGGGTTAGATTCTAGGTGTAATCAAGGTCGTGTTTCCTCTAGAAAGGCCATGAAATGAAAAAGATGAAAATGTGTTATATGCTTCATCATAAACGAGAAGCTTTTTCAGTAGGAGACACAAACTCATACAGTAAGTTCAATGTAGCGTGTTCATATTATCTCTCTTGATGAAACAGCTTGCTGGTAATCATCTTTATACATGTGGTTCAGCAGCAATAGAAATGCACAATAAAACATCTTCCGCATGCATTTACAGCCGATAAATTAAACTGGTAAATAATGTGAAGATAGTGATGTGACTGACCTTTGGTGGTACGCTATTCTATTCAGCTGGTGTCAGACTGACGTATACTATTGAAGTAATAGTTAACGCAATGAAAAGTTTTGCTGAAAATGTGCTCACTCTAAGGCCATCCATGATGTAGATGAGTTTGTTTCTTCATCAGCTTAGGTTTTGGGGAAATGTATCATTACATCACTTGCTCACCAATTGATCCTCCAAACAGCTGATAAAACCATCACAATAATACACAAGTAATCCACACCACTCCAGTCCAACAGTTATAAGAAACAAATTTATCATTGAAGTGTTTTAACTGTAAATGGTCGTTTCTGGCAAAAATACCAGTCCATAATCCATAATAACACTCCAGTGAAAATCTCCTGTTGTCCTCTCACATTAGAATCTACTTATATATTAGTTTAGATCTGTTTTGGACTTGTAAACTGCACTTGATCTGTGAATATTTCTATCCTGATGCAGATTTTTTTTTTACTGGAGAAAGCAATATCATGGATAGAAAACATCTTAATGGTGGATTTGTTTCTCACAAACATGCAACTTTTCACTTCACAAGATGTTAACTGATGGACTGGAGAGGTGTGGATTATTGTGATGTTATTATCAGCTGTTTGGACTCTCGTTCTGACGGCACCCATTCACTGCAGAGCATCCATTGGTGAGCAAATGATGCAATGCAAAATTTCTCCAAATCGTTGAAGAAACAAACTCATCTACATCTCGAATGGCCTGAGGGTGAGAACATTTTCAGTAAATGTTCATTTTTGGGCTAACTATTCCTTTAAAAATAAAGGTTCCAAAAGAACATTTTATTCAGTGGAACCTATTTATATCCATTTAAAATGAGCTGGAAAAGCTATCCTTTGGGGAAAATATAGATGTTATTTTGCTTCCTCGCTTTCTGTCTAGACTGATCATATTAAAACACAGACCCATTTTACCAACTGGGAAACACTTTCCATGTCTGTATACAACAGGATGGCACATAACGGTGATCATTCATGCTGAATGGGCACACCTGTGTTTGGGATCGAGTCTCTAGGAGCAAGGATGCATTGGAGAGCCAATGTTAGCAGGTCACACATGCCAATTCTGGGATCTGTCAGCGATTTTTCAGCCCTCGCTGCTGCATTGATGCCGATTTCTCTTTAGAAGGAACACTCTGCTACAGAAACGGGACGAGAGACAATTTGCTAGTTATGATTCCTTCCTCCATCTGGCTTCAGTTTTATGGGAATTATGTGTCTAGCATTTTTAATGGGGATGATAAATCCACCTGTCTCTGAAGTGAAAGAGCACATCCTCTGGTTCTCATCCAGGCTCAAAATGATCAGAGGGAGCGCGTGCCGCTGATGCCGCGTGACAAATCGGCAGAAGCTGTTGCAAGATTATTTGTCTGTTCTGACAAATTTGTTTATGTGTTAACCGAGTGGCTTATGAATGATTCTACCAACTTGTCGGAGTAAATTACCACATTCTGTATCGGATGTGAGAGCGCTACCATCGTGTCTTCAGAAGTATCTCATGCATATGAAGAGAGGAGAGCTGGCTCATTAATTTTAACAGGTGCTATTTCAAAGCATCCACATGTACTGTTGTCGCACACTTAAGATAGCTATGAAACCACTCCCTGACCGCAAACTCCCAGCCCTAACCTTGACTGATGGCACAACCACCTCCGGCAATCACATTAAAAGCCACATTTGTTCATATTCGCACAGGGAACCACATTTTGCAATCTCCTTAATTTAGCCAGACTGATAAATCGCAGGGCTGGTGCTTTACTGCCACAGCGTGTTATGTCCCCAGCATTGACTGCCCTTGAAATGAGCACTGTCCTATTTCAAAAATAATACTAGTGATGCATGTTTTGAGGTTGCAAAGACCTCTGAATTTGACCGCTTGGGGGGGGGGGATCAATGGGAATCTGAAAATCTGAGGAATGGACCGTGTATTAATTCATTAATTGTCATGATACCAAGGACCCCCAGATATGATGATCTGTTTGCAAGGTATCCCCTTCTTAATTGATAAAGACAGCTATAGTTTTGTGCATTTCAACGCATTTATACAGTATGAGAAAAATATTAAGTGTGATAGTGTGATATTACATTAAAAAAAAATAACAATAATAATAAAAATAATAATTTGGGTTTAAAAGCATAGGGTCAGTAATTTTTTTCTTTGAGAAATTAGTACTTTTGACATAATTGACAAATTGACAGTAAAGATATTTATAATGGTGTGAAAAGATTTCTATAAATAAATAACGTTCTTTTGAACTTTTCATCAATGAAACATGGGGGGAAAGTGTGTCACGTTTCCACAAAATTGTTAAGCAGCACAAATGTTTTCAACATTGATAATAATAAGAGATCAGTATGATTTCTGAAGGATCATGTGACACTGAAGATCGGGGTAATGATGCTGAAAATTCAGCTTTGATCGCAGGTATAAATTACATGTAAAAATATATTCAAGTAGAAAACATTAATTTTAAACAATATTAATATTTCACAATATTAATTAATTTTTATTTTTTTTTGTATGTGTGTGTGTTTCTGATCAACTTAATGCATCCTTGGTGAGCTTGAAAGATTTATTTCAAAAACATAAAAAAGCATCCGAATTTACAGGTGCTTCTCAATAAAGTAGAATGTCATGTCATGTTCATTTATTTTAGTAATTCAACTCAAATTGTGAAACTTGTGTATTAAATCAATTCAATGCACACAGACTGAAGTAGTCTTTGGTTCTTTTAATTGTGATGATTTTGGTTCACATTTAACAAAAACCCACCAATTCACAATCTCAACAAATTATAATACTTCATAAGACCAATATTAGTGAATTGTTGGCCTTCTGAAAGGTATGTTCATTTACTGTACATGTACTCAATACTTGGTAGGGACTCCTTTTGCTGCAATTACTGCCTCAATTTGGCGTGACATGGAGGTCATCAGTTTGTGGCACTGCTGAGTTGGTATAGAAGCCCAGGTTTCTTTGACAGTGGTCTTCACCGTCATCTGCATTTTTTTTGGTCTCTTGTTTCTAATTTTCCTCTGGACAATAGCCCATAGATTCTCTCTGGGGTTCAGGTCTGGTGAGTTTGCTGGCCAGTCAAGTACACCAACACCATGGTCATTTTACCAACTTTTGGTGCGGTGCTTATGGCCGTGTGGGCAGGTGCCAAATCCTGCTGGAAAATGAAATCAGCATCTTCAAAAAGCTGATCAGCAGAAGGAAGCATGAAGTGCTCCGAAATTTTTTGGTAAACGGGTGCAGTGACTTTGGTTTTCAAAAAAAAAAAACGGACCAACACCATCAGATGACATTAGATTAGATTAGATTAGATTAGATTAGATTTGATTAGATTAGATTAAACTTTATTGTCATTATGCAGAGTACAAGTACAGAGCTAATGAAATGCAGTTAGCATCTAACCAGAAGTGCAAGAATATAGTGTTTTATATGCATATAAGTGCAGAGTAAATGAAGTTATGATTTACAGAGTTGCTATATACAGTACTGAGCAGAGTATATACAGAATACAAATAGAAATGCAATGTAGATATTGTATGTACATTATGAACAGAGCAATGAAGGATTATATATATATATATATATATATATATATATATATATATATATATATATATATATATATATATATATATATATACATTATGAACAGCAGCAACGTGAGAATAGTGATAATAAATGCAGTTGGATGAGTGTGCAAAAGTAATGTCAAACAGTGTATTCTATGGAAAATAACAATAGTGCAATGATATTTTTGTAGAAATAGTTTACTGTGATTTGTACAGTAACAACTTTAGACAGTTTACAGTGCGATAGCTAGAACAGTGTGCAGTCTGTGCAAAATATGAGTAGTGCAAAAAAATGTATGTAAAGTACTGTGACCAGTGCAGTAATAACGAAGGTGTCGGTTAGATGGTGTGGAGTTCAGAAGTGTCACAGCCTCACATTGCAACCCAAATCATCACAGACTGTGGAAACTTAACACTGGACTTCAAGCAACTTGGGCTATGAGCTTCTCCACCCTTCCTACAGACTCTAGGACATTGTTTTCCAAATGAAATACAAAACTTGCTCTCATCTGAAAAGAGTACTTTGGACCACTGGGCAACAAACAGTCCAGTTCTTCTTCTCCTTAGCCCAGGTAAGACACTTCTGACGTTGTCTGTGGTTCAGCAAATTCCTCGACACGTCTGTGTGTGGTGGCTCTTGATGCCTTGACCCAAGCCTCAGTCCATTCCTTGTGAAGTTCACTCAAATTCTTGAATTTATTTTTGCTTGACAATCCTTATAAGGCTGCGGTTCTCTAGATTGGTTGTGCATCTTTTTCTTCAACATTTTTTCCTTACACTCAACTTTCTGTTAACATGCTTGGATACAGCACTCTGTGAACAGCCCACGTCTTTGGCAATGACTTTTTGTGGCTTACTCTCCTTGTGAAGGGTGTCAATGATTGTCTTGTGGACAACTGTTAGATCAGCAGTCTTCCCCATGATTGTGTAGCCTAGTGAACCAAACTGAGAGAACATTTTGAAGGCTCAGGAAACCTTGTTGAGATTCTAATTTGTTCGGTTTTTGTTAAATGTGAGCCAAAATCATCACAATTAAAAAAACAAAAGACTTCTTTAGTCTGTGTGCATTGAATTTATTTAATACACAAGTTTCACAATTTGTTTTGAATTACTGAAATAAATGAACTTCACCAAGACATTCTAATTTATTGAGAAGCACCTGTCCTTTTAGATATTTATGTGTTTTATTAATATTAATTAATTAAAATTGTTGCATCCCCTTATGACCACAAAGTTTGAAACCCACCACTCTAAATGACAAGGGTCTGAAAACAGATCAGAAAAACACTGAAAAGCCCTTATAACAACATGTCTTCTTGGTGCATTTATGGAGAGCCCAACAGATTTGTAATACACCACTATCTGTTTGTACTGATAATATCTGTGCCTTCACTACCCCAGCGTATGAATTTCAATGATCAACTTCATTCTAGAGAAGAGAAATGAGAGTGTCTCTGTCGTTAATTGCGCTCTTAAGGTGTTAGGGTGAGCCTGCTGAGTTATTGAGCTCTCTCGCTTCAGCAGAATCAATGATCAGGGAGCGTTCCTGCAGCGTTTCAAGGTGGGGAGATTATGACAGTTAAGAAAGTGAGAGCTGGACAGAAAACACCTTGTAAAGTATCTAAACCACATGGTGGTACTTGTAAATACAATGAAGGTTTTATGGTTCTCCTTCCCACCACAGTAGGAGTTTATTTCCAGTGGGCTAGTGTAATATCATCCCGTCCACTGCTAGATGATGACCTCTAATTTGAACTACAACTAAAGCAAAGGGAATGCAGATGAATTATGCATAAGTCTTGTCTGCTGGTATTGTTGGTCTGAGGCGAATG
Organism: Carassius gibelio; assembly: GCF_023724105.1. Classification (NCBI taxonomy): domain Eukaryota; kingdom Metazoa; phylum Chordata; class Actinopteri; order Cypriniformes; family Cyprinidae; genus Carassius; species Carassius gibelio. The sequence continues at coordinate 5,778,443 of NC_068384.1, forward strand.
CAATTACACGTCCCTCAGGAACTAACCTAAAGTTACTGTATAGGGAGGATTCATGTATGAGGAGTGGAGTGTATCCTGAGTGAAACAGAGACATACTGTAACTATTCAGCTGAGTTTTAAATAAACCATGGTGGATTTTTAGTGCAGAAATCCAAAGTAAATTAAATCATGACTTGTACTGCTTTCAAGGTAATTCATTTCCTAGAAATCAAACCTATGCCCTTTACATTGTTAGCACCACAGTCTACTGCTCTTATCTAACTATATATATATTTTTAAATACAGTAGGTTTATACATTTAACATGTGTACATTAAATTGATACATCTTCATATTTATACATTATTTTTTTGTTGTTTGATTAACATCGATGACACAGACAGGTATTTAATTAGGCTGCTGTTCCTTTAAGACCCAATGCATGGATGTAATATACCGACAAATACCCGGTTTCACCCACCTGTTTACTTTCACTTAAGTCATAAGCGACTGCATTTACGTGAGATACTCCACTAAATGGACATACTGACAACTGTGTGTATTTGACAATTCAGGTGCAAGGAGAACTGATCGTGTGTCATTCAGCGTGATTCCACCTGTCCCGCCCACACTAACTGCAAGTTAATCGATAACGAATTGTGATTGGATGGTAATTTGGATCAATGATGGCCCTGGCTACCTTTTGGTTAGGCTGTTTTCACGTGACAGAACTCTACTACTACTCGTTCTGATCTCCTTGTTGTAAAGAAATTTTGTAATATGGGACAAAACATGATTTTTCTGAATATGTCAAGGTTTTTTGGGATGATACCCACTAGCCGAAAGCATGTAGTGTACAGCTAACCTCAAATGCACTATGCACTAAAAGCCAGAAAAGTCGGGTTTGATTTCACGAGCTCTTAATAGCTCTCTCTCTACGTGGAGAGATTCAGTGATTCAGGACACCGAGCATGTGAGCAATCTACCGATCGATGAACCTGACCGTCTGCTGAGATCAAGCATTGTGCATCTTCTGCATTAACATCATTGATCAGCAAACGCCCCTGTGCTGACCAACGGCAGAGAGGCTGTTGAAGCCAGTCTCCCTAAATGCTTCAAGAAAGACAGTTTGCATAATCCAGTTGTCAGTCTGAAGAATCTGTCCAAAACCAAGTCATTCAGTAATGAATACGGCCTTCTTTATCAGGTTTTCAGACCTTCGAATACATGCAAATCCCTGCATAGATTAAAATAACATAATGGCAGCTTTCAGGTTTTCAGAGTAGGAGTGAATAGAAATGCTGTCTTTCTGTTGGAGTAATAATTGGCAAGGTCAGCAGCGGTTGACATCTGCTTGTCCCACTCAATGCTATCAAACAGATCTGACTTGCCCCGGAGAGGAGAGTCAGCCAGCCAAGGGACCCGGGGAGCCAAGACAACCCTAATTCATCGACTGCCTTGTCTACACCTTCCTGTGGAGAGCGAATTTGCAGTATTAAAACCGGTTTGACATCCCAGGTGTCTAATGTATAAGAAACACATGAGTATTTCTAAGAGTCCCTCATTTACCTACCGAGTACTGTTTACAGAAGCACACTGATTACATGCTGTGCATGATGGGTGATTATGCAATTAGTCTAAATACAACAGCAGTAAACATGAAATTGCAACTGGCTTCCAAAACAATAGAAGAATGCAACTAGCCAGGCGTTTAGAATATTTTCTTGCTGCTTTTTTTGTAGTATTGTTTCATGTAGGCCACAGCCCAGCTGGATTTCCAGAGGGCATTACAAGCAGATGCAGTATGCAAGAAGTCGGAATGAGCAAAAGCTGTGTGCCGCAAAATCAAATTGAAAGCATCAAACAGCACTTGATGAGTCATATGGCAGGATATATGTAGAGTTCTCTGTGCAAACACATTTCATGACTGAACACTTGAGCTTTTAATGAAATGCGTATATGAACAAGCGATTAGCGGCAAGTTTCGTATGACAGAGAGCTAAGTACAACTTTTCTGTTTGAATAGAAGCTGCTTAAACAGACCCATCATTACACCCTTTTGGGGCATGATTACCAGTAAAATATTTTTGATAACCCCTTATGTGTCAATGGGATTGACGTTTACCTTCCTGAGAATTATTTTCTCTGATAATATTTTATCAACTGAGTCATGTGTCTATATATATATATATATATATATATATATATATATATATATATATATATATATATATATATATATGTATGCATACCCATTAGTGAGTGATATGCATGATATGCATGATATGCATTTTAAAATGCTTATTTTGCTAAGCTGCAATGTAAAGGACAATAAATGGTTGCATGGCACATGAAATGACAACGTTGAAAGCTAAGCAGTAGGCTTTGCCAACCGGTTTCTTTGGCAGTCAGTGAAAGCTCAGGTGATAAATGGTTTAACGCTTGTACCAACATTCGCCTTTCAGGAAATCAGTTCAGGTCAATGTCACATGACGTAAATAATATTCATGACCAAAGCTGCCTTCACACTTTTCTACACCTCGCTAACAGTATACTTCAATGTCCGAATAATTAGCAGTCTCTTTTTAGATGGTTTTTGCATTTATTTTTAATTCCCAGAGGTCAATATTAATGCTGGTAATAATTCAGCAGCAGTTTATAGTAATGAATCCCAGTCCTTCAGACTGATAGAAGCTGGTAGAAGTTTAATCACAGCTGGGATTATACATGAAAAACTAGGTAATTGATTATTGGTAACACTTTACAATTTCATTAGTTAACTACACAATTTAAAAGGTTAGGTTATGCTACTTTATCTATACACGCAGGTAAATTTGTCTTGCAGTAAAATGACAGTGACAACCATCCATAACACAAATTCAAAAACACAGTTAAAAATATAACACAACACACCTGTATAAAAAAGTATAATACAAGATACATGATATAAATTCTCCTAGATTCCCTTATCCTTCAGGTTAATTAACAGGAACTATATAATAAATAACATGAACTTACCTGTATTTTGAATTTTGCAGTCCATTGACGTGTTTAAGGGTTAATGGAAATTATGTAAAAAAAAAATGATTTAAAGGGATGGTTTTTTACATAATTTCCATTTATTTGCTAGTGCTCATAACACTAGCATAGAATCAGTTCAGAATCAATCACCAAAAGAATCAGTTCGGTTCAGGTGCTCTGTGTATCGGTTTGCTTCACACTGAATCACACATGCACAGTATCATCAGCTCCTCGGTTCATGAATCGGACACGTCTGACAGAAACTGTTCTTGACTCGTGAATGAGTCAATGTTTTGTTCGTTAGCCACATTAAAAAATTTAACAGCTTAAGTCATTTGTGGATTAATGCGTATTGGAGACTCGAACCGTTTAAAACGATTCAGTTGGATTTGGTGAACTGGTTCAAGAAGATCCGGTTACATCGAATGATTCGTTCGTGAACCGGATATCACTACACTTTTGTGTTTTGAACTCTCACAACAGACAAGAAAGAGAAGACAATGCTGAATAAAGTTGCAGTTTTTGTTATTTTTGGACCAAAATTTATTTTCGATGCTTCAAAAAATTCTAACTGACCCTCTGATGTCACATGGACTACTTTGATGTTTTTCGTCTTTAAGTCTTTAAGTCTTACTAGTGATATACATATTTATTTAGTGTTACATCATTCTATTGGAGGCTATTTCTGACTAAAAGGGAACTAACAAGTTCACTTTATTTGCCTGTTGATTGATTATATTATGAAATGCACACATTTTTTTTATATATTAAAATATAATGTTTGAATATTTAAATGATGTTTGCATTTAAATGAACTATGCATTTTCATAAATTAGTGCAAAAATATGAACATTGGATAAAGCCAGGTTCATAAAAATATGAATAGAATGCTGTATAAAATCAGGCACATTATATATGAACAACATCTTTTGTAAAAAAACAAACAAACAAACAAACAAAAAAACTTTAGATAGGAATAAAACGGGAAAGTTTGGTATAGGAAAGTGCCACTGAAGTGGAGACTCCTGGCTCATGCAGAAGAAAAAATAAATAAATACAAATCTTGTTTTCATGTTTTGTAATTGAAATCGAAATCAATAAAGTGCAACAACAAAAACACTTAAAAGTGTATTTTTTCGTGTTTTCTTTCCACTAGTCTGTAGAAACTTGAAAAGCAGCAAGAAAAGCCAAATGGCCCAAACAATTGCATGAAAAACCTTTTTATTTTTTTATTTTTTGCCTTGCCTCTAGAAAACATGTGCAGTGAAAATTAAACATCGCAACAATACAACCTGAAAAGACTCTATATCACAGCAGCCTTGTTTCCATTACATGAAATAACATATTGCATCTACTCTGACTAAGATATATTGCTCGGTGTATATACAAGAATAATAATATTTGTGGACCTCAATGGAAAAAATCTTCCCATACGGCTAAACAGTAAATATTACTAACAAGTTCCCTTGATGAGATTATAACCCAGCTTGTGTTTGATCAGTGTTCGTGCTGCAGTACTGTTACAACATGAAACGCATCTCAGCTGTGTCGTGCTTCAGATTCATTGCACCGTCACTCCTGTTTTCATCAGAGTGATTTCATAGGATGGAGGCAAGGGCTCCTTGCTAATTACACTGAGTGCTTTGTTGTGCGATCTGCAGTTCAGCTCTCTGTGATGGTCTCTCACTGGTCTTGACGTTCACATCAATAGCAGTTTGAGAATTATGGATTTTCAATGCCTGCAACACAAGTTGCCTCTTGATTAGAAATTCTGCATGTCTTGTGATCACAAAGTGCATGTGGAAGGTCAGATGTAGGAAGCGTAATGCAGGCGAATCTGGGTTTCAAAGTCTGTGTTACTCGTTCAGGTGGAATCAACAGTATCCTCTGACATGTCAGAGCTGTGAGACTCAAAGGCCTTTAGTCAAAATGAGTAATCCTGCATTTGTAAGGTGATGTCCTAGTTTAGTGGAAGATTCCCTTTGAGACCTTTTCCGTGATTTACCTGCAAATAAAAATGTTTGCTGAGAATTATGCCCATAAATGTGGTGTTTTGGTGCGAAACAAATGCATATTAAGCCATGATCACACTGGACACTGAGCATTCAAAATCTCTTAGGACATCATACGAACAAGTCATGTGCTAGAGATTCTGTTTAAATGAATCGTATACAGTACTGTTCAGTTAGGTGTCTACAAATTGTTTATACTTTTTAAATAATTATCTTATGCTCACCAAGGCTGCATTTATTTGATAAAAATACTGTAAAACACTTAAATATTATTACAATTTAAAATAACTATCTTCTATTTAAATATATTTTTAAATGTAATTTATTCCTGTGATGCAAAGCTGAATTTTCAGCATCATTACTCCAGTCTTCAGTGTCACATGATCCTTCAGAAATCATTATGATATGCTGGTTTTCTGCTCAAGAAATATTGATACATAATATATAATGTTTGATATTTTTGTGGAAACTGGTGCTGTACAGTTCTAGAAAAGCAAGGCAGATCATGCTACTCTTCTACATTCTTCACCTCCAACCCAAAAGATGGAGAACTATGCCGTTCAAATTACATTCAGCACTCACTTTGTGTGCATGTTTGCCTGATTTGCATAATTCCTTTAGTGAACTGGGGATTAAAACCAAAAAAAAAACTAGTAATTTCGAGTAAATTCTGCAATTGATCTTTTATGAAGTTCTGGATATATGACCACACCGTGAACGCATAAAAACCATGCTGATAAGTCTTGCTGTGCTCTATTAAGAACGGAAGGAGACAGAATGGGGGAAGGAAAGAACATGTTTTCTCAGAAGACAGTGCTTCCAGGAAGAAGAAAAAAAGGGAGGGTGCTTCCTCAACACCGAGGTGTGTATTTTATGACTTCATTTGGTCTGGGACAGGCTTCAGTTGCAAGCCATATCCAGCCTAGCATCATGATGAATTGTGGTAGGCGGCTGGCCAGGATGAATGCAATTCACCGAACAGCTTTTCTGGTGACCCTGCTATTGATACCAAGGACTCCTCCAAATTATTCAACATCTTCGCTCGCATTAGTTTCGTGGCCAAGACTGTCAGAGTGAGAGACTGCAAATTCTGAGCGCTAACTACAGAGATGTTGTAAATAAAGGTCTGAGGACATATTGGAGAGGGAGCGTCCCCCCGTCCCCCCCATCCCGTCTCGATCGCTGCACTGCTGCATTCAATCTATGTAGGTCTGAACTGCAGCTAAATTTAAATTCTATATCCTGTGACTGTCACAGGCTCCTGCCTTCAGGTTTATTGCCATCAGATTCTCAGCTGAACATGCTGCTGCATGAATATACTTCATTTGGAAACTTTTTTACTTGATGTCAACCTGTCAGCGTGTTCCTTATTCCCCAAATGTACATTCTGGGAATACTCGGCCACATTCAGCTCACCATTCTTCCTACCTGACTGTGGGGCAAATTCACTATGTGTGCTACTTTTGCCCAGGACTAATAAGACTAGTGGGACATATACTGTATGTCATAACAATGTTTCTGCAACATTGTGAAAACACATATTTATGATGTTCAAATAGCCCAGGTATTTGTTGCATTAGGTGCCTAAGACAAAAACATGATTATCAAACATTTCGCAACATGCAATATTGTCCCAAGTGTCCCAGTTAAGTACATTTTAAAACCTAGATAAAACATCCACAAATATTACAGCTTGGAGTAGTTTTATCGCTGTAGTAAAAAAAAAAAAATGATGTTTTTATACTGAGATTTTGAGTCCGCTTTAAGGTATAGTTCTTCCTAAAAAATGAAAATTTACAGAAAATGTACTCATCCTTAAGGCATCTAAGAGGTACACTGTAGATGAGTTTGTTTCTTTATCGGAACAGATAAAAGTGAGAAAAATTGGAGAAATGTAGCATTACATCACTTGCTCAGTAATGGATCCTCTGCAGTGAATGGGTGCCGTCAGAATGAGAGTTCAACTGATAATAAAAAAACATAGATCATAAGTAATCCACGCGACTTCTGTTCATCAGTTACCATCTTGTGGAGTTAAATTTGCGTGTTGGTTTTAAATGCATCCACCATATCTATAATATTGTGTTTTCAAGTGAAAAGGTAGTCTTGTCTGAATCAGGAGAGAAATATGCACAGAACAAGTGAAAAGAGTTCTAAAGAGATATGTGGGTGGATTTTGATGTGAGAGGACAACAGGAGACTTTTTTTCACAAAAGGGAAGAGTTATTAATGGATTCAAGCAATGGCTAAAATGTAAAATGTCTTGATGGATCTGTTTCTTACAAACACACAGCTTTTCACTTTACAAAACGTTGATAGACTGGAGTGGTGTGGATTACTTGTGATGTTTTTATCAGATGTTTGGACTCTCATTCTGACGGCACCCATTCACTGCAGAGCATCCATTGCTGGGCAAGTGATGAAATGCTACATTTAGTATTTGTTGGTAAAATGCTACAAAAATGCAGTGCAGTACTGCATATTTCTGTTTATTCTCATAAGTTAATTGCATGTCAACACATTATTTGTTACATTACTTTTTAAACCACAAAACTGGTTTCTTTAACATTTTTAAAACATTGTACTGCATATATATATATATATATATATATATATATATATATATATATATATATATATATATAGTTAGTATTAGCTAGATTAGCTGTATTTTATTTAAAAGAGATTGCATCTATTAAATTATTTCCATAATTCCTTTTGTGAATTGGGTCCTTAAACAACACAGTGTGTGCAACTGTGTAAACTCTGTGATTCATCTTGTTAATTATAGAAAATACTGTGAGGCTAGTTGATTTTGCTCAAACATGAGTGATATTACATTTTTTAAATCAAAGCAAGTAAGCAATTTAGGGTTTTACTTTCCCAATTGTATGTTTGTAAAAATAGAACAAGCTTCCAAGGGTCTTTTTTTATTTATTTATTTTTTTTAAGAAAGAGAATCAAATTCAAATGGATGTTGTCTGGGAACAAAGAAAAGCCTCCGCAAAAGTCAACCTTGGTATAAGAGCTGCTGTTTTGTTTCCACAGCTTGGAAACCTGTAGTTGCCAATGAATATACTTCTTGAATACTGATCAAGCAAGCCTTGTAGAAACATACTTTAATCGTCCCACCTGCAGTTCTGATAACTACACAGAGACATAGGAAGTTTGTTTGCTCATTTCAGGAATGTTTCAACCATTTGTTTTACACAATTTGAGTGTGTAGCGGCGTCAATAGTCTGTGGTCACGCTTTGAACATTACATTGCCAGTTTAAGGCTGTCTTAACATAATACGGCAGATGTTCATGGACGGTCTGTTTGCTGAAGTGAGGGAGTACCTGTCTAAGGACGTACTGTGAGCATGAAAACATCGAGACAGAAAGACAAAACAGTATTTTGAATTATTTGCTTCAGAGACTGATTCCATGGATGTCTGTCAGGGGTTTTGCAGGCACTTCCTCATTTCTGATGAGCATACTCTTGTTTTCAATAGGTTCAATTCTGGAATCTGGCTACACTGGTCATACTGCATGTTTCTAAATAATTAAAAAGGATCATCTCAAATGAGTCGTATGTTTTTGAATCATTGTAATGCAGTCCTGATGCAGGTCAGCTCAGAGTTCAAGTTTTACCTGGGTACATTACGAAAACCTTAATTAAAAGAATGTACAACATGCATCATACGAGTTAAAGCAGAACACGTGATGTGAAGCCTTATGTGTCATCACAGAGCCACTAAAAAAAAATGTGAAAGATTGATCCAAGGACTTTAAGAAGCGTGATTAACTGACAATTGAGATTAATCAGAAAGGGATCATTTTACTCAGCCCTATATATATGAGGCAATATATGTCATAATCCACTGCTTCAAAACCGAACCACTGTAAGCAACCAATCACAAACTATGCTGCTGCTTCACAGACACGATTATTTAATGGTACATGCCAAGCTGTTTAGCTAAGGTTGAAACAATGTTACATGCATCACTGCATAAATTATCTTTAAATGCATACAATATATAAGCCATAATGCCATTCTGTTTTCATCGTATTGAGGTCTAAGAAAGCAACAAACAGTTGTCAGTTGGACGAGATGCATCTGTTGGCTCACATCCAGACCACATGTCCTAAAGGTGCCTGATCACTTCATTAGGCCGCCACCTGGGACTATAACTCACTTTATTTTTCAGTTAGATGTGGCAAAATCAAATTCATTGTGGATTAATCATAAAAGTGGACCTCTCTCAAGCTAACAGCTCTCAAATAGTGTGTAAAATGCACAGCAATTTAGTGGGAGTTAGAAATCTGAGGGTGCAGAAATGATCAGCACTGAGAATTCTCCATCTTTTCCAAAATGGCTGATTAAAGAGATTAATTAGCATGCAAATGAACTTGCTTTAGTGCTGACTTCAGTGGAGTGGCTAAAACCCTTTTGAATCAATAAAGTACACTGGGATTGGGCTGCCATTATAGCTTGGTAATATCTAAATAAAACGAGAGTCTGCGGAATGAAAGGTGGAAAACACATTTATAAGGCATGGGAAGGTAATAATCAAATATTCATAGCAGGAATTAAAGCCTAGATTTAAAAAAAAATAGAATAGTTGAATAGTTTCACTGAAATTTAGTTTCATTAAAATGGCTTTAATATACAGTAACCATACAAATGTCCCTTATTTACTAGACACACAATCATGAATATGCTAATTAGCCCCGCCTCCACTACCTGCTCCACTTTCACTCGGTTAAATGAAGTGAAATGTTACACAATGGCAATACTGAGTTAATTTAGCAATACATGTTTGAAGCAGTAACTGATTCCAAAGAAGAAGACGAAAGGCAAATAATTCAAGGTCATCTACAAGTCTGGACGTATCAGAATGGTGATGCATTTTATACATCGCTCTCGACAAAGTCAGACATGTTAAAGTTATTGATATCATTAGCCTTTGGCTTGACTAGATTATCGAACAGCTAGTAATGTGTTTGCTAATGTAACCCTTACGAAAATTTACCATGGTTTTATTACAGTAAAAGTGTAGTATCCTTTTGTTTTTTGGCATGCTAATTACAATATGTATAACCGTAATTTATTGGTTAAATCATGTTAATGTAAAATAATGGTTACCATGGTTTAGTTTTATTATTTAATTTTTAGTAAAAACATGGTTAATTTTCATAAGGGAAACCACATACCCATTTCCTATCTTAGACAGCAACCATCTTAATAAAAAAAAACGCTTTGATAATGGTACAAAACAAATAGCCCCATCCCTTAAATTGACAGGTTTGGTACACTGCACTTTAAAGGGGAAATGCTCAGCAATGCTGTTGACTGATGAAATCTACACACACACGGTCTGAAAGCATATAAAAAAGAAATAAATAAAAAACACCAGATAGACATGTAAACAACAATAAAAACCTGATTTTCACCACAGGGGTACTTTAAGCTCTGCATGGTGGTGTTCCCTGTAAGAAGAGCTTTGATACAAGGTCTTTTTTCTGGACTCTCTTTGGTATCATTTAGCACTCTTTCACTCTTCCCACCGCAATCCTCCACAACACAACCACTCTCTGCTCTCCCTCTCTCTTTCTCCATCCGTCACTCACAGAAACGCCCCACACACAATCACAGACCCCAAATACAGCCATGCTCAAAACAGAAAGATGCACAATTGGTTTCCAGATTGAGCTAAATTCGTACATTTCCACTGGATTCAAAACGCCGTGGCTTATTAATCATTCCATCGATGGGAAGATTTTGCAGCACCTTTGCAGGCAATTAATCATTCTGTCAAAAGCGATGCTTGTTATTCACTGCATGTGCATTTTAAAGGCATATCTAGGCAGGGATTGCTGGCTCAGACGCAGCACCGCACTGGCCATGCACAATAGATCCTGGCCACAGCTCAGCGCTGGGTATAATTATATACATTCATAGCCGTCTCGAGAGGAGCAGCACTGGATTTCACGAGGCATGTGCACTCAGAGGCCTCCGTACTCTGGCAGTGCATGAGGAATTACCCTCTCTGCCCAGCATGGCAGCCACAGATTCTGGTGGCGATGGAGGTCATGTCCTCATGCAGCAGTTTTGACAATGTGCCTGGAGTAAGTTGCTAATTCAGTCCCATCTCCCTCCCTCCCTACCTCTCTCACTGCCCCATCTCTTTTCTTCCCCTCTCTTTTCATCATTTTCTTTTTATGTTGGATATATACATGCACTTAAGGTTATGAAACCTTCAGCTGAACAATGCTTCTGTGTAAGGCTCCTGTACAGGCTCCAGGAAAAGAGCGAAGTCGCCACACCTTTTTAATTTGTCCTGGCCTTAGTGGGAGGTTTCGGTGACAGCTTCATTTGGTAGCTGTCATTCCAGTGTATAGGACACTTAGACCAGGGTGTTGTCACCTTGTAGGTCATATTTGACTTGAATCTTGAATCTCTTATTATGACTCTGGGCCACTGAGGTGTTATTGCTCAAGGTGAATAGACCCAGAACCTTTGAAATAGAAAGAAATCCCATTTTAATCCCTGTTTTGAGAGCATTTTCCAGACACACACTTAAACAGCATCTCAAAAAAAAAAAAAAAAAAAGAAAAATCATTTTTTAGGCATTCCTAAGCAATGGTAATGCATTGAATGCATAAATAAAAATAAAAAATAAGAATGCACTATTTGATGGGGAACTAATGGCACCCTTGATGTAAAATGTGCCTATATCTGGTCCCAGATTATATGAGGATCAAAACATATACTTTGTTTTTATTGAATATTGATTGAGCAACACAAATTGTGAAATAAGAAATTTGTGTTAAAATAGAAAGTAGAAGACAAATTTGAACAGTATTTCGCAATATTACTGTTTTTACAGTATTTTGACCAAATAAATGCAGCCTCAGTGAGCAAAGGATAGAAAAAAACATCAAATTTTTTTCTTACAAAATACAATAAAAGGAATGCAAAATAATAGATAAATAAATAAATACCTTTGCAGCTGTTAATGAAAAACATTAAATAAAAAAAAAAAATCATAAATACATTTTGGACAATGCAACATTTTTAAAACTACTAATGACCTCAAATCATCTATCATTGTAGGCAATGACCTCATGGGTTCACAGTGAAAAACAGGTATTTGGAAAAGTAAACAAAGCGCTGCTCCTCAAATCAAGTGAAGGTTAAGTACTTGTTTTCCCTCACAGAAGACCTCAGTTTCTATTAGGGATGCACGATATTGGATTTTGGCCGATATTCGATATGCCGATATTTTCAAAATAATTTTGGCCGATGCCGATATCGATATATATACAAATATATACTGATATATTTAAACTTTAATTTTACTGAAGAGAAATCCATGTATCTCTTCTGTACTGATTTTACCATAAATTTATTATTTTACAAATGTAGACAGACATTCACATCTGAGAAACAGGTCAATTATTTCACTTGGAGAATATCGGTTTGGCTCATCGGCAGAAATATTCATATCGGCCGATACCGATAATGGTCATTTTAAGCTTTTATCGGCCGATACCGATATTGTGCCGATATTATCGTGCATCCCTAGTTTCTATTGCTTTATTTTTCTTTACACTGTAGCAGGTCTCGGCTCGGGCTCATCCTGGGCTCACTTTCTTTCCAGCAGTCATCATCCAATCAGCATGCAATGCTCACAAGTCAAAAGGTCAGAGCAGATCTGACATAAAGAGAAGATCTCTGCTGTAGACACTTTAGTGCAGCTCCATTTACTGGGACTAAACGGCCTTGCTTAACCTTGCATACCAGCAACTGGGTGAGAAACAACATGAACAGAGCGTAGCTTTTGTCTCTGAATTCTACAATCAGACAGGCTCAGTACAAGGTGCTAAATGTATTACCTCTAATCCAGATGAAATTACAGTTTCCAGGCCAGGATAATGTCTCAGAATGTGACAGTGGCAGAATCCCTCTTATCTGAGTTGTACATAAGTGCTGATTTTTCTGCTCTGTGCCAGAACCGGAATTGCTTGAGATTTGAAGTTCACAGACCTTTGGATTTGTGGGATTTGTACCTTGCTTTACATGTATAAATATGTGGGAATACAATGCTGAACGGGAGGTTTAGGCCTCAAATAGAGATAAATAAAGGAAAGTGAAAGTCTCGACAGGCATTCAGTCAGAAATGAGTCAGCGTTGCAAACTAGAGAACCATCACAGACACATTCAGAGCTGTTTGGAGAAGGGATTACAGTTCACTTCCATTCATTTGTGCATTAAAATCTAAAATTGGGCATCTATTCAGACATGGACTCCTTCATTTTTTTCCATTCCTCATTTGACTTCACTAACCAGCAGGGGCGGATCTAGAAGAATATTGATGGGGTGGCGAGAAGGGGGCAGGAATTTTTGAGGGGTGGCAACATATGGCAGACGTATATATACTGAATTTAGTCACAGTTATCACAGTTTGATGATAAATATATGTGCACACAACAAAAGGACACAGGCTGCCATTTACAAACTTAATCTCATGCAATCAATGTCTTGCATTTGAAACAGTTCATATAAGGAATAAGTGACCATACCCCATAAGCACCACCACACTCACTAATGCATACAGTATGCATCGACATGTAATTAAGAGCATTATAAAAGGTTCAGTGTTATCAATATGTCAATTTATCATAAGAAACACAAGATTTTAACAGCCAATGACATTTCCAGCTGGGGAGACTCAACTGATTTTCTACAGTTTACTGTTAATCACCATCTAACTCAACCAGTCTTAGATGTTATATGAATATGGTCCCTGAAGCATAGGTTTTATTAGCTGACAATAATAATAAATAAATAAACATTATAGTTACAAATACAAATGAACTTTTAGAAATTCTTTTTGGAAAATATGGTGTTATTGATTTGGCAAGCTTAAATTAAAACTTCTATGAAAACTTGTGTGATATTCCATTAAAATAATGTTTTAGTATATCTTTTAAGTATATTTTGCTAAGCAAATAGCATAATCTACATATGATTTACAGATTATGTTAATAAATATCAAACATTTAATTCAATTGTGCATTATAGCTGACACCTACATGAACAATTACAGTTGTTTTTATGACTATAAGTCATTCTCCTCAAATGCTACTGACGTTAGAAAATTGTATACCAATATCGCATGTAACTTTAGAGACGGTCCCTAAATTTGATACTCTTCAAACGTCAAGCCAACTTTATGTCTGTTTTTTTTTTTTTTTTTACTTTTAGTTTTCTTTTCTCCTCGCTGGATTGGATTCATCCATCAATTATGAACATTCAGCCGCAAACATGAGGTGCGAGCGGTCGCGAGCGCGGATGGGAGAATGGAACGACTGGGATGGTGCCCCCTCAAGGAGTTGTTGCCCTAGGCAGATTGCGTCATTTCGGGAGTTCGGAGCGGGATCGGGAATCATTTGAGTCAGTTATGGGAATCGAAAATCATTTGAAACAGTTCGGGAATTCGGAGCGGTTTAGCGGATCATTTGAATGTATTCGAGAGTTCGATGGGGGTTCGCGAATCATTTGAGTCAGTTCGCGAGTTCGGAGCGGGATGGCGAATCATTTGAGTCAGTTCGCGAGTTCGGAGCGGGATGGCGAATCATTTGAGTCAGTAATGGGGATCGCGAATCATTTGAGTCAGTTCGGGAGTTCGGAGCGGCTTCGCGGATCATTTGAATCAATTCGAGAGTTCAAAGCGGGATCGCTAATCATTTGATTCAGTTCGGGAGTTCGTAGCGGGTTTGCAAATTATTTGAGTCAGTTCGGGAGTTCAAAGCGGGTTCGCGAATCATTTGAATCAGATCGGGAGTTCGGAGCGGGATCACGAATCACGAAAGATTTGCCTTTAATTCGTTGCTGCCAACTGGGGTGCAGCAGGGGTGACAAGGCTTTCTTTAAGGGTGATCCGCCCCTGCTAACCAGTCTTGATTTGAGAACATAAATAAAAAATAAAATGGATTTTTACTAACAGGTTACAGCACTCCATTATTTTCATTTTACAGTGGGCCATTCAAGCTTTACTAATGGGTGCGCAGTGATTTGGTACAAAGTAGAGCTCGCTTGATAATAGCTGGTGAAGTCTGGTCAAACTGTTGACATGTAACTGACATTTATTAAGGCGGGTTTCCCACTATCTCAGGAGATAACTGAGTGTTCTGCTCGGCTCTCCTAACTGAGTGTTCTGCTCGGCTTCTTGACTTAATGTAGGAATGTAAGTGTGCTTTAACATATCTAAAAGGGATGCTTTCTGCAGTTTTGTAACATCTTTGTAGCTCATTTTAACTGTAATTTAGTTTTACAGTTTTCCACTCTCTCGCTCTGATCCTCAGTATTAAATATAAAATAGTATGATAGTTCACCCAAAACTGCTGTGATCTCTATTGACTTTGTTTCAAAGATATATTATTTTGTAAAATAACATGTCTTGCAGGTTTGAAATTGCATGAGAGTAAGTAAATGATGGCGATCTGACCAAAATACATACAATAGGAATCATTTTATTTCATGATAACGCTATGTTCACTTTCAGACATAATGCACGGATCCAATATATTGATACACATTCAGGTTATTTCTCAACTGTTTATTTGCACTTAAATTATATTTTTGACATAACTATGTGTGCATCTGACCATTCAAGCACAATAAGCCATGAATTAAACTGAATTTGTGGTCGAATGTTGTCTTTTGTGTGTGTATAATGTGCGTCTCAGTCAGTGCAAGAATTGCATAGTTATTTCATGGCTCATTGCACAACAATAATGGCTTATTGTTTCTTTATTGCTCTAAAGTTAACTTAACATAGTCCCACAAATATATTTACATCAAAATCTCTATTTATTATTATTACATGTTTTTGGTAACTGCATTACGCTCATACATTAATTAATGTTATTTGATAGTATTTACAACTAAAGGGGCGGTCACACAAAATTACTTTAGACACCGCAACACTCTACAGTGTCTTTTAAAACCATAAATTTAACATATAAAAAAAATTCATGTAAAATATACAATCTACTCCAGTGTTGCAAATCTGCAACTTTAAAGACTGTGTTCTTGTCATTCAGCTAAGGGCTCATATGTTGAGATGTATCAATCTACTGTTGGTCTTCATGTGATAAAAATGTGCAGTGTTCACCAAACTTGAACTTTGCAATGCAGTGAAATGCAAGATGAACTTGAGCTTCCAGGGTCTAGCATTTGCATGCATATGACTGGAAGTGAGTGGAATATCTAGTACATGAAGCTCTTTTATTCCAAATGAACAATAAAAACCCTGTTTTCTGACACATATCACAATTATATTAAAATAAGAAAAGACAAAAACTTTGCATTTGTCTTGCTGGCCCAGAATCAGCTTGATATGCTCTCCCACATGATATGAAGAAAATGGAGAAAAGAGGAGCTTCCAGATACATCAGGTTTCCCCCATATAGTGTTTCTAATCTCTCCTGCATTGCTTTAGAAGCAAAACAACAACCTCTAAACCACCACAGCGCCATGGTCTCAGGCTTCCCACTCTGTCCTGCTCAAACAAAACCATCTGGGAGCAGCCAAGCATTTTTAAAGTCTTCATTATAGGATGGGAATGTTTCAGCTGCAGAAGCTCTTATGGCAGGGTCACTTCACTCACCATAAAACAAGTCGGCCATAACTCACACCGCGAGTCGTTATGCTAATGGTAAAGGCCAGGTAAAACCAGGAAAAGTAATTTTTCATGACCAATATGTATACAACCCAACGGATGTGGCTTTGCCCTGTGGATTAAAATTCTGACATCGCAACCCTTAAAGAAAGAAAGACTGTGTGCTATTAGTCATAACCCTATTTCTGTCATGACAACTCTCGGAGGGACTGGCTTGGTAATGTACATGACAATGTTAATGTATTAGGTCTTAGCGGAATAGATCTGGTACCCTGCAAAGCAAGTACAGAGACTTGCCACTGCCAATGCATCCACAACATGCTACAGTGAGCGTGTAAGAAATATTACTGCTGCAAATATAACATAAATTAAATACATGACTCACCTCGTTGCATATCTATACAGGTGGAGCTGGGGAAGGAGGAGAGTTGCACTGCTACGGAAAGCACTGTTCATATATTTGAATGTTGAGCAGCAAGCTCATTGGCTACCAATACAGGAGTGAACCAATCGGCTGTGCCATGTGATAATGTCAATAGGTGAGATGGAGTTAGACCTATCAGACTGCACCATCTAGAGTTTCATGCCAGAACTCTGTATTTATTCCTGGTCCTGTTCACAGGTTTTACATATCCAGCGTGTCATGTGTGCAGTCTCAGCCTCTGGTGCCAGGCCATGGAAAAAATCTTCAAGCAAAGAGTGCAAATATAAATACGGACGCAAATACGATGCACCATCTGGCCAAGGCTGTGATATCCATGATTCATTTGTTTCAGAGTGACTGGGCATACATTTAGATGCAACAAGCCAGTCGTTACACATTGGTGATTTTTTACTCCGAATCTGTCGGCAACAGCACAGGAATACATTACTCTTGCTGGAACACTCCTGGAGGCGAGTTCGGTACAGTGTGACAGCACGCTTAGACACACGATAGAGATAGAGAGAGAGTACATAGGGAGGGGAGCGATACGGCTATTCCCAGCATTAAGCCGAAGGCTTTTAATTGGAATGTGCCCTGGAAAGCCCAGAGGGTGAGTGATGAATGAATGAGATGGCTCAGGTCTCCCCAATACGGGTTGAGTCAGCACTACTTTAGCTGCATGAAAACACTTAATGGCTCATAAACTTGCAGGCCAGCTGAATTTCCCATTGGCTTTGTTCTATGTTGCTGAAGACCGATATCTCGTCCTGCAAGCATTTGGCCAAAGCTCTTGTTGTGCAAGAACGCCAGGATTGTTTTATTTTATCACTTTAATTTTCCTGTTTTTATATGCTTCTCTCTCTGAGGACAGTTATTTATCATGGGCCCTGCTGAGAGGGAAAAGCACAACAAAGCACAAACTCAGAGATGGGGAATGATTTATCGCCTCTAGCGTTGCTCTACTTTTTCCTCACCGGAGCTGAACACAGAAAAATTCACCCCTCCATTGCGGCCATGCAAGATTTAGGTCCTCTGCAGGACCCCAAAGCAATCCCATTGGCTGATGATTTGGGTTATTCTATTCATGCCTGACTGGAAAGCTGACAACATCACTTGATGATAAACATAGTCTTAACCATGAAAATATAGCAATTAAGGCATTTTAGATCATATATGAGACATGACATAACTGAAGCAACAAATGGTCAAATATTTATCTTTCTTATGTTTTCAGTTAGCATGCTGTTGCTAACCACATTCTGTCATTCATTTCCTACGGTTAGCATGCTTCATTTAGCTATTTCATATAATCATGTCAAAATATTATTTTGCTTGTTATATAGTAAAACGAAGATGGTAATTCATAAATTTAAATAAACCTTTTTCATCGGCATTTAGAAAAGTTTTATTATATATTGACCTATTGACAGCTGAACATAATTTTAAAATCATGGTATCATCACTGTAATTGTCAAAGATAATATTAATAATCACACACACACATATATAATGTATAAATAAATATGTAATTGCTAAAATATAATTTATATAATAATATATTATATTAAATTAAAATAGAAAAACATTGTTTTAAATTGCAATAATATTTCACAATATTAAAAAATATATATACTCAAATATACATTAAAACTATTATAAATGCATCAGCAATATTAAAAACAAATTCAGAAAATATACACTATATTGCAAAATATATGCAGAATAAATATACTATTTCTGTAACAACAGCAACAACAGCAACAAAATAAACCAGTCTAGGCTGGTCTGTCTTTCCGTATTAAGAAGGGTTTGGGGAACTTGAGAAAGCAGCTGAAGAATCAAATTTACTTATTTATTTAATATTGTCCAGTACAGTTGAATTATTGCAATATTATTATTACATACATAAGCAGAAAGATCTGACGATATTTCTGATCAGGCATTACCAACAGCTACCTTTTGGAGTCCAAGTGACATTGCATCACATCTGCAAGAGGATCGAATCTTGCACAACACTGGCATCTGCTCCCTCACTAGTACCATTGCATGTCGCTTTCACAATCCATCTAATGCTAAACAAATGAGAGTGGAGGAGGGCTGTCCATACAGCTGCTGCTGTGCATGTTCCAGGGAGGAGCCTCAGTTAATTACTCCACTAGTGAACAAGCGGCAGATTGTCTTATACGTCGCCTGCCATGAGACTAGACTGGGTAATTAGTGTTAAGGGACAGCTATCTCTTCCAGTCATGCACTGCATCTGTCAGTTGACCACCCATGTGACAAACTGTAATCCTGTACAACCAAAACTGCCCCGTGGAGAACGAAGACAATCCTACAGAAAAAAAAGAGTCAACACATCACACAGTGTCTTTACACAGTGGAGAAGATGACTCCAGTAAATTACTAGCATTGCAGCTCACGGCAAAGCCACTGGAAGCCCTCGGCACACTATACATTCAAAGCATGGCATTCTGCATGATTCAGCTGTTCGAACAACATTGCCCGTAGATATTCACGATGCCATTGTGCTCTTTGGATGCTTCAACAGCCACAGACTGTGAGGAGCATTAAGAAGGGGAAATAGATTGGAAGGCTAGATGCCTTGTTTTTTTATTATTATTATAAACACTTTTTTTTTTAAATCATTTTTAGTGTTAGGATGCTAATGACATCTTAAATATGCAAAACTGAAATCTCTAAATGAATCCTCTTGATTTCTAAACTCAGTCCCCTCTACATATGTCTAAAGCTTGAGGCTAGTGAGCTGCCTTGCCATCTGCATAGACAACTGTCTACAACAGCAGCATCCGGACTGACGTGGAGCCTCATACAGTAAGTGACTGAGTTGATACACTATATACAGTATAGACAAGAGCTCCATGTGTCATATAAACAGTGCTCTGCATATAAAGCACACAGGAGGCCTGACTCAGGCTGCAAGAGGAATGATGCAATCCTTCATCAAGCATAAATATACATAGCACAAACAAATGTTTGGCAAAATAGTGTGTTTTTCAACTTTTGATTGAGGTTATTTTTTATATAATTTTCAGCGTTGAATGAAATATTACATTTATTATTATAGATAATGCATATAGATAATATTTATAAAATAAATTTTCTCTTGTCCACGGATTACAAATCCACTCAAAGATAGTGTTGGTTTTGTATACTGTAGTATGTGCATTTATTTGATCAAAATACATTAAAAAGAGTAATATTGTAAAAAAAAAGTATTACAATATAAAATAACTAGAATCATTTCTCCAGTCATTTTTCAAGTACCTCTGATGAATAGAAAGTTAAAAAAACAATGCTTCCTTTCCTCTTTCCTTTTTAAATAATCAAATAAATAAATATCTTTATTTTATACAGTAGTGTATTTTTTCACAATTGTTGCAATGCATTGAGATTGCATTCTCTGCAATGCATAATCTTTCCTATTTTTTTTAAGAGGCAGCCTACTTAGGTTGCCATATATTTTGATGCACTGTACACTGTATTTCCTTTTAAATCAGCTCAGTGTGAGCTCAGTATATTTCCCATAAAACATGCAACAATGCCATAAAGAGAAACAACATTCAGTAACTTAACTACATGTGAAGTACTATTTACATGGACCAAATTTCAAAACATTTGTCCACTTCAAAAATTGAAGATGTACACAGCTTTACAGATCAAATAATAAACATTTTTATCAGAATCATGATTTAGTTCTTTAACACAAATACTAGCTTATTTTTTGTGCATGCAGACACATTTTGGTTAAGTGTCACAATTTTACACCTTAGATACTTAAACTGAAAACAATTATCGCTTACACTTTTACAAATATTAATACAGGTTTTCTTAAACTCAGAGATAGGGAAGAGCTGGCCGGCTCTTTTCAACAGGGTACGCAGACCACCCATCAAAACAGCTGACCACTGTGAAGCCCCACATTACATAAGTTTACCACTGTGTACATGTCATGTGTGAAATACAGAGGGCCTGTTGTGATTTTTAATCTTTGTATACAGCACCATTGGGTGTCTGAACCAGCCACAGATATCCCATTGGCTGAGAAATCATCTTCCGCTCGCAGTGATAAAAATCATGATTATGAGAAGAACTCATGCAAAACCTGCTCCCCTGTTATTTTATCTCTCCGATTCCCATTTTTCACTCTTCACTTTCTCCAACGAGGCCAACTCTCACTTAGCTCTTTCCTAACCGTTTTTCCGTCCAGTATAATGAGTCTAGAAAACAGCCTTCGCAACAGAAAGAAGGTATGAAAGATTCATTTAAATGCTAAAATAAAAACCGTCTCCATATGTTAACAATAGCAATAGTTTTAACAATTCACATAATAATAGAAACAAAGTCACATCTTATACTTTCTTTGTTAGCACTAAACACAGTGCCTCTACAGCTGCCCAGTCTGTTGTTTCTCAACATTTTTTTATTCCAAGTCACATTGTGCCCTTGAAAAAAGCTCATCATCATTAGTCTAGAGCTGCATTTGCTCAACACACGCTTGCTCATTTGATTCACTCGGAGCTAATGGTGCCTTCAGTGTCACGCCGCTCAATCAAAGTCCTGGTCTCTAGGCCTCTCTTTCAACGTGGCATCACACATTTGTTCGAATGCCGCGGAGCTGCGATTCAGATTGATTCTCTGAATTTGACAAATGGTCTTTTAGTAGCTCAGCTATGATCATTGAGACTGTAATATTTCTTAGAGCACATCAAAGCACATTTTTAACACAGATTAATCGAATGGAGATCTAGAAAAGAGAAATCCCCACTGTAGGCCTCGGCTATAAACCGCCACGGGCACAAACAACTACAGCGCCAGTGTTGGCCTACCACTGAGGCAGATAATAGGAATAACCCAACTGACATTTAATGGGTGTTTATTTTGGAGGGAAACTCTGTTCTAAAGGCTGCCGAGCCACTTGTGAAGGTGGCTGGGATGCCTTTTTACTGTATATGCTAAATGATGTTCTCAAGTTTCATGTGGTTGCAGTTAAATCTGCTAAAGAGCCATCACAGTTGTTGTGCATTCTGCTTCAGAAGTACTAAACAACTAAAAATACTGAAACCAAAGCAATCAGCTACCTTAGACCTTTGCCACCTTTTTCCATCTGCTCTATAATTTGCTGTAAATGATGCCGAATGCAAAAAACCTGACCTGCACCACCATAGATATTCTCAAATGGCAGCCTGTGACATTAACATTTACTGTGAACTGTAATTAAAGTAAAAGCTTTTACGTGCTTTAGCAGGCTACTTTGATTCACTTCAGTGGGTGAAAAGAGGAGCATGGAAATAAATACTATAATCGAGAGAGTAGTGGATTGGGATGAAACTTTCTGTGTTTTTGAATGTACTGTATTCCTACCAAATAATCATCCAAAAGGGACAATTTGCAGAGAAGTTACTCACCCTCAGACCTTCCAAGATGTAGATGATTTGGAGAAATTTAGCATTTCACTTGTTCACCAATGGATGCTCTGCAGTGAATGGGTACCGTCAGAATGAGAGTTCAAACAGCTGATAAAAACATCACAATAATCCACAAGTAATCCACACCACTCCAGTCCATCAGTTAATGTCTTGTGAAGCAAAAAGTGTTTTGTTTAAAAAAAAAAAAAAAAACATCCCCGTTGTCCTCTGATATCAAGCTTCAGCTTTACTTCAACTCCAGTCCATTGTATTGTTAATAGATCTGAACATCATCTGGGACAGTGCATGCAAAATGTGGTGCATCTGTATGCTTTAACTTTAAAATGTCCAATGTAAAAAAATAAAACCAATGCTGTTGGGTTGAAGCCTATAAAAAAGCACTTACCATACTGGACAGGACATGCATTTCAAACATTAAGGAATAAGCAAAGATGCTAAATCTAACCGTGGAGGAACATTTGCAAAGCATTTGGGTCAGAGAATAACAATTAGTTATTTCCATTTGTGTTCATCCAGCAAAGGTTGATAGTTTAAATAATTGTTTATATCAGTCAAATATTTGCAGTCCAGTGGATAAGATTCATCACTGATCAAAGAACAGTTTCAGACCTTTGTTCAATTCTCTAACTCAATTCCCCATTCAAGCAAGAGAAGAAATAAATATTTTAAAGTGGTCTGCACTGAAGGTTTTTCTTCTTCTTGGTATATTAAATTTGAATCACAAAAATGTCTCACTTTTATTGGGTAAAGTAAGTCATTTTTATATAGTTTTATGAGGATGTGCAAATATGTGTGACCTCAAAGCATTTCTTTCCTGAGGAAGCTAAAAAAAACAGAAGCATTGCAACTGCAAGACAAAATAAAATATTCCCACTAAAGCATAGATTTATTTGAGAATTTAAACATTTACCCTTTAGCCAACATAAACTTTTACACATTTTACCTCACATAATGTACTGTATATACACAAACACAATAAACTGTCATAAACACAATGCATCATGCAGGTCCAAATAGTCCATTGGAATATCTTTATGCGCTTAATCAGACAGAAAAAAAAAATGATTTCAATGCTTTCACTCTTATCATACATATTTTATGACTGTTGGCATGAATGGAACATCATATGTAAGATGAAGATATCATGTAATCTACATGTTTTGATTATGTCTAAGCCATGTCTCTGTGCCATAGACATTTCATTTGACACCTCTGAATTATTTATTTATGGATTCATGCAGTTTGCACTTTTTCATGAAATTGTCTGCAAGCATTTGCATAATATACACTAAAATATAGTTCCTAAATAGTACATAATTTATTACATTTATTATTCCCGATTATGATACATAAAGGGACTCCATGTATATAATAATAATAAAAAAAATGAAATTAAATGAAACCTAATAGTGGTAAAAACTTGGTAAAACTCGGTAAAACTAATTTATCAGGGCAAATGCAATGAAATTTTACTGAACGATTCTGTTGAAACAATGCTGTTTCATTGTGTCATTATCATGTTACAAATTAGACTTTAATATTATTATACGCTGTACAACAAACCGCAGAGAAAAACAATCTCTTATTAAATTAACTGTTAGAAAGAACTTGATGACTTTAGTTAATGAACAGTTTGTTTCTGTTTTTTTTTCCACTGTAGTTTGTTTCCCATGCAAAAATAAATAAACAAACACATTTGAAGCATTGCCTTTCAATTCTTGCATTATTTCAAACGGACATTTTTATTTCCCCCTTTTCAATATTTGATGTTGACACTGTTTACAATGCAACTCTCTCCGAGGCCTGAAGCCACACATATATGTGTCACACAACACTGTTTGTAACCCATTCTGCTTTCATTCTAAAATGTTTTCAATATTGCTTTAAGGATATTTGCAGTTCAGAGGCACAAACTGCTGATGAAGTGGCAGAAGATAAACCTGCAAACAGCACGGCTCATTGATTATGACACCGTCACGTGAATGAGAGACGCTGTTCACTCACCATGAGCATGACTGATTAACAAATGGAAATTTATGCTGAAGGCTGACGTTACATCTTTATTTTCACATATTAGAGAAGATGCTGCAATGCACATCAACGGTGCTGGAGATGTAAGTGATGCTTAAGCACTCGGCTGCCTCCTCAGTATTTTCTAATTAAAGTCAGTGCAGGCTTTTGCAGAATGGAGCAATAAATTACCCATTCTCAGGTGCATTGCCCATGTGGCGCCATTTTACTGTCAGTTAAAATGACTGTCCCTTCCCTCAATATTTCTTAGCAGAAATAACTCAACTGAAAGAAAAAAAGCAAGATCACTTCAGATACACATATTATGCCCTACATGGCCTACACTAGGCATTCCCCTTGTCCCCTTCAAGTTCAAAAGTCAAAGACCAAACCACACCAAAGTTTAGGTCTGGTGACTTTGGGTGCTATATCTTTACACTGTCTTGAGCGCTAAAGCATGACTTTAACTACAGTCTGGACAGAGCTGGGTAGTAACTGATTACATATCATCTGGATTATGTAATCAGATTGCAAAAATTGAATATTTGTTATTAGATTATTAAATAACATTTTAAAATACTCATAATCAGACAATGGTTTTTTTTTTATTAATTGCATGATTACATATTCTATTTAAATCAATATGATAAAAAAGTTTCAAAGTAGTGTAATCATACTAACTGTAATGTGTAATGTAATGGATTACGTTACTCCTGTAATTACAAATTTTAAAGTGTAATTTGGAATCAGTAACAGACTACAATTTGTATGTAATCTAACCTAGCTCTGTATATGGACTACAGATCTTTTGGCGTTCAATTTCTTTTCTGTATCCGCTGTATATTCTGTAAATTTTGTCCATTTGCAGGGTCAATGATTTGGTGAAAGTTAGCTTGTAAGATACAAATGTGTAGATTCAATTTACCCTGTTAAAAAAAAAAACAAAAAAACAAAGCAAAACAAAGAACAGTTTATGCTGTTTAGGTATGTTTTAAAGCATGGCAGCTGGTTTAAGCTGGTTTAAATTGGTCCTGAGCAGGAGCTAGTAGCTCAACTATCTTTGGAACAGCACATGACCAGTTTAAACCAGCTCAAACCAGCTGTCATGCTTCAAAACATACTCCGATTCCCATTTAATCTACACATTTGTATCGTACAAGACAACTTTCACCAAATCATTCACCCTGAAAATGGACAAAGACTAAATGTCTTTTTATTAACATAACTGCACATATTCAACTACATTTGTTTCAGAAACATTTGTCCTGCAAAACTCTTTAAAACTTTACAAGCATTGCACTAATCATAACAACAGTAAGCTAATGCTGTTGACTTGAAAATGCAACAAAACTCAAAGACTTAAAAACTGTAAAAACACCCTTAACGTACACAATGAAAGCCAGTTTTGTAATGCATTCAGATGAAAGAACCCAAGTGGAAACCCATGCACAACCAAATTCACTAAATTCAAATAGCTATACAATCAAACCTAGCAAACAAATTTATTATGTGATGTGGAAAAAAAAGCATTGCTGTTTTAGTATACTAGATACATTTGATAGTTCTGTTAATGCTACTCTGTGCAGTCATCACCAGTTTATTAAAACAGACAACATATTAAAGAGTCTTTGGTGTTTCCACGTTTTCGACAAAAAAGAACCGGAAATCGAGGGGTTATGATGGCATTGGCAGGCGACACAATGACACTTTGGACATGGTCCATGTCACTAGTTAAAATTGCTTATTTCTCTGGATTTAAACATTCTTTGAAACATTTGGGATAATGTAAGTACACAAGTCAGCAAAATAAATAACACGGTTCTGGTTTTTTGATATTTTAATTAAAAAATCTTACATATCGTGCCTTTAACTCACCAGAATATGTTTGTAAAATTGTGTTGGATGTCAACAGTTATCTTCAGAATGGAAAATATGGATAATTTGTTTATAAACAAAATACTTTTTTCCCCCACTTCTTCCAATTAATGTCATAAAACAACAAACTAAGCCAATAGTAGTACCAAACTGATTGCACTATATTTTCACTGTTTTTTTATTTTACTTTATTATTATTATTATTATGTAAAATCATTTTCTAACTGTTCATTTTAATTAAATAAATTCATTTTAATTAAATGTTTTAATCATTTTAAAAGTTTTAAAATTGTTTGTTTTATTTTTATTATTTTTATTCACGATTATTTTACTTTCTTTTATGTAAAGCACTTTGAATTACCATTGTGTACGAAATTTGCTATATAAATAAACTTGCCTTGCCATGCCTTGCTTAGTACTGACAGTGTCGTATAAACATGCAACAGACAAACCGATTGAGGGAGTCATTTACGCTGGAAGAGCTCCGATTGATTCAAACTCGTGGTTCGATCATTCATTTCAAGCTATTGGAACGCTGAATCTTTTGATTCAGGTCGGAACTTCGGAGAGTATCGCACATTTTTTGGTCGGAACTTCGGAGCGTATCGCGAATCTTCCCAGACAGCACATGTACGTCTGGCCGACGTCGGCCCAATATCGAAACGTCGGCCTCTATACCTAAAACATCTATAAAACATCGGCCTGGCGGAGGCCGATATAATTTGGTCAGTGCTCTGTTCTCCAGCTCATCAATCGTCGGCCCTGAGTTGGTTCACGACCGCGGGCCGATGCCGCGCTTCTCTGTGTGCGCGTGCCCAGTATTCGTCTCTTTTAGCCACCCAGAGAGAGAGAAGAGGATAATCCCAGCGACATCTGTGGCTCTGAGGTAACGTTACGATTTCACTTCAGCTCAATTAGACAAAAAATACTACTTTGTTAATTCTGTGACACTGAAAAAGTACTAGTAAGGCACACGGTGTGTTACAGTCTACGGGCAGCTGAAGAGACTGGCTCATTTTCAAATAATGTTACCGTTAACTTTTTGAGCCAACGGTCACGGTAGCGATTTTTTTTAACATTAATGTTTACGCCTTAATGCGTTTTCAGAAGTTTCTCGGAGGGAAAATGTAAAAGCGGGTTATTAAAGAGAAGTCCTGACTGCTTTTTCACCGTGTTTTTCACTCTTTTACAGGCTTTCAGAAATAATCCGCTGAACTGGCATAAAGTTGGCTTGACGTTGGACGTTCGATATTCGCAAATCTAGGGACCGTCTCTAAAGTTACAAGAGAAACTACTATACACTTCTCTAACGTCAATAGCATGCAAGGAGAATGACTAACAGTCACGAAAACAACTTTTAACTGTTCATCCAGGTGTCAACTATAATGCACACCTTTTATATTTTTTGATAATTATTAAAATAAACTGTAAATCATGTGGAAAACAATTGCTACTTTTCATTACCGAATGGGCTTACATACAAATTTAAAGCTCAATAACATTTGAACAGAATGATTCACTTTCATAAAACATACTGTAAAGTGTTCATCTAGGTGTCAGCTATAATGCACACCTTTTACATTTTTCATAATTATTCAAATAAACTGTTAATCATATGTAAAATATAGCTATTTTTCATTACCGAATGGGCTGAAATGTAAAATATGCCATAACTTGAAGCTCAATAGAATTGGAACAGAATGACTCACTTTCATAAAACATACTGTAAAGTGTTCATCTAGGTGTCAACTATAATGCACACCTTTCAGATTTTTCATAATTATAAAAAAAAAATCTTTGAATCATATATAAAATATTGCTAATTTTCATTACCGAATGGGCTTAAATACAAATTTAAAGCTCAGTAGAATTTGAACAGAATGACTCACTTTCATAAACATACTGTAAAGTGTTCATCTAGGTGTCAGCTATAATGCACACCTTTTTTATTTTTCATAATTATTCAAATAAACTGTTAATCATATGTAAAATATAGCTATTTTTCATTACCGAATGGGCTGAAATGTAAAATATGCCATAACTTGAAGCTCAATAGAATTGGAACAGAATGACTCACTTTCATAAAACATACTGTAAAGTGTTCATCTAGGTGTCAACTATAATCCACACCATTCAGATTTTTCATAATTGTTCAAATAAACTTTAAATCATAAGCAAAATATTGCTATTTTCATTACCGAATGGGCTCAAATGTAAAATATTCCATAATTTGAAGCTCAATAGAATTTGAACAGAATGACTCACTTTCATAAAACATACTGTAAAGTGTTCATCTTGGTGTCAGCTATAATGCACACCTTTTTTTATTTTTCATAATTATTCAAAATAAACTGTAAACCATATGTAAATTTCAGCTGAAAATGTACAATTAATATATTTCAGATGTATTCTTTAAACAACAATGAAAGAAACATCAATGATGACAACAATAATACTTCCTTCATTTTTATTGTTCAATTATTATCTTTTCAATATTTTCATATTTCCCAGGAACATCCCCAGTTCCTAGACTCCCACAAATACCTTAACTTTTACATAAAACAACTGTAATACATTATCTACACAGGATTTTTTTATTATTTGCATAGGCAGCACTTCCAATCACTCTTTCGAGCCCTGTTAAACTGGCCCTCTGTCATTTGAATGCATGTCACATGGAACCACCTCTTGCATTGATGACATTCGATCTGAAAAAAAAGAAAATAATGAAATATATAATCTTTTCAAATTGATTAGTAATATTATATATATACACACACACACACACACACACGCACACACACACATACAGTATAAGCATTTATAAATTCACAGTAAAGCACAGCTTATGTATAAGCTTCAAATTAATTGCCACATCAAATAATACTTAAGGCAATAAGCCACAAGAAGCTGTGGTTTACTGTAAATTTATAACAGCTAAGGGCTGTGGTTAGGCACGATGTGAAGAGGAGTGACACACAGATGTAAACATAAGTTATGTTTCTAGAATAATTTACAACAGCTTCAAAAGCGGCTCAAACTATCAGAATCAAGGACCGAAACTACCCATTTAATAAATTAATATATTAAATTAATTAAAAGCAAACAGTTATCTAAACAATGCAAACAACAAACAAAACAATAGAATATGGCATCAAATGAAAATTAAAAATGGCACCGAAAAAAACATTCTGACCTAAAGGTCAAAACAATCCCAATCCTAATTATTAATTTTATTTTTATTATTACTTTTTTATTATTATTTTTAAAAAAAATGGTACAATTGAGCATCTTAACAATGTAATATGATATTTATTTTAATTTTCCATTGTGAAAAATTCTGAAGGCCTACATGTATCTAGTTACAGAGTGAGGTTTCTGAAATTGCAATTAAACTATTTTTAAACCTTAAAACATGTCACAATATAGCAAGTTACAAATCAGTGAGACATTATTCCACTCAGTTTAAAGTTAAAACATTTTTTTTCCAAGAAGACAGGTATAAAAAAAAATTTCAGAGTGTGACACCAAGGAAAGGCCTTCTTTGAATGTGCTGTGGAAGCGCTGCGCATGACAGACAAATTGTCAAATTTAAAACGTAAAACAGTCAAAATGATAAGTTGTTTCTGAGATAACGTTAAGCAAAAAAAATTCACATAGCACAGCTTTTACTACACAGAGCCCCATTGTTCACTGCAAAACCATGCTAATAATGAAAGGTGAATTTGGGTAGTGAATGCTGCTTTTAAAAAAATGTGTAAATCAAGAGTAAGAAATTCTGTCTTTGTCTCTCTTTCTCTCTCTCTTTCTCATGCTCTCACTCACTCACAGACACACACACACACACAGTTGTTAACAATGTAGTATGACCATATTAATTGTATAAGGAATGGAATTACCCACCCAAACCGTTTTTGCACCTCCACCAGGGGGTTTTGAGGCAGCACAAGCAGAACAGTAATGTCCTCTCTTGAATACTGAAAACATGGTTATATGTTAGCTGTGTTGGCGAATGGTACATAATGTAAATAACGCATAGTAGTCCATGACCCTATGTTTACTACTAAAAATTGTATTTCTCTTGTATTCCTCATGTAAAAAGGATATTGCGTGTTATAAAATGAATGGTTTTCTAGAAGTTTTTCAAATCTACACTTTACAGTATATGTTGTATTATAAATGACAGCTGTACAAGAAATATATTACCTGAGGCTTGCAGAATTTCCTCTGCCATTCTCAGTCGCACATCTTCCATATGCTGCTTGGATGTGTTTATCATCAAATGACAAGGGATGCATGGGAAATCAGCTACAACTCCTTTAGCCATCTAGATAAGACAAGATAAGGTAATGTTTTTTTTTATTCATGGGAGATTTTTTTATTATAGTACCATGGCCAGGAAAGCATCTGAATTTTTTTTATTATTATTTTATTTTTTTAGTTGTGTTTTATGATTTAACATTTTGAAGTCAGGGCACAGTATTCAAATTTTTGGTTAAAATTTCTTTATAATGTTTTCATAGTTAGGGCAACTGAAGGGAAGTGATTCTCCGTCTCTACTTCCCAATGGGCAGATATGCCTCTCTTTGGGCTGTCAATATCTGCCTGTCTCTGTAGTCAGAGTTTGGTTGCTCATTCTGTACCTCGTAATTTGTCGTCTTAATTTACAGTCTTTCACTTGTACTCCGATATTCTGCAGTTGTATCTCTATTTAGGGAAAAATAACAATTAAGTTTACTTTGTTTATCTGTTATAATTTTCTTTTTTATTTTGCTTTCAAGTTCTGCTCTGTGTTACCAGACTAATTACAAGACTGTGAATTATGTGAGTCACTACACACACTACACTACACTACACTGCACTACACTACACTACAATGTCACTGAGAAGCTGCAGCCGTGGCAGGGATGGTTTTTGGTTTGTCGGCTCATCACAGATGAATGAATGTAGTGGAAACACAGGGTTGAATAATTCTGGTTGCAAGTGTAAATCTTCTGTTAGCACAGAGGCTTTCTTGTGAGGTTCTACCTAAATAAAAGCTGAGAAAAGCAAGAACATTTTGTTTGGTTTTGTTTTCACCCAAGAATTGTGATTTCGGTGCATCCCTACTTGTGCTTTATAATGGCAGCAACTGGCTGTGGTAAATATGGAAAATGCACGGTCAAATTTCAAATGACTGTGGCAAAGTCCATTTCTATTTACTCACTGTAGATGCACATTGCCCATAATTCACAGTCTCTAAAGCCGCTGGGGTAGTGGTACCAGGGCTTGGGCCTGTCAATGCTGCTTGCAGCTATATTAAGAACTTGTTTTTTTTTCATATTGTATCCTACAACTTAATGAGGAAGACCCACCTGCATGACGAGCACTCCACAGCTGTATCCATCTTGTTGAGTGGAATGATCAATTTTTCCTCCTTTCCACTTAATGTCCACCCAGTCATTTTTAGAGAGGCAGTTTCTTCTCATTTTGAAGTACTCTCTAGGGCAGTGTAAAAGAAAAATAAACAATTGTAATTGATTATTATACCTTTAAAGTATATCTTTTAAATTGTTATTGTACAAATGATTATAGAATATTAAAATAATGTTTTAATTTGCTTTAAAAGAAATAATTTTATAAATATAACATCTCTCACTGATAGGATAAGAGATGTCAAATCATAATAGCTGCTTTTAGTTACAGTATATAACAAGCAAAAATGTTACCGAAATCTGCAGGCGGCATGCATGGATTTGGCCTCTTCATCATGTCCCACAGGGTCTACCACAAACACCTGGCTGGATGCTGCATGGACATACTGTGCAAGGAGGAAAAAAATATCAAACCAGAAAGAAACTACAAAAGTTTGTAAAATACTTAAATTCAAATTGAATAATTAAATACTTAGAATTGAAGGTGAAAGTTAAAATTATGGAAGGATGGATTCATTCATTCATTTAACTACTCCAGACTCTTGTGTGTGATGTAGACAGTAAAAAGCATAATGTCTTGTGAGTGTTTGTTTATATTTGAATTTTGATGGGTGGCATTTAAATAGTCTTGTCTCATCTGAACATTGGTTCAGTGTGTGTTTGTTTTTATTTTTTTCCAAGCAAACTGAATTGTTCTCTGTAGTGTATATAATGGTGCCTCATGTAGATAAATAAAAATGACTAAAATTAATTTACCAGAAATACCAGAAATACCCAATGGTTCCCATCGACATTCAGGAAGCTAATCAGTCCATCATAGTCATCAAAGTTCACCTAAGATTTAAAAAAACATTATAATTAAAACATTATAATTTTGTTTGTGTGTAGCTATATTTACTGAAGTAGAAGATCATCTGTACCTTTGAGAGGCTATTTCTCCGGACTTGATCTCTTTCACCATGAATTATAATTCCTGCTGTGTAGTGATCAAGTATGTAAATTTTATTTCCCTGTTCGCTGTTGTTCACCAACACTTGAAAATAGCATTGGATTGTCTAAGAACAGAAGATCAAACATAAATCATAGTTCCCTCATCTAGTGTTTATTTTAATTTTATTCATTAATTTATCTTTACAGAACATTTTTTAGTAGTCTTAAGACCAAAGCATTATACAAAGTATGTTTTTTTTTAATATTTTCATTTCTTACCTCCCCCACCAGCCATTTACGTGGCTGGAGTGTTTTCAGCTCTGAATGATGCAAGATATAAGACCTTTTTTTGTCATTTGACTGTGTTACAGCAATGACAATCTCACATGCTTTCTTGGACCACAGAGCTTGGATCTGCAAATAGATATTTAAATATAATATCAAAGGTAGTTTGAGTTAATGTAAACAATGACTTAATAGAGAATTGCAAAATACCTGGGCTGACATGTCCTCTGAATGATCCTCAGATGTTTGTTTTGTCCTGCGTTTTTTTGGTTGTGGCACAGCTTCTGGTGGATCAAAATACTTGGAACGATGTTTTTGCAGGTCTTTCAGATCTTTTGGCCCATTGCTCCTCTTGCTGATCAATTGTCTTTTGCTTTGAAGGTGCATCTTGAGACAGGCTATCAATATTATACATCATCTGATGCTGTTTGTACCTTCCTTGCAGAGAGTTGTACATCTTTGAGATGAAATCTGCAGGCCGCAGGAACCTCTTTCTTTGTAGTATGTGATTCTTGACTATTGAGAACCACTGTTCTACATGGCAATTTGTTTCCCGTGTTTTTATTTCTTTAATACTCTCTTTAGAGTGTCTACTCAGGTCTGCAAGCAGTATGCCACTCCAAAGAGGGAAAATGCCCATGTATGTGCTCATGAGAACATTGATGATCCCTGGGCAGTAGAATTCATTTTTTTCCCCACTTCCTGGTTGTGTGCACTTGGTCTTCTCCAGAACACCATTGAATAACTGTGTGAAGGGAGATTTGCCACATATAGTCTTGATGTTGCTGCTGCTCTCCATATCTTCTACATACGGTGGAAGTGTCTCTTCCACATTAGTAGGGTGGGACTTAAGGATTTTTTGGTCCAGTGTGTTCTTTGCTGACATAACCGCATCAGAATTGTTTGCAGACATGAACAACATGGCCATATCCTGAAAGATGTTAAGTGCTTCATGTAGGGTGGTGCTGTTAAGAAGAAGGCCAAAACAGTAAGTTGCATATTCCTTTAGAGCATACTCACTACTTTTCTTTGAAAATGCAGCCGTTACAGCCTTTATTATGTGGGCTGAACATAGATGGATAACTGTGAAATTTTCTGTATCTGCCTTTTTCACTTTTTGGCTGACAAGTATATGTGCTCTGTTTATGTAGGATGAAACACTTTCTTTATTGAAGGCCAGGAGGACACTACCAATGAGTGCCCAACTAAAATCGGTTTCAACATGGTGGACCTTTCGTGTTGTTATCCTGTTCAGTTGTCTCAGTGTTTCCATCTGCCAGAATGTGAGAGTTGGTATGGAGTGCTCATTTGATATGAACTCGGACAAAGGAAGGGGTGGCTTATCTTTTCCTTTTCCAGGGAGAACAAGGGCATAATAAAGGATTCTTTTGCTTTGGTTGGGGATACGTGACATGACACTGCCTGTAGCATCTAGATGTAATGTGACTGGGGGTGAGTTTTTCAAATGTTCTGCCAGTATTTGTAAACCACAATCTGTGTACAAGTGGACGCCAAATGGGTCCACTTGTAAGTGTTGAATATAGCCTGCCACTTGAGAGGCATTTTATGAATGTGAGTCATTCTGTTCAAATGCTATTGAGCTTTAAATATGTACTTAAGTCCATTCAGTAATAAAAAATGGCAATATTTTACAGATGATTTACAGTTTATTTGAATAGTAATGGAAAATCTGAATGGTGTCCATTATAGCTGACACCTAGATGAACACTTTACAGTATGTTTTATGAAAGTGAGTCATTCTGTTCAATTTTTATTGAGCTTTAAATTTGTATTTCAGCCCATTCGGTAATGAAAAGTAGCAATATTTTACACATGATTTACAGTCTATTTGAATAATTATGAAAAAACTGAAAGGTGTACATTATAGTTGACACCTGGATGAACACTTTACAGTATGTTTTATGAATGTGAGTTATTCTGTTCAAATTCTATTGAGCTTCAAGTTAGGGCATATTTTACATTTAAGCCCATTCGGTAATGAAAAATAGCAATATTTTACATATGATTAACAGTTTATTTGAAAAATTATGAAAAGTCTGAAAGGTGTACATTATAGTTGACACCTGGATGAACACTTTACAGTATGTTTTATGAATGTGAGTCATTCTGTTCAAATTCTATTGAGCTTCAAGTTATGGCATATTATACATTTGAGCCCATTCGTTAATGAAAAATAGCAATATTTTACACATGATTAACAGTTTATTTCAGTAATTATGAAAAATCTGAAAGGTGTACATTATAGTTGACACCTAGTTGAACACTTTACAGTATCTTTTATGAATGTGAGTCATTCGGTTCAAATTCTATTGAGCTTTAAATTATGGCATATTTTACATTTGAGCCCATTCGGTAATGAAAAGTAGCAATATTTGACATATGATTTACAGTTTATTTGAATAATTGTGAAAAATATAAAAGGTGTGCATTATAGCTGACACCTAGATGAACACTTTACAGTATGTTTTCTGAAAGTGAGTAATTCTGTTCAAATTCTATTGAGCTTTAAATTTGTATTTAAGCCCATTCGGTAAATGAAAGTTACAATAGCAATATTTGACATATGATTTACAGTTTATTTGAATAATTGTGAAAAATATAAAAGGTGTGGATTATAGTTGACACCTAGATGAACACTTTACAGTATGTTTTATGAATGTGAGTCATTCTGTTCAAATTCTATTGAGCTTTAAATTATGGCATATTTTACATTTGAGCCCATTCGGTAATGAAAAATAGCAATATTTTACATATGATTAACAGTTTATTTGAATAATTATGAAAAATCTGAAAGGTGTGCATTATAGTTGACACCTAGTTGAACACTTTACAGTATGTTTTATGAATGTGAGTCATTCTGTTCAAATTCTATTGAGCTTTAAATTTGTATGTAAGCCCATTCGGTAATGAAAGTTACAATAGCAATATTTGACATATGATTTACAGTTTATTTGAATAATTGTGAAAAATATAAAAGGTGTGGATTATAGTTGACACCTAGATGGACACTTTACAGTATGTTTTATGAATGTGAGTCATTCTGTTCAAATTCTATTGAGCTTCAAGTTATGGCATATTTTACATTTGAGCCCATTCGGTAATGAAAAATAACAATATTTTACACATGATTTACAGTCTATTTGAATAATATTTAAAAATAAAAAAGGTGTGCATTATAGCTGACACCTAGATGAACACTTTACAGTATGTTTTATGAAAGTGAGTCATTCTGTTAAATTTTTATTGAGCTTTAAATTTGTATTTAAGCCCATTCGGTAATGAAAATTAGCAATATTTTATATATGATTCAAAGATTTTTTTTTTTATAATTATGAAAAATATAAAAGGTGTGGATTATAGTTGACACCTAGATGAACACTTTACAGTATGTTTTATGAATGTGAGTCATTCTGTTCAAATTCTATTGAGCTTCAAGTTATGGCATATTTTACATTTCAGCCCATTCGGTAATGAAAAGTAGCAATATTTTACACATGATTTACAGTCTATTTGAATAATTATGAAAAATATAAAAGGTGTGCATTATAGCTGACACCTAGATGAACACTTTACAATATGTTTTATGAAAGTGAGTCATTCTGTTCAAATTCTATTGAGCTTTAAATTTGTATTTAAGCCCATTCGGTAATGAAAAATAGCAATATTTTACATATGATTTAAAGATTTTTTTTTTTATAATTATGAAAAATCTGAAAGGTGTGCATTATAGTTGACACCTAGATGAACACTTTACAGTATGTTTTATGAATGTGAGTCATTCTGTTCAAATTCTATTGAGCTTCAAGTTATGGCATATTTTACATTTCAGTCCATTCGGTAATGAAAAATAGCAATATTTTACATATGATTAACAGTTTATTTGAATAATTATGAAAAATCTGAAAGGTGTGCATTATAGTTGACACCTAGTTGAACACTTTACAGTATCTTTTATGAATGTGAGTCATTCTGTTCAAATTCTATTGAGCTTTAAATTATGGCATATTTTACATTTGAGCCCATTCGGTAATGAAAAATAGCAATATTTTACATATGATTAACAGTTTATTTGAATAATTATGAAAAAACTGAAAGGTGTGCATTATAGTTGACACCTAGTTGAACACTTTACAGTATGTTTTATGAAAGTGAGTCATTCTGTTCAAATTCTATTGAGCTTTAAATTTGTATTTAAGCCCATTCGGTAATGAAAAGTAGCAATATTTTACACATGATTTAAAGTCTATTTGAATAATTATGAAAAATATAAAAGGTGTGCATTATAGCTGACACCTAGATGAACACTTTACAGTATGTTTTATGAAAGTGAATCATTCTGTTCAAATGTTATTGAGCTTTAAATTTGTATGTAAGCCCATTCGGTAATGAAAAGTAGCAATTGTTTTCCACATGATTTACAGTTTATTTTAATAATTATCAAAAAATATAAAAGGTGTGCATTATAGTTGACACCTGGATGAACAGTTAAAAGTTGTTTTCGTGACTGTTAGTCATTCTCCTTGCATGCTATTGACGTTAGAGAAGTGTATAGTAGTTTCTCTTGTAACTTTAGAGACGGTCCCTAGATTTGCGAATATCGAACGTCCAACGTCAAGCCAACTTTATGCCAGTATCCGACGAAATAATATGGTGAGCTATTGTTGCTGTTGCTTCTGAACTACAAAATGATTTTTAAATTTATTATTGAATGAGACTGTACATTATAAATGTAATGCTTTAACTCTAGATGTTTGTGTAAATGCTGTGTGTGCGTTGAGTCCTGCGCTAGTGGGGAGCAGAGTTGCCATGGAAACGGGGCATCAACACAAAAACCGTTACTGGCAAGCAGTAATCTCCGTCTCTCGCTGCAGTTTACACTGTTTTGGGTAAGTTTAGTTGCTAAAATCACACAAATATTATATACACATTTTCCTGACACGTTTCTTCCTTGTTATTGACATGTTTCAATAAAATTTATTTTATAGAAACGGTTTAGTTTCTTCGGAAAAGTCCGTTAGCATCTTAGCAGTTTTCAGGTAGGCTTACTATATAGATTGAGCTCTTGTTGATGAAACTCTGGGCTTTTAATCAAATCTTCGATTTGATTAAAACAAAATGATTTTTAAATTAATTATTGAATTTTTATTGAATGAGACTGTACTTTATAAATGTAATGTTTTAACTCTAGATGTTTGTTTGTGTAAATGCTGTGTGCGCGTTGAGTCCTGCGCGAGCGGGGAGCAGAGTTGCCATGGAAACGGGGCGTCAACACAAAAACCGTTACTGGCAAGCAGTAATCTCCGTCTCTCGCTGCAGTTTACACTGTTTTGGGTAAGTTTAGTCGCTAAAATCACACAAATATTACATACAAATGTTCCTGACACGTTTCTTGCTCGTTATTGACATGTTTCAATAAAATTTATTTTATAGAAACGGTTTAGTTTCTTCGAAAAAGTCCGTTAGCATCTTAGCAGTTTTCAGGTAGGCTTACTATATAGATTGAGCTCTTGTTGATGAAACTCTGGGCTTTTAATCAAATCTTCGTGTGTGTATGAGATATTTTGATGGCACTTTGAATGTTTTGCTGGTGATTTGTCAGTAACTTATGTTATTGGAAAAGGCTGATTTACTGAATCGATGACGTCACTTACAGTGAGAGTGTAATCGGCTGAAATCAAGTTCACATTAGTTTCGATATTTCATGATAAACAGATATTAATACAAATTGTTCTGTGATTTCAGGAGGACAGAAATAAACTCTACAGAACAGAAGTGAAGCTCCAAGATTTCAACATTTCTGAAGGGAGATTCTGACTTAGAAATACAGGTGACCTGAAGAAGCTCATGAAAAACATTAATATGCCTTTTTCAGAATACATTTCACCAATTTTAAGAAGTCCCTGACATCATAACGTAAGTCACACTCAACCTAAAACTAAAAATATAGATTGTGTTATTTTAAGATTATATTTTTAGTAGTAGAATATGTATATTACATGTTATTATAATTGTTATATATTATTCTGTCTTTTATCTCCATTTCCCCTCTACTCTAGCTTGTTTCCTTCTAATGAACCTGGAACTGCAGAGTAAATATTGTTGACTCTGTGTCAGATTGCTTGTTTTGTTCCTGGATTCTTCAGTGATGACGATCAGAGTCTTGAGTGAACCTGCTGTCAGACAGTGAGTACCGTGAGGTTTCAGTCAGGGCCTTCAGTAAACAACTGTTAGATACCTAACAGTTGTATGTGTAAAGGTGCGGTCACACTAGCCTTTGAACGTGCAAAATTATTTCGGACGCCGCTGCGAATATGGGCGGGAGCAAGATATAACGGTTTCCCCTTATCACAACATGGGTTAATCTGTGCTTTTACTGTGTCTTGGTGATGGCGTCGAAAGCGTCTTATTATATTGCACTCTGTCTCTCTCTCTCTATAAATATACACACTAAACAATAAAAAAAATATAGAACGTGTCCTCATTCAAATGTGCCATCTGTTCCTGTTTCCATTGACACTGCGAACCATGCAGCTTCTTTTTTAATTATCTTTTAAATATGTATTATATAAAATAGGATGCTGCGCTACGGCTAAAATTAGCACTTCATTTTTTAATTTCTGTACAGAGAGGTCACGCAGTGACGTATCATTCATCTACTGGTCCCACGACTTCACGTGATGCGAATTCGCAGGTCAAAGTTCACCAAACTTGAACTTTCGAATGCAGCGAAATGCGAAAATTTTCGCATGAGCCTGGGTTTCCGGTCTGACGCATTCGCATGCGTATGAATGGAAGTCAGTGGAACGAAAAGTGCAGTGTGACCGCCCCTTAATGCACATATTATGCCCCACACAGGCTCTCAACAACAATGACGGGGCTGATCAACAACTTCAGCAGTAGGCTAGATTAGTGTGGGTTAAAGGGTTAAAATATTATGAATCACTTATAAATCATTGAAATGTCAACATTGTACTATTATCTCAATAAACAGTATAAATCATTTACAAAGCTTTCTGCACCCCCCAATCTAAGGTGTAAACTACTCATCAGTTGTAAATGTTTTACAAACTTTGTGGTTTTCAGTTGTGTGTGTGTGTATATATATATATATATATATATATATATATATATATATATATATATATATATATATATATATATATATATATATATATATATAATATATAATATATATATACATACATATACACACACAAACACACAAAATCAACCAACCTGTAACCGGAAAGTTTACATTTACAACTGATGAGTAGTTTACACTTTAGATTGTGGGTGCAGAAAGCTTTGTAAGTTATTTATAACTTAATCTACAGAACAGATAAAAATATTAACATCACTTATTAATCATCTATGAACACATAGTCATGTTTTGTAAATGATTAGTTTACCATTAGCTAATTACTTTTATTACATGGCTCTGTGGGTACTTGATTCTGATTGGTCAGTTGCGACATTCCGATGCATGTTATCCCTGGATAAAAACCTGTAAAATGTAATAACACAGGCTCATCCGGGTAACAGTAGTTGGTGCTGTACTCTTGCTTTAACTATTTTTTTTTTATTGGTGGAAGCTGTGCATTTGTTTAGCTAATAAATTATAAAAACTGTGTACAACAGTTGTGTACAATAGTTTAATTATGTCATCCTGGTTAGGGTTGGCCTGATTGACGATGCCATCGTCCATCGCTGATGGCTGATAGACATCACGATGCTGCGCCGGACACAGCGTCATCAGCTCCAGTATCTCGCCCGTGCATCTGTTGTCATGCGACAGAGAAGTCACGTTCTATAGACAGTTTCTATAGACAGTTGTGAACGTGCTGACAGCTGGTTGCCCAGGCTATGGATTAAAGGTAATACTGTTGTAAGTAGTGTTCATTTTCTCCTAAATACCGATCATTTCGCTTCATTAGACCTCAATGTATCACCAGTAGCCACCGGTATTGATTTGGTCTTTTTTTTTTTCTGGACATCCACACAGCACCACAGTTTTATCAACTAGAGATCGACCGATAGTGTATTTTTCCAATACTGATAGCTAGTTTGGACCACACTGGCCGATACCGATTTTTAAACCAATCGTTTTTAAAATGAATACTGAACAAAATGGATACTGAATGAGAGCAGTGGTCTGCGGTCGCGCTGTGGGTTCCCGGGTTTGTGTCCATTCTCGGACCATTCCATGTATTTCAACTGTAGAAAAGGTTGTTCCGAGCCGAAACTGACTTCTTTCATATTTGTCGACCAATATACAGAAAACTACATCAGTATATCATCATAAACACAAACGTTTTTGTCTTACATGAATGTAAACAGATGAGAAAGAAAACACACACGTACAGTATTTTTGTTTAAAGAGACAACAGCCTAATAAACGCGCTGTCTGTCATTAATGTTAATCAAAGAACAAAAGAAACAAAAGAAAATCATTCACTGATCTCGACTGAATATATTTAATAACTTTAATTGATTAATCTTTATTTTATTTATAAAAAGAAAACTATGCAGTGTTTTTAAACTTTTAATTACAGTTTCTGTACCTGAAATTTTGTTTAGTTGTATTTATGGTATTGCTAATTGATTTGTTTGTTCATATCTTACTACTGACTGGTTACTTGTCTTTAACACTTTAATATTTTTATTAATTAATTGTTTTTGCTATGTTTTTTTTTTTTTTAAGCACAGGCAAAATTCCTCTTTGCAGTGTTTTGTAAGCTGCTGATTTTTGCTCATGTTATTCAGCTGTAACAGAATGCTTTGTAAAAAGACAGAAACATGTTTGACATCTAAATGTTTGACTTAATTTTTTTATATTGGATTTTTTTTATCTTATTGGAATTGAAACTAGGAATCAATAAGCAGAATCGGAATTGGAATCGATAAAATTCAAACGATACCCAACCCTACACACCGAACGCATCACATTTTATTTGCTGCTATTTTAGAACAGTGCATGATTATCTTATCATGTGCAGCGTCTTTGAGAAGTCACAGTTATCACACACACCGGATGTGTCACATTCAATTCAAGCAGCGGTCTAAAACTCTTTATTTAATCACCAAACGGACATAAGTTTGCTTCAGGAATGAACTATGTGGCATATGTGTTTAAAGTTCAGTGTTAAA
This sequence comes from Carassius gibelio, assembly GCF_023724105.1. NCBI lineage: Eukaryota > Metazoa > Chordata > Actinopteri > Cypriniformes > Cyprinidae > Carassius > Carassius gibelio. Next base: position 5,820,679 of record NC_068384.1, read on the forward strand.
AAAAAAAGAGCAAACGGAAAGAAAATGCGCAATCTGTATTACAGCTTTCTATATGAAGCATACGGACTGTATTAGAGCCACAGAAAGACCAACGTTTTGCTGTAAAATGCACAATACATAATTTATAGCCTAGGGTGAAGTCATTATGTAAATTTACAATGATTTGAGATTAATATAATGTTATTTAATAGAGAAACTATGTGAACGGCTGCATTTAAACTCGCGTTTGAAGTTTCCCACTCTGTGCAGCGAACAGTGTCACATGGCAAAACAAACGCAACACGGAAAATTATCTCCATGGATTTTGCAGATAACCGATAGTTCTACAAATCAACTATCGGTGCCGATTAACCAGCAAAACCAATGAATCGGTCGACCTCTGTTATAACAATGTGCATGATACAATACTCATCAAATAATAAAGAACTCTTTTCATGTCCCTTGACTCAGATTAAAAAGTAATCACGGCCAACAAAATAACTTGTGCTTGGTGTTAACTGTTAGCCACTCATAGCACTCGTAGTTGCAATCTTTGAAATGGTGCATAAAAATGTTGCTGGCCTTCAGTTTAGGTGTAGGTCTTCCTTTCTCAGTTGTAGGTCTTCATTTCTCAGTTATTCTCTTTTTTTCTGCAAAATAGCACCTTAAAAAAGCATTTTAGTAGATTGGCAACCAGATCTGTAGGCTGTATTTTCTTTTCATTTAATTTCACTTTCGTACTTTGGAAATCCCTGACTAAAAGGGCAGTCTAACGCTGGGGGTAGCACTGGGCACGTCTCTAGACCCAGAGGGTGTGCTGTCATTGAATGTCAAAATTTTGATTGGCTGATGATTCTGTCACTAATGCTTGTAACAAATCAGATGTGACTTCTTTCATCAAAAGGGTAGCACAATCTGTAGTGCTGGCCATAGACTTTTTGTAATGTAGGATATTCCAGGTCAACCTCAACTAAACTAATCACAAGCAATTTGTGAACATTACACAAATGTAAATGATAACTAAATAGTCTTTAAAAGCTTTTTTCACACAATTTTGTTTTTTATAGGGCCAGCAGAGCCCTGCTCACCCTGACGGCCCACCGCTGCTGTCAGACAACATCTCCAAGATGCTATAAACTGCAGGACCAGTAAGTACAATCTTGAACATACACAACTGTATCATAAGTTTGGGAAGGTATGGTTTTTTGTGTTTTTGAAAGTCTTTTATGGCAACCACGGTTTAATATATGAAATGAAAACAGTTCACTACAATTTAAAATAATAGTTTTCTATTTGAATATATTTAGAGAAGTCATTTATTCCTGTGATGGTAAAGCTGTATTCAGCATCATTACTCCAGTCTTCAGTGTCACATGATCTTCAGAAATCATTCTTATATTCTGATTTGCTTCTGAAGAAACATTTCTGACTATTATCAGTGTTGAAAACCACTGTGTTCGTTCATTTTTTCAGGATTCTTTGATGAATAAAGTTTTAAAACAGTACAGTGTTTGAAACAGAAATGTCTGTTTTAACTTTTGATAATTGATAAGACGGTGATAATAATTGAAAATGTTTATTGAGCAGCAAATCAGAATGATTTCTGAAGGATCATGTGACACTGAAGACTGGAGTAATAAAAATTAGCTTAGATCACAGAAATAAATTACATTTCACAATATATTCACGTAGAAAACTGTTGTTAAATTGTAATATTTCACAATATTACAGTTTTTTTACTTGCTTTTGATCAAATAAAGGCAGCCTTGTTGAGCAGAAGAGACTTTTCTCAAAGACGTAAAAAGAAAATCGTACTGACCCCAAACTTTTAACGGTAGTATAAATTACAAATATAATGTTCCACCTACTGAAATGTATATTCCATTGTAAAGAGATGCCTGTTCCACAAATATTACATTTACAGGGATCACATGAAACACTTCATCAGTAAACTGATTTTTGAGAGCATTAGTGGCAGTGTGTCGATTTTTTTTTTTATTGATTGGTGAATTGGAAGTGGATGTGCGTTTATTAAACCTACTTGTGATTAAATCAGATATATATAGCAAAATAAGCTCAAATTGAGGCAGCAGTATCTATGGTCCATGGCCTGTAGTGAGGTCACTAAATTCTAACACCAAGAATTTATCAAAGTCCACTAAAGGAAGCAAAACCTATTGGTATTTTACTTTGAAATAGCCTTCCTAATAATATTTGGGGCTCGGACACACTTTTTTTTTGTTGTTTAAATTAAATTAAAATACATAGTTTAGTATTCACACAACACATCTAATAACCATGCACTCCAGTTATATGTGATTAAATAAATAATATTTTGTCTGAAATAATATGAACAGCAGCAGCTATTCTAAACTTTCTCCTTTTTATTTCCTGTTTCTATCTCAGGATGGCCATCCCAAGGTTTCTAGAGATTACAGCGGCTCCAGACTGAATCCAAACTCACTTTTGAAGACTTCAGATGACACCAACGCTCACAAAGACTACAGACGACAACTGTACATGAACACACAAAACATTAGACACACACAAAACAAATATTATCCTTATTTTGCCTATAAGGGTAAATTTGATGATTTTCAAACTGCTTTATTGTAACGTCTCTTATATCTGAAAATGAACAATATTTACTCTCTGAGTTATGTGGACCTACATGTCCCCTTTTATTTGTAAGCATCACTTTAAAAATGTTGAAAGATAATGTTAATGTTAACTGAATACTAAACTAGAGACTTGTTTAGTAAGATTTTATCAGAAAATATTTTTGAACTTTTATCATGCAATTTAAAACATTTTAATTGCTTAACTAGTATTGTTTGCCTGGTTTTATTTTGTGTTTATGTAACTCTTTTTAAAAAGTTCTTGGCATAAAGTTCGCATGCGATGCTGACAGCACTGAACACATGACTTTTTATTATGAACTAGATGGTCTTCCCAGTGTGTCTCAGTAATCTCTGGCTTTTTAAACTGTAACCTTGAAACATGCATTTCCTGTAAACCTACTTTGAAATAAGTATTGTCAAAAGGTGCTATACTAATACAACATTTAACCATGCAAGTACTGTAGTAATGGTTATTTTTGTTTTTACTATGGGTTTACTGCAAAAGCTGTAGTAAAATCATGGTGATTGTAGTAAAACTATGGTCGATTTTGTTTTTTCTATGGTTTTACTGCAAAAGCTTTTTGATCAAAGCATCTGGTAAATGTTATTGTATTTGTACATGTAATATGAAATAAATGAAAATATTAATAAAGTTGCGTCTGTTCTTGAGAGTGGTGTGTATTGTTTTATTATAAACCAGCGGGGGTAGCCGCGGGTGGTCCGTAACGATGAGCAAAACGCCAGTGAACCGCGTCCACGCAGAGCGGCCGGGATGTATCGTCTCAGGATCGGCCGGAGAGCATTTCCGATCAGAGGCCGACGTCGCCGAGACATCTTGCCTATTAGCAAACGCTCCCTGAGCGATATCGTCCCGATGGAATTTTGTAGGTCGGCTCGACATCGGCACAACGTATGTGTGCTGTCTGGGTTTTGATTCAGATCGGAACTTCGGAGCGTATCGCGAATCTTTTGATTCAGATCGGAACTTCGGAGCGAATCGCGATTCTTTTGATTCAGATCCGAACTTCGGAGCATACCGCAAATCTTTTGATTCAGATCGGAACTTCGAAGTGAATCGCGGATCTTTTTTATTCAGATCGGAACTTCGGAGCGAATCGCGAATCTTTTGATTCAGATCCGAACTTCAGAGCATACCTCAAATCTTTTGATGCAGATCTGAACTTCGGAGCGAATCGCGATTCTTTTGATTCAGATCCGAACTTCGGAGCATACCGCAAATCTTTTGATTCAGATCGGAACTTCGGAGTGAATCGCGGATCTTTTTTATTCAGATCGGAACTTCGGAGCGAATCGCGAATCTTTTGATTCAGATCCGAACTTCGGAGCATACCTCAAATCTTTTGATTCAGATCTGAACTTCAGAGCGTATCGCGAATCTTTTGATTCAGATCCGAACTACGGAGCGTATAGCGAATCTTTTGATTCAGGTCGGAACTTCGGAGCGTATCGCGAATCTTTTGATTCAGATCCGAACTTCGGAGCATATTGCAAATCTTTTGATTCAATTCGGGTCTTCGGAACGCAATTGAACAAAGAGAGATTGTGAACCAGTACATTTTTGTTTATGTATGTGAAATTTAGCAAGCAGCAAAAACAAGTTAAATTATATTTCCCTAAACTGTAATTTTTTTTTAATATATATACATTGGGTTGCTTACCGTTCCCATATCTGGGTTACACATAGGGTATTCTTAACATTTATTGGGTTATTTCTATAACACCGCAACCAGATGGTTTAAAATTGCAACGTTCGATTGGTGAAACTGAGACAGAACATACATTTAAGATATCACTTTGTTTCATGTGATTCCGAAGTTAAATGTATGTTGTGTGAATGAATCACTCTTTAGAGCGATCCTTTTTTTTTTTTTTTTTTTTGGTGGACCAGATCGCAAATTGAATGATTGATTTGGGAGTCAGACTGGACTGTAGCAGTTTTTCCTGAGTAATTGGTGCCGTTTAGACCTTGATCATCAAACCAACAGAGCTCGACTGTGCAGCAGATTTGATCGAGAAGTAAGTTAGCAGATGAATGCAGCACGGGCATTAAACATATTGGCTAAAAATGGTTGCATTTTCAGAGATGCATATTGATTTGTTTATGCTCCTCGTTAAGACAGCATGTAACGCTAACACACCAATAACTATATAAATAAAAAAGCACTATTAGTATATTATGAGTAAAAATGTTCCATAAAGGTTTCCTTTTATGAAGATTTTTTTTTTTTTTTTGGTACTTTAATTTAAGTAGGCCTATATAATTTGTACAAATCCCTGTTATCATGTTTTTGTAGGCCACTCGATACCAATGTTAGAGCACCAGTGTTTACAGACTACTGTGAAATTAGCCTATAAATTGTGTGCATATAGTTTTCTCTGCTCATTTACTTGGGATAGAAGGTGCTTTAATACTGGAAAATGACACACTTAAAAGCTTAAAAGAATAAAAATGCAATCAGGTAGAATAAAAATACAGTGTAATGCACCTGGAATGAGGTAAAGACAGAAACCTGCAAACAATTTAGATTGCAAAGTGGGTTTTACTGTCACATAAATTAACTATAATGGAAAGTTAATGAGATGCACAAGCAGAATGCATTAATAAAATCAATCTCTTTGCAATTTAACAGAGGTCCCAGTCCCAGGTAAGGTGAACACATAAAACTGTTGCATCATCCACACATGGGTTCATGCAGCAGTGTGCTGAAATTGATGTTCTTAGCCACTGATTTAGTTTAGTTTAGTTTGGCCCTAAGACCAATAATTAACCACAACAGAGCATTTGGGCTGATCTTGAGTCAGTAGGATGCACAGTGTTTGCAATATTAATTGGAGGCCTGTATAACAGCCCCTTGTTGGCATTATTTTAACTTATTCTTCAGTAAGTTATAAATATTATTCAAAATTGATTCTTGTTTTGATGCCTGCAATGAGTGGACTTTAACTGATTGGATTGTAAAATATTTTTCTCTCTTTGGATTAAAATAAACTAATGACTTGTTCATAATAAGACCCTTGACATGCTGTAAGAAACTTTAAAGAAAAATGTCATGTTCACTTTAAGGTTATGAGTATGTAAAAAAACTAAAATTCAATTTTATTAATAGTTTTAAGGATGACTGTACCGTTATACGACAGTATCCCAGCAGTATGGAAAAATGACACTTTCTTAAAATCTAATTTGCTCACAGTCACAGAACGTACAATGTAATTTTATTGATAAGTGAGGATGGGGCAGGAGACACTTCTTTATCTGTATTGTGTACTGGGGAATGTTCTTATCTGCTCTGGGCTCTACACAGATGGCTATAAGGTGACTGGCATGAATACTAATAACTTACCACCCTTCATAATGTATAATGAGTAATCTTGAGTGAAGTGAAAGCTGACAAGAATCCAGTTGTTTTGTTCTCAAAGAAGTGCACTTTGTGTGGCTTGTATGTTCCATTAGCAAAATGTCAGCTGATCTTCTAATACTCTTTACTTCTCTCACTGCATCATCACAGTCTTGACATTTCTCAGGATCCATAAGTGCCACACAGAGTAGATCATCATATTAGATGAAGAGCCACTACTCAACATGGAGCTATATGGCATATAGAGAATATAGAGTCTGACTGAGTCTTTTTTGTCTTGTTTTCCAGAAAAATACATAGTAACATACATAGTAAAATGTGTTTAATTGATAAGCAAAATGTCACAATATATTAAATTGTTTTTTTTTTTTATTAACTTTATTTTTTTTTCTGAATAGGAAGTGTAAACACCACAAAATTGTAAAAATCGAGTTTTATTTGATTTATGTCTTGCACAAGAAAAACAAATGTTTTGTTACAGGTTTTAGAATAATTCATAATAAATAAAAATAGATATATTCCAAGACATTTATTCTCTGAAAACATAGTATTTGTTGAGGATTATGTTTATCATTATAACTGATTATCTTTAATACAAATTAAATTATTTTGTCATTTGCTTAATTTATTTTTTACCTTTAATTTATTCATTTTTCTTAACTGTTCATTAATTTTAAGACTCAAGCCAGAAACTGCACCCTTTGACTAAGCAGTAATTATGACGGGGACTAATTTACAGAATTTAACTTGAGGCTAATCTAATGGATGATTCAGTCCATCCGATGTTTTGCAGTTGACTCTGGAACTAACTCCTCATTAGATCAGGAGAGGGAGGCAGTGGCTTATTAAAAAAGCCTCGACATTCAATAGACAAATGACACAGAGAAATCAAATTAGATTCACTTAAAGCTGGGACCTGTCCCCCCCCCAAAAAAACTTTCTTTGAACATAATGAAAAGAAGTAGTAACATTTAGACGAATTTCAAACTAAAACATTTTAGAAAAACCTTCCATGAACTATGTATATATAATGATTTTGTGCTAATGTTTTGAGAAATATTATTAAAGACTCAATAACTTTGAATGAATATTCTATTATTGGATGAAGCGGATGAACGTTTAATGTCTAACTTTGCTGACAGAACATTAAAGGGATAGTTCATCCCAAAATTAAAATTTTGTCAATAATTACTGACCCTCATGTCGCTTCATTCATCTGCAGAACACAAATCAAGATATTTTTGATGAAATCTGAGAGCTTTCTGATCCAGCATAGAGAGCGAAAGAACCACCATGGTCAAGGCCCAGAAACGTAGTAAAGGCATTGTTAAAGTTGTCCATGTGACATCAATGTTTCAACCTTAATTTTATGAGGCTACGAGAATACTTTTTTGTGCACAAAGAAATAAAAAATAACAACTTTGTTCAGCAATTTCTTCTCTTCCATGTCAGTCTCCGCCACCATTCATGACAGGACCACAATGTATTCCTTGCAAACCTGAAACTTGCTCATGAAACTCTCCTGAATGCATCATTTGTAACATTTATTAATATAAATACTAAGTAATAGGAAATAACATAATAAATAATAATCTTCACATTTGAATACTTTTCAGTTGGGGAGCATATAAATGCATTTCTTTTTTATGATGTTTGATATTTTCACAGCAATAAATAATAATGTATTATTTAACTCATTTTTAGTCATCCTGAAGCACCCAGGTTGAGAACTGTAAAATAATTCAGCTCAAAATCTCCAATTTGTTCCATTTAAAAACATTTCGGTCCAGAAGAAATACATCAGAGAATCTCATTAGTGGGTTTTCTTTCCTGTAGGATCCAGTTTGTGATTCAATCCACAGTTCCACTCTGATTGGAAGCAATATTTCCTCCTTTTTTTGGCATATGAGAATGCTGACTTTGATTGTATTGTGCAGTATTCTGCATGACAGGTGACACCAAGAAAGGCTTTGCTGTTCACTGATGCTTGAGCGTTGAAAACATTTACTTGAGTAAGGACTATGACCATGATCTTAAGTTTTACCCAACAGTATTGTGTCTGAAAAGCAGCTCTGTCAGGCTGACAAACAGAATAAAAGAGTCAGAGATTCATTTGGTATGCTGTAAAGCACAGATCCTTTTGACTCTTTTAACACTGTGGGAGCAGTGGTCACTTGTTCTCAGTACCTGGGCCAAAACAGATGTACAGTAATTGGGCAGGAATGGTTGAAATGTCCAGTAATTAAATGTGAAGTGTGTAACCAGCTGGGACGTTTGCTGACCTCTGTCTCCTAGACTCCGGCTTGTGTTCACCGTCCTGAATGTGCTTTGAATTTAGGATTTGCACCTGCTCAAGTAAGTAATGGTATTTTATGCAGATAGAAATCCCTTTGTTTAACCCTTGGTCAAGTTATACTGAAAAAAAAAAAAAAACATTATGTAAATGTATGGCCTTGTGAGCGCAGAACATGTAATGCATCTCAAATGCAAAGCAGTTTTGCTGTATTCACGACATGTCACCTTTGTGCAGAGGAAACTCATATAAAGTTAGGTGGAAAAACACTCAGCAGTGAGCAGTGGAGCTTTGACACAACCTATCAGCTTTTCCCATGGCTGTCTCATCTTTCACGATGAAGTGCATATCCTGGAAGGCAAGGAACCAGCATTTTCCCCCTGGGTTGCTGCCGTAATCTTTCACTATCCACTGGTCCATGCTTATACAAGCACAAAATTACATCTGCAAGGCTGGCCAGTTGCTAGAGTCCCTTATTTGATGGCATTCCTGTAGGGTAAAACTGAAAGGGAGGAACTCGATTACAAGAAGTCTTTGCTGTGAATCTCACCAGTGCAGTCAGCACTCTTTCTGATGTGATTATTGTGATCATCTTGATGGGAAGTCTTCAGTCGGCCTGGAAACTTGGTCACTTTGCAGAAGAGACACACTCTATCGGCCCAAAAGAAGCCAGAAACAACTTGAGTGAGAATCCAGATATGGAGCATGAAGTCAGTGGGGTGAAACATATGCTCAACTACCGAGCAGTGTGGGATGTTTCTTATATGACCCGAAGACAGAAAGCTCAGGGATTTCTCCCGAATCAGATCTTGAGGAATGGCAGGTCCCACCAGACTGAGATGCTGTGTACCTTTTGTCCTTGATGTACATCAGCTGTAGACATCTCTCTGCAGTTACTCACATGACTGCACTCAGCAGCGAGGCACATGAGAATTCAACATTAGTGTCACATCTTGTCTACGAAGATGCTTTCATCTGTTTGTTGAAAAAAAATAAAGAAAGAAAGAAACATTGAATAGAACTGCTGGATAAAATTTATTAGATTAGTTTTTTTTTTTTTTTTCAAATAAGCATTGTGATCATTAATTGTCAGTAATGCTTTAGTATTGTTTATTAAATATACTATTATTATGTATTATCATAGAATTTATATAAATATATAGAGATACCTTTAATGAGCTTTTATTTGTAGAATTTATTAGTTTTATTTTAAGTTTTATTTTTAGAAATTTGTATGTGTTTTTGTCATTTTTTTACTTGATTTGATGTTTTATTTCATTTCTTTTTATAGATTTTTATATTTCTGTAGAGATTTTTGTAATTTTAGTACTTCATCTTAAGCCAATTAATAAAAAAAATCAAAAATTGATATTGTTAATCAATATAAGATTCAGATTTTATTAAATGAACTAATTTTAGCTTAAATTTTAGTAATATTTTATATGAACTTTTGTAATTCTTGTTTGATTTCATTTTAATTTAATTTAGTTTTGGAGGTTTTATATTCCCATCCTTTATTTTTATTGTAGTAATTTTAGTACCTCATCTTAAGCTTATTAATTTAACTGAGATGAAAATGTTACAAATTTAATCTAATATATATTATATATATATATATATATATATATATATAGTTGTAATTTTATATTTGGTACTTTAAGGTTATTCATTAAACGAGTAAAAACCTTCTGATTCTTGTACATTTTTCATCTAATACTGATACTGTTTATTGTCCAAATGATTTTGGATAGTTTTGGTTTCACTTGACTCTAACAGCTCTGTTATGTCTTTCACTTACTTGAATTTGTTGACATGATGTTTTGATGCTCTGAAAGCCTGTCTGAATCTTCTCTCAGAGGAATCTTCATACACGAACCCTGTCTAAGTCACTGAATAAGTGGACAGAGAGGCAGATGTCTTCGGTGTCGGACACACAGCCGCTGACAGGTGCTCCGCTCACAGTCAGTTTGACTTTATATTTCATGTGATGCAGAGCACAGAGACCTGTTATACAGTCAATACACAGACACCCATTGACCATTGCTTTCCACACACACAGAATCCAAGAACAGCACTATAGAGTTCATGAATCGCTTATGAAACGTTTTAAAAAGCCACTTACACCATTGGCGTATGCAACTGTGTGTAAGAGTTAATGCATGGCGTTGGCAGTGTTTTGTGTCAGGATCTTGGCAAGGGAGGAACTCAGGTGCAGACAGGGATTCTCAAACAAAGGGTTTATTACAAAAAGGGGAAAACAAAACCCACGAGGGGGAAAACACGGAGCAAGGTAAAGACTAAATAACTAAAACGGGACTGGACTGACAAGATAAACAAGGACTCTAAATACTAACTATAAACACTCACGGTAATACAAGGACTTCAGCGGGTACAGCACAATCTCACACACAATCACGATGTAGGACACAGTTGAGGTACAATCACAATGACAATGAACCGACGCAAGACAGAGCACACTAGGAGATCTAAATAGGGGTACTAATCAAGACGCGACAGGTGTTACAGATAGGACAATCAAGACACGACTAGGTTAACAAGGGGGGCGGGGCAAGGGAACGAGACAACACAAGCACATGGCCCAAAGACAAGGCCATGCGCTTGTACACAAAACATGGGTCTGTCATGATCCTGCCTCAAGACTAGGAAAAATCAAGGACACGAGGGCAGAATCATGACAGAACCCCTCCCTTAAGGAGCGGCTTCCAGACGCTCCTCAAGGGAACATCAAACACGGGACACGACTGACATGACAGACTGGGACACAGACACAAACCAACAGGACATGACAAATAATAACAATGGCAAACATGAATACACAACAGCAGGGTTGGGGTGACAAATCAAAAAAAACAAACAGGGAAGGGGAGGGGGCGGGACCACAAAGTTCATGGGGGACAGACCAGGGTGGGTGGGAGGGGTAGGGATCTTAGAAGGACAGGACGAAGGCTGACGACGGGGGGTACGGGCAGGTCTGGGTGGTGAGGGGCGGGGAGGGTTCTCGGGATAACTGACAGGAGCAGACACAGGACGCGGGGCAACACTTACGGGACGCGGGGCAACATCAACAGGACGAGGGGCGACTACATCTACAGGACGAGGGGCGACTACATCTACAGGGCACGGGGAGACAACATCTACTGGGCACGGGGAGACGACAGGGCACGGGGAGACGACAGGGCACGGGGATACAACATCTACTGGACACGGGGGCACATCAACGGGACACGGGGCCACATCAACGGGACACGGGGCCACATCAACGGGACACGGGGCCACATCAACGGGACACGGGGCCACATCAACGGGACACGGGGCCACATCAACAGGACACGGGGAGACAACGGCTGGACACTTAGGACTTCTGGGGACAGGGTCAGGGGACAAAACAGGACTGACGGGGACTTCTAAAATTTGGACAAGACGGGACAAATAATCAGAAAAAGCCTTAGCAGCTAGGATAATAGGCAGCTCCTTATGGGATGAGACCGACTGTACAAGAGTCTTTGCTGCAGAGTCGGCCGCGGCTCTCTCCTCCGCTCTCACGACTGCAGCTCTCTTCTTTGCCGGCTCGGGCACGCTCACTGTTGCTGGCTCGGGCACGCTCACCGCTGCTGGCTCGGGCACGCCCACCGCTGCTGGCTCGGGCACGCCCACCGCTGCTGGCTCGGGCACGCCAGCTCTCTCCGCTGCTGGCACGGGCACGCCAGCGCTCACCGCTGCTGGCACGGGCACGCCAGCTCTCTCCGCTGCTGGCACGGGCACGCCAGCGCTCACCGCTGCTGGCTCAGGCACGCTCACCGCTGCTGACTCGGGAGGAGACAGGGTCACAGGACCGGCAGGCCCCTTCTTCTTCCTCTTCCTCCTCGGGCGCGGTGCAGAGGCTACAGCTGGGTCAGAGGCGGGTTGGGGGAGTTTGGTCTCGGACAGGGCAGACTCGGACGCCGAAGACTCTGAAGCCGACTCCCATGAAAACCGTCTCCCTCGTTTCATGGGGAGACTGCTGGCTGAGGAGGGCACCTCAGGACTCTGGGAGGGGCTTGCCTGACCCCCCAGGGTTGCCACGGCCAGGACACGACCCTCCGGGATCGCCGGCAGCTGGGGACCTCTGGGGCTCCTCCTCTCGCCCGCTCACTCCGGAACGACCTCCCCTGGTCCCCCGGAACACCACAAGGCGAGAGCCCTCAAAACAATCTCGCTGGCTGGCTGATGCCATCCAGCATTGCCTCCTGTCTGCTGAGTTCCTTGGTGGTCGGTTCATTCTGTCAGGATCTTGGCAAGGGAGGAACTCAGGTGCAGACAGGGATTCTCAAACAAAGGGTTTATTACAAAAAGGGGAAAACAAAACCCACGAGGGGGAAAACACGGAGCAAGGTAAAGACTAAATAACTAAAACGGGACTGGACTGACAAGATAAACAAGGACTCTAAATACTAACTATAAACACTCACGGTAATACAAGGACTTCAGCGGGTACAGCACAATCTCACACACAATCACGATGTAGGACACAGTTGAGGTACAATCACAATGAACCGACGCAAGACAGAGCACACTAGGAGATCTAAATAGGGGTACTAATCAAGACGCGACAGGTGTTACAGATAGGACAATCAAGACACGACTAGGTTAACAAGGGGGGCGGGGCAAGGGAACGAGACAACACAAGCACATGGCCCAAAGACAAGGCCATGCGCTTGTACACAAAACATGGGTCTGTCATGATCCTGCCTCAAGACTAGGAAAAATCAAGGACACGAGGGCAGAATCATGACAGTTTTGGCATTGACTCAGTAGGCAGCCCACCCTAAAGCCCATCTCTTTGCCATCAGCCAGTTTAGTTGCCACCATCAGGAGGGCAGAACAATGCCTTATTATTTTTAGTCACATCTAATCCACACTCCCTGCCACAGTACATTTTGCCTGATTTGGCCCATGGGTGGTGGTTTTTGCTAAAATCTTTTGATTGAATCAGTTTTGACACTATATTTTGAATTCCTTTAAGCAGGCTTAATTTTTATCTATAATGGATGTGTGCATGCATGCATAATGTATGCCTGTTGAAAGGACAGCGTATGTCCCCTGCTCATTTCAATAAATCTCACAGTTTGCTCTACATTATTTGTGCAGTGACTGATGCTAGCTGTAATGTCATGAATTTTACATTAGCGCCAGGTATATGTGAGTTCCCCACTACGGTAGATCAAACAACCTGCTTGTTTGTCTTTTACTCTGATTTGTCAGTAAATTTGCACTGAAGTCTGTGAACATTTCTGCAGACAGTTCAGTTCATCAGATTCTAGCACAAGTGTGGTTCAAACATCAGGTAGTTGCTTCCAAATTTCCAAATGTCTCTCAATTCTGACTTTATTTCTCACAATTCTGACAGTATAACTTGCAGTTCTGAATTGCAAGATGTAAACTCTGAATTGCAAGAACAAAGTCAGAACTCTGTCTTGCAATTTTGACTTTCTAACTCGCACTTGCAAGTATGTATCATGCAGTTCTGAGAAAAAAAGTCAGAATTATGAAATAAAAAAACAATATTCAGTGTTGGTAACATTCTTTTATAGGTAATAAAGCTAAGCAGTCAGTTTACAGAAATAATCTACTTTATGCTGGATGAAGTGCATCTGTAAAAGCAAGAAATAATAATAATAATTCAGTGTTAACCCAAGCTGCAGAACAAGCTAATGAGTTAATCAATGAAAACAATTTCACACAGCCAGATTACTACAGATATTCCTGTAGCTGAGTTTGTGCCTCTCTAACATGAAAACATGGCTCATTTTGCAAGATGGGACAGACTAATCATGCTAGAGTCCTGTTTAAGTAAAGCCAGTGAAAAAAACAAACAAACACCTGATTGGTGACCATCTATGATTGGACAGAAATTTAAAGTCATGCACATGAGACAAAAAACAAAACAAAAACATAGTGTTGCATTTCAATGATTTTCTGTGAGTTGCTCAAAGTCTGTTTGTTCCAAATCCAGCTCCATTCCAAGGTCTTCATAATACACTTATGCCAAGAGTCAGTCACACAGCTCACTTGTGATGCTTTGGGGTAAAAATGGAACTGTGGCTGATATTTCTGTGATAAGCTAATAGACAGAAGAAAGTCATAAAATAATAAGAATTTTCCCAATGCGTCCTGAATTAAATTTTAATGATCTTCCATGACATAATTACATCTGACTGCCTGAAACCTAATGAAAAACTGTTTTATTAACAAGACTTCACTTTTCAAATGATATTTACTTGTCTTGTGTATTAAATGAAGAAACACTGCAGCAATGCAAGCCTAATGTCAACTATGTTGTGCTGTGCTTAGAATACTTTACTTCATTTTGTTACCAGTCAAAAATCAGGTGTCTTTTAAAAATGGTGTGCAGGTATGGTATATTAGCATCACATCTTGGATTCAGTCTTGTTTTCTTTCAGTTAGCACAGGTTTTGTATTTAGTTGTGGAACTGATTGTTCGTGTGCCTCATTGGTCTGAGCTTATGCTTATCAGTTTTTGAGTGAAAAAGCATTCGTTTTTGTGGCAGTATTCACTCAAACACTAATGCACATAAGCTCAGATAAATTAGGCCTACCATCACTTCCAAAAATAAGTAAAAAAAAACTGCGCAAATTAAAAGAAGTGAAGCAGATAAAAAGATTGAACCAAATTTTTGTGGGAATAGAACATAATGAGAACTTTTTGTTATACCCTGTGTAAGCATATTTCTTTCTATTGTAATGTTGTAAGAAACTAATAGTGGCATCTTGTATTGTGAACCGTTTTTACTATAAATATATGTGAAAATAGCATCTATTGCTTTAAAAAAAATCTAAAATGCATGCTTATTGAAATTTTCTGTGCACATTTTTCCTATTTTTCAGGCTGGATCTTAGTGCAAAGTTTATTTTTATTTTATGTTTTGCACTGAATTACTGTGTGCAAAAGTGCTGATTAATGAATGATTTCTACAGAATTACACATGGTCATAAAAAGGCACAAAGTGATGTATGCAGCACATTTTGCCCCAAACAGAAGTTCCACAATCCTGCCCTCTATTTATTAGCACAGAGAGAGGTGGACCGATCTAGCACCCATAATGACCCCAGGCCTCATAAAGCACAGACAGAGGTCTGGAGGCTCCACCGAAACCTGCTCATGATGTCCAGTTAATACTCATTAATTTATGAAGTGTCTCATTGGTCGCAGACACACCATATATCCCCTCACAAACCCATCTACAGCCTGACCAGCTGTCTGAACCGGCCAACTCATGTCACTCACTATTACTCTTAATGGCTACTTTATGTCAGGATTTTAAGCTCTGTTGTCTGCAGTTTTACTGAGATAGTCTGTATGAGAGAAGTATGAAGTACAAAATTATAAAATAATAATTCTGTCATCATTTACTTACTCTCATGTCTTTCTGAAGTTTGTCTTTTTGTCTTTTCATCTAAAATAATAATTTTGAACGATGTACTATTGCTCTTTTCCATGCAATGTCTATGCATTTAAGGGGATTGGAAGCTTTAAAATTGAACACAAACGCATCATATTACATTATTCACTGTATTACAAGTCTTCTGAAGTTATGTAAGAATGAAAACAATGTCAGTATTCACTGGCCATTTAAGTGACCAGATAAATGAACTCAAACACTGGATCAGTCTAATTCATTAACAAATCATATGAACTCAAATTATAAGTAACACTTTATTTTAGGGAGTACATGTTCACTGTTAATTAAGAGTTAATAAACAACAATAAACATCCTAATCCACTTACTGATAGCAAGTAAAGAATGGATTTAAAATATGGTCATGCAGAACAAGGCATTAATATCTGTTTATGAGTAATGATAAACAACCAATATGCTAGTAATAAGCATGATAATAAGCAATGAATAATGTTCTCTAATCTAAAGGGTTACCAAACTATTATGTTTTTGTTAATTTAACTCAAGTGAAAAATATTAGGAGAAAAACTGAATGAAATGTTAAACCGTAATGAAAAAAATAAAATAAAAATAAATGTTGTCATAAAAAGTAACTGAAATAAGTTTAAGTGCTAAAATTCCTAAAACTAAAACTGATAAAAATCATAACAATTAAATAACAAAATTACTAAATTTTAAATTGTGAATACACACACACACACATACACACACACATGTGCATGACTAGATGTTTAGCAAATAATGACTTTTTTGTGTATATATGCAAATAATGTATTTTTTTTATTTTATTTTTTTTATTTTTTGTCATTTTGATGGGGACAGACCTAATTCATTTTTTTACATTGAATAAATTCTTTACAAATTTCACCTCTGGAACAACATAAGGGAGAACTATCCATATAAAAACTGAACAAACATGGCCGGTGTTTGTATTACCATGTCATGTATTGTACTGGGAGGAGAACCAAGATCTGATAAAGTATTAGCCTAATTTCCCTGCACTGCCTGTCTCTTTGCTCTTCTGTTAAGCTGTCACCTAAGAGCCTCTGTGCACGACACACTACAATCTCTTCCACCTGCTTCTTCTACCAACTGACAGACATCCAAAAAGAACAGAACCTTAGCAAAACATGCTGCATCTTATTAGCTCAGTGCTTTGTTTGTTTGCATAACTAAGCACAGTTAGCACACACTGATGTTGTGAAACACCTCAGTCCAGCCTTGAGACCTGAGTACATAAAGCTGAGCTCACGGGCCTACAGGGTTTCTGGGTGAAGCAATTAATAGGATAACATTACTGAATAGCATAAGGCTAAATGAGCCTAGAGGTGATTTGTTGAATGTTCACCTCCAAAGGTCTATGACAATATAGATCTCAGTTTTATATTAAGGGGCTTGATTTGCATTTTAATGGTCTGTGTCAGGACTGCGGCTGGCCTCCGGCTATTCTGTTATGGCCTTAGAATCTAATGAAATATGCAAAATGGTACACATCATAAAACACAACGCACATCAGAACCGGACTGAACACCATTTGCCCGTACATCATTATTTGCATTGAACATTTACAATAGCAGAGAAAGAGTATTCATTTTATTCACAGCTTTAAACTGAACGAAGGAAAGAGTTCTATGGAAGCCTGTTTCTGCAACTTAATGAAAATAAAAAAGTTAATTGCGACTTTTTATTTTTGTTTTGTTTTGTTTTGTTTGCAATCCTGACCTAATTCAGAATTGCAAATTTATATAATTTAATTCTGAGACAAGAAGTCAAAACTGCAAGAAAAAATAGTCAGAATCAACATATCAACTCACAATTGCGAGAAAATTCAGATTTGCGAATTTATATCTGAATTGTTCATTTATATCATGGAATTCTGAGAGAAAAAAAAGTCAGAATTACGAGATTTAAACTTGCGAGAAAAAGTCAGAATTGTGAGATAAAAGTTAATTACCTTTTCTTATTTTTTAATTCAGTGGCAGAAATGGGCTTCCATAGATTTCTATGTATTTTGTAAGCTCTTCAGTTATTCATCGGTACAGTGTCTCAGTTCCATTGTTAAGATAATTATTCAGTCATTGCTGATCTGGGAAAAGCATGTGAGATTTGACTGAAGCTATAATCTGACACCTGAGGCTTGGGGAAAATCGAATCTTTCTCTCTATATTAGATAACACTTCTCCCTGTGAGCTACATCTCTGAATCCTGAACTAATATCCAAACGTAAGCGCCATACAATATAATACATGCGTTATATACACCGTATTTATGAGGCTGTGCACAGGCACACAGGACACCCCCACCACCAATAAACAAGGGCCCCTAACAGCAATATGAGCCAATTATGTTGTGGTTAAATTAGACTATCTAGTATGACTTCACTCTGCATAGAAGCCGCATTAAAGTGAAAAATAATGTTGCCATGCTTTAATGCTACACAGAGGTGCAGTATCACAGTGCTACCTAATTGAAAAAAGAAATTCTAGAAAGATGAGGAAATTTCAGTATAATTGGCAAAATACAGATACATATATTTGAAAGAGTGCAAAATAAACAAACATGACATCATCATTTGAGGAAGAGCCCTGTTGTTGTTGTTGTTTTTGTTTTGTTTGAATCAGTGACAATTAAAGAAAAGTATAGAAATGTAGTTTAAAACGCATGCGAGTTTTAATTTCAAAAGCAAAATGATATATATATATATATATATATATATATATTAGTCATATACCATAGTCATACTGATCCTACTCTAATTTATCATGAATGTAAAAAAAATGACTTTTGGTAATTTATAACAATTCATTTATTATTACGGTTCATAAACATCTCTTTATATGACTCTTATTAGACTGAGCCCACATTCAGAGAGAAGGATGGGATTTATGAAAAAGTCATATTGTTTACAAATCATTTTTCTTAGGCACTGAGGGTAAAGACAGCAATTAAAGTGGAGAAGCACTGAAGTACTGTACTCGTGGCTGTGGATCCACCAGCATCTTCCACCAAGTTTTTAAGGGCTGCCGTTATTTCTCCATGGCGGAGGCCATTGCGTTGTCCCCAGCTTGGAGGTTGATTTTTATTATGTTGGCGGGGTGGAGCGGCAGTGCGGCACAGAGGTGTTCAGCATTCAGCTCAGAGTTTCAGCCCACAGAGGCTTCTGGAGAAATGTGAACGCCACTGTCACACTTGGCTGCGGTCCCGATATTCCTTTCTCTCTCTCCCTCTATCTCGCCATCTCTGGGCAGAATACAGATATCTTCCGTTTTTGTTCATGCGCTGTGTACTCAATAACGTAATATGACTAGATAGTATGTGTAGGGAATCGTCTAATATTCTCGTCTGTGTTTTTTCTTCTTGATGAATAGTCAAACATCGGTTGACCCTTCACTAGGAGTTTGATTGACAGGCAATCTGACCCATCATAACACAGAATCTGCAATTTTGTCTGACGAACAATACAGACAGGGGAGTAGATTAACGTTGGTGGAGTTGAACTTGAAAAACGGTGTACAGTTCAAACAAGATGTCTTCTGATTTTCATTCATGTTTATTTTGTGCTATAAAGAAGATGAGATGATCGGTTTTCTTTGCGAAGGGTCGATTTTGTTATTCTAGACCAGAATGCAGGTATTTACAAGTGGCCATTACACAGGTTAAAGAGATAATTCACCCCAAAATGAAAATTCTGTCATTTACTCACCTTCAGCTGCTGAACAAAAAAAAGAAGATATTTTGAAGAATGTTAGTAACCAAAAGTCAGTATATATTGACTTCCATAGTATTTTTCCCCCATACTATTAAAGTTAATGGCTACCTTTAACACATTGGTTACTGACATTCTTCAAAATATCTTATTTTGGCTCAACAGAAGAAAAAACTCATATGGGTTTGGAACAACTTGAGTGTGTAAATGATGCAAAATTTTTGGGTGAACTTTTTTTTTTTTTTAAGCTTATATTTCACTGTCAGAATGAGGAGGAAACTCAAGAGCTCCAGTGAAAGCGCAGAACATACTTGCTTCTCTCGAGTTTTTGATGGATTGCAACTCTTTGTGTTGGGAAATTACATTGTTTTGGTGAAAATATGCCGCTTTCGAGAAGAGAGCCTAAAATAGAACCCAAAAGTGGGATGAAAAGATTCTTAATGACATGATATCATTTGGGGATGTTTTAAGAAACAAGTGTTGAATAAATGATTTATCCCTGTCTGCACTGATCTTAATCATCAGGCTAGAGATCACCAGTCTTATTCTGTTAAAGCTAACTCATGTTTCACTAAACAACGCCGGAAATCAGTAGGTTACAATATCTCACTCCTCAGACATTATACGATCTGACAAATGCTGATTGAACGTTCAGTTGGCAAAAACCTCACCTACTGAGGTAATACAATGATCTGAGAAAAGAAGATGCATCAAATGTGTCTGTCGCTGCATCGTGAGTTCACCTTTAAAGGTGCACTTTTTATTTGTACTGTTTTACACCTTGAGAAATAAGTAGTACTTTTGATACATTTTTAAAGTCATGTATACTCCAGTCATATCAGTAACCTATCAAAAGTTATTGTATTTTATATGAAGCATGTCACCTCAACTGAATACTTCTAATTTTAGGTAATAAAGTTATATTTGAAAAATATTTTTGGTTCATTGAATACATTAATTATGAAAATGAAAAAAAAAAAAAGTAATAAAAGCAATGCCACAATTTGTATTAGTTTAAATTTAACTTTTATAATTTACAGTGAAAAACTGAATTGGAATTCCTATAGACTATAAAGTATACAAATAACATTAAAATAACACGGGTCTGATCTAATCACATCATCAATATTTCATTATGTTAGTGGCATTGATCAATTATTTTGGAGAACTGTGTTGGCCTTAAATGGACTGTTTGCTGCTTTTCATGTCACAGTTGTGAAGTAAAATGTCAAATTAGTGCATGATTTGTTTGTGTCATTTCAATATTTCATATTAGTGTCATAGCAGATGCTGCTGTAGCAGTCAGCAAGTGTAATACGCTAAGTGTTCAGCCACGCAGAAGTGCTGAATGATTGTTCATTCATTCATGATGAAGGGAGGATGTCCTCTAGTGTGTGAGATGGAATTCCCCATCCTGACCTTCAGTGCCCTTGTAGATCAGTCGTCTCTATGGCACAGCCACCCGGGGTTTCATCTCAACAGCAGACCTGCAGTTTTCTGAAGGGCTCCACATGGCAGTGTTAAATCCATGAATCCTGACCTGCCTCTGCCCGTTCAGAGAGAGCGATGCGATACAGGTGCATCTGCAGTCTGTATCAGTGCTTTAGCTCCTGCGTAGAGAGCAGATTGCAGTGTCTTTGACACGACAGTGCTGCCGCAGGCGGCACATGGCTGAAAAACAGCCCTGAACCAGCCACCGGAACATAAGCTATGTGCTGTGTTAAATCTGTGTATGCCTGTAATGTTTTGACATTGTGATCACCAGTGATTTGAGTCGTGCAGCTTGATGTACAGCGTGTTGAACACACTGAATCATATAGCTGTGAAAGAGGGCATCAGAGCCATTCAAGCATATAGACCGAGAAATTGTTTTTGTCAAAACAATCTATTTCAGTGCTTTTTTTCTGCATGGTCTCACTGTATATACATATAAACTATGCAGTTGTGATGAGGTTCGCCATAAGTAGCAGAGTCTGTTAGACTTTTGAATATTTTCAAAGAAGTCTCTTATAGGCTCAGAATGGCAAGAATACAGTAATACAATTACATTTTAATTTATTTTAAAGTGTGATTTATTTCTGTGATGCAAAGGTGAATTTTCAGCATCATTACTCTAGTTTTCAGTGTTACATTATCCTTCAGAAATCATTTTAATATGATTTACCATCCTGATCTCACAGCAATTCGTACATTTTTCACAAGGTGGCTTCTTCGTACAAATTCGTATGACCACACTCGTACAAATTCATACGATTGTAGCTAAATCGTATGTATTTTACGAGTTGCACAATTCGTATGAATTTGTACGAATGACCTACACCTAACCCCGCCCCTAAACCTAATCGTCACTGGGGTTAAGACAAATCGTATAAAATCGTACGAGTGAGGTCGTACAAATTTGTACGAATAAGCCACGAATTGGCCGTGAGATAGCGTTGGATTTACTGCTCAAGAAACATTTCTTATTATCAGTGTTGAAAAGATTTTAATATTTTTTTGGAAACCATTATACATTTAGTTTTTTAGAAAATTCAAAAGAACAGTGTTTATTTGAAATAGAAACATTTTGTTACTTTATAAATATCTTTACTGTAATTTTACTGTAAAATCAATTTAATGTCTCCTTGGTATATAAAAGTGACAATTTCTTATCTTGGCAATGTATTATAGAGGTACAAAGATTTTTAGTGTTATAAGAGGTTGGTAACATTAAATCAGTATAATAATAATAATAATAATAATAATAATAATAATAATAATAATAATAAAGAAATGTTTTTTCCGGAAATTTCACAGTGTTTTTATTGTTAACTTAAACTAAAGCTGTCCAATTACTGTATATAAATAGCTCACATATTCAGCCCAAAAATGAAATTGTAATTGAAAATGAAAATATTAAATACGATAAAGATAAAAACTAGTGAACTTTTCAATACTGTAATAACTCTATGATTTAAAGAGCTCACATACAGTAAAGTGTCTGGCTGTCCGAGAGACTAATGAGAGCCAGCTCCGTCACTGATAACACTTCCCTCAGTGTAAATCTCTCTCACTGTTTCACGCTGAATGCACAGGCACACTGCCTTTGGTATGTGTCCAAGAGGCAGCAAATTGGAAATTAAAAAATAAACAGGTAAATGGCAATTATAGAAGCCTAGAACTTAAAGGCATTATGAAAGAGGGTCATAATATTTCCTATAAGAGTGAACTTAGACACGGTGTCCTTCATCATTTGAGATATCGTCTTGTACAGTGTGCAGTCAAATATCACATAATAATCATTATAGTATTTTATTTTAATACACACCGCTTTTAGACATAATCACTCTGTCCCAAAAGCTAGTGTACTTCTTACTAACTGTAGGTAAGAAAGTTAGTTGCTTACATATCGCTTGAACTGCATTTGACCAAAAAATAATTAAATAAAAATAAAGCATCTTTATTGCTAGGTCAAACTCAAATGTAGCCTGAAGAAGCAAATATCATAATGCACTGCAACAAGCTCTATTCAAGATAGTGGACACAGCTGTAATGAGACACATTGCATGTTCAATTAGATGTTGATTCTTTAACTTACCTTTTGTGCTTTAATAGTAAAATATAGTTAGAAGTTATCTTGTCATATTTCAGTTCAATATTTCCTATAATTGACTATTGCTCATGGATAAAACAAGATTACTGGTAAGCTGAAAATAAACAAAAATCACATAGTAGCAGGCACAGGGATGAATGAATATCGAATATCATGCTAAATAAACAAAAAAATTATTAACATGTAAAGCCTGACATTTGAAATAACACTGCATCCAGTGGGAACATAATTACTGATTAAAATGACTTATACTGTCTTTTTACGCATTGCGCAGCGTAAACATAAAACCATGTCTGCATTTGTGATCTGAGAAGCTACACTGCTCAAAACTTGCGTTTGAATTGTCAGATGCAAATTCCTTAATATATGAAAACGTACTAACAGGCTGTGTGTTAGAATTGCCAGAATGTCCTTGCAAAGTTGTTATTGCCCCACTTTATAGAAACAGACACCAGCATTGTAGGCTAC
Source organism: Carassius gibelio (assembly GCF_023724105.1). Classification (NCBI taxonomy): domain Eukaryota; kingdom Metazoa; phylum Chordata; class Actinopteri; order Cypriniformes; family Cyprinidae; genus Carassius; species Carassius gibelio. The sequence continues at coordinate 5,844,193 of NC_068384.1, forward strand.
TCTTCCAGGAAACAGTCCTTGTCCTCTGTAAAATGCGCTGCACACATATGTATATTTGGGTTGAAATTATACAGTAAATACAATTTAACCACTGATTTCTAGTTGTGTCCTCTTTTGGAAGGCCAAACAAAGTAGTTTCACTTTCACACCAAAACACACAAAGTCTCCACAACATGGCGGCAGCAGCAACAATACTACAGCGAGAATCAAAGTCACGCCTTCTTTCTTTGCGTGAACATTTGTGTGGTCTTTTTTTTGTGTGGAACATTTGTGTAGACATGTGGGGCATGTTAGAATGAGCCATTTTAGGAGGGCGCAACTTTACAGATCTTCTTTGTGCACAAAGAGCTTGTAACACTCCAAAGAGAAAGGAAAAATGTAAATTTCATTAAATGACCCCTTTAAGAGCATAAACTATCAATCAGACGACAAGGGATGCAGTACACTGTCTACAGTTTTTTTCAGTAATGTTTTGATTGTCTATTGATTACTCAAGGTACACAGATTTTTTTAGAGTCTGAGGATGAGAACAACTCAGAGTACACCATCCAGCTTTTTATCTAGCAAAATGTTGTGAATGCAGTGGCACTAAAACTCTTCTGCTGGATCAGGTGGTCGATCATGTGACCCCATGACTTCTCATTTGCATAAAGTTCTCTTCTACTCTAACAAATGCTGCTGCTGATTTTGCAAGAAAACGCTAAATGTCATTGAAAATTAATGACTTCTGGTCACGTTGTTGTTGTGAACACCCAGCTGCTAGTACAAGCAGCAGGCAGCGAGGTTTTGGTATGGAGCCAAAATGGGTATCTTCTATCAGTTCAAGCATCCACAAGATAAACAACACAATACAACCATTTATAAATGTAGTCATTTACAGGTGGAAAATATGCAATAAGATGCTGTCTGATAAGACATATATGCCGATGTAGTACTCCCTTCTTCATTTTTCTTGTCTGAAGCTCCACAAGGTGAAATTATTTATATCTGTTTTGTTTTTCTCCCACCATCTCACTCCCACATAACGTATATGCTTTCATAGTGGGAGCTGTTTGAAAAGGATGAGTCGAGGTCCCGGTACAACTCCATCCATTCTTTAAAGCAGAGCATTTTTCATTCATGTGACAGGCAAACTCACAGCTCTGTCTCTCTGCCTCCCCTGCTGTTTGCCCTGGTGAACTCTCATCACATCAATGATCACCACTCCACACATCACATCTTCTCATGACGCTGTCAGTCTGACCAGTTCGTTCTATCCCAAAACGACTGAAGTTTGACTGCAGCTTCTTTTGAATTATGGATGTAGAGTAACACTGGAAAATGTTGAAAAGACTCAAATTTGTGAAAGGCTAAATTGAACCTGTTACAGTTTATATGCACATGGAGGAAGCACTTACAGTATGATTTTAGCAACTAATTCGTAAGATCTGCTTTAATAGAGATTTGGGGAAAAAAAAAACATTAAAACTAAAGCATTCATCTTCATCACCTCCAACCATGTTTTATTTTATTTATGTATTTTTATGTATCAGAAAAAAAGCTTTGCGTTCATGTAACTGTTCTCAGTGGCACTTACTCAGCTGGTGCATGACGCATGGTTCAAAATATATTTCCAAATATTTTTTGTTCATGCAGCTACACGAACATGAACAAATCAGGCTTCAGTATTCAGAGTAAACAGGAGTTTACCCATAGCGTTCAACGTAACGGGAGAGATCATTTGAAAAGGAACATACTTTCAATGCACACATGCATTGAATGGCCATTGAATATTTCTGTTTGCTTACATGAGTCCATATGTACATGTGACTTAAGTTTTATGATTAAGACACTGGAAACAAATAAGGATGTTCCAGTTTATCCAAATAGACTGTCTCTTCTTCCACACATTCCCAATTATTGAATACCATCCACCAGTCTACACACACACACACACACACACACACGCACAGACAGAAACATGTGCAGGCTCCGAACACAATTTCTTTGATGGCATTCAGTGAACGTCCTCTAGGGACACTTTCCTCCATTGGCCATACCTAAATTAAAATCTAGTCCTTCCATCCCCATACATCAGATAGCTGCCCATTCTCATTCATTTCAAGAGCAACTGATAAGTCAAGGGCAAACATGTTCATGCAGAGGGAGAATTAATTTAAAAGTGAGTTGACTGTAGTTACAGCTCAGTGAATTTAATGAGTGTTTATACCATCTAATGGAACTCAGAGTGTGAATTGAATACTGAGCATTTCAGTAAATAAACAAAAAAAAAACATCTACATCTCACCATGGACAATAAGACTTTGAGTTCAGCTCAGGAACTGAATGCTGCATAGCTTCATATTCTCTCTATATTGGATTTCTGTGTGTCTTATCTATAATCGGCTTCATTTCTATTATCATTAATATACCATTAGCTTATATTAGGCAAATGCATTATCTGTGGGGTACAGTTAAATGAACTATGAGTTTTACCTCCAGGACTAACTCGTTTAGACTGAAAATGCTTCAATAACCCTTTATTTGCCTTATCATTTTAACCTTTTTATACCCAAAATTGAAGATTACTCTGAAGAAGCTTTTTAATTTCACACTCTGCTTCTAATCTGAGCTAGACATGTTTCTTAAATATTACCAAGTGTTTGAGACTATTTGTCTGAACACCAATAACACTCTATTAGTGATACACAATACGAGAGGAGCACAGACTGCATTAAAACCAGCTGTCTGTAGCATTGGGCTGACTTCTCTTTCATCTTGAGGTCAGATTTTGTGACATATAAGGAGTTATTTTTATGCACTGTAATGCATCCTTCTCTCTCTCCCACTCAATATCTTCCTGGCTCTATAATTTACACAGTAATATCAGTGTGCAGTCATTAATCATAATTGTAAGTCCTCCCACACATAAAGAGATGAATGTCGTTACACAGAATACTAATAAATTTTAATGTCTTAAATAGGCCTGAAATGGAACCAGAATCTTTTCAAACGGCAATAAAAGTATGTTGGTTATTTTATGTGATGGATAGTCAAAAACATTTTGGGGGGCAAATTGACTATATATTTTTACAAAAAAGTGGGATGTCCGTAAGATTTTTTATGAAAGAAATTATTAGTTTTATTCAGCTAGGATCAAAAATAACAGAAAAAAATAATGCTGTCCTTTTCTAATTTCCATTCATCAAAGAATCCTAAAAAAAAGTATCAGTTTCAACAAAAATATGAAGCAGCATAACCGTTTTCAACATTGATAATAATAAGACCTGTGACAGCAAATCAGCATATTAGAATGATTTCTTAAGGATCATGTGCCAGTAAATACTGGGGTAATTATGCTAAAAATTCAGCTTTGCAATCAAATAATAAATTAAATGTTTAAATATATATGTATAAAAAAATACAATTTTTAAATTGTAATACTTTTCACAATATTACTGTATTTTTTTAATCAAATAAATGCAACCTTGGTAAAATAATTTATTTGATCACCTACAAGAAAAATAATAAACTCAATTACCCTGTCACATCTTAGTGTTCGCTGTTGCATGTCTAAGCCTCATTTGTCATGTTTCCAGATGATTTGCTATGCTGCTTGTATGCCATTCAGTTTTTTTTTTTTTTTTTTTTTTTATCCAGTTCACTTTAAAATATTGTGGGAAATATTCCACATAATTAAATTGGCCACTAGAAAACATTGCCTAGTAAGTCACAGGTAACTCTTATGATATTCTCATTGAGCTTGAGTGTAAACACTGTTCAGTAACATTCATTGGCTTCCTTCCTTGCCTTACAGTGACCTACAAAGACATCAGATGATGTTAGGCTCTGCTTGAATAATTTTCCTCCCATACTGAGGCTGGAGAGAGCTAAACCTCACAGATTAATGCATCGCACCCAAATGCAATGATAGAGTTTTGACACGTACAGTACACGAATGGACTTGAAATCTCTTATTTCTTGCTAGTGGTGACAGCATATGGATTGCACAAAAGCTGGCTCCTCATGGGTAAAATCTCATTCGGTCTTTCATTAACACCATCTTAAGGATATCTCATTGGTTATTTGGGGGTTGAGAGCAGGCTTGTTGATATTTGAATAATCTAAAGTGAAGCAGAGTTCATTCACATGGGATATCGGCCATGATCAGGACATTAGTGAGCTGTAAGTTAGGATCCCCAGTGCTTGGAATCATCAATCACGAGACCGTGAAGTGGTGACAGTGATATATGCTTCTATTATTCTGTTCCTGTTTCTTGGCCTTTAAGTCAGTAAAGTTGGGCTTAGCTCACAACTCACAACTAGGAGTTTCCTGTTAACAAATCTACAGCTGTAGCGTGTTATCTATGCTTGATTTCTGCCACAGATTAAAGCAGTCTAGACACTTGAAAACAATTTGTTTGCCAACAACTTACACTTTAATGCTGTTTAAAGTAGTTCAAAATCACATTCTTGTTGAGTCACTTCCGTAAGCCAACAGATTTATTTTCAGAGCTGTCTGGGATTAACTTAAAAATAAATTGCATGTACGAATAAAAAAATGCATGAAGAATATCCTTGAATTAATAAAAAATGGCTCACTGTGATTATCAGTAATTGTATGATGGTGCATCCACACCAATAGGTGTCAGTATAGTCCAATAGAACTATAATGTAAATCTACAATTTCTCTATATGCATTTTTTTTTTTTTCGATTTCTCTATGCAGATTTCACATGGTTGTCAAATTTGTTAGACAATAAAAATGAAAATGTCCCTGTGTTGACCATTATAAAACTAAAGTTGTAGTTTTTTTTTCTCTCTGAATGATGGAATTTTCTGTACACATGGGTAAGGTAGTTTTTCCAACATGAATTCCACATAAAAATAAGTTAAGTTAATAAATTATGTGAACAGATGGCATATATCAACCTCTGAGTTCTCATCCGGTTTGTCTTTAAAGCTTTACAAGTTATTGTTAAAAAATCAGTTTCTCTATGAAAATGAATAGAGTTTTTACATCTGGGACCTGACTGTTGCACTCCATGGCAGATGACATCAATGTTCAGGACTTGTTTGAACACAGTCATTATTTTTGCAGATCGTTTTGATGCTACTAGTGGCAGATAAATGACACCTCAGCTTTAATCAGGTCATATGCATGCAAGCATACAGCAGCATCATTAAATCATTGTTCTTAAGCTCCCTGCGTCTCTTTCTGGTGGGATGAAGGTATGATCCAGAACCTCAGCAGCGGGGGAAGTGAGAGCTGCCATGAATCTCAGCACTGACAGGATGTAAAGTGATGTCTTTGTGAATGCGAGGCCAAGACTTCCCTGAAAGTGAGGCAAATCAAATCTAGGAAATAGCTTCCAGGAGCTGTTTAAAGGTGACAGTGGTGGCACTTTCTTCTCACCCCCAGAACCCCAGCACTGCTTTCTACTTCTTCTTCTTCTTTTATTTCCCCTGCTGGTGCTTTAGGACTCACACAATGATTAATTTCATTTCTCAAAAGCACAATCTTCCAACGTCTAGTAGAAGAAAGTTCTTCTGCTTATGTCAGTAAGTTCTGGAATCCAGCTGGTCCAAACACTTTCACCTGACTTGATGTGACACATGCTATTTAGATTATCATGGAAATTGGCTATGCAAATTTATGCGCTCAGACACGTTCTTAATATTCAGCAGCGTTGTTGTGACATCTAAAGGTGAGCGATTAGTGACAAGACTGCTTATTCGTCATTATGTATTATTGTGGTAGGGCCATCAGCCATCTTTATATAATGTTACCTTGAGGGAGAAATATCATGTAGCAGACCAAATAAAAAGCAATGACCTTCTTAAGTCATTACTGTAGTTCTCGCATAAAGCTTTAATCAAAGGACATGACAAATTAAAGTCGCTTTTTTCCCATTAACGTCTCCTATGCTCAGTGAAATAACTCGTTTTATATATCATTTATCTTTGGAATCATTGCAAAAGTTTTTTATTTGTATTTTTTATTATTATTCTATCATTTATGATTTATCTTTTACACTCAATCAGATAAGTAGATTAATAAGGTAATAAAACATTCTTTTAAAAAAATCATATAATTCAACTCGAATACTACACCTCCATTCTGCTAATGCACAGTATACCCTTATGCAAATAAAATATATTTCCTTGTATATTAATGATCAGTGTATTAAATTATTCAGTGGATATTAAAAACATACTCAATGTATTACTAGCATATTGCATGTTGAATAATACATAAACAATTGCTGATTTCCAGATATTGAAAAATGTGACAATATATTTACTTGTATCTCTTAATGTATATAGTTTTATAATCAATAATGCAATGCATTATATTTAGATAGACATGATAAATATGGAACTGTTTATTTAAATAAATATGTACTATATATATATATATATCATATTTATATGTGAACCCAGTATGTACACAGTACAGTATGTACACAATTATATGGAGCCAAAAGAGTCTCAATAAAGATAAATGCACACACTACATTCACACATGCACACATAGGATTCCTACATGCACACACATAATTCATAAATACACACACAGGATACACAAATGTGCACAAAATTTATAAATGCACACACAACATTTAAAAAGCACAGAAGATTCACAAATGCATACAAAATTCAGAAATGCACACAAAATTCAGAAATACACACACAATTCAGAAATGCAAACAACATTTACAAATGCACAGAACAAGATTCAGAAATGTATTTCTGATGCACACACACATATATCTTGATTTACAAACTGCTTGCAGTCTGTGAACTTCACTGCATTTGTGTGTGAATTTTGAGACTCCTCTGACTTGGCTCTACACACAAATGCCTTTTTTTAAAACAGGTAATGATCTGCAACCAATCAGATGTATCCCTTCTTTTAGCCAATCACAAGAACGCACTCCACGTGGTTGTTTACTTATAAGCCAATCACATGAACGCGTTCACACAGCGCAATATGCCTGTGGTGCAACATATTATAGCCTACTTATTTATGAAATTGTATGGAAATACAGATGTTTAGATTACAATTCAGGTTTATTTTTTATTATTTTTTTACAAAATATACATTTAAAAATGTCTCAATACATATAGCCCAGACTGTGACTGCAGAAAAAAAGTTAACCATGGATACATAAATTTGCAATAGGCAATTATTTCATTTTATTGAAATATTTTAATGAAAGTAAAACAAAATTTTTTACACCTTTTTGAATATTTTAAATATATCTAAATATTCTTTTGGATGCAATATAGAATAATAATAATAATAATAATTCTTTACATTTATATAGCGCTTTTCTAGACACTCAAAGCGCTTACATAGTCAAGGGGTATCTCCTCATCCACCACCAGTGTGCAGCATCCACCTGGATGATGCGACGGCAGCCATAGTGCGCCAGAACGCCCACCACACACCAGCTTACTGGTAGAGAGGAGACAGAGTGATGAAGTCAATCAGCGGATAAAAGTCACTTTAATTATAATATTCGGTCCCTACATGAAGAGAGAGTCAGTGGTCCGCTGAGAGAGGAAAGTGACTCTCCAGCTGCGCAAATTGAGTCGCCGGCTGCGTGAGGAAAGGGAATCGTTCGCTCAACTTCGCTGGGTGAGGAAAGTGAATCGTTCGCTGAGGAAAGTGAGTCGCTCGCTGCGTGACTCGTGAGGATAGTGAGTCGTTCGCTGCATGACTCGTTAGGAAAGTGAGTCGTTCGCTGCGAGAGGAAAGTGACTCTCCGGCTGCGGAAAGTGAGTCTCCTGCTGCGCAGAGTGGGTGTCCGGCTGCGCAAAGTGAGTCGCCGGCTGCGTGAGGTAAGTGAGTCGTTCGCTAAGGAAAGCGAGTCGTTCGCTAAGGAAAGCGAGTCGTTCGCTGCGTGAGGAAAGTGAATTGTTCGCTGAGGAATATGAGTCGTTCGCTGATTGAGGAAAGTGAGTTGTTCCCTGAGGAAAGTGAGTCGTTTGCTGATTGGCTTATAAGTGAACAATCCCCCACGTGGGGATCACATTCTTGTGATTGGCTCAAACAAGGGAGATATCTGATTGGTTGCAGATCATTCCCTGTTTAAAAAAGGCATTTGTGTGTCGAGCCAAGTCAGAGGAGTCTCAAAATTCACACATAAATGCAGTGAAGTTCACAGACCCAAGCAGTTTGTAAATCAAGATATATGTGTGTGTGCATCAGAAATACATTTCTGAATCTTGTCCTGTGCATTTGTGAATCTTGAGTACATTTGTAAATGTTGTTTGCATTTCTGAATTGTGTGTGCATTTCTGAATGTTGTGTGCATTTCTGAATTTTGTAAGCATTTGTGAATCTTCATTGCTTTTTAAATTCTGTGTGTGCATTTGTGAATTTTGTGCGCATTTGTGTATCCTGTGTGTGTATTTATGAATTATGTGTGTGCATGTATGAATCCTATGTGTGCATATGTGAATGTAGTGTGTGCATTTATCTTTATTGATACTCTTTTGGCTCCATACAATTATGAGAACAAAAAATTTATGTTTTTCCACCCATATTGCCATGACTTTAACAAGACATCCATGTTTTCAGTACTTTTTTAAACTTTTTTCTTATATACCATCACACATATTTTCACGTTCATAATGCGTAACTATGAAAACAATAAAGTGAATTAAGTGTTAAGCCTTTTAATTTGTTTATAATATGTGTTCAGTTTTATGTAAACCTTTATAATGTGTTAACAAATGCAAAAGAAAATAGTTTTTATTTCAGTACAGCTTTTACATGTAAAAAAATAAAGTAGTGCAGTTTTATTTGTATTTTTTTATATGTATCAAATCAGTAATAATATACATGTTCCATGCATATATTACAGCATACTAATATACTATAATATATAATATACTAAATATATTATCTGAGGTGATTTTCAAAGGTAAAGCTTTTGTATGTTAAGGTAATTTGTCATTCACCTTATGTTTCTGAGTGAGATGCAATAAAACCCACTGAGAAGGCGAAGCTACATAATAAGACCTTAGATAGTAATAAAAGCTAATATTGATCCGAGCTGCATCCTTCATAAAGACAGATCTAAAAACCTTTACAAGACACGAAAGACATGTGACCTTCAAATGACTGAAAATGCTATCCTTGTTTTGTTGACATAACTTGTAAACAAATTGCAGCAATACACTCCAATAAACGCTCATGTTTTTGGAATTCTAAAGATAATGGCACGACGCTTCAAGAACCAAATCTTTTTCCTTAATCCTCAGTTATGAAAATGTTACAGCAAGTGTTTGGAAATAATGAAAAAGCATAGTCGAGCTTCCCCGATTCAATTGACAGTCAGCGCTAACAGGTTCACTCTCACAGTTGTGCTGTTTGAAATCTGAGGAGTCGCACAACTGCCTAATCATCTCCTCCCAAACTGTGGCCTTGCCTGATGGGTTTGCAGCTAGCTGCGAGACTCATTACAGCCTGTTCTTATCACAAGTACAGCACTTTACATTTGATTGAGCTCTACATGAAAATGCATAATGTCCATCTGTCTAACGCACTGGATTCTTTTCTATTTGAGGCCATTTACAGGTCCTGCGATTTGAAGATGAGTGTTATGACTTGGTGTAATATGACAAAGTTGCCACATCAGCGTTTTTTAAACCATGGAGGGGGAAATCTGCCCCCATGCCTGCCTTAGTGAGGTTTGTTTAAAGGGGAAAATGTGTGTATGGAGACATAGGCTTTGCTCACAAGTAATTGCGTCCCTTTCTGCGGGCATCCTCCACTAGCTACCTTAATATCTTTTCTTTCCCCAGATGGTGCTCAGGGCAAGAGAGCAGATTACAGTTTCGGGAGAGGATTTTTGTAGGGGAGCACAGATACACTATTAAATAGGCCATGCTCTCAAATCAAGCCTTTTAGACTGTGGCCGGTTTTATTATATTAGATGAGCTTAATCAAAGCCGATCATTAAACAGTGTGGAAAACAACTCCTTCCCCTGACCAGTCCTGCATCCGTGACTAACATCATTTTTCCTCGGTTGCAATAATAATAAACAAGAACACTATCAAAGCTATGTAATTTCAGGCTGAATGGTACAATCATAGATTAGATTAGTGCTTAATTCAAGCTGCGATCTCCACCATGTTTGCTAATATTGCTGCAGTTTTAGTGTGAGATTTTCTAAGTTAATTGCCATATACACTTGCTTAGAAGTTTTATAAAAAGAAAAATGGGAAAAGTGAAACAAGGTTTCTGCACTCATAATATGCAGCTCTGATGTATTAAATACTATAGAGAAAAAATGCTTTGTTTTATTTAGTTCAAAAAGATAGTACTCTCAAAACTGCAACTTGAGAGATTTCTGTCTCCCAGCTGAAAGTCCATTTTAGCAAAACTTTCTTGTTTCAAAAAGTTCCTAAAGAGATTAAAGGGGGGGTGAAATGCTTGTTTTCACTCAATATCCTGTTAATCTTGAGTACCTATAGAGTAGTACTGCATCCTTCATAACTCCAAAAAGTCTTTAGTTTTATTATATTCATAAGAGAAAGATAGTCTGTACCGATTTTTCCCGGAAAAACACGACCGGCTGGAGGCGTGACGTGTGGGCGGAGCTAAAGAATCACGAGCGCGAGTAGGATTTTGTGTTGAGCGCGTCTGGAAGCTGTGACACAGATCCAGAGGCTGAAATTTAACAAGAGCAGCATCAGCAAAGGCTTCTCTATGTGGTATGTACTGAAACTGTATATATTTGCTTAGCGGTTTTGGAAAATGACTAAGTTCCACTTTGTCGTCTTTTTTTTTTTTTTTTTTTTAAGCTGTACATGTGGAAAGTGCAGTTTGATAACAACATCCCATGTTGTTTACTTGATGTGCTTACGCGCTGATAGCTAAGATAACAACACAGAGATATTTGAAGCAGTTTTACTCACCGCCTGCGGTTCCAACACACGATCGTGACCCTTTTTCGTTGGGATTGCATCATCCTTAAGAAATAAACGATGTGCAAATCCTGCATCAAACTGGGCCTTGTTTGTAAAACAAGCATCTTCGAAATGCAGGGAACAAACACAAACACTTGCACAACTCCGTTGATGCTCTGTAAAAAATAAACCCCATCCACTGGTCCATTAATGCTGTTTCTCTTTTGGTAATCTGTGCAGGGTTGTCTTGCCCTGGCAACCAAAAACAAACTCCTTTTGTGACATTTCGCGACGCTCTCGCTCTGATCAGTGAAGTCTGTTGTGCTCTCAGTGCTCTGCTATACGGGAGCGCACGCTCTTCCGGGAGAAGTGCCTCAGGACCCATATAAGGAAATTCCGCTCCATCTAACGTCACACAGAGCCATACTCGAAAAAAACTTTCCGAAACTTGTGACAAACCGGAAGGAGTATTTTTGGAACAGAAATACTCCTTCAAACATACAACTTAATTTTTGAAACTTTGTCCATGTTTAGCATGGGAATCCAACTCTTTAACAGTGTAAAAAACTCAGTATGCATGAAATAGCATTTCACCCCCCCTTTAAGTAATCCAAATTGAAACAAGTGGTTTAAAGGTGCAGTAAGTTATTTCTGGTGATATTTGGAATGAACAAAACAAACGTGCCCCTACCCAAAAGGATCACACCCCTATTTTGTTAGCCCCGCCCTCATATTCACAAACATGCTATGCAACACCGCCCCCATCATGAGTGGACACACCCCTTAATTGTGATTGACTACAAGTGTGTTTTGGTGCTCAGTCCGATCCACTTTCAACAGAAATCACTTAGTGCATCTTTAATCTTCTGAAGACTTTAATTTAGGCTTTTAGATGACACTTTACAACAAGGTCACATCAGTTTGCATTAATTAATGCATTATCTAACATTAACCTACAATGAGCAATACTTTTGTTGCAGTATTTATTAACTGTTAACATTAATAAAAGTACTGTTTGTTGTCAATTTTAGCTCGAGTCCATTAAATAAGATAACAGAAACAGAGCTTATTTTATTAGTGTATCAGTAAATCATTAAATTAACGTTAACTAAGATTAATAAATGCTTTGGTAATACTTTAGTTAAGGGACTAAGTCTCACTAATATCTAGTAGCTTATTAGCATGCACATTACTAGCATATTCACTGTTTTTTAGTATTTAGAAAGCATATATTAAATTACTACCTTACTATCTATTGATAAACAAACAAGCAAATTAGGAGTTTATCGAGGCAAAAGTCATAGTTAATAGTTAAAAGTGAGAACTGAACCTTAAAATAGTGTGACCGTACTTTTCACTGTTAGTTCATGTTAAGTAATGAAGTTAACAAATGGAACCTTATTGGAAAGTATAACCAACTTACTATTCACATATAAACATTGTTTAACGCACATACATAGAGCACATCAAATATGGTTAACGGAAGCTGAAATGTGTTTGATATGTGTGCAAAATGCATTGAGAATTAACACTTAAATTATAATTGTTATTGCTCTGCATAATAATATATTTTCTATGCTTGTTTTAGAATGTGTTATTTTCACGAAACCCTGTGATATTTGTCTTGTACATTTATTGAATTATTCAATTTCAATTTAATTGTTATCTTAGTTAAAAGAGATGTTTATCTGTTTATGTTTTTCTAATGATCATGGCATCACTAATTTATCAAATCATGATCATGGAGAAGGCCGGGCATCTATCCAGATGCGCAGTGTTACACTTTTGGCTTTTCAAAGAGCTGATTAAGGAGTCTGTGTTGCTGTGCTGGAACCAGCCTGCAGCATGGTGAATTGTATTCAGAACATTTTTGGGAATGTTTGCACCATTAACTACTTTGCTGAATTCTTCTAGTGCTAAAACAACACATTCTGTGAAAATAAATGATGCTTTCAGCGGGCAGGATTCACTCTTGGTTGTTTACCCCCACAGACAATAAAACTACCCCATTACCCTTTGCATATTTTCCATCAGAATTGGCCTGTAAATTTAAATGTTGCTGATAAATAAATTAATCCAAGTTGTGGTGCTCAAGAAAGGAATCAGTCAAAAACATTATATAATTCAGATTTTACTATTGCATGAGTCATTGAACAGAAAACAATTATTTATAAGTCAAACTTCCTCTAACTACTTTTTAAACACTAAAATCTCTACAAGTAGATTATTAAAAGAATAGTTCACCCATAAATGAAAATTCAAGACTCCAGTCGATTACATAACATCTTGTGAAAAGCTGTGTGTTTGTACAAATCCATCCAGGACAATTGAAATTTAAACCAATGTTTAATGGCCAAAATATGAATCCCATAATCCATAATAACACTTTCTCCTGTGGAAAAAGTCCATCCCCTGTTATTCTCTCGCAACAAACCACCAATATATTTGTTTAGTTTTGGACCGTTTTTATTTGTAAACTGTGCTTAATCTGTGCATATTTCTCTCCTGATTCAGGCACAATATTATATATAGAGGTTAAAAATGATGTGTTTTTATTGCAAACACACAAAATTTCACATAAAAACACATTAACTGACGAGTGACAACTGGAGTGGTGTGGATTATTGTGATGTATTTATCAGCTGTTTGGACTTTCATTCTGACGGCACCCATTCACTGCAGAGCATCCATTGGTGAGCAAGTAATGCAATGCTAAATTTCTCCAAATAAGTTTTAATGAAGAAATAAATTCATCTTCATTTTGGATGGCCTGAGGATGAGTACATTTTCAGCAAATTTTCAATTTAGGGTGAACTATTCCTTTAATATTGCATTTGAGTCTGCGCAGTTATATATACGTACATAAACATATAGGAATCTATAGTCTTTATTGACTGTCAGTAAATCAAACAGTCTAATTTGAGACATGACTGGCACACTAGAGATGAAATCAGTAAAGTCATAAAGTATCCTTGCACTCAATTCTTTGTGAGAACCTTCTCAGTGACCTCTGAGCATGAACCTATCAAAGTGTGGTAATGAACAGCTCTGCCTTCACTGAGGAAACAGTGGAGCCAATACGACCGTGGATATTTAACTGTTCGAGTGATCATCTTAAACTGACATTTGGGATTATTGTCCTTGTCATTTAGCATCCCTCTAGAATTTCCTTTAATCCTTTTAATGTCATTGTGTATCTCTGTAAGAGTCTGGCACACAGTGCTCTGAGCGTCATCCAGATGGGGCGGGTGATCTTGTCGTCTACGGCTCTTCACCAATTGGGTGATTCATTCCCTGTACAGTCAGATGTCCTCCAGACTCGCACACTGATGAATGAGTATTTGGTCACAGCAAGGGCATCCTGTATTATTTTTAAATTCTGTGCTTGTAATATTATAGAGAATTGCATGTTCCTATAATATACAGTTAGTGCATCAGTACATATAACAAGCTTGATGCATTGTGGCGATGGAGTTAAAGATGTTGCTTGTTTTATTTCTCATCTCATATGATTATAGGCCGACTGTTTGTTGGACTGATGCTGATTTATGTGGGTGGTGTAATTTATCTGTGATGGGGCTCCCAGGACTGAGTCTGCAGTTTATGCTATAATATGCCTCCTTAGGGCTTCATCTACGGACATAAAGGAGGAATATGCTTAACGATGGTCCACTGGGAACTTTTATATGGAGAAACTATTTTGATTATTTTGCAGCATAATGAAATTTTGTATGTAATATGATTTAATTGCGATTTAAAGGCTTCTTTTTCCTTTGGCAAAAAGACAACAATGCTGGTTGTGAAGAGGCCAGTTAGAAAGTAGTTTAGATAGATTAAAAAAGTTAAAACTTCTGCAACCCATTTTACTCTGTAATATACTATGTTAAAGGAAAAGTTCACCCAAAAGTACAAAAAAATAAATAAAAAAATATCACCCTCATGCCATCTAAGATATAGATGAGTTTGCTTCTTCATCAGATTTGGAGAAATATAGCAAATATAGAGAAATTATAGCATATAGCAACTCGTTCTGATGGCACCCATTCACTGCTGATGATCCATTGGTGAGCAAGTTATGTAATGCTTAATTTCTCCAAATATGAAGAAAACCTCAGTTATTATTACTTTTGGATAAACTATTCCCTTTAAAGAGTATATTCAATTAACAATGCTGAAAAATTTACAATATAATGAAACGTAGTTACAAAGTAAATGGGGTCAATTTTGACTTCAAGCTATTTGAACTGAAGTTAATAATGGTTGTAGCAGCTTGTTGTTGTTGTTGCTGTCAGTCGGTTAAAACGGAAAAGAGAAGATGAACTACAAGGAGTGCACGTGTAAAAGTCTACTTGACATTATCATCTCTTGTAATAGCATCCTATCTTCAGCTATTAAATCTCATGTCAGATTGTTCCTGTGTTTGCTTTGAGTCTTGTTTAGGCTACCGCAATTACTTTGTGTATTTTGGTAGTGTAACTGCATTTTGCCTTCAGGAGCAGTCAACCAAGTGAGCTCTATCAAAATGACAACATGACTTTTCTTCTTCTAAGTTTTTTTTTTATTATTATTCACCCATATAGCTAATTACTAGCTTATGCTTCTAGGTAAGTTGCTACAATTGCAGATACCAACTGCTGACTTTTCTCATTTAAAGAGTTAGCTGTTCGCATGCTTTGTAGTTAGAACTATATATTCAAATATTAAGTAGTGTGATACAATAACAACAAAACAAAATCTAACAATCTGTTAGATTTATTTAGGTTAATAGCATATGCAATATATATATGTTGGGATTGACATCTACGAGGAGCGATGCTTCTTTCCTTTCTTTTTTATTATTATTAGAGGAGTTGCATCTTCCTGCAGCACTCTTAAATCAAGCCCTGTCTGAAACCATGCACTATAGCAAACCGTGCCAAATTAAGTTTTCTTATTTACCAAATTAAAAAAGAAATGCAATGCCTGCACACTACTCTGTTTGAGTAATACAATGAGAGACATGATTTTGGATATTAGTTTGTAAAAACTGACAAAGCATTGAATATCAATTGAAATGTATTTATGCTTATTAATCACATTTACCTGACATTTTCTACACAGACACAGTACACAGAAATGTATCTGCAAAATATCTGACTGTTGTGCAAGTCAAATAAGCAAAACGATTGTATACCTAACACTGATCTACTGTATAGAATGTTATAAGACTGTGTTGTTGTTCTCTTCAGGAAACACCAAGACAATCATCTCTCTGCATGAAGGAATCATCCCTTGCTGGTGTGAGAAATGATGGGATGAATATTGCAGCACCACTCACTTCATGAATTCATAGTACAGCACATATGAGATTAATATCTTAATTGGATTCATTCTTCATTCTAATAATGGCGAGTTGTTTACTGTTTTGCCTTGTGTTTATTCCTTTGTAACATTTTTAGAGAATATTTAGAGAAACCCTGCTTACTTTCAGTAAATACCAGCCACCTCCTCATGCATTTGGGGAATATGCATGAGCAGCTGGAAATTTTAACTTAAGATCATATGCATAATTGACACAAATGTTTCACCTTACCTATTGGTTAATTACCCTTGACTGTTGGCTGCAGTGTAATTAAGAGTGTCTTGTTTTCAGAATCTTAATGTGGAATATCACTGTGTAGAACATTTGACTTTCAAAGGGAGGGCAAGTTCTTCCCTGCAACACCTGGTGCAAATAAGGCTCCTGATCTTCACTCCCCAAATATTTATATATCATTTTGGGGTTAAAGTTCTGGGGAATTTGCTTGAGATGGCTACGTGTACATACTACATGCAAAAGAATGAAGAATCATGCATTTGGGTTTTTACTTACAGTTATTGAGATACCAAACTTTTGACATCCCCATGTGACAACGAGCCCTAGCCTTCCTTACAAGCATTTTAAGAGCATTGGGATGCTGAGATCATCAGCAATTAAAAATGCTTGCATTTCAAAGCAGTTTAACCTCATATTACTTTTTTCCCCTTTTTTCAAGAATTCAATCAAAGACGGAGTGAAGACGACAACACAGGTCTGATAATCTAATGCGAGATGTCATGGACACAAATGGATAATCTCCTCTGATGTGTTTTCAGGATATGATATGAGTTACACTGCACAGAGAATATAAATTCAGACAAACCTCAGCTGATACCAGAATATCAGATATTTCTTTCACACTGTTTCGCCATGTAGTGCTTCATTAATAAAGATTAAAATGACTTATCTTCTAATGAACTCTCAACACAGTGAGTTATGGATATTTCTTATGGTTTTGTGAATGTGAGCTAAGTGGTTGAGCATATTTTTTGGTTGTCTGGCTAATTGTTCAGTGATTCTTTCTGCAGGTTACATCGTTACACCAGTAGGTGGTGAAAAGCGACAGTCTATATGAGTCATTTGAATCATTCACTCAAACACATTCATTCAGGAATAAAACATACAAGTGAGTCATTGAATCTTTCACTCAACCGATTCTTTCGAAAGTGATCCTTCATTCAGGAATAAAAGAAGTGACGGTCTTTATGAGTGAATCACTGAATCTTTCCCTCAACTGAATCAATTAAAAGTGCTATGTATTACTTTAAAGCACAGCTGTGGCTCTGTTTAGCATATTTTGTTGATAGCAAAACAAAAAGCAGATTAGCAATTGGCAATATTGTATTACCTTGCAATTGTGCCGTTGGTATAACTAAAAGCTTAAACATGTTTGGCTAAACCCAAGCCTTCGATGAGTACCTCACCACCATTTTCTCACAGTTTATGCTCTTGGCGGATGGAGTGGGCTCAAAATGTTGGTCTGAGACTTATAAGAAGTCGTTCGAAGGTACTGCCCTCTCCAGATTTCAACAGAGAAGTAGCTCTCATCTGAGCTTCCCAAAAGACGCCTTAACTCGTGTAATGCCTCCCTTATGGAGCGAGCTTCAGCGTGGGCAATAACAGATAAACTGCTGATTTTTCTGGAGTTACCCCCGCCGCTGTAAACAGAAGGAGAGGCAACTGTTTTCTAAAGAGACAGGAAGAAACAAGCACTGCTCTTAACATGGCGTGCTGTGCTCTACAGACAGAGCTGTCGAAACTGAGCCCAGCGCATGATTAATAGCACAGGAATGACTCACTCGATGGAACTGCTGGATTCATACATTTCCCAAAAACTGGAATGAAACCAGATGCCAAACTTTATGGTGTTTTCTCAAACTACTATCAAAAGTTAATTTTGTGTCAAGAGAAAAATGGAACCAACAGTGCAATTTCTTGACTAAACTTAAACCTGTAGTTTTGTCATCAAATCTGCCATCATTGTAAAAGTTACCTATTATCAATCTGTATAAAATCTCTTTATGTGAAATACATGTAAACTATTGAAATCACACGAACACCCATGAAAAATCGAAAAGGAATGATTTACCCAAAACTAAAATTTGCCTAAAATGTACTCATCCTCAGATGTAGATTAGTTTGTTTCTTCATCAAAACATATTTGGAAAAATGTAACATTCCATTGCTTGATTACCATTACCATTATCCTCTGCAGTGAATGGGTGCCGTCAGAATGAGAGTCCGAATGGCATTAACTTGATCTAAAAATGATTTTACATTGTGTTCCAAAATACACTTTTAACTAGTGGTGCACAGTGTACTCAAAACAGTGTACTTGAGAGAAAAAAAAATAAAAAAAAAATAAGGCAATTGTAAAATGCTAAAGCAAAATTAACTTCAAAACTGCAGTGGATTAAAATGTTGCATTTTGTAGGTTGCATTTAACCTTATTTGAAACTGAACACAAAAACATAAATACTACACTCTGAAAATTGGTCCTAAGAGATCCAGCATCAGACTATAATGAAGAACTTGAAAACACAGATTACAGGCTGTCATTAGAGTTCATCATTATTCACAGTATAAACAGACAACCACCAGGTCATTGAGCACAATTAAAGCTGTTTTACAATCACCTTCAACGACATTCTGTCAACCTGCCCTGGAATAAACATTCATCATTTAAATATCATTTATCTCTTAGAGTCATGTGTGTTTCTGTCAAAAGAACCATAAGAAGGTGTTTTTATTTTATTTGAGGTAAGATAAAAAATAGTGTGGTGTCATAAGAATTTATATCACGGATGATGGTTAAAATATATATTATTACCAGTTTAACTTTTTTTACATGCATTTATTTTAAGCTACATAAAAAAATAAAATAAATAAAATAAAAAAAATAGCTCATATATCTGGTATAGAAACAATACCATTGCCATTTATTGAGTTAATGTTATTAAAAGCTGATAATGTTAAAGCTGCAGTAGGTAACTTTTGTAAAAATATATTTTTTACATATTTATTAAACCTGTCATTATGTCCTGACAGTAGAATATGAGACAGATAATCTGTGAAAAAATCAAGCTCCTCTGGCTCCTCCCAGTGGTCCTATTGCCATTTGCAGAAAGTCATCCGCTCCCGGTAAGAAACAACCAATCAGAGCTGCGGTCCGTAACTTTGTTTGTGTTCAAAATGTAGAAAAATGTATATAATAAGCGAGTACACCATGAATCCATTTTCCAAACCGTGTTTTTAGCTTGTCCTGAATCACTAGGGTGCACCTATAATAAGTGTTTATATTCGGACTATTTTAGATTGCTTCGGGGGTACCGCGGCGGAGTAACCCAGTACCTTTGTGATTCTTCATAGACATAAACAAAGAGAAGTAGTTCCGGCTACAATGTTCTTCCGGCAAGACGCAAGCAGTTCTGTTTATTAACCGCTAGAGAGTCAAAAGTTCCCTACCGCAGCTTTAACTGATTATATGAAACCAAAAAAAAAAGCATGTAGAATCAGGAACACATTATGACTGATTAATCAAACATGTCCTGTTTCTTCAGTCATCAATACATTTTATGGTTGTCAGATCAAACTCAAACAGGAAACTCCATCGTTAAAGGGTATTTAATGAAACATTGTTTCAAATACTGACAGCACGTTCATTTTAATATTTTAAGAGCAACCAAGCATCAAGTAACAGAAACATGCAGATTGTCCCCTGGCATGCCTCCCTGCTTTAGCTCAAAAGTCTGATTTGCATGCTGCCTTGAGTGGTCTTTGCATCGTATCACTGTTGTCTCAATAGCTACAAATCAATCTGTGTTCAGTCAGCCTCTGCAATGCAGGCACAAAGCTTGCACTACAAAAGCACTTCCTTGTAGTCTGATGCAAGAGCAGGTCCTCACCAACTGGTGAAGCATAATCTATTATAATAACCATATATATATATTTATATAACCACTCGTTACAACCAAGGTATGCAACAATCCTATCTGAGTATTGTTGCTGACCAAGTCCATCCCTTTAAGGCTACAGTGTACCCATCTTTTGATGGCTACTTCCAGCAGGATAACACACCATCTCACACAGCTCAAATCATCTCAGACTGGTTTCTTGAACATGACAATGACTCTTTACTCAAATGGCCTCCTCAGTCGCCAGATCTCAATCCAATAGAGCAGCTTTGGGATGTGGAGGAACGGGAGATTTGTTTATATATATATATATATATATATATATATATATATATATATATATATATATATATATAGATATTTATATATATACTTTTACAAATACTCAGAAATGTAGCCTACTTTATGTGATTTACTTTTGTGCATGTGTCACTTCTAATTAGTATCAAACTCCTTTTTTTCAGCTTTGTAGCAATCATAAGCTTGTACACCGTGTCTCTTGCTAATCGCCATATGACTGCATCTTTAGTGTTGGCAATAAATCCTTTTATTTGGTATTTTTTAACACTCTGGATTGCTCTGACGTTTGCAGCAATTTTAGCTCACTGTGTTCTCTCATAAACACAAACTAAAGAGTGACAGTGCATATGTAACCCTGGACCACAAAACCAGACTTAAGTGTCATTTTTATCATCTGAAAGCTGTATAAACAAGCTTTCCATTGATATATGGTTTATTTGGATCAGATGATACTTGGCCGAGATACGACGGCCGAGATTTGAAAATCTGGAATCTAAGGGTGCAAAAAAATCTAAATACTGAGAAAATCCTCTTGGAAGCAATGCATAATCAAAAATTAAGTTTTGTTTTATTTATGGTAGAGAATTAACTAAATATCTTCATACAACATGATCTTTAATATGATTATTGGCATAAAAGAAAAATCAATCTTTTTTTTTTTTTTTTGATTTTGTTTTGACCACCTTTTTAAATAAAAATTCGACCTGGGCTCTGAATCACAGCTTAATAAATGTTGGCTACACTTGGATCAGCACCATAAGGACAGTTAATAAGATACAGATGGCATGCTTGCCTATAATCACCCACCAAACATCATTCTTACCTTCAGGAAAATAAGATTTAATAGAGACAGAGGAGGTTAAAAGTTCATTCAGAAAATCCTGATAGCTCTCGAAGGATCTTGTTTCTCTAGGGCAATGATTATGATCTGTGAGGTTTTAATGCATCCAAACTTTGATTCCCAGTGTGGACTAAAGCAGGTCTGCGCTTCAATAAATGTTCATGTGAAATTTTTACCATTTATGTTGCCAAACACAACAAACTTGACCAAAATAAAGCCTCTTGTGTTAAATCAACTTTTTCTAAATGACAAGTTATTATAGAATATATCATATCCAATGTCACAACAAAACTCAGCTCACCGATTTTTCTGTTTTTATTGAGAACAGTTAAGTTTTTCTGAAGAACATGAGACGGAAAAAATCATTTATAGTTTTACAAGGATAATTATTGCATCAAACAGTATTTCTTGTGTGTTCCCTTTCAATTGGACGATTATATTTCTTATAAATGCTTCATTAAATCAAACATTTTATTGTTTGCAATAAAGATCAAAGGAAAAATGCTTTATTGCTTCTCACAGAAGTTCATCCTAATTATGCAGATAAAATGAAAAGTGCTAGCAATTACATCAGTTTTGCTCATTTAAAGAGCATTTTTGAGTGAAGATCTAATGAAAGAACCCCTAGATCCTCCTGAAATCTTGGTGTTTTAAAGCATCTCAAATGCATTTGAAGTAGCAGTGTTTTGTGTAGGTCAAGTCTCTCTCTCTCTGTGTGTGTGTGCGTGTGTGTTCTGGTTAATAAGAATCTAAATAGAGCGAAGCTCTAGTATCCTACTCACTCTTTAGTAATCAATATAAGTCCTTTCTAATGCACAGCCTTGCGATTTATAGCAGATGCTGACTGAATGTTGATCGGTCCGACTGAATACTGCCCTTGGAGAAAAGCTTAGTCCAGCATTTCATGCCAAGGGGTAGTAAAATATATTTTTCTCATTAGCTATGCCATATAGCATCAAAGTTACGGACCCATTGATTCAGATGACCCTTTTCCATCCAACATTTTATCTTTACGACTCAGAGTGAGATTTGATGGCAAAGAGGAAATATTTTTTCGCCCATTGAACAGCAATATAACAGTCATTTTATGAAACTGATACATTTTCCAATTCGAAAAGAAGTACATTTTGAATACATTTTAAACATTCTATCAGAGAAATAATGCATTAAAGTGTTAATAAATGGAAAAGTGCATCTCAAGTTAAATTAATCGTGTTGGAATCTAATTGTGTCTTCAGGAAGGTAAAAGGGTTGATGGCTACGGGATGAAGAATCATTTTGTACTCATAGTTGAAACTCTAAGATGCGTCTTAGAAAGACAAATAGTGATATTAAGTACTGCCATTTCTAGAAATGTCCACTTTGTAACTTATTGATTTGATAAACAAAATCATTGTGAGATTTCTCCCTACTGACAAAAATAAAAAGCTAAAATTATTACAATAGATGAGACTTTTCTTTTTAATTCAATTTAATTTAATTAACTTGACTTTTTGCTTTCTAAGAAGCCCATTGAAAACACAAAGCACACTGCACTGTTACTGAAAATCAAGATTAATCTGAACTTTCGTGGCATGCTTGAAAATATATAATCATCAGCTTCTGATCACATCGCACCAGGCAATGCGAAGGAGAAAATATAAATGATTCAGATAACAGCCCAAATCATAAAGTATTGTTTTGCTGCTACATAAGCCTAGATCTGTCAGTAAGGATCAAGACAAGAAACCCTCCAGCTGAGAAGAAACAGCTTGAAAAAATAGCATCAATATGTTTTGGGAAAGTGCCTTAAGTATTACCTCAAGTGAAGACAGAAAACAACAGCATCTTCAATTATTGTTGTATTTTATATTTTGTTTTGTTTTCTCCCTGAGATCACCATTTTATTTTTTAATGCATAAAAAACTTCTACTAAATTATTTATTTATTTTAGAAAAAAGCCACTTTGCATGTAAAATGAGCAACATCAAACAGAACACAGTGTCACTGACTTATGGGTTTGTTCTCTTGTCAATTATAGTGAATATCTTCCTGAAGTCTGCATAACATTGTGACAGGATGATCATTAAATAATCTGTGTAAAAGGTGGTAAAAAACAAACATTTTCAAATGCTGGGATCTTTGGAGGAGCATTAGGTGTTAAACAGCCCATTTAACCTTTCATTATCTTGTGTTACAATTTTTTTTCTTTTCATGATCATATTGTTGGTTCTTCTGGTTTTTCAGAATAAAGGTACAGATTCAGCGGACTGAGTTTTGTGAATGTGGATGTCGTGTGTTAATGCATTCATCTGTTTCACGTCACAAAAAAATAAGTTTAAGGCCGTTTCGGAACGGACAGGAAAGTTACAGAACATTTTCATAATGGATCAAGTAATCTTATCAAGTTCAAGGAGAATAGAAGCTCCATTAAATTAATATGAGGTGAAATAAAAGTCCCAAATGATGCATAAAATGAAATGCTTTAAGAACTTTTTTTTTTTTATCCTCTGTATAGTCAGTGCGAGTGATAAATAATTTTCTTTAAAGCTTCTTCTGAAACACGTCTGTGCTCCCCAGCATGTGATGTAAGTACACTAGTGAGATTACTGCTGTGTGAAGGTGAGATACACCTCAGCCTCTTTCCAGTGCTATGCACTAAACTTGTATGTACAGTAAATATTGTAATCTTGGCACCTATCTCTATATTTTCACCTCCATGTGTCACAAAAAAACTGGACATTTACGCACTGAAGTGTCAGGTTAAAGCAAAGTGATTTCAGAGTTAGAGCTTGTGACGTGAAAACAAACTCTCTGTATTCTCTGAAAGTTTTAATGGCTATCATTCTGTCAGTATGCGGTTGACGGCAGAGACGGCGACTGGTTATCTGCTTCAGAAACAAGGGAGAAAAATTAGATGCTGATGTTTGGTTCAGTTTGTCTTGTTCCGGTTCTTCTCTGTCTTTCTTTCCTCCATTTCTCCAGCTCCGTTCCCCCCATTTCATGCCACTTTTGGCAGCTCCGGCGAACAATCCACTAGTACTGTAATGAAGCTGCTCTCTCCTTTTCCAACCCTATTCTGTCACACCCCAGCTCGGTGAAATATGCATCAAACCCCAATATAAAGTGAGTGTGCAGCCAGCATGGCCATGCTATTGGCAGAACTATAATGGAGACAGAGATTTATGACAGAGACCAGTTGTGTTTGAGGAACTGTACCTGATATAATACCTATTTTTTGCTCAAGCGAAGACAGAGAAGTTCTGAAGGTGAAGGGTGTAATGGCATTGACCTGTTAAGATGAGACTCTTTCACTACATCATAGGGAATCATAACGTTATAGTCATTTTTGAGGAGAACAAATGTGCTCTTGCACCAACTGTAGTCAAGGAAGTCATATTTCTTTCAATTGTCTTAGATTAGCATTGACAGTAGTAGCAGTCCACTGCTGGTTTATTCAACTTTCCTGAGGGACGCAACCTTCATGCTTCTTTACACACAACTGAGAGGGTCCCATTGCTAGACCCTCAATAAATAGTCATGTATTTCTATAGGGTCGCTGAGATTTTGCCAAGTAAGACATATTCCCGGATCAACATCTTTTGATGATCCTAGATCAACACTAATGTCCCAAAATAGAGGCATAACCCAATCCCTACCCCTAAACCTAACCCTACCCATAATGTATTCCTAAAATCAGAGACATATGATAGCTGATTTAAAAGACTGTAAAAGCACCTAACCCTGATTTTAAGACTAAAACAGATATTTCCCGAAAAGTTATAACTCTGTTCTAATTGGTTGATTAGAATGTTGTTCCAGGATCTACAAGGATGTTGATACATGAACGTGTTGTACTGGGTGAAATCACGTTCACCATTTCTATAAACCTTTAACAGCAGCAATCGACCCCTGGGGGCCGTAAAGGTAATAGCAGCCCCCTAAGGTATTATGGGGTCAGCAAAAAAAGAAAGCAAAAGAAAACTAATTTTACAAAATGAATTGTTAGGCCGGGGTAGTGAGTGCACTGAATCCTAACCACTAGACCATGAGGGAATTAAGGGGGCTATATCTGAATTTCGGGTCTACAGTTATTCATATCTGATAACATTATTATAACATTACACTAATGTCTTCTAGCATTATTTTTTTAAATAGTATATTAGTGTTAGATTATTGTATTATTATCATTATCATACTATTATTGCAACATACTTTCATCCTTAAAGATAAGATTTAAAGGTGAAAATGTCTCCCCCAAATATAAAAAAAGTCTAATTTCAATAAAGATATTCACATATGTTTTACATTTTCAAGCCATTTGATTTAGCATGGCATATTAAAGTCTATTAGAAAATAATTCATTTCTCGAGTAGTTGGCTTAAAACCCACAAAAAGGCTCTTTTCAGACAGCTTAATCTCTTGATCCACAGTCACACTCTCTTTTTGTATTTAGGACGTACAGGGAAGGCAGGTGGTGTGTACAGATTTGCTCAGTGAAAGCCGTTTATGTTGCAGGCAGACATCCACACGTTTTATTGGGAACAGATGGCAAATACATGATAAGAGCATCTTGGGTGCTGTCTTTATGGAATTTGTTGCTTGTTGTTTGCGATGCAGTGCAAGGCCGCTTCAGAGGAAAGTGAAACACTTCTGTAATCAGATCTCTAAAAGCCATATGTCAGTCCCTTTATTGTTTCATTTATCAAACGTTTGAACTTGTATAACAAAGGATATAATACAGTTCCTGAAAAAGTAACTTTGATACTTCTGGCAGATGATTTTTTTGGCAAAGATTTATCTTGAAAGAGGTATCTACAGTATATGTTTAGTTTCTTACTTTTAGACAAGGGTCTTTCTTTAGATGGTATTTCATTTTAGCATGACTTTTATTGGCTTTTTGTCTGTAATAAAAGTCGAAATGTGTTATAAGCAGTGTTCCTCAGGAATTAAAATTTATATGAAAACAATCTAGAGTTCTTTGTACATTGTTTGTTCATTGTACACACAAAATGCTATATAAAGAACCCTTTTAAAACATTTGCATTCACTCGCAAAAGAAATGCTTTCCCCCATAAAACTTTGTATTCTTTGGCAAAAGTATTGTGTTCCCCTGAGACATTTTGCATCTGCTTTTAAAATATTTGCATTCTCTCACAAAAGAAATGCAATCCTGCAATGAAGTTAGCATTCTCGCACAAAACTATTTTATTCCACTGAGGAACTTTGCATTCTCTCGTAAAATAAATATGTTTCCACAAGGAACTTTACATTCTCTTGCAAAAGAAATTCATTCCTGCAAGAAACTTTGCATTCTGTCACAAAACTATTGCATTCCCCTGAGAAACTCTGCATTCTCTCGCATTTTGCATTGCTACAAATTTTGTGTTCGCTTTCCAAATACTTCCATTCCCTTTCAAATGCCTTGCATTCCCCAGAAAAACTTTCTGTTCACTTTCAAATAATTTGCATTCTCTTGCCAAAGTCTTGCACTCCCCCGAGAATCTTTACACAGCACTCAAATATAATATTTCATCCCACCTCATAATTTTTTCCATCACATACCTTACTCTACACACATAACTCTAAAAAAGTTATTGTTAAAACCTTTCTTAGAAAACTCAGATGTGACATTTTCAGAGTCAAACAAACATAAATCACATCAAACTAACAATGATTTCAGGGGAAATCTGGAAATGGGACACAAAAGAGGCAAGACTTTTTCCTACATTAAGACTGACTAACTTAATTAAACCATGGCCATAAAACAATCCCAAGGTACTGCAGACCCTAAATGACTCCAATACGCCATAATCAGGATGTGCCGCAGCCCACTGCAGGCAAAAAAAAAAGATCTTAATGTAGGAGTTTGTGCTATTTAGAGAGAAAGCCATGGTTGAAGACCCCGTCAACCACTGAGGCCAATAGGGGAGATTGCAGGAACTGTGGCCAGAAGCCAATATGAGCATTCAGTCCTACTTAAGGCAATGACAGTACATAATAAAGCCTCAAGGCCAGAGAGCAGAGTAAGAGATGGAACAACAAGCCCTTTCATGGTTGATTTAGCAAACAATAGCCTTGGCACAGGATGAGGAACTCTAAAAGGATGAACTGATGAACAATCTTTTGTTGTCCTTTGTTTCCTCACTTAATCTCAGATTATCCAAATGTGTATCATGGAAATCCAACCAAACTGTGAAAGAGCCTACAAAGAACAAAATTGATCACAATTCATTCTTCACAAAGCACAGAGCTCCCCTGAGAAGTCCAACTGCCTCAGAATGAAAAAGTCCTGCACAGCGTAATACAACTTTCCCTTCAAACTATATAGAGTTTCCACTAACTGGAATGAAGGTTGTGATGCATGATGCTTCCAGCATCCCCATGAGAGTGTGTCATGTTCCAAACTGGTGCACATGCAATCCTTTCCACAAGAGGAGACGCACACGTGACATTGCACCACAGAAATCGACAATTCCGACAAATACGCTGTATGGCTTGCTATGTCCAGATGGAGAAAATTGCAATTTCCTATACAATACATCTGCCATTGAAGTCTAGCTAACACTAATTACTCCTGTTTTTCAAGTGGTAGTTTATTTATTTTTTATTTTTTTTACTTATATATATCTACTTATAATGTTATTGAATTTTATGTACCAAATGTTTTGGGTATCATTTCTGAAAATTATTATTTTACATTACATTATACCTGAAGATCAAAATATCAAGAAAACTTTAATTTCTAATGATATTTTACTCAAAATTATATTTTCAAAGCTGTTAAATTTAGAGATGGACTGAGATTTTTTTTTTTTTTTAACTGATTCAGATTATTTGCATGTTTATATGTCCGATAACCGATATGCAGAACCGATATTATTATTGTTTTACTTCTGTTTTAGACACAACAGTATTCAACTGAGCAAGAATTTTTTGTTATAAAACTGTCAATAGTGTAATTTCACTCCCTCTTTAAAAAACATCATTTCTACATCAGTAAATAGAGGTGTCTGAAAAAAAGAAAAAAAAAGAAAGTAAAAAAAAAAGCACTTTATCATTAAAGCACCAACAAGATGGCACCATATATTGGTGAATCTGATATTACAAAACTGATAAAATAAGAAAATACCAGTAAAAAAATATAGGTAAAAATTGGTCTATCTTTAGTTCATTCACAATACAGCACATTATTAGGTAACAATTTATTTTAAGATGTCCATGTTACACGTTACATGTATTTACTATTATAATAACAATTAATTAATGCCGTTATGCCGTTTTTGCAGTATAAATAGTATGATTATTGTGTTCACACTGAACATTCCGAAAAGAAAAAGTGCACTTCAGATAACCAGAATGTGTGCAAAGGAATCTGGGTGTTTTGAGGATGTGAAAGATACACTTCATCCATCCTTCAAAAATGCCGAATGCAGGATGCAAAATGAAGGCTGCCTTCCAAGAATCCTTCAAGTTGAGACAACCTTTGACAGCACACGATAACGCGGCAGACTGCAATGCTTGATGACAAAATAACATCATAAAGGTCATTTAAAACACTGTGTACTCGTACTATCCCCTATGTACTCTACCATCTAGCGTATGTACAGTATATGCATAGTACATGTGCATAGTACAAAGTACACAGTGTAAAGCATAATTTGGGACACAGCTCAAGCCTCTATGATGGTATTATTATTATGGTACCTAGATATCGAACACTCACGTTTCTCATTTAATGTCCCACAGGTGATTTTACAGCAAATAATTTTGTAGATTATGTTGCTGCATCAGTGTGTGGCAACATAGACAAAAATCAAAAAAGTAAAAGGCGATATGTATCAAAAAAGTAAATTAGTCAATATTAGCTAGAAGTGATCTATTAAAAACATATTACTTTTACAATTAACATGCTGGCCTGAAGATCAAGATTATGCTTTTGCTCTTTTTATTTTGTGATATTGCTTTTTATAGAATATGTGTCAGCATAACAAGCAAGTCAATAGTATTTTATTGTTTGTTTGTTTTTTCTTCTGAAATTAATACTAGTTCTCTATACAATACTATGAGTTCAACTGGAGTCTGTTTTTCTCTTTTTAATCTTTGCCGCAAGTGTGGGTTATTAGATGAGATCGGGGACTGCGACTCCCTGTAGACGTATTAAGATGATTGAAAAGCTTGACAGCTTCCAGCTGAACATGACCAATGGCAGCTAGGGTCTTGATTGAGCAGAGATCCAGAGATGACTAAGCTGCTGCTGGAGGACTATACATGTACATCCAGCTCTGCCACGCTGGACCTATTTCGCCTTAGATTTGGGCACATAACACCTATATAAATAATGTGCACTATATCCACTTATCTGTAACCGTTTGTTGCTCTCCTACCTCAGTCTTCTCAGATCCGTCCTGACCGGTGAGGATTTCACTTTTTATACAGAGGTCGTACACATGGAGAGACAGCCAGTACAACAAGAGCCCTTAAGGAGCATCTTTTTGGTTTATTTCTTTACAGGTTGTGGAGGGAAGAGGCAGGACTAAAGGCATGTCTCCAGACTACGCTGTCAACACTTGGTGTCAGGAATCTTTGCGTGCAGAAGGTGATGAGACAGGAAGAGCAAGATGGCTCTATTCACAACACTCCCATCTACAGGTCTCGAAAATTAGGGTTTTCCCTGAACAAGATTTTTCTAGTCAACTAATAGTCATTAATTTAAGATATTAATCGACTAATGTCACGCATATATTAATTTATATACTTAAACATATATATGAAGGCAATATTCTATTCATATCCTTACACTGCGCTCAAGCACACACATAAAGCTCGCTGCAAAGCACTGACAAAAATAATGACCATGAATGTGTCAGAAAAAAACAGCAAGGAGATATTGTATTTATTTATTAATTTATCTAGTGTTTTCTGAGTCAGTGTCAGCTGCAAATACAAGTTAACAATGCTAACTCGCCATCGTCGCAGTACACTGTTGTGCCTTCGGATTACATAAACAAAGAGTATTTGATTTCAATTTGAATTGGTTCATTTAAAAGTGGACATTTCAGGCTTTCTATTGATCAATTTTTACGTACATTACATTGATTTTCAGTTCATTTTTGTAATAGTTCACAGAGACCGAGGCGGCAGACAACACAGCCTGTTTGTTTTCTTTATTTTACAAAAGCACAACATTTTCTTGACATTGTGAGTGTACACAAAGTAGACCCTTTACAGTTTCTATTGATGTATTAGTCTTACCTGTTTGAGTAAAAATAACAGCGTATTTTCAGCAGAGCACCTGGTGTTTTCAGCTGACTAAAAATGATTTGGTAGACACATGGCCTTAGAGGGGCAACCCTACTCTAAATATTTGCAAAAACCTTTACTTGCTTGTTAGTAAAGGCAGAGTTCAGTTCTTCATTGAGTGATTGTAGATCTTGCAGAAGTCTTTGTAAATCTGTGGCCAGGACAGTCAGCGATGCATGGCCGTACCACACCACTCTCAGCCAGTTCCTTTAGGACTGTCACTCCACATTAAGTCACTTCTCCTTTAATCTACTGCTGTAGGGTAAAACACAGTCATGCTTTTACATAAGATATGTGTTCTTAAAGAACTTTGACCTCTTCATCCACCCTTGTGTGATTCACACAGTCTGCTCATGTGACTCAAGGACAACACTAACCTTCCCCTTCAAGGACTGTCCTTCCACACTCTCTGAATTTACCAGAGCGCTCAGTCTTGTTTTGTTTTGGCACGCAATCGTGTTGCTCCAAGAGTTGGGCTCTTGGTTTATGAATTATACATTGGTTTAATCTTTGTATTTGCTGCTACTACTGTCCCAGCATGTCAACAGTAGACACCTGCACATTTTTGTGTATTCTGTTCTACATTTTCCTTTGCTGTGAGACTCATCGAATACAAACAAGCTTTCAACTCCCTAGCCAATACAGTGGTCATTTATTTGTGTAATTAGACTGGATTCCTGAATTGCAAATCGTGTTAGAGAATAAGGGTAAATATTTTTAAGCCATAATGCTGATTACACAGCATTATGCACAGTCGTTATCCTTGTAATCCCACTGTTTCTTTCAAAAGTTAAACTGAAAGATTGTTTACCAAGATTCGACTGTCAGTATACGGCTTCAATTTTGAGTTTATTAATCTGCACTGAATAATTAAATTTTTTAATAAAATGAACTTTTTATAGTTGTGTGAATATCTAATCAGTTAGAAAATCCCATTTACATACACTTCTGTTCAAAATTGGGGGTCATTAAAAAAAAAAGCTTTATTTATTGGTAAGGATGCATTTAATTGATAAAGTGACAGTAAAGGATTTTTCACTGCTACAAAGGATTTATGTTTTAAATAAATGGTGCTCTTATAAACTTTCTCTTCATCAAAGAATTATAATTGCATGGAAACATAATTACATATATTTTGGTGCTTTTAAATTGTTTTAAGCAGTGTTGTTCAGGTACAGAATAATCCGTTTTAGTGGCAATAATAAAACTCTAAATATATTTAAAACGTTTCAATTGTTAGGCATGCATATATCTATAATATATTAAAAGAGTGAATGGTGGGAAAATTATATAATTATTAAGGAGCCAATGAGTATTCAGTTCCATACGCATGCACTTAAAAGCAGAAGAGAGCTGTGCTGGAAAGATTTATAGGAAATTTCACCTCTCCACTTTTAACTGAACTGGAGGGATCGGACCGGAGCCTTGTGCTTCGTGATTAGAATCTATAGTAAGAGAGAAAAGGTCAGCGGTAATTAGTGTACAAAACCATGGGGATACCACAAATTTCCTTAGGTTGACAAAATAATAGATTATACTGTTCTGCCCCCTTGTGTTCACTAAAATGGAAACATGCTTGAATTATTAGGAAAAAAAGGCCCTTTTTTCTTCAGTGCAGACCCAGCACAGTACAAAGTGTTTATCGTACAAAAGTAGTACAAGCACAAAAAATTTAAAATTAAATATACTCATTTGGCCATGAACAGTGTAGACTTAACAATACGGAGTTTGATTGAACACACAAACCTTTGCAACAGAATATATGGGAAATAGTTTTGTCCTATACAATGTGTTATCTTAACTAAACAATTACATGTTTAGTTGTATTTTATTACATGGTTATGTATGTATGGTTGTATGTTTTTTACCAGTATGTGTACTCCCTGGGAAGTATTGCACATGCACTTTTCACTTGAAATCTGTGATGTTCTGTATTTAATGTTTGTGAGATTGTTGTCCAAATTACGAAATCTTGTGATCAGAATATGTACTTGCAGCATGATTTTAGCTGTGCTGTGTTTTAGTTAGATATCACATGGATATCATAGCAAAAAAACTTCAGTTCAGCTACACAAGTGATTGATTTACAGCTTTGAAAAATGTAACTACAAAAAAAAAAAAAAAATATATATATATATATATATATGAATATCACCAATCCTTTTATAAGCCATTTTCATTAAAATAAAATACTTGGAATTAAATAATTGTATAGAAGTATTTTTATTTATACACGTATTTATAAGGTGAAAAACCTCTAACCCTTTCAGT
Source organism: Carassius gibelio (assembly GCF_023724105.1). Lineage (NCBI taxonomy): Eukaryota > Metazoa > Chordata > Actinopteri > Cypriniformes > Cyprinidae > Carassius > Carassius gibelio. The sequence goes on from NC_068384.1 coordinate 5,877,045, forward strand.
GTTTATTACTGAATGAACACACACCTACACACCTCTGAACTCCATCAAACTCAGTGATCATTTCATAATAAGCTGTAGGTATGATCAGTGCTTTAAGTGGCCCAAAAGAGGTGCCGGTACTCTATTATAGCAAAAAAAATAAAATAAAAAAAAAAATAAAAATAAAAATATATATATATTTCTGCGTTTTTTTTTTTTTTTTTTTTTTTTTTCTTGATGACTCCCCTCATCCTCTGAGGTAACAACAGCGATATTGAAGGGGTTTTATATACAGAAGTCAACAGGCGGCCTTAATAATAAATCCTTTTATTAGTTTGTGGATTTGCTTGAGCTAGAAAGAACTACTGAACATAAATAAAATGTGCAAAAGAATTTTGAAAAAATACCCTTAGAAAGAGCTACTGCATTACTGCATTCAAACTTCCAATCTGACTCAAATGATTCGCGAACCAGCTCCGAACTCCCAAACAGATTCAAATGATTCGTGATCACCAAACTGACTCAAATGATTCGCGAACCCGCTTTGAACTCCCGAACTGACTCAAATGATTCGTGATCATCAAACTGACTCAAATGATTCGCGAACCCGCTACGAACTCTCGAATTGATTCAAATGATCCGCGAAGCCGCTCCGAACTCCCGAACTGATTTAAATGATTTGCGATCCCCAAACTGACTCAAATGATTCGCGAACCCGCTACGAACTCCCGAACTGATTCAAATGATTCGTGATCACCAAACAGGCTCAAATGATTCGCGAACCCGCTTTGAACTCCCGAACTGATTAAAAATGATTCGCGAACCCGATCCGAACTCCCGAACTGACTCAAAAGATTCGCGAACCCGCTACGAACTCTCGAATTGATTCAAATGATTTGCGATCCCCAAATTGACTCAAATGATTTGCGATGCCGCTCCAAACTCCCAAACTGACTCAAATGATTCGCGATCCCGCTCCGAACTCTCGAATTGATTCAAATGATCCGCGAAGCCGCTCCGAACTCCCGAACTGATTCAAATGATTTGCGATCCCCAAACTAACTCAAAGGATTCGCGATCCCGCTCTGAACTCCCAAACTGGTTCAAATGATTCATACTCCATACTCCGAACTAGGAAGAATTAGGAAGCGTGCATTGTGAAGGGCGCTCTGAAAAGCGGCAGCGCAGGCAAAGGATTAAAACCTCAAATAAAACAGATGTCAAAATGAACGTAAAGGTATGCTAAAAGCACGTTCTGGGCGCAGGGAGAGGTGGTGGTACGCTCAAGAGCTATATTTGGAAGTGGCGGTACTGAGTATTGGTGCGTACCGGCCCACTTAAAGCACGATTTATTTCATTACACTGAATGTTTAAATCAAGACACCAAAACAAGAATCATACAGTAGGTTATGAGTAATAATGTTCAATGAACATGAATGTGCTAGTGCAATGTTTTACTGAGATCTCATCTTGTAAATGTGTTTGGATCTACTCATATGGTGTAAATAATCAGGTGTTGACAGTGATAGAAACCTTATTTAAGGAACTGTTGGTCTGACTGACTCTGTGTGAGTTGCATCCACAGTCAATAATTTTGCTTTGGTGTTTTGAGATGAAGATTTCTGTAGCATTGTAATCATCCCCTGACAGTGACAGATCAGATATCATATCAGCACTGATATTTGCTGCTTTCAGTGAAAATCATATTTATTTTATCCTAAACCGGTTACATTTAGATATAAAAAGAAATTACTCTCTGACAAGAAATCATTTTAGTATAACGTGTGTAATGTGTTTCTGTTTAGTGTCTTTTGCACTTCTATTCACGCACTATATGGCCTGTTAGGTTGGTCACCATTTAAAATCAGTGATGTGTCCAGTTAAAGGTCATAGTCATGGAGAAACTTCCCTCACTCATCAAGAACCAGTGGGAATTCACAAGCTGAACACACCCCGAATATGCAAGGTTTTGCAATGACATAAAGGGATTTATATTACTCAACTTATTTCATTTTATTTGCACTCTGCGAATTGAATATTTACACAACTGCAGGGGTCAAAGGAGCTATTTAACTGTTCTATGTAGAACTGAAGGGGAATTCTTATTCTCATTCCTATTTTATATTTATCTGTAATTACTATTTACATTTTTTACTTGTTTGTTTTATTAGTACTAGAGGTAAGAATAATGTAACATTATATTTATTCTATTTAAATAAATCCTTTTATTTGGAGTTCAGTTTTCCATTCTGGATAGGTTTTGTACTAACAAAAACAAAGTTTACTGACATCTGGTGGCACTGTGATCTCTGTCAACACAGACCTCAAATCAAGTTCAAAACATGTTTAGTCAGGTCACTGACCCAAATGAACTCTAATATGTGTATTTGTGATAGAACAGAATGGACAGCACCAGTAAAAATAAATAAATAAAATAAAATATAATGTTCTTTCTCTAATTCTGGCATAAATGATATCAGTGGGTCAAGACGGTCCACATGAGTTGGTCATGAAGTCTTCGCCTTTCATCTGCTCTGAAACCAGAGACCTTGACCTTAACGACTTGTAATTCTAGCAGACCTAAAAAAACCTGACTAACAGGAATGCTCTGCCTTCTGAAAGGAATTATAACCAGAAGTATCATGCACATTTTTTCTTTCATCATGTTTTTCACTATATTGTTTAGCGAAATAATGGTTGCCCTCATTCTATTTTATAAAAAAAAAAATGTTTTACCAGAACTCAAAGGAAATGCATGTGCTAGGCTATTTTTATTTGTTTGTTCTTCATCTCTCTCTTATAAGAGAAAGCTTAAGAGAACCCATCTGAACGCTGCCGTCTCTCTGGCTCTTCCAGGCATGCATTACTCATTCTGTATCAGTAACAAAGACTTAGTTTTGTCCAGGCAATGTTGGCTTTTAATTTATTCTGCTTACGTTTGACAGAATTTGCAGCCAAGCCTCTTTCTAAGACCCAAAAATATGCTCATTTGTAGTCAAGTCTACAGCAGATGCACAGGAGCTCTCTTGTAGCGCATGAAAATACGTACATGTACATTGGAGCTGCCAGGTCTGTTATTTGCACAGACAGCTGGAGCGTTGTGTACCTCGCATGCTATCCGCTATACGGTGATAAGACGGCTGTGTCTGATGGTTAAATATTGATCAGTTATCACAACAGTAGTTGTGCTTATGAGACACTAATAAGAGACCTACGTTTCCATTGTTAAAATCCTTAAAAAAAAAACTTTTATTCAGCAAACTTACATTTTAAATTGCTCAGGACATGGATTGCTGCAATAAGTAGATTGCCTCATGGCCTCACCCATCTCAGGTCAGAGGATGAAGGATAAATGGCCAATAGAGTATGACTTTATTGCTAAGAGTGAGTTAATGATAAGTCAAAATGGGCCAAATAGTCAAACAAAACATTAAACCAGATTTTCTGCCATTTTGACTGCACCATTAGTGTGCAACACGGATGAGGCAAAAAAAATCTTATTTGCATATTGCAGTTAAGTTGGTTGAGCATTGTGCAAGTAATTATTATTCTACCCAAAGACGAAGGCAAACTCTTTATAATGTTAGGTTCTGACATTTGTGATTTTGCATATTTAAATTGAAAAAGTAACATGCCATTGTTACCTAAATCTTTATTTTTATTATTATAATTATTATTGTTTGCAAGGTTCCTGTGATCTGTGTATCTTGCAGTTAAGTTAATTGAGTCATGCAGAAGTAATTATTTTACACCCAAAAGCTCAGGCACCCTCTTGATTTTGTTTGTTGTGTAGTGTATTATAGGGTAAGATTTGAACAATTGTCAATTGTCATATTAACGTTGTAAAAAGTGGTAACCTGCCAATGTTACCTTAAAGCTCTCTCTCTCTCTCTCTCTCTCTCTCTCGCTCTCTCTCTCTCTCTCTCTCTTTACATGTGTTTGCTCTTAACTGATTTTCTCTTTAAATCCCACAGTACTTGTTTATCCTACAGTTCTCTGCATGTTCAAAATGTCCTTTTTTTCTTGGTTATGTATGAACATTAAGGAAACATTCAATTTTACCATTTTACAAACATTACGTGAATGCTAAATGTTTAAATGTTCTCTGAATGTTCTGAAACAAGTAGTAACATTTCACAACATTAGACGAATGTCTGACTTAGACGTTTCAGAAAATAATGTTGATCCTATCACTCCTGTCTCCTTTAGAAATCAGTTTGTTGATTGTTTTTAAAGCACATAATGTACACATTGTGTATACTCTAGGTATGTATAGGTTGATTAAGCGGTGTATTATGAATATTATTTATAGGTTAATTCAGTAGTATAAAATTATATTTGTTACTTGAATAAAACAAGTTTATTTCGATGTTTTTAGATGATTTTTTTTAAGTGTAAAAAGAGTTTGCAGGACAGTAGGCCCATATGTCATTGGGTTCAATTGCTGCCTGAGTCTCATAAAATCTGGCAACATGTTTTTGAGGGTGTGTGTAGTATCAGTAGTAAATTTCACAATGATGGAAACATGTTTCCAATTTGATTGTTTCAGGTTAGTCAATACCATTTGAATGTGCAGATTAATATATTATCTAAATAATATCAGTCTGCAGTAATCACAATCACAATAATTTCTGTCATTTTTATTGACTACTTAATTCCATGACCTTATAGGGTTAGTAATTAATATTCGTCCATCTTCTACTCACCCTTGAAGCATCATAGGTGTATGTGACTTTTCTCTTTCAGAATAATCCAATCGAAGTTATATAAAAAAAAATGTCCTTGCTCTTCCAAGCCTTTCAATGGTGTAAGCGGGTGTTTGTTGTCAACAGTTCAGAAGACGTGAAGTAAAGTGCGCGCATCTGTAATAAAACGTCCCTCACATAGCTCCGGGGAGTGAACAAAGGCACCCTGTAGTGAATCCATGCCTTTTTGTAAGATAAATATCCAGATTTCAAATGTAATAAACACTTACAGGGGGCCTTTATTCACCCCCCAGAGCAGACATTTTATTACAGATGCACACACTATATTTCACGTCTTCTGAACTGTTGACAGCAAACACCCGCTACCCATTGAAAGGCTTGGATATATATAACTATAATATATATTGGATTATTCTGAAAGAAGAAACTCACATACACCTAGGATGCTTCGAGAGTGAGTAGAACATGGACGAAGTTTCATTCTCGGGTGAACTAACCCTTTAAGAGTTTCATTCAAAATCTGAAATGAAATTGAAAGTGAGTGGAAAACGATTATTGAACTCACTGCAAGTTGTACATTTGAAACCATTTTGATTTAAGGCAGTTTTTAGGAGTGGGGTTATTTATTCATGTATTTGTCAGTGTGGCAGTCCTGATAACTCTTATGCTTATAGTTATGTCCATATATAAAACGTTTGCAAAACATCAGTTACCAGCTAGTAGGCTAGCTTTCCACTGAAGCATATTAACACAGCGTTTGTTTACATCCCAGCCTACACGTTTCATAGCATATGGATAATGGACAGTCAACATCATCATTTAGCAATAATCTAAACATTATTTACGAGAGAATCTTTGTCGTTTGTGAATAAAACATTGATAGCCTATATGGTTCAATCCGATATGAGTCATGGACACATTCCAGGCATTCCTCAACATAAAGAGAAACCCAGCAGCCACGTTAAGAGTCACGTGATCAAGAATCCTACACTTTGCCCGTTACATTACACACCAGTGAGAAATATGGACGCAGCATATCCTTTTAATCAGCTAATTATGTTTGTTGGTGGACAAATCTGTTTTCGTGTATCTGCAACGCCCCCATATACTCCCCCTTCAGCGATTTAAATATGAGGCTGAAGTCACCACTTCTGCTTTTATTGATCTGACGAACTGTTAAATGAAGCTGACGGATGTTTAGCGTCAACTCTCAAACCGCATCAATGACCAAATCTCCGGCGTAAATTCACCCTGATGCACAATGACAGTCTTTCATTTGGATGATTTCTTGGCAGGATGGATTGGAGGTGAGTTTTATTTGTTTTGCATGTCCTGTAAAAAGTTTCATAAGTGTTCAACAACTCACCAAAATGTGCATTTTCGCAGAGCAATATTGCGTTATATTTGGTTTATCTTGTTTCTCGAACTAGTTATCGTCGCGTCTAAACCCCAGTTTGGTTAGTTTCAGTGAATACTTCTTTAAACTATTTATGCTGCTATGTAATATACATCTGTGTCTATTTTTAACTAATTTTGTGTCACGTGTTCGTCAAAACCATGTCTGTAAAACGTTACAATTCTGAGAACTGGTTTCTTCGGCCATAAACTTGGTTTGGTGGAAACCTTGTGTAGCTACTCCATTGAAAGGAAACATTTATTTTGTAAAGCCCTAATGTGCATGTGCACCCACCATGAAATGTTCATAACAATGTAACTTATTCATAAAATGGACACTCTGTTTTGCAAGAAGAGCCTCCTAACCCTGCAGAATATGCAGAATATATCACTATTGCCTTTGTTGCAACATATTTATTTAACTTATACAACTGTTTTTGTTACAGGAGCGTCCAGTGTGATTGTAGGACATCCGCTTGACACAGTCAAGGTTTCCAGACAAATCCTTGTTTTGTGATTCATTTTGTACAAATCTTATATTATGTATTTATTATATATTAAAACATTATACAATTATGTAGTTCATATTATATCCTTATCTACATTCTAAAGGTAGTCAGTATTAGTTTCTAAGTTACTTATTTTTTTCCTAACGGTATGAAATGTATTGATTAGGAAGAATGAGGTGTCAGTCCAGGCTATGATACAAAAAAAATAATAAAAAAATCCTTTGCACTCTTTTACAGACTCGTTTACAAGCTGGCAAAGGATACAGGAACACTCTCCACTGTATCATATCAATCTACAAAAAGGAAAATGTAAGTTTCATAATTGAGTTAAAAAATTATTGGCAAATATTTTTCACATTTATTGTATCATAACTTCTCCGAAAGTCCACGGAGCCTTTTATTTGTTGAGCCGTTCTTGTTGTGCTGTACATTTAGAGATCTCCATTTATTTTCAGGTACTTCAACTTTATGAAATGCATATGACAACTTATTTACACAATGAAAACATGGCTATTAGGATGAGGATGGATCCAGCTAGACGAATATAAAAATCTAAACTTTGCTTATATGAGGATTATTCATTTTGATTAGTCTTTTGAGTTTTTTCATCGTTTGAAATTTTGTTATTATCATATACATTTCTGCCAAAGATGATGTCACTTCCTGGAGGTTGATGTCATTAAGGACCTGTCTTTTGAAAAAGAATATTCCACAATACACCAAAAGGATAGAAAACAATATTAAAGACACAAAAGCAATGGTAACACTTTAGTTTAGGATCCAAATCTTACTATTAAATAGTTACTTATTAGCATTGGCATATTGGCTGTTAATTAGTAAAACACATATTAATGCCTTGTTCTGCATGACTATATTTTAGATCCCTTACCCCATACCTAAACTTAACAACTACCTTCATATCTATTAATAAGCAGCAAATAAGTTTAGTGAGGTAAAAGTCATAGTTAATAGTGAGAATTTAACCTTAAAATAAAGTGTGACCAAAGCAATTAGTACAACCAGAAAACATTTTAGCTGGACGAAATAAATGGTAAGTAAACATCTGGAATATTTTCTCATAAACTGCCATTTCTTTTTTAATGTAAAATAATAGTTCAGAACTCAGAAATAATAATAATGTCAATTCCATTTTTAGGAATTATATGTAATATAATATATCAAGATATATAAAATTGACAAAAGGCTCCAATTAAATTTAAAGGGCATGGGACAAAATTTAGCAATACTTTGAAAAAGTGATCCCTCTCACTCCCAGACTCAATGAGCAGGTTATGTTCATCTTCATCACAGGGCTGCATATCAAGAATGACCCCATTTGTTAGGTGTAAACAGATATTATCTTTCCTGGAAGCAAAAGAACATAATCCATTTCTCTTTTGTGTTGTGTCAGGTTACAGGCTTTTTCAAAGGTCTGTCTTTTCCATTGGCCAGCATCACTCTCTATAACTCTTTGGTGTTTGGCTTCTTCAGCAACACGCAGCGCCTCATTAGCAGATATCGATACGGTGACGGCAGACATCCATGCAGCATGCTTGACTTGACTGTAGCGAGCATGTTGACTGGTCTGGTTTCAGTGGGGGTGGGTGCCCCTGTTGACCTCGTCAAAATTAGACTACAGATGCAAACCCAACCTGTTCTTGCAGGTAAACTAGTCTTAAGCTACAGGCTATAAAACATTTTAGCACCTTGCACCTATTCATGGAGTCAGAGTCCTTCTCAAAGACAAACATTTCCAGGGAAATAATGACTTTTGCACACAGTATTCCTCATGAACTGTTTTGTGTGTTTCCAGAGAACTTTAACCTTGCTGGGAATGGGAGTGTCCCTCTGCGGTCAATGGGAATTCAGTCCCAGTCATTGTACAGAGGGCCACTGCACTGCATTAGTACCATCCTGCAGAACGAGGGAATTCAGGGGCTCTACAGAGGCGCGGGAGCCATGATATTACGGGATGTACCTGGTTACACCCTGTACTTCATACCATATACGTTATTCTGTAACTGGATGAATCCTGATGCCAATGCCTCACCCCATCCCTGCTGTATTTGTCTAGCAGGAGGTTTAGCAGGTAAATGAGATTTGGGCTGTATTACGAAATTACACAGACAGCTGACTTCTAATGGAATCTAATAAGTGACTGATTAAATACACTTGCAAATGAGAATAAGCACAGATAATAACGGTAAGACCACATCATCATGCATTGTTAATATTTATCTGAGTGATGATGCATTTTTACACATTTATTTGAGCAATGATGACTAGACAGTCAGACGGAAGATTTTTAGCAAGCACTAATTTCCTTAAACGAACAATAGTATATAGGGGAAATGAAAACATGGAATTCCTCACCATTGCCTTTAATTAAAATAACAACGAAATTACATTTTAAAAGGCAGATAAAAGATCTTATTTATAGGAGGTTATGCATTGAAATGAGTTAAATGAGCAATGAGGGGTGTTTGGTATATTTTGAAATGTGTAAAGTGTTGTTTTTGAAAAGGGCTCTGACTTATTAGTAGTATTTCATGTTTTTTTGTATGTGATAATGTATGAATTTGAAGTGTTTTTCATGTTTTTGAGTACAGTATGTAATAATGTATGGATTTGAAGTGTTGTGTGGACCTCAGGACTAGCAGTGCTCTTGGGCATAGCTAAGGGGGATCCAAATAAAAACCAAGATAAATGCACAGGCTTGTGTTTATTAGAGTGTTATGTTAGCCTGTTGCTAAGCTAACAAAAATAGTACAATTTGAAATTGATTGCATTCTGTATTGAATGGATTATATGTTTAATCAGCATTTCTCACCTTAAAGGAATAGTTCAGCCAAACATGAACATTTGCTGAAAATGCACTCACTCTCAGGGAATCAAAGATGAGTTTGTTTCTTCATCAAAACAAATTTGGAGAAATGTAGCATTGACCAGTGTCTCCTCTGCAGTGAATGGGAGCCGTCCAAACAGCTGATAAAAAATCGCTATAATCCACAATTATTCCACACCGCTCCAGTCCATCAATTAATCCAAACCTGCTCTGATGAAGAGACAAACTCATCTTCATTTTTGATGCCTTGAGGGTAAGTGTTCTAGCGCATTTTCATTTTTGCGTGAACTATTGCTATTTCTTTTTCTATGCTTGTCTTAATGCATTATAGGATTGCCTTCCCAATAAGATGCATGTATACATGTAGTCATAAAATGTGGTCATATCTCATTTCAGAATGCAGTCTAATGCATTAAAACTTTCAACTGCAGCATGCATACATAGTTTGTTCACTAGGTGAACAGAAGCTGTTTTTTCCTTCCTGAATGTGATGCTCACCTAAAGAAACACCAGATGCACTTGTAGTGTTTTTCAGTCTGTTTGTGCACCTGACGAATTGTTTTTAAAGCTATTTCAGACTCTCTGTATGACACCAAACTGCTTCTTAGCAGTCGTGCACAGATTAACAAGAGTGCATTTGATTTAGGATTGTGGGAAGATGGATCGTCTAGAAATTTCTCAATGTACTTTCTGTAAAAAGTTTCCCTCCTATTGATGTCTGACGGGAGAGGCCTGGATTAGTCTAAATAAGGCTCTACTGGGATTTTAAGGACACAGAATACTTCACGTGAGATTTCACTTGTGGTTATGCTGTTGTTTCACAGGATCCATCTCATGGGTCACCGCCACACCAACAGACGTGGTGAAAAGCCGGTTGCAGGCAGATGCCGTGCAGCACAGGAAGTACAAGGGCATTCTGCACTGCATCGTGCAAAGTTACAAGACAGAGGGAATTCATGTAAGTTGCTGATGGATGTAGTTTAAAAACCGGCAAGGTGTAAAAGAAAGTTGCAGTGCACCAGCTACTAAACAAGTTGAAGTAACAAGTTGAAACAATTTCATGGTCAAACATGTTTCGGTGTTATAAAATAGGTCACAGACACAGTGAAAGAAAGCTTTTAAAGGCCTGGCGTACATTAAAAACAACATTAATATACTGATTCAGAGTTTGTGAAATATGAGTGTAATTCTGATTCTTTTGTTGTTTTTTCTTTGCTTTACTTTCTATGTCCAATGCAGGTTTTCTTTCGTGGAGCTACTGTCAATGCTATCAGAGGATTTCCCATGTGTGCAACCATGTTTCTCGGTTACGAGCTCTCCCTCCAGTTTTTACGCAGTTTCTAACACAGACTTCCAGAAATGATTTTAGGGGATTCGGGATTTTAATGGCATGTCCGAGACTTACATGTGACATGAATGTGAATTCATTGTTGATACGATGAAAAGTATCAGGGAAGCTTTTAGATTTTTCTTATATTAAGAAAATAGTGAAAAATAGGTTCTATTTTGAAAATATTTTGTTTTACTCAGATATTTTAATATATGATTATGCATCATCTGCATGTGAATGATACACTCATTTCTATTTTGCTCAAATATACCTGTCCTATTATTATACATGTATATCTGTTCTGTCAAATTAGATTAGATTCTGTGCTTTAACAAGATTATCTGCTAATGCAATATTATTCAAATGTGTGAATAAATCAAATGATATAGTGAGGTAAAGTGTGTGCTTATTTGTATGAATCAATTTCAATCTAATACTGATGTATTTTTCTTGATGAACTTTAATGAGTATTTTTGTAGAACTATCTCTCAAGACGCAAGTTTTGAAAACACTGCCATATGAAAATAGATCAATTTTATGCACCCTCCGACATCCTATTATCATCTGCTTATTATGGAAATGGGAATATCAGGTCAAGAAGAGAAAATGTAAGGTAAATAATGGGGCAAATAATGTGAACACCTGAGAAATATTTCATTATAAATGTGTTTTACCATTTGCCCTGAACACATAGTCTCCATTTGAACGTTCAGTGCTCAAAACTGTTCAGGTTTTATGACACTTTTTGACACTTTACTGTCACTTTTCTGCAGTAGTTCGGTGTTGTTTGGACACGATTCTTAGAGTTCGATGGTCCCTGTCCACTTTCAGTTGATTCATTTTTCCATGCTAAGGACTTTATAAGGACTGCTGTTCTTAAAACACCAAACATTTAGTCTGCTAAGGTTACAGACACTCCTGCCAAACAGACTCCATCTATTGTCCTTTTTTGGAAGTCTGAAAAGTCATTCGTTTCACTGGCCGCTTGTACAAAACACTGCTCAACTCATCATACTGACTTTAGCTGGAAAAATGACTCTTTGTTATTGTCTTCTGACATTACTGACATGCTGTTATCTGGTTTAACACTGTAAAGCTGTTTTGGCACAATCAGTATTGTATAAAGTGCTAAACAAATAAAAGTGGCTTGACTCATACTCCACTGATATACAACCTAGAAAATATAAACATTGTAAAGATAAATCAAATATAACACAATGGCGTTCGCATTATTTTGTCTAACCCCTGTGTATAAAATGACATAATTTGATGTTGCTTCTGGTACACTAGGTGGCGCTGTTTCATTGTGTCAGGAAAATCATAGCGATATTATGGAAATGTAAAGAAAAATGTTTCCACTAGGTGGTGACACTGTATCTAAAACAAACCCGTGAGACCAAACTTTTCACCAGTATTGCTGGAAAAATTACAACATTGGTACAGAAACTATTTATTTTCTCTGAAAATGTTTGATACTGCAGGGGAAATGCTCTCAGTCATATAGCTATAAAATATAAACTGATCACCTTGATTTTAAAAGTATATTATCAACATAAAATGCATTCAACACTAAATGACACTAAATGTTTGGTTTCCAAACTGGGCTTAATGCAAGAACTGCAGTGGGGTTTTGAGTTAACTGTCACCCCCATTTTTTAACATGAATGTGAAAGTGCATTATCCAAACTTAAATGTTTATGATTCAGCGCTTTGGAATACAGTTCTATGACTGGTCTCTTTTTAAAGTAGACAATTGCAGTCTATTTACTGCAGTCTCAATAAAAAAAAATTAAAAAAAGATTAATTTTACAAGTTATGAAAGTTTACGTTTACTGTAGAGAAAATGTACTGTACTAAAAATATTTGAATTGACATAAAATATATAAAAGTATTTTTTTAAATCCAGAATTAAATCTTTTATATCCAATTGCTATAAACTGAAAGTTAAATGTCTAAATAAGTTATGTTTCAAATATGAAGTTGATATAAAGAAATTTAAATAATTGGCATTATACCAAAGACAGCCACCAGGTGACACCCAAAATCCATAGATTTTATTTATTATTTATTTTGATGCAATTTTCTGTCACAGAGGTATACTTTTCTCTGTTAGTATTACTTCTATCTAAAAAAAAAAAAAAAAGTTTTCACTGTATAATAATAATAATATGACATTTGACACCACCCACTAAGGGGGAGGAGACTTCTAAAATATTTCCTTGGTATTACAATGTAATTTTGAGATTTTAAACTTTCAAATGATATATAATTTATGATGATTACTAAAAGAAAAACACAACAAAAAAGAGCACTAAGTGTCCCACCAGCAGGATGTTTACAGTTAAGGGTATATAGAGTTAATAATTAAATAAATCATAAAAATTTAAAACCAAAATAATCATCACTTATTACTTAAACACTAAAAATATATTTATTTGCTTACCTGCATGTCAAATTGACTATTGTGTTGTTAAATTATTGAAATATTTAACTTTAATGGTTTTGGCTGACAAAAAGAGTTTGGGAATCCCTGCATTACATAAAGAAATACACAAATAAATATGAAAACATCAGTGATATTACACACCCAAAGTCTCCCAGGTTTGAGATATTCTTGTTCAAACTTCAACAGTTACTGAAGGTCACCGGATATGATAAAGATATAGTGTTTCACATCAATACATCACCAGAGTTTAGTATTTACTTGCATTTATTTGTTTCATACATGTTCTAATTTCTTGAGAGGTGCCTTTTTTTCAGAAACATGCTTTTGCAAATGTATTTACATTTCTGAATACAGTAAAAGCTAAATGTTGTGACACATAGTATGATTATGAGAAGGGATAATTAAAAGAGAAAAAAAGAATAATTAGGGAGATGATGAATAATTCACTGTCCCCGTGTGAATAATATGTAATCATGTAATCTGATTTTAACAAGTACTTAATTTGTAAAATCTGATTATGTAATCTAGATCACATGTAACTGGAAACCACGCAGCACTGCGTAAGATCATGTATCAATCATATTTAAACAGCTTGCTTTAAACATGACCTGACCTTTGGAGCACAGTGCCAGATTTCTCACAGATTCAGCAAAAGGTCTCCTGCTTTTATGTACAGCCAGTGGAGTGACAGATGAGACTGAAGTGAAAACAACCGAGGACACGGGCAGCATCTAAAGCAGCAGTCTGATTGTGTCTACCTCACGGCAGCTGAACAGCCTCCATTCAAAACTAACGCTAGAAGCCCCAAGCCAAACAGCCAAGTCAATCAAACTGTGAAGATACTGCCAAAAAACCTTTTAGTGGTGCTTCAGAAATTATATGCTATTATATATACTGTTTGTATATTATGTCTCTATCCATCAATCCATGTTCAGCATCATTTGGCTTTAGCTGTGTGCACGCTAAAAGAGAAAGTAAAGTTTAATGTATCAAAGGGAATACTTTGAAAACTAGTAATACTCTATTATACTATTCTGAGAAATAAAAATACTGTACGCAGCTAAAAACAGACCAGTTTTTCAATTACAAAAATATTCATATCTTTAGATTAGTTGATGACTCAGATGTGGGGCATCCATAGGCAGCAAAGATTTCATTTATTTTTGTTTATCTTTGTTCATTTATTTGAGTATATGAATATGGACTACTTCACATGTCACTACATCTGAAATGAAACAGGCTAATCAAGACGGAAATCCTGTTCATTAATATCAGCTGAATAATGCCCATTTCCCCAGACTTTGGTGATGCGTGCTCAGAGATATCAGACCATCATGAATTAGAAATATGTTTTTTATTGTGACTGCTTTATAGATGGCGAACACACAAAGCCCAGCTCTAAAGCAATATGATGCTTGTTTTTGTCAGGTTTGCTGGTGAGGTATGCTGCCTGTGGGCTGTTCATGTGCATCATGAATTATCTTTTATTGCTCATTTGTTGTTGGGTGAAAAGAAATGTGCATGCCATATGCTCTTCTTAAATCATTTATAAAGCCTGTAGCACAACTTAACTGCTATTCTCATTTGCATTTTTCTTTATAATGGTAATAGTGGTAATAACACTTATAATATATATGTAAGTAAAATAAAATTATAAAATATATATATAATTGTATATAATTGAATAAATGTTTAATTTAACTAATTTAAATAGCAAAAAATATAATATATATATATATATATATATATATATATATATATATATATATATATATATATATATATATATATATAAGCCATTTTTATTAATGAGTCATAATTAATAAAACAAATAATAATATACATAATACATTTATATTTATTATTATTATTATTATTATTATTGTGTAATGCATCTACTGCCAGTAAACATATATATATATATATATATATATATATATATATATATATATATATATATATATATATATATATATATATATATATTGCATCTATTGTATAGTTCAAAACACATTTAAGTAACAAAAGAAAGTTAATAAAAAACTAAAACTAAAAAACCATACAAGCTAAACTTACATCCTTTCGTCCTTGTCTATTTTGCTCATCCTTGTCTTCTTTTTGGCTGATGGAAACAGCTTTCAGACAGGTTTCTGAACATTTGTCCACTGAGCCACAAGCTGTTAACCTGGAGTTCCAGATAAATTAGTGTTGGTGTTGTTGGCGGCCGAAGGCACACAAGACATCAATCTTTATTAGTGCTTTCCTTGATAATTAAGTTAAACTGGTAATAATCAATTTGTTTTGGAGAGCACAGTCATATTATCTTTTTATCAACTTAGCCTCCTACACATACGCCCCTTGGTTTATGTTTTGGGACTCTGGTCTGCAATAAAGGCATAGTAAACCTGAAAAGAAAAATGCAAGTTAATAAAAAATGTACACATTGGCAATTGCATTTGAAGATACTATAAATCAACAAAATCAAGTTATGTATATGTTGATTGTGAATAATTATTTATTTTATAATTATTGCATATAAGGAAATGTTTTATTTTCTTTTTCTTTATTTCTTTTTTTTTTTGTCCCTAAGATGAAGTGCGCTTTACACCCTTGCTATCCTTGAACAGGACATTTGCAAATTTGTTTGCATGTTCAGATGTTTCATTTATTTGTTTATTTTATATATATATATAAAAATTCAACCTAAGCTAAAATGAGCTCGACACCCTTAGCAACTATCCCAGTACAAAGTTGATAATTATATATATTTATCGGTAGGTTATAAAACTGTAACTATAAGAAATAAAAAGAGATGAATAGCCTACTTTTTTATTATGCTTTCATACACTTAATATTGACTTTTAGATATATGTGTGTGTGTGTGTGTGCGTTCGTGCGTGTGTAGTTAATACTGTATATATATTTATAAGTGCAGTTAATTTTTCTTCTTCTCCCATCCCATTGTGTCCTGTAGTTTAACCTTGAAATGAATCTGTAATGGTGACATAATCGAAGAGAAACCTTCAGTATGAATTTGATCTCTAAAGAGTCCCTCATGGCTCACTCTGTGACCTATTAGGATGATGATTTCATTGCGGCTCCAATTACAGCTCCCTAAACTTCATAGCTCTCTGGTTGCAGACGTGATGTCATAAAGGTCGGTATTAAATGGTGCAGCTCTCTGAACTCAGACCCCATGGCTGCTTCATGTACTGCTTTGTTTGGACTGATTGTGTTGCTCAGTGTAGCCTGAGCACCTGTCAGTAATATTTGTTCAGCAGGAGGTAATGAGGGATCAGTAATCACTGTACACAACACTTACAGCAGGATCCTGCCGACCTTCAGGATGGAAAAACACTGGCGTGGAAAGTCTAAAATAGCAGAATGCAGACAATGCCACGTTATTGACAGATAGTGTCACTAAATATTATCATTTGCGATCGTGTATTGTTTGTGTCCAACACAATTTCAGCACCTTTTCTGTGTACAGTGAGACAAGCTAATAAAAGAAAAGCAGCATGTTACCGTTATGGCCATGTTAACACTGTAAAGTTTCAGGAGTGACAACAGCATTTAAATATGGGAGTGAATCCTCTAAATTAGTGTTTTATTTCTGTATCTACAGAGCAGATCTCAATCTTAACTGATGTTTGAAATTTATGTTTGTAAGGCTGTTTCACAGAGTGCACCGCTAAAACATGTCTGGTTGGGTGGTCTTGGCTGGTTAAACTGGTCTGACCAAGATGTTGTTAGCTGGGTTAGCTAAGTCATTTAGCACGTTGCTAACATGGTTTAACATGCTGCTAACATAAATTAGCATGTTGCTACCATGAGTTTATCATGTTTAGCATGTTTCTAGCATGATTTGTCATGTTAATAGGATATTTAGCATGTTGTTAGCACAGTAGCATGATTAAGTTGGTTGTTAGCATCTAGGGCATAGGTTTGATTTTGACATTTGGTGGGGACATAATAGCAGACAATAAGTTGAAGTTACAAAAGCTATTCAGTCAAGAAGTGAGTGAAAAGATGAGGGTCTTTTGTTGTTTAACATTAAAAAAAGATAGCAGCAAATGGGCATGGTCACATATTTTGTGAGTGTGTGTGTTAGTTTGTCAGGTCAAATGCAAGTCTTGAAAGAGAAATCAATATTTGTGCAGCGCGCACTGTCTGACAAGGCCCTCCAAGTACAGCAATGTCGTGGCTGGTGAATCTGGGTTTTTCAGTTTGGTTTGAATATGGTTATACCCCTAGTGAAAAACTCAGATGAGCTGCACTTCAAAATTGTCTAGACGTTAGATGTTGGAATCGTGCATTATGATCAAGTTTATTTCACTGTATTGTAAATAGTTTGACCACTGCAGTTCAGTTCAATAGGAAATCATTTGCTAGCATCCAGTCATCTCATACCATTGAAGCTAATGTTAAATTACTTAGTAAATATATATTGTAATAAATATTTGAGAAATTATTGTTATATCTGAATGTATTAATCTATATAGAGTGATGGGAGAAGCTGAATTGCCACAAAGTCATAAATTGCCACAAAAAAAGTCATTATTCAGCATAAAATGCCCCCACCCTCAAAGCAATGCAAGTTCATTTACATTTACATTCAGACAAAATAAAAAAGAAAAAAAAGAAGAAAAAAGAAAAAAAGGAAATCTAAAAAAAGGTTGAAAATCGCTAATTAAATTCCTAGTTTTAAACGAAAACAGCTGTCTCGCTCTCGAATCACACAAACTCAATGCTATCCATCGCTAAACTTGTGACGTAGCCTATACATGTTTAATCAACACAATGACAATAGAACAGCGTTCTCCGGCGCACGCGACTTCAGTCTGACGACGCGCTCTGACTAACTTCTAAATAGAACTTTGGTGTTTACGGAAACATTTGAAAAGAGTATTTAAACACAATAGTCCGCGCATTTTGTTTGGACCTCCTTTGGGGGGTTTCAAACCTCCTCGTAACGCTGTAGGAACAGTTCTTCATGGCAAAGGGTGGAAAAGGGGCGGGCGAGGGAGAATCTGACAAGCGAGGGAGGAAGGGAGGAAGGGAGGGGGAGATTCGATACAGAACAGCACCCATCAGACGCGGAATTCAAAGCAGTCAGGAACACAGAGCCGCCACCTCGAGGTTTGTAAATGTTCGCTCCTCGCATGCTCTTTTCTCCATCCATTTGATCAGACTCGGCTCGCTGTTGCCGCTGAATGCAGCATGTTGCTGGTGCTGAGCGGTGTGCCATGGTGCGAACTCGGCGATGGAGAGGGTTGAGCACGCAGGGTAAGGCGTGATCTGCCAGTTTCAGCTCCATGCTTGTGAGTAAAGGGCGAGTGAAATGTGAGTTTCCTGCCAGGTGCTTTGAGATGCCTTGTGCGTTTTGCAGGTTAGCGGTAGAGACAGAAGCGAGTTTGACGTGCGTGATGAGAGACCACAGTGTGCGCAGGTGCAGCAATTGATGAATCTGTCAGCTGATGGACTGCATGATTGCATTGTGTACCGGTGGAAGGCAAGGCCAAAAACAGCTGAATGGGATGCATGGTCCCACTGTTGATCTTTTCTGACAGTGGGGTTGAGCTCAGATGGAGTGCATGTGTGAATCAGAAACCAGTATCTGATCCTAAAACTGCCTTGAGCTCCAACATTGCCTGGTACATAGGACAACTCGTTCCTTATATATGCTCTTACTGTCCATAATATTAGCTTATTATGTAATTCTTTGAATATAAATTTTCTCCTGTTCAGACTGAAACAGAATGAAAATGTTGGAAATATCTAATAATTTGATGAAGGTTTAAAAGTATCATGAGCAAACAGTAGCTATATTTATATATTAGTAACGGACACCAAATAACAAAATCATATTTTGTTGAGATGGACTCCAATTATGCAAATGTAAAAATAATAATAGCAATTTTGAAATGAATTTATTATATTTGGCTTCCAATTCTTGAATGTGCTTATTGATCAAGAAGACATATATTAACATAAATGATGCATGCATTTTTTATTTCCGTGAATGTTGACTGATATTGTGATATTGGAGGTTAATTTGTGCTGTAAAATACACTAATATTTTGTCAAAGTTGTAAATGATTACTGAAGTACATTATCTTTACAGGCGCTCTGCTTCTAAATATCATGTTTAATGTAATGTAATTTGCCGTGTAATTATTTGTAAAATTTGCCAGCTATTTCTCATTGAAAATTGTAATGTAAATCTCATATCTTTTTTAAATTAACACTGGCAGGAGATTATTTTATCATGTATACATTTTGCTAAATAATTCATGTTCTTATGTGGATTTGCTGGGACCCCAAACTTAAGTAATGTAATATGTGAATGCATGAATGTTATTAATATGAAATATAGCTTATAAGCAGTTACAGTAATTCTGTTTTGAGATGTTCAAATGGCTTTTGCATGCATCACCTTTGTTCTTATACACGTGAGGCAGCAACTCTCGCTTTCAAAAGAATTCCCCCTGATTAGACGCAGTAAATGCACATTACTATTCCTTACTTCCGACCCCAGGCAAGAATGGGAATTAGTCCTAACCCTTGACCATTATTCATGTGCTGTCTCTGAGAGACCGGGAGTGTAAGAAGAGATAAAAGGAGCGAAAGAGAGAAAGGATGCATGAAATGGATGTATAGTGCTGGAGCAGATAAGATCACATTTTTTCTGCTTCAAAAAATATGTAAAAACTTGATTTAGATTGGCTATGCTGCTTGATGTTTACCGGGTGATATAGCAGCCAAATTGTCATGAAACTTTTGCAACAGCAAAAGGAAAGCACAGTCTATGCACAATTTATGTGTCTAAGTGCATGTTCATTTGTCTGTGTAATTATTCTGGAATGGAAAGGAATAGGTCACCCGTCAGTTAACATCTTGTGAAGTGAAAAGCTGCATGATTTAAAAAAAAACAAATCCATTATTAAGAATTTATTATATATTTATTTTATCTTCAAACCTTTGTTTTTGGCTAATATACCCAGTCCTCTACCCATAATATTTATTTATCCAGTGTAAAAGGTCATCTTGACTAAATCAGGAGAGAAATATGCACAGATGTGAAACAGTGTAAATCATTTCTAAACAAATTTGGATATTGGATATTGATGTGAGAGAACAACAGGGGACAGACTTCTTCACTGGAGGAGGCGTTATTTTGGATTATGGACGTGGACTTGCCAGAAGGGATGTTTTTATCAGCTGTTTGTGCTCTCATTCTGACAGCACCCATTCACTGCAGAGCATCCATTGGTGAGCTTGTGATGGAATGCTAGATTATTTAAAATCTGTTCCCACTAAGAAACAAACTCAATTTAAATTTTACATTTAAAATTTTTAATTTTGGATGGCCTGAGGTTGATACATTTTCAGCAAATTTTCATTTTGGAGTTAACTATCCCTTTAACTTTAATATACATATATGGCTTTAAATTGGCTGTAGACTGTTGGATTGAAATCAGCAGTTTATTAAAAAGTGAACAAGAAAAGTGTCATTTTGTGCTGCTATAGCATTTTTAAACAAAGTAATGGAATTGGTCTGCCTACCTTCAGTTATTTAAAATAAATTCGGAAAGTATTTCATAACCAAAACAGTCAGATTCATGCCACTTTAAGTCAGTCATATGGACACATCTGTCCTCCAGCGCGAGTGGAAGGAGCGTTGTTGGTGACAGGTGTGGAGTGGAGGTTTTGAAGCCTCCGCTGTGTGTTTGGTGCTGAGAGGTCTAGCTGCAGGGGAGGAATCAAGTGCTGAATTATTTATAGCTGTGTTCAAACCTCCATCAAATTGCATTGTGAGGCTTTATGATCATATTCCGTCTTGCAGGCCATGCTTCTATTGTCACCATTGAAATGCTTTAAAATAAAACAGGCTCTCTATGTCAAATGGCCAATAATTGTTGAGTGACATTTTCCCATGCACATTTTTTGTGATTATTGCAATTTGTCATCCATGATGATAAACTCTTTTACTTCATTTAATTCACCAACCAACTCGACAGAAATAGACTTTGACTGCACCTGGACGATTTTGTGAACCAGATATATATGTTACCGAGTAAAACTGTGGAAAGATGTTAGATGGGTTGATTATAATTGAAAAGACCTTTAATTTGGCTAAATGGTCTGAAGTTAATGCTCTTTGGATGAAATGCTTGCAGCAAATATTTCAGCTGAAAGCTTATCTCCCTTCTCCAGATTTTTACTGCCTCTGCATGGTTAGCCATTTGGCATACAAACACTGAAAACACTTCAGATTCGAGGAAGAGGCCTGAGTTGGCTGAAATTGACAACCTATATGGCTCAGCTCATGTGCAGTTTTAGTGCAAAGCCGATGTGTATGTGTAATCAGGAAATATGATACCTTGTGGCTGTAGGATAATATAATAATTCAATGAGTTTAGGAAGTGTGGAAGCCTTCAATGAAGTCCCCAATGACGCTTATTCAGGCCAATAACATCCTAATTAGACAGGAAAATACCATCTGTCTGACATGTAAAGCAATAACAGGCATATTGTATTACGCATGAATTCTAATCTCTTTGCACAGGTGGTCCAGTATTTCACAATATGTGCACAGATTTATTCAGGCATTCTCACAAGATTGCGCACAAAAATATTGCGTGCATTCAGCACAACTGTTCATCTCTCCCAGTTCTTCCCATCTGTTTGTAATGCACAGCCTCTGTTTGAATACAGCAGCAGCACAATATAAATGAATCAGGTGTTAAACGGTGCAGTCAGCAACAATATCCTAATGTGTAGATGACATGATAACTTTAATGTGACAAGAGTTAATTGACCCCCGTTGGAGAGAGGGGTTCCCGTGACCTCTTGTGTGAGCCCGACCCAGCATGCAATGATAGACTTTGACAATTACATAGCAGGAGGTCAGTGGAAGTAGCTACAGACCCCCTTCCTGAAATCAAGAGTCCTCAACTGCTCTCACGCAGCAGACGATGTAATATTCATATTCATATACTGGCTTAAGTGGGTGCCAGTGTTGACTTGTGATATACACTGGTGTAAAATATCATATTTTTCTTCTGTACCAGCAATTTCCAACCAGTGCTGTACTTCCTTACTTGAAAAAGGCACTCCAAAAAGTTTTTACTTAAATTTTCTATTTTTATTAATATAACTAACAATTTAACATATTAATGTTATTAGTAACTAATTATTATAAATAAAAACTAAAGCCAATTAAAAACATTTGCCATGTGAAATAGTATAAACAAAATTATTATATAATAAAATAAAATATATAACTTAAACATTTTATTTTAGCTAGTTGTCAAGGCAGTATTTCTCATTTTCATTTAGTTTAACTTGATGCACTAAAATAACTTAAATTAAAACTGAAATAATTTTAACTGGAATTTTGAAAAAATTATACAAATTCTGACCTCTCCAACACAATTTTTTCCATAGATTGATAACATCTACATTTTTCAATTGGCCGAACTGAATATGTGTGAATTAGTGACTACATTTAAATGTTTAAATTGGAGAAATTGAATTAGTGTGAATTTAATTTAATAAATAAAATTAGGCCAATTGAAAAAAAAATATGTAACCAGTCACTGGAAACTAGAGGTTTTTATTTTTTACAGTGTAATAAAAATGACAAATTACAACAAAACAAAACGACTAAATCTTTAGCTAAAATGACAAACAAATTCAAAATAAAAAAAATAATAAAAGCTAAAATAACACTGCTCAAGTTAAGAATAATGCACGGCTGATTAATTATGATTGTAATCATTTTAATGCACAACATGGAGGCCAAGAACCATTTGATGCTGTGCATTGCTCATTTGCCAGCATTGACAAGTTGTAGCGCAATATTTGACCGGAATATTTTCGTCAGTTACGACTTGTTAGCGCTAGCATTCTGCCCGCTTCAGATCAGACACAGAGATGAAACATTGCAGTATTATTTAATTTATTATCGATTGATCAAGAGAGAAAGAGAGAGAATGATGCTATGAATTTAGCGAAAACAGCGATTTTGCAACTTTATTTCTGAGGAATATAATATAGTGATCCAAAG
The DNA here is from genome assembly GCF_023724105.1 of Carassius gibelio. Lineage (NCBI taxonomy): Eukaryota > Metazoa > Chordata > Actinopteri > Cypriniformes > Cyprinidae > Carassius > Carassius gibelio. The sequence goes on from NC_068384.1 coordinate 5,900,327, forward strand.
GCTATTTTATTAATAAAAGTCACAGGGAAGTGCTGACGAGAAGTTTCTGTGCTTATTTCTCTCTCTCTCCCGGTGTGTATGTGTGTTTGTGTGCAAGTGATGTATGTTTCGATTAAAGCATTTCCCAAAAGTTAATATAGAACGGTGATTAAACTAATTTGGAACTATCTGTACATTAAATGGTTTTAATTCATAACTGCCAGCCAATCAGAATCAAGTATTCAGACAGACCATGGTATAAAATGAAATAAGCACTTGATGTCAACATTTGACAGTTTATATTTTAGTGGTTGACCGATTAATTGATTTTGCTGATTTATCGGCACCGATAGTTAATTACTGGAACTATCGGCTATCGGCAAAAATCCATACCCATATTTTTTATGTTTCTCATAAAGGCTGAGAGGACATGAACATTAGCAGCACCTCAAGCGGTTGAAACAGTGCGAGCAAAACACACTCAAGTCCGACCCAAATGTTTGGTCACGATTGTTACTATCTACTGTATTTGCATTAGTTTATATCCAATTGGTCACTTTCATGCATTTGCCATGCAAGTTGCTTATTTAAAGCTATTCATGTTCATGCAGTCGACAGAAATCCTGCTGCTCCACAGAGCGCCACTCACATAGTTTTCCATGAAATTACATTATATTTGTTCCAGATCGCCTGTTCGTATGTATAATGACTTCACTCTAGGCTGGAAGATTTCTGTGGCTCTAATAAAGTCTGTATGCTTCATATAGAGAGCCACAGTACACATCATGCTTTCTCTTTCCATCTTCTAACTCATCACTCTTTTTTTTATCTTTTTTTTTTTTTTTTTTTTTGATGATCATCAAGTTTTCAAAACTCTCCAAAAACAAGATGTCTGTCACCTTTGCTTCACTGGGCAGAAATCTCTGAAAAGTCAAAAGCAGAGGTCATGAAGAGCTTATGTAACGTTACTGTATTCCCTTCGTTATGTACTTTCCTTATTCTTCTTTACTCTTATATATGAGATAAGATAGGTGTGTCAAAAGCAGATATGAACAAATTACTTAATGACTTTTTTGACGATGATTCGCTTTCATGTTTTGGTGGCATGCTTGTAAATTCTGTAGAGAAATGTTCTGTCTGAATAGAAATTATCTGATATTTATGATCCCATAGTGACTTAACATAGACTTATCTCTGACATCGTCAAATTTATATGTGTGAAAAAGTAAGGCAATAATTGTACAAAAATACCATTAAATTCACTGTAAAAAGACAACACAAGACCACTCATAGCTAGATTACATTAAGTGATATTACCGTTAATGTTTATATATCTATTTGATCGGGTCATTATAGTTCTTTTACACTAAAACCATAAAAACAGTAAAATAACTAAAACTCAAATTAAGATGATAAATTATTAAGAAGCTAATAAAAATGACAAAATCACACAACAGAATTACCAAAACTTTAAGAAAAATTATAATGAAAGATAAAAACAAATTGAAAATTTTAAAACTAAATTTTAACTATAAAAATCAGTTTGTTTCCCTAAAATAACCACCATAATACAGGTGGCACTATAGAAAAACATAGATTTGACAGTATTTTACAATTAAATTACATGTAATGAAAAGTTACTATTTTTTACTGTATGTAATAAGCTAAATTACAATTAACCAATTTACATTCTTTAACAACATGAATAATTTTTAAAAAAATATTTTAAATGGTATAAAATTATCATTTACGTAGTTATGATTATATTTTACATATATTTATATTACAGAATTAGTCAGACAAAACTTTGCACTTTGCACATTTCAGCTATTTTATGAATTACTTTGTGTTTTACTGTTTAAACTTTGCTGAAAAGCCTTTTAATAAGTTGTTTAATCACTAATTTCACTATAAAAACAACATATCCTGCTATTAGGTCCATTTTCTAATTATTTTAAATGCTTTATATAATAATACAAAAAATAATAATAAAAATAATAATTATAATAATAATAATAATTCACCACTGACAAGACTGAGTTTTAATAAAAGCTGTCACAGGTGATGTAAAACACGTCATCTGTTGAAATTTTGTTTGACAGATATATGGTGATATCTTATATAAATATCTAAATAATACACATTATTCATTTACTTATACTACCGACAATGTAACGATATAAAGTTGGTAAAAAATTGGTGAACTTACCCTTTAAGGTAAGAATCATATATATATATAAAAATAAAATAAATAAATAAAAAATGTGTGTGTTGATGCTCTGATACATCATGGACCTCTGAGGAGGAGCTTATCATCCAGCTCTGAGGCATTACATTTATTGTACAGTCTTTTAGTAATATAGCAGTAATATTAGGACACATGATATGATGCTCTGCACTAGATTTATGTTTTGTTGTGCTAATAAATGTCGAACCTCGGCAAAATGATTCCAGGCACGATGTATTAATACACATGCTGAGAATGAACAGATTGCTTTCCTGCTCCTGTGTGTTGGGATGGATGGCCAGGCCCCATGCCACAAATTTAATCTAACCCTGAATGGTGCTCTTCTGTCAGAATGGCTTTGTAAACCAAGCAGAGCTGCTCTGAGTTTAACGTAATTACCCTTCATGCCGTGCCTTCCTGTTTCTCTCCCACAGCCTCCCACGTCTTCTCTTGTGCGGGAAGTGTATCGGTTCCTTATTTACTGTCCAGACGTATCTAGTGTACAGTGTGGGTTGGAACCATTCGGTTTGTTGTTACAGTTGCATAATCAGTGTTTTTATGTTATAAAATTGTGGCAATTGGCATATGGTTTAAAGATTTTGCTCTGGCAGATTTCCAGGCTCCAGACTGCGTGCATGGTTTCATGATAATTTGGCATTTTAACTGCAATGTTTTCTTTTTTAATCAAGTAATAATTGAAGCACAAAGTGGTTTGGCAAACTCAGCAGAAATGTCACAGAATAAATGAAGCTAAACTAAGTACGACTCACCATCGGCTTCATGCACATGCAACTCAACCGAAAAATATTGTTCATTTCAGGCTTGTGTTTTAGGCTGCAAATGTCAGAAACTATAAACTAAATAATTTCATTTAAATACTTAATATAATTCTCTATTTCAACAATTTTACTCAACTGGACATATTTTTCCTCATGTTATATTCTCATACTTGAAATGTATTTTCAATAAATTTAGTTTGAAACAATGGTTATTACTCATTTGTGTTGGTGTAAACATTTCAGAAATGCCTAAAAACCTTTTGTAAATGTCAGGCATGTTTATTGCCCCTAGTTAAATGTTGTTCTTTTTATTATTAATTTTTTTATTATTAAAAAAAGGAAAATATCCTTATTAAAAAAATGTAGGGCAGATCTGATCACTCTATATATTCTCTGTAATGTGGTTTAGTAGAAACGGTGTCCTAAACATCTGGGGAAAGTTAGATCTAGAATGTAATTGCAAATAATTGGGCAGTGCTATGATATTTTACAGTACTGAATTGGTTACCTGGTTAGAATAAAAAAAAAAATTTGTGTCATTTTCTTCATGCGTTAATAATACTGCTATATTGAATGTCTTTAAGCACTCAAACATTTTATTTTTATGTGCATTCATTACCGTATTTTTCGGACTATAAGTCGCACCTGAGTATAAGTCACATCAGTCCAAAAATACGTCATGATGAGGAAAAAAAACGTATATAAGTTGCACTGCACTATAAGTCGCATTTATTTAGACCCAAGAACCAATAGAAAACATTACCGTCTACAGCCGCGAGAGGGCGCTCTATGTCTTCAGTGTAGGCTACAGGAGCAGTGAGCAGCATAGAGTGCCCTCTGGCGGCTGTAGATGGTAATGTTTTCTATTGGTTCATTTGTTTTAGTTCATTTCTCTTGGTTCATGTCAATTTTTATTTTGATAAATAAGTCGCACCTGACTATAAGTCGCAGCACCAGCCAAACTATGAAAAAAAGTGTGACTTATATTCCGGAAAATATGGTATAAGTAGTCTATATGTAATGCAATATAGAGGCTAGACATATAGCTATGCTGATATTTGGAAAAACTGCAGTAATGTGAATATATTGCATTTATATAGTTCAATAAACAGAAAGTTAATATTTAGAATCTTACATTTAGATGCAATATTTTCTGTAACATTGTCTGTTTTTGGTTGGCCAGAGAAAATAGCTACAGCCACAGTAGTGGTGTTTGATTTTATAATGAATCAATGAGTCAATTAAACCAGGGAAATGATTCAATGACTCAATTATTAAAGACAGTAGATGTTTTTTGAATTTGCTTCTACCTCATCCAGTTTTCACTACATCGCTTCATTTATATAGTTCATTGAATTAATAAATGAAAACAAGTAAATTAATGTATTATGGGATTAAATGAGTGGAAATGATAATATACTATGGTTTAGGACTCCACTACAAATGGCTGTCCCTCAAATAGTATCCTAAATAAGGCTATTGGGAGCAATTTCAGCGGTTTTGAATGAATTGATTGAATGAATGACTCAGTGACTGACTTACTTATTTAATTCCTGTTTGATTGAATTAGTTGAAAGAATGATTCAATGAATTACTCAAAAAGACACCCACTTGTCACCTGCTGACATGATGCAACCTGCTGAAAGAGTCAGTGAAAACCCCACAACTTGGGATCGGTAGATTACTTAAATGACTTTAAAAAAAATAATAATAATAGGGCTGCAAACGGTGTGCGGAATAATTAAAATAATGGCTTGCAGACAAGCTTTCTGGAATGAACAAACACAAAAGTGGAGTGATGCAATCTGTGTGGTGTATTCAGGTAACATTATCAAGGAACAAGAAAGGCTGCTGAAAATGACTGAACATGCTGATATTTCCTTGATGATATTTTCTCTCCTTTTTGCTTTCAGTGCTTCTTTGTTTCAGAGTTTTAGTGCATTTTAAATGTGTGTATTTGCCTTTAAGCTGAAGCTCCAGTGCTGTGGGGACAGAAAAAAATATGTTTCTACAGTATTTAATAGTAGCTGTCAGTTTATGTGCACATGACAAGTCTTTTCTTTGTCCATATCTATTGAGTTGAACTGGCCCCGAGCGTCTTTTACCTGACTCATTAAACTGTGGCTGAAGATAGCTTCAAAGAGGCTTAATGGAAGTAATCAGAGACTATGTGTATCACTCCTAAATGGCTGTTCTTGAAAGGATCCCCCAGAAGATAAGAGAGGATATGGAGAGAATCATGGAGAATGAATCTTTACTGAAGTCATTACTGCACTGCCACAGAGATCCATGCCTGAAGTGGATAATCTACCACCGGATACATTCACAGTTACTTACTGTACTTTATGCCACAATCTGTCCATGCAAATCAATTGATTTTTTGGTGCTCAGACAAAAAAAAAATTGTGGAAAAAATATCTCATGTACCGGTAACTGTAAAGTGTTACTATTTCTTGCTTATGTGGTACTCTAATTTACAATGAATCAGTTGACATGCTTTAATCTCGTTTATACAGCTGATACATGTATTTAAAAAAAAAAATCTATATATAAAGTATTAAATATAAAGTTATCATGTATGCAGTTATGTTTATATTTAATATATGTCTCACTGAGGCATACTATTGCTGTTTTTGTAAAAAGTACCATTTATTAGGACCCAAAAACCCATGCATTTGTTATTATCTGTTAAGCATCCCATCTCCATCGATACTGTGTGTGTGTTGATGTGGTAGTGGAGGCAGGTTGAATTGAACGGGATAAATGGCTCACAAACCCATCCTCAAGGTCACAGAAGGATGCTTTGTGTTATGCTAATCAGAGATGGCGGTTGTTAGCACAGCCTCATTTTGACTCTAGAATGAAAGATCAGCCGCTGCATGGGTCAGGAACACTAGATTGTCTAGATTTAGAATTTTTGTTGTATCTTTAATACATATCTTACCATTTTTCTTACAATCTACTGATTTTTTTGTGCAAAAAAAGTTATTTGAATCTTAGTATTTGATGTAATTTTAAGCTACATTGGTAAAACAAAGTTTAAGTATTAATAATAAATATTTTTCATGGTGGTGCTTTAAAGGGGATGATTTTGGAGAGATTTTAATCATGTTTTTCTCATTATGTAGGTTTACATAAAGACCTAGATGAGCAAACAGCATGGCAACAATATACATACATATATATGTATGTGTGTGTGTGTGTGTGTGTGTTCAGACAGAAGTGTAGTTGTGTATACAATAATATTTCTACAGGGAGAATACAGAAAAAAATATGTCATAAAAATAAAGCAATGTTTGAAAAGCTGAACCGAAACATGCAGTAATTGGGGTAATACCTCCTTTAAATTTAACAGAATACATTTCTTTTTTGCTAAAGGGAGATGGAAAAACGAGGGGGAGGAGTGTGACCGAGTATGAATGAAGCTACTGGAGCGAGAGAGAGAGAGAGAGAGAGAGAGAGAGAGAGAGAGTTTGTCATGTTCCTGCTATTCAAGCATGCAGTTTTGTTTAATGTTCAGTTAGGAGTTCTCCAAGAAGAACAGATGAAGCTGGTAAGTGGAGGCAGATTTACGTAAATAATAGGAACTAGTTACAAACAGTTACACACGTAATTCTGGTTTGTTTAATGCTTCTTTGATTCATCTCACTGCTGTTCTTTAGTCTTGTGTCGTGCATCTTTAGGTGTTTTTTAGAAGCATTGTTAAACTCCAGCTCAGATGCTCACAGATGTGATGGATGAGCTTGTATTGAGACTGTAGTGATCAGTATTATCTAACCGAGCTGTCAGGATTTCTGATGTACATCCTCCTGTTCCCAGTAGGTGTGAAGGATTCATCAGGACACTGAAGACTGACACACTGTGGTGGATCGGCTGAATCAGGATCACTGCTAGACTAAATGCAACATTCCCTTTAGCTGGAAGCAGACCACGTATCTGAGTGCACCATGGATTTTGTGATGAAGCAAGCGCTGGGTGGTAAGTGTCATCAACTACTGCTGTGGATGACAGACATGATAGACATAACACACGGTTCTGTTTCTACAAAGATGTACTGTGTGTGAATGAGTCTCAGTCCAGGTCTGTTTGGTTAGGACCAATTCTGGTTATTTTGTTTCTGTACGTAGTGTTCTGTACTTTACTATTATTATGACACGATAGTTTTTATTAATATTTCGCTTTAGTTAGGTTTTCCATTTTCATTTAATTTTGTTTTATAAATGTACTAAATCAATTTAATTAATTTAGTCGGCTAACTAATTTAGCCATTTTTGTTTGTTTTTATATATTTTTATATATACTGTATTTTTTATAAATGTTTACATCAGTCTTAGTTATTTTAGTACACCAAGTTACACTCAATGAAAATAAGAAATGGCTTTCAACCTGAAAGGTTTATGTTTTTATATTTATATATTATATATAAATATATAATCTTCTTTATATATATATATGTGTGTGTGTGTGTGTGTTTAAGAAATTAAGAAATTTAAAATGCATAATTCAAGCAGGAATTGATCTCAGTAGAGATGTTTACTGTTAAATGTGATATGTGATAAAATAATTGATTAAATAAAAATATTTATTGGTAATTAAATATTAAAACATTAATTTTTTTTAAATGTATTATACCAGTTAATTTAAATTAAATTTATACCAGTTAATTTACCTCATTGTAATTGGTAATAATAAAGTAAGTCAGGAATATGTTTTTAAAAAGCAAAGTGCTTATTGATCTGCTTATAGTTTTACTTTATATGACATTGCACCATCTGATAAACATAATTTAGTCTAAAGGTCACTGAGCCCTTAAATCAATTTGAAGATTTGGTTCCATCAGCTGAGTGACTATAAGCAATAAAACGATATGTATTTCTCCCGTCAATTCACTTGAGTGGGCCAGATGTAGCAGATTGCATTGTGACCACACAATAACCTTCTGCACGAGGTGTCTTTAAGAAACACAGATTGTCTTTTCACCTCACGTCATATTTTACACCGTTCCTTTGCTTTTCTGCATGGATGAGGCCTAGGCGTCTTATTGAGACTATAAACTCTAAAACGTCAAATGAAATATGAAAGAAAGTGTCATGTGGCACTTTTAATATATATATATATATATATATATATATATATATATATATATATATATATATGTATGTGTTTGTGTGTGTGTGCATATATATATATGTAGATATGCAAATGCTCCGAATTTGATCCCTACATCTAGAAATCGTATCAAATGTGTGTGTTTTTGTTTTTTAATTGGTTTTTAAACATTGATCTTATAAAGCGACACGCCTTACAATCTGCTTCGTAGCTCTGGATAATGGAGCATGATTTACTCATGAAAATCATCCATTATTAAACAGATTTTCCCTAGGCTGATTTCCTCAACCCTTGCAAATTATTCAGAAGCATATAGAATTTCTTCAAGAGTCGGCGTTCAGCAGATGGTAAAAAACAACCTTTATGTTTGTTGTCTGTTAGTGTGAAGGACTTTTATTAAAGAAAGATGGAAAACAGAATACGGGCATAAAATGTAATAGAAAATGTTGAGATTCAGAACAGCCCTTCTTAGATTTTTAGAACATTTTCACAAAATTGTCATGGCCCCGGAATATTATGTTATATGAATATCTGAACATGCAAAATGTCAAAAGAAAAAGAACAGAGCTCTGCTTTTAAACAACAAAAAAAGTTTTATTCTAGCTTTATGCATTTTTTTTTTGGATCTATACTTGAACGGGGGTAAATTTCATACAAATGCAACATATTGAACAGAAAGCTGAGAAAATAATATCAAATTCTACATCTGGATAGGATTCATAGATGGAGAATCAAAACATAGATGGAGTAGAGCGAGTCCATCAAAAGCCAAAGCTTCACAGTCCTAAACCACTTCCTGCGTTGACATTTCATTCAGTAACGTTATTCATTTTTTATTTATATGCTGTTTAATATTTGATGATAATGTTATTTTGCATATGCATTTGCTTACATACGCGATTGCTAGTATCTGTGTCTTCTTCGCTGGGTTTTGATCCAGAGATTCAGTACTCTTTCAGAGGATGTACAATAGTGCCCTCTACTGTATAACAGTGATAACACGGAAAGCCTGAAAATGGCATGGAAAGAGTTAATGGCTCACATGACATTATTAAAGGATATTATTACACAAAATATCTCCAGATACACTCACCAACCTCTTATTAATCATTCTCAAATTCTCTTCTCTTTGTGTAAGATACTTTATGCAAGTTGTTTGCATTAGAGACTGTATTAAACGCGAGCAGTGTTTCGGTTATAAAATGCAAGTGACCTATTTTACTACTACTGCTCTGCTGTTATAAAAGAACTTAATTAATATGCTAATTTCTTAAGCTCTGATAATTCACGTATCATTAAGAATTAGGCTGTTTCCAGAGATAGCAGTGCCATCGTTATGCAGAGCCCAGATTTGCTCGTCCATCCATAACCATCACTGCTGTTCCTGCCAAGTGCTTTGATGTAAAGCCATGAAGTATCTGATAGAGGGATACAGCTCTTTTGTTACTTTAACCATCCTCTGTGTGGCTTTAAACAGACAACAGGACTACATTTAGTCCCCTATATCTTACTTCAAGCTCTCAGGAACGGTAGTTACATTGTGTTTTTAGAACAATACATGGGACGAGAAAATCTGAACCATCTGAATAATTTTTTATTAGTTATTAGTTGTCATTAGTATTTTTAAATTCATGTTTTTAAACATACTGATTGACGTGGCAACAGCAACAATGGCTTAACCAATGGTGTGACTCCAGGGTGGGGTTATCTGTTGAATCAGCCAATGGCAGAAGAGAGGAGTATTTAGGAAACCTGTTTGACAAAAATTATAATTTTTGCCATGTTTTTTACACATACTGAGCATTTTACCTATCACTGTGCAGTTGTTACTTAAATAGATGACTGTGGTACAGATCATTTTTGGCACAGGCTGATAGGCTCTAACTCAGTCTGACTTAATGACATCATTAGTCACGTGGTGCAGCCGATTGATTTTTTATTTTTTTTTTGTATCAACAACCAATGAGCTTGCAGCTCAAACATTCAAATACTCGGCTAGTGGTCGCTGTAGCAGTTGCAGTGCACTTCAGAAACCCCCCACCCTCCCCAGCTCCACCTGTACAGATCTGATGTTTATAAAAGGTTGTCTGCAGTAACAGTATTTCTTACAATCACACAGCAGCAGTCATGGACGTACTGGAAGTAGCAGGTCTCTGTACTTGCTCTGCAGCAGCAGCAGACCAAACACATTGACATTGCCATGTATATTACCATGCAAACCTCTCCAAGAGTTGTCATGGCAGAAATACACATCTTTAGAAGCAAAAGATAATAATACATTACTTAAATTAGACAAATTGTGTTTTTTTTTTTAATATTTATTTAGTTTGTTATTAAAAAAAAAAAAATATATATATATATATATATATATATATAAAAAGCAGTGTTAAAATGTAATACTTTAATATCATGGAATGTTAGAATTGGGATATTTACAGTTATTTATTTTATTAATTGTTTTGACAGTTTTTACAGACCTTTCATATGCATCTTTTAGCCATGACATTGTTAAAGTTCAAATGTAAAAGCTTAGATTAACACTAAGTGTCCCAGTAACTGAGCAGGTTGTTAATTATAACTCGGGAAGCTTTGGTTTGGTGGAGGGTTTGGTTTGGCTGAGGCTTTGAATGACCTGAGGGTACAGTAACTGAATGACTTCATGCGATTCTTGTGGACCATGGGCATCCTGCAGCTTGACATGATATGAACTACGTTATGTCAGCTCAGGCTGTTCTCGGCATACACATGCAGACAGTTAAAGACCACTCAAAGCGTACACTGCCACTCCTTTCCTCTTCAGTGTCCTCAGTGTTATACTGAAGCAATTAAACTCATGTGAAGGTAATGCATAGATTTCAAATGCACAATCATGCATTATAAATGAATGCCATTAATAATGAATAAGTGTACAGATAATGACTGTACACAGACTTGACTTAAAGCAATATTACAGCGTTTGCAACCAAATCGTGCTTAGACCGTTCACATCAGTGTGTATGATTCTCAAACACAGCTTGCTTTGCATTTTAAAACATATGATTAAAGTGAACATAAAGGTATATGCAAACACAGCCATTGCTTAAGAGCATTTGTTGCACTATCCAAAATGACCTGTGGGTGTTGTTTGCTCAAACCAAAACATGATGTACAGTACAATACACAGCTTGTGTATTAGAGCTGCACCAATGAAGCAGATGGCAGAGAGAGGAGTGGCACATGCATCATTCTGCCGTCTCTGTTTGATTTCATCATTTTGGCTTCAGTGGATCATCATATTAGGAGATTTCACAGTGCAAAACTTGATCAGTCTCTCTTTAGAAACTTGTGAACACATAATATATAATTATGTTCACCAAGGCTGTATTAGTTTGATAAAAAAAATCCAGTAAAAATAGTAAAATTGCAAATTCCTCTGTTTGACTATATTTTTTTAAATTTAATTTCTGTGCAGGCAAAGTTTTCAGTGTTGTTAAGACTTTTTCACATTTTTTTCTGGATTCTTGAATGAAGTAAAAAAAAATAATAAGAACAGACTTACTGAAGGTGTGTGTGTGTGTGTGTGTGTGTGTGTGTGTGTTTTATTGGAATTGAAGACATTCATTTTTATATATGCTGTGGAAAAGTATATATTTTCCAATTTAAATGGGTTGTTTTCTGTATTTTTTCAGGATTCTTTGGTGAATAAAAAGTTTTACAAATAAAGAGAAATAAATAGGAATCTTCTTAAACATTTAAATAAGTACAGACTTACTGAAGCTCACCTACACCTAAAAACTTTTAAACAAGAGAAATATATTTGATAAACAAAATATAGTACAAATAAATAGCATGGTAAAAGGTAATGTTTCTAAATATATGCATATGTGTCTTAGCTGAGTTGCAAATTGTTGTTGCTTTTTTTATTCTATTTAATTAAATTAACTTTATATATATATATATATATATATATATTATTATATGTACATTCATTTTCAAAAAATAAAATTTTAATATCTTACAGACATTTTTGAAATGGAAATTTTAGACATTAATGTTTTACTGTAAAACAGGACGAAAAAATTATTGAAAAAAACATTTTACTGTTTAAAAAAAAATCCACATTTTCAGGATTCTTTGATAAATAGAAAGGTACAAAAAGAAAGTAATATAAACCTTAAGTAGAATTATATATGTATTTTACTGTCACTTTTAATCTATTTAAAGCAGCCTTGCTGAACAAATGTATAAAGAAATGAAGAAAAGTAAAGTAAATTAAAATTGAATGAATAAAATTGAATGGTAGTGACTAATGTTTCAGTATCAGCCGTTGAAAACTCCTTATGATATCTTTGCTCTTTATTTGCACAGGGGCAACCAAAGACATGGGGAAGATGTTAGGAGGAGAGGAAGAGAAGGACCCTGATGCCCAGAAGAAAGAAGAAGAGAGACAGGAGGCGCTCAGACAACAAGAAGAGGAGCGAAAGGCCAAACATGCTCGTATGGAAGCCGACAGGGAAAAGGTCAGACAGGCCATTCGAGATAAGGTACGCTTTCCACATGTCCCGTTCACTTCAGCTCCTTGTGACCACTGATTAGACTCAGACCAGGACGCGTGAATCAATTGATAAACATGGAACCCAAAATGATGAAATTCCGTCATCATTTATTCATCCTCATCTCATTCATAACACAGCAGAAGAGGTTTGGAAGATCGTTGGTAACCAAACAGATTCAGATCCCTTCGACTTCCATTGTGTGGACAAAAAATACAGTGGAAGTCAATGGGAACTGATTACTCAAAATATCTTCTGTTGTCTTCCACATTAGAAGAAAATCCATTCAGGCGAAGATTTATGATTCTGTCAACACTTATTAAATAAAAAGCATATAAAACGCCTTAAAATGCCTAAATATATATATATATATATAAAAAAAAAAAAAACATTACCTTATATTTGCAATCCAACAGAAGTTACTAACTCAATTTAGTAAGAGTTTTTACTGTAAAGAGGCATTTGTGTATATTATGACCCGAAGGGATCCTATGTGAGATCCACCAATCAGAAGAGTTCTAGAATCTCAGTTGATTTATCTCGTGTTTTTGGGTGCTCTGGGGGATCGAGCATACATACATGTAAATGATGACGGAATTTTTACTTTTGAAAAAACTATCCCTTTAAGTCCAATATGATAAATAAGGACAACAGTTAAATGCTAAAATATTAATGTGTTAATGTTTGGCCTTTATGGCCTGAATAAATCATGAATTTAAGATACTAAAAGGCTTTTGTGTATGAAGTTTTAGTCTTGAAACTAAGTCTCAGGTGCATCCAAAATAGGGCAACTATCTTTTTTTTTTCTGTTTGTTACATAATGTAGAATATCAGTTTTATTCTAGTGTAGTGTAGTATAGTACACCACCATTCAAAAGTTTGGGTTGGTAATTTTATAATGTTTATAATGTAAAAAAAGATTTCTGTTTCAAATTAATGCTGTTCTTTTGAACCTTCCATTCACTGAAAAATCCTGATTTTTTTTTTTTACATGGTTTCCATGTTGAACTGTTTTCAACATTAATAATAATCAGAAATGTTTCTTGAGCAGCAAATCAGTATATCTGAATGATTTCTGAAGATCATGTGACACTGAAGACTGAAGTAATGATGCTGAAAATACAGCTGTGCATCACAGAAATAAATTACATTTTAGCAGATATTTAAAAAGAAAACAGTTATTTTAAACCACAATAATATTTCATAATATGACTATTTTATGAATCGATCAAATAGTATAGTATATTATATAACACATCATATAGTATATTACATGATGTATATACTATAGTTATTTTGTTTGCATAGTGTTGAATCTTTTTATTTCTTGGTATTTTATTTTATCCATAAGATACAGTAGAGCGATGAGAAATTGTGTTATTGCAATATTTTCAATAGTCCACTCCTCCTGTTCTACTCATGTTTAAAGGTGCTGTAGGGAACTTTTGTAAAAATATATTTTTTTCGTATTTGTTAAACCTGTCATTATGTCCTGACAGTAGAATATGAGACAGATAATCTGTGAAAAAAATCAAGCTCCTCTGGCTCCTCCCAGTGTCCTATTGCCATTTGCAGAAAGTCATCCGCTCCCGGTAAAAAACAACCAATCAGAGCTGCGGTCTGTAACTTTGTTTGTGTTCAAAATGTAGAAAAATGTATATAATAAGCGAGTACACCATGAATCCATTTTCAAAACCGTGTTTTTAGCTTGTCCTGAATCACTAGCGTGCACCTATAATAGGTGTTTATATTCGGACTATTTTAGATTGCTTCGGGGGTACCGCGGCGGAGTAACCCAGTACCTTTGAGATTCTTCATAGACATAAACAGAGAGAAGTAGTTCCGGCTATGATGTTCTTCCGCAAGACGCAAGCAGTTCTGTTTATTAACCGCTAGAGCGTCAAAAGTTCCCTACCGCAGCTTTAATTACCACTTCATATTTTCTCTATGTTAACATAGTATGGTCTAAAGAAGAAAGAAGAGAAGGAGGCAGAGGAGAAAGCGGCTATGGAGCAAGCATGCGAAGGCTCCTTGACTCGCCCCAAAAAGGCCATCCCAGCAGGCTGTGGGGCGGAAGACGACGAGGACGAGGAGAGCATTCTAGACACCGTTCTCAAATTCCTGCCGGGACCTCTGCAGGACATGTTTAAAAAGTGACAGACATGAAGCTGTTTCTCAAGGAAGGTGGATGAGGGGGGAATTTTGCCAAACAGGTGAAAGGCTTTTCACTGCCTTGACAGAATTTTAATCGCTCCTCTCTTATGGATAGATACACAAATCATAACCCGCCAACGTTCGGTCTTTTCACTGCCATTCAGGTTCAGGTTGTTTACACTTTCTATAAGTCTCTGTGTTTGTTTACTGACCACCAGGGTCTCTGATGCTGCCTTAGGTACTCCACCATCAGCCCGACAGAAACAGCACATTACAGCTTGAGCTCTGCCACTGGGAATAGATCGGTTTAGTTAAAACCCAAGAGGATTTTAAAACTCTAGCTTGATATAACTGTCCCGTTTTCACCGAAAAATTGTCAGTGCTGAATGCAGCTCTACTGCTTTGACTAGTTGCATGAGGTCAAAATCCTACTACTGTATATGATGAATTATGTTTGCCATCAGTGAGTTTGATGATACGGCGCCATCTGTGACAATGAGAGACGCTGATAAACTGTGTTAGATGTGCCACGTTAGACCGCCTGAACGCTCAGATGGTTTGCAGCCTGGCAGTTCTCACTCGTCTATGATGTATTATTTATTTAGATTTTATATTTTATTCTTGATTTGAAAACAAGTGATATTCACGTTAGCCTTGCCAGCAAAAGATCAGGAAAAGCTCAGTAAGTACTAGATCTGTCTGTGACAACACCACAGTTTATCATTGCACACACCGGACCAAATCATCTTTACAATTAAGAGTTATTCAGGACGATTGGAGATCCCAAACCCTTTTAGTGTGCATTCAGAAGTCAGTCAGTGTTTCACAGCACATTCATCCCGATGATCTGATGCTAGATTACTCACACATGACAATCAGAAATGAACTGGTCTCTTTCAAAAAAACTTTTTTATGTTTGTTATCTGTTCAAATTGTATGTAAAATTAAAGATGGGTCACAAATAATTTGGGATGTTCTGCTATATTAGAATGACTGCTTGCTGAATATTATGTAAAGGTTTGATTTTAGTTTTTATTGTAGAAAAAAAAACAAGCCTAAGTGTAGTATAATGAATTTAGGATTATTGCATAAAGTGAAGGCTTTGTTTTATATGGAAACCAGTTTCCGCCACTGAATTAAAATTATAAAAGGTAATTGCATCTTTTCATCTCACAATGCTGACTTTTTTTCTTGCAATCACAGTCTGGACTTTGTTTCTCACAGTTCAGATTGGTGAGATATAAACTCAGAATTGCAATATGTAAACTTGGTATTACGAGAAAACAAGACAGAATTCTACGGAAATTCTACGTTTTTTTCTTCTTAGAATTCTGAGAAATTCTGTGCTTTGTTTTCTGCATAAAAAAAAAAAATCAAAATTCCAAATTCTTTTTTTCCATGCAGTTGTCCGTTAATAACTTTCAGTTCATCTCAGATATAAATTTGCAATTACATGAAAAACAAAACATGGTTCACTAAATATTTGTGATGTTCCTTAATATCAGAGTAACTACCTTAGCTGAATAGTTATGTGAAGATAAAAACTTGCATAATGTATGAAATTATGGAAAAGGGCTTTAGTTTTAAATGATGTTTTTGAAAATAATTATTAATCGATTAAATATATATATATTTATACATGCAAAATTATATACAAAATTACATTAATTATAAGAATGCATGAGCTTCAATCACAACAGTAAAAAATACCAAAGAGAAAATGAACCACACCGTAGTACTGTGCTGACAGTTCTATTATAACAGTATGAAAATATTTCTATAAACTGTTAAATTCACACATCTGATCAACAACAATCATTCCTGCTGTGAAACACAATATATCTGCATGATCATTTTTAAAAATGCTGCTTAAAATATTCATCTTACTGCTGGCAAATCTAATGTGGGGTTGCAAATATGATGACTTAGGGCTTTTTTATTTCTGTTATTAATGTCCTTATGTTTTTAAGCATTGAGTAAACACTGCCATTTGATAAACATGTTTGATGCATATTTCGGGCGAGGGATACATGTTTACATAAATGTTTATGAACACTGGGGTAAAGAGGCAAACATATTTTGTAAAGTAATTCTCAAATGGGTATTGTATTGCATGATGGGAAATACAAACCTATACGTTTTCATTTCAAAAAGTCAGTAGTTATATGTTTTCCAGTCAGTCAGATTAAAAATGTGTCCCTTTATAAACTCTGTTAGCAAATGAAATAACGACAGGATTATATCCGTACCCATTAGGCTGGTTGTTCTGTGATCAAAATGCTTTAAGATTGTAAAGTTTGTAAAAAAAAAAATATCTTAGTAAAAACAGAATTACATACTTTAGAATAGCACATGCTACACACAAGTAGACTTTAATTTTAACAGTGCGGAATAATTTTTTTTAAAAATTACATTAGAAAGAAAGAATGAGATCGACTTTTTCATTTTTGTAGTGCTGTAAGATTTTCCACTAGTCAAAGCCATATTGTTAGACTGCAATAATTAATGAAAAAATAATCATCTTGTAGTCTTGCATCTGTTTCCTGTATGTTGAAATCTATTTAACTCTTAGTAGTACGTCAGAAAGTGTATTTACTTTCTATAGAGAGAGAGAGAGAGTCTTTAGTACAGTGTGCTGTACTGTATGTGCTGTTTGTTTTCAATGTACATGTGTATTTATGTGTGTCTGTAACTCTTTGTGCTGTACAATGTTATTTCATGTTGTACCACTGATGTCTCTTTTGTGCGTACAGTCTAAAGCAGGCTGTGTCCGCTGTCATGAAGACGGAGGAACCGGGATATATGAGAGTCCTAATGTTCATGTATGCATGCAGATCAACTTTGCATTAAATACCAAATCTGAGCGTCAGGTTGTGCCTGTTTATGTATCACTGTCCCTGCAACAGAAGCTGCACCCTTTATCCAGGGATGTGTTCCCATCTGTCTATTGAGATACGATGAATTTTCAGGCCTATTATTCAGGTTGACAGAATGGAGAGATCATTTCAAAACCATTGCTAATACTCATCTAGGGTCATTTCTTGTCGTTTATCATACGCAACTTGATCTCAGACAGAAAATGTGATATTATATTAGTTGTACTTCCAGTATTCCTCTTGTCGTAAAGACATTGTGTGTTCATCACTTCATGACATTTAAACACCAAGTCAACAAGTATTTGGACACTTTTTGGTCGTACTTAAATGTGATTAGATAGAAAATATCAAGTGTCATCTGAAGACAAACGATTCTAGTCCTTGAACTTCAGTTCATCACAGTTTATCACATCTAATGTCATTCAGTTTGGAGTTTTTTCAAGTTGTTATATAGTGCACCAAAAAAAATTATTAATTTCTCCTCTGTTCAAATACTTTTTGAGGTCACAGTATAGTTGGTTGATTCCCCACAGAAGCAAAACTATTTAGGTCTAATTTCTTTTCATTTGTGTCACAGACGAATTTGGAATTTCTCATTTTATGTAATTTTTCGATTACATGAATAAACTGGGTGAAAGGGCTGACTGTGTCTGTGATTCTGTCATCTTTAAGGTGCTATCGGACAGTAGATGACCAGCAGCAGAAAACTAACCATTTATGGATCTGATATGATTTTAAGGATGATATCAGGAGCATGAGTCTTTGGTTGAACACATCAGCTGCACTACAAAACAAAAAGGTGTTTTTGCAATGATGCCAGACAAGACCCAAAGAACCTTCCCGTGAACAGTTCCTAAATGAACCGTTCTAAAGGACATCTTTGAGTCTGTATGGCTACTGAAATTCAAGCTATTCTGAAATCTGGTAGTTCTCATTTTAACAACCAAAATATTTGTAAACAGTGCGATCACACATTTGTGATATCTCTCCTGATTCCGATTTTTTTTTTTTTTTTTTGAATATTTTGGATAGAAGTCTCATATTTTAGCCACAAGCAATAGTTTAAATGTAAAATTCCTTGATGGATTTGTGTTTACTTCAAACATGCAGCTTTTCACTTTTCACAAGATGATAATCGAAAGACTCGAGTCATGTAGATTACTTGTGATGTTTTTATCAGCTGTTTTGACGGCACCCATTCACTGCAGAGGATCCACTGGTGAGCAGATGATGTGTTGCTATATTTCAACATTTCTCCAAATCTGTTCTGATGAAGATAAAAACTCATCTATGGCCTTTAATTACACCCAACATAATTAATGAATACAAAATTGTACTGACAATTTTGTGAATAATATGATCCGTTCACAGCTCAGAACTAACAACAGCTAAATTCACAGTCTATGAAAACATATTAGGATGTTTTCTATATTTAATCAATATATAAAACATTAATGATGCCCTAAGCTGAGGGCTATGTTTGACATTTATACCCTTCGGAGGGGTTGGACCCATCACTTGCATGCTTTCATTTATTTCAGGAATGGAGGGAATGCATTTTGCTTTCATTCATTGGCTGTGAATGCACCATTTAAAATTTTTTTTTTTTTATTTATTCAATTCAATTCAATTCAAGTTTATTTGTATAGCGCTTTTTACAAAATAAATCGTTACAAAGCAACTTTACAGAAAATTATGTTTCTACAATATTTAGTAGTAGCTAGTAGTTTGTGCACATTTGACAGGATTTTAGAAAAAATAATAATAATAATACAAGACGTAGTCAGCTAGACGATGAACTATCAATATTATTAAGTTATTATATGATTCAGTCACACATTTAGCAATAATTGTTAGTTCTGTTTGTTCATTCAGGGTTAGCATCATCTGAGGTCCTCTGAGGGTCAGCATCATCTCTTCTCAGGTGTTCTGGATCCAGACTGGAGCTTGTGTAAATCCTAGTTACCACGGGATGTAAATCCCGTGGCGAAACATAGAAACAAAATACAGTCATCATTAGCATAGCTGCTGATCCAACAAAGTAAAATTAGTTTAACCCAAGCTAATGAATAGAAATGCAACTTTGAACAGATGCAACTACACTCACAATTAAAAAGAAACATTATTCGAATGCTTGGCGAAAGAGATGTGTTTTTAATCTAGATTTAAACAGAGAGAGTGTGTCTGAACCCCGAACATTATCAGGAAGGCTATTCCAGAGTTTGGGAGCCAAATGTGAGAAAGCTCTACCTCCTTTAGTGGGCTTTGCTATCCTAGGAACGACCAAAAGTCCAGCGTTTTGTGACCTTAGGGTGCGTGATGGGTTGTAGCGTGGTAGAAGGCTAGTTAGGTACGCTGGAGCTAAACCATTTAGGGCCTTATAGGTAAGTAATGATAATTTGTAACTGATACGGAACTTAATAGGTAGCCAGTGCAGAGACTGTAAAATTGGGGTAATATGATCATATTTTCTTGACCTCATAAGGACTCTAGCTGCTGCATTTTGGACGACCTGTAGCTTGTTTATTGAAGATGCAGGACAATCACCTAGAAGTGCATTACAATAGTCCAGTCTAGAGGTCATGAATGCATGAACTAGCTTTTCTGCATCAGAAACCGATAACATGTTTCGTAGCTTGGTAATGTTTCTAAGATGGAAGAATGCAGTTTTTGTAACATTGGAAATATGATTTTCAAAAGACAAATTGCTGTCTAATATAACACCCAGATTTCTGACTGTAGAGGAAGTAACAGTACATCCGTCTAGTTGCAGATTGTTATATACAAGATTCTGTGTAGTGTTTTTTGGTCCAATAATTAATATCTCTGTCTTATCCGAATTTAATTGGAGAAAATTGTGTGTCATCCAATCTTTTACATTTTTAACACACTCTGTTAGCTTAGATAATTGGGAAGTTTCATCTGGTCTCGTTGAGATATATAGCTGAGTATCATCAGCATAACAGTGGAAGCTAATTCCGTATTTTCTAATAATATTACCAAGGGGCAACATATATATTGAATTTTACTTTATTTATAATAAAATAATTTTTACTTTATTATAACATATATATTACAATTTTTACTTTAACACTGTCCATCCCAGGTGTTCATAAATGAGAAAGATTTTGGATAAATCACTGCAAACATTGAATTAAATACATTCATTTATCGTGACCTTAAACCTGTCAGCTGGGAAACTGTCAATCTGCAGGCCATGGTGATTTTGTTTCAGCCAAAAAATAT
The DNA here is from genome assembly GCF_023724105.1 of Carassius gibelio. Classification (NCBI taxonomy): domain Eukaryota; kingdom Metazoa; phylum Chordata; class Actinopteri; order Cypriniformes; family Cyprinidae; genus Carassius; species Carassius gibelio. Next base: position 5,921,229 of record NC_068384.1, read on the forward strand.
TATAACAATTGTGAACAAAATATGAATAATTTTATATATAAGGTGTATTGGACTTTAGACACACCTATTCAGTATAAACATGATGTGCCGTTCATGCAGGCTTTGGACTTGCATGTTTTCACTTCATTTCATTTATTTAATAATTTTGAGAACATTTGTTTGTGCCATTATTTTGTGGCTGTACAGTATGAAATAATGAAAGCAGGGGTCTAAACTATTCAACTGATCTAGTTTATGTTGTCAGGGACCTGGATTAATTCATTAATGTATTATAGTTTATTTCAGTTCAAAGTAGTCTCTTAAACATATGAAAATTACTGTTATGATGTACTTTTACATAATTGCTGTGTGTTTGAGGTTTTGGTTTATATATGGAAATGTAACTTTAGTAGAATGATTTACTCTCTGAATATTTGTCATAAACCCTAGATCAGAATAAACAACTTCTGTCCAAATTAAAATTATCTGGTCAGAAACTAGGGGATCGGGTTGATTAAAACTGCAATGGAAAAAAGCCATAGATTTTATATTATGAGCACATCGTGCTGTTATTATTCATGTTTTTACACGTTTGAATTTGAAAAACATGTTTGCTTCCTGTGTCCATAATGTTGGTTTCTCAAGTGGAAAAGTCATCTTGTCTGAATCAGAAGATAAATATGAACAGATCAAGCACCTGAGAGTTGTTTCTCTCTTATACTTAATGTTCAAGTATCCAACATTCTTCCCGTAATGTATCCTGATTTTTTCATATGTCAGGCTTTACAGGGTTAAAGAGCAGATATCCTTCCTAAGTCACTACAACAAACTACTAACCAGTTAAAGTTTGCACATAGGACACAGCCTGATTACAGTAAGAACCAATCTGAATATTTGAACACAAATAGTGCAGGAAAGCGGCCAAGCGTAAACTATTGCTCCTGCATGTGAATTGCAAATTTTCAAAGCTGTTGAGAGGCTGAATTGTTGAATAGCAAAGGTTACCGTGGGCCGCTAATAAATTGCATGTCAAAAATGTTTTGTTTCACATCAAGCCCAATAAATTACTGGAGCATAGACTGAGAGACAAATTGGAAGAGTAACGAAAGCCAATAATATGGCTGGTGGAGAAACTAATCCATTAAGACCCGAGGGACCGAGAGGGTCTCAGAAGGGACCTGGAAGCGCTGTCTATTGAAATGGAAATTAGGGGAGATACGAAAATGTGTCATGCCATTTTAACAGAGAAAAGCAGAAAGCATTTCACTTCTGCCTCTTCATTTGTGTGTTCTGCTGTGGTTTAACTAGTGTTTCATCTTAACATATTCAGGACAATTAGAACAGTTTCACTGTTAGATGAATTCTGAAAAATAAAGCCGTAGAGAAATAAAAATAAAAAATGCTTTTTTGCATCTTGGCTGGTAAAAGCGTACTTTCTATAGAGGGTAAATATATAAAAACTCTATCTTCAACATTGCACACATTCACATTATCCTCCTCATGTCAGCAGTCCTGATAAAACGCTGTGAATTTAAGCTCTTTTAAGACTCGGTTATTTATTTTATCACTGGTGACTGCTCAGATTATACTTTTACCATTAATATATCTGAGTTCATTTAAACGCAAAACCCCTCATCATCTGATTTTATAACTATGATAAAATTATGTCTCATGCTTATACAACACATTATGCAAATGTCAAACCATTTTAGATCTAGTACATCATCCAGAATTGAAACAACATCTAACAAAATTAGGCAGAAATCTGGATCCACAGCATATAAAATGCAGCACTGATGAAACATATCAATAAAACGTTGTTACTTATACAAAAGAGTCAGATATATTATAAAGAGGCTATTCTGAACAACTATTTAAATGTTAAATCCTGCCCGGATAATGATGCTATTAAGCCACTCAGCCAATCAAATTTGAACACAGAAACTAAGTGTTATATAATATTATATATAAGTTTATAAAATTGTTCATAGACAAGGATGCATTTAAATAGAACAATGCAAAACTGAAACAAATCCTACTAGTGAGTTCAGACTTCTGCACATGGAAATAACGAACGGCTGCAAGATTGACAGTAATAAATGGATTTAAATCCTCAAACTTAAACAAGAGGATGGAAATAATGGTGATGAGCCAAAGTCTGGAAACTGGACATCACGAGGGAAATGGGCTCTGCTAAATGAAATGTAATTATGCAGCAATCGAAGGATGCCAGTCACAGCGGGTCATATGTAGGAAGTAACAAAATGAGACATCCTGGAGCCGGCTGGGGTGAATCAGCTGAGAGCGGTGAGGACTGGAGGCTCCTGAGGTGGGCACGGAGGACACGCGTGCTGGGCAAGTCTGTCACAACGGAGAAAGATTAACAATGGAGCTGAACCTAATCTCACTTACCAGCTATTCCTGCTGATCAGAGACTGCTCCAAGTCTACAGACTACCACTGTGTGCTCCACCACACCACCATCCCAGACAAATCACAAGATCCCAGGAACAGAAAAGATCTGAATAACTGCAGAGACACAAATCTATTCACACTTTTTTTTTTTTACTATGCAATGAAACCAGAGAAAGGCTAAATATTCGCCATCATTTGGCACAGACATAACATATTCTGTTAAATCTGCAACAAGAACTTTATAAGCTTCTGCCAAGTTTAGGATGCTTTTATAATAAATCCCAAATGATGAACAAAGGCAATAGCTAAGATATATTTTTATTTTACTACAAACAAATAAATAATTAAATAAATAAATAGACTAGCAAAGGTTCAGGCCAACATTATTTATATATATATATATATATATATATATATATATATATATATATATATATATATATATATATTGTGTATATATTTAATTCGACCATTAACTGAAACATTTATGATACATTATATAATGAATAACATTAATAAATAAAATAACAAAAACTTGAGAAATGTTGCCTTGGAAATTAAGTGAGATAAAATATGTTTAAAATAATTTTAAGTTACTAAATCTTAAAATAAATGAAAGCTAGAATATAAAACAAATAAATGAATAAAAACACAATACAATTAGTCAAATGTAAATTAAAATGAAAGCTGATTATGTAAAAATAAAAGCTAATTCAAAATATTTATAAATGCTATAATAGTTGATAAATAATGCTTAAATAACACTGCTCACGTGAAAATAGGGTGCTTTGTATTCTCAAAAAATAAATAAATTCAGTGTTAATTATAAAATAAATAAAAAAACAGAAAAATGTTTTATGGATTTTAGGTCAGTCATACTTTATGAAAATGTTTATTACAAAATAAAAATAACAGTAGGTCAAGTTTATAAATAAAAATAAATAAATATTAGAGCAATGCCATGCCTTGTTTCCTCAAAAGCTTGTGATGCCCTCTGCTGGTCATTTCTAAAATTAGAAAAATTATGAAATAAAAATAATGAGGCCAGTAGAAATTGCTAAAACAAAGTATATAAAAAAGGCGACAATTAAAAACCATAAGGTAAAAAGTCATACTTATGTCAATTTATGACATATTAATTTATAACGGAGATTAAAAGTCCAATTTATGAGTCAGAATTATGACAAAAAGCCCCAATTATGAAATAAAAGTTTTAAAAACTTATTTCAGAAGGTCTACAGTATATGGCATAAAGTGTAAAAGCAATGAGATTAAATAGTAAAAATTATGACATACCAAAATGATATTTGTGAGACAAAAGGTCAAAATCTTACATAAAGACAAATGATGATAAACTGACCTGGAGAAGCAGCGCACACACACCAGCTCCTCCACATCCCACAGACTGACCAGCGCATCTGCACCTCCTGTGACAAAATACTTCCCCGTGGGATCAAATTTAATGCAGATGCGGTTGGACGGATGTATGAGCTTGAGATCAGGGTAACTGAAACAGACAGAAACATGACAACTGATTTCACAAAATCAGCAACAGCTTATAACAACTTAAGGTTGGTGGCATGCCAGCACAGCTGATCCACACTGTCTCCATGCCCTCAGAAGTTGTTCTCCTTCACCTGATTCGTGAAATACAAGTTAAAAATGAGCAAGATCCCATCTTATAATGACAAATAACCACATCTAACCTAAAACATAGTAGTTACAGATACCATGCTATTACTTTCCAGACAGCATGGGCACATCTGCAAGATGTCTGTTAAAAGCAAAGCATCCGCTTCGTTCAAACGTTTGCAAGATATTAGCTTTGTATATATTTTTTTTAAATCATAAACATCTTAAAAACATCTATTTGACATCTGATAGGAAATGCCATTTCGATGTATTGCTTTTAGCAGACGTTTCTGTGATGCTATAATACAACCACTTACTATCAGATGTTAAACAGACGTTTAGAAGATGTCTTTAAGATGTTAACGATTTCTTAGAATGAAAAACTGATGCTTGCACACAGCAGATGCTTTCGAGATCTTTGACCGAGTTATATCTGTGGGTTAAATATGAATGAAATAAGAGTTTTAATGCTATTTGATTAGTTTTGAAGTTACAGAGGACATTGTTTGTTTAAAAAAAAAATTCAAGAACGAACTATAACTATTGCAATGTCGTTTAAATGTATAAATTTTCACCATGTATGAATCGCTTGTATAATTCAGTGTTTATTGCACATGATGAAGCAAAGCTCACCAGTCGGTCTTTCATCTCCTGTCATCCTTCTCTTCACACGTCCAGGATCTGTTTCTCACTGGCAGATCCAGTTTCTAATGCCCTCATGTATATTTCACTGCACTCTTTGTAATGATTTGCACTTGCTTTTAACTGCACAATGTTAAACTGAACTCAGTGTTCCTACTTAAGAGAATAGAGACCAACTAACAAGAGAAACCAACTTAAAAAATGTAAAGAAAGATTTGAGCATGTTGTCTTGAAGGTGCAGATTCTGTGTCTTATTAAAAAAAGATGAATGATGAGATACGGAGCTGACATGCACTGGTTTGAAAAATAGAAAAAAGGGACAGAAAACAGTCCTGTAAGTTTATTCAGTTGTTTAAAAGGTATGTTTACACTCAGTTTAAGCTTCAAATCACACTAATCACAAGTCAGATCAATCACCTCTCAGAGTTCTTATACAAAATCAAGATTTTACACTTCGATAAGGCTGGAAAGGAAGAAGTGGTGCATACAGTAAGGCCAAAACACAAAGGTGGTGGAAATCAAGGAGCAATTTAAACATTAAAAAAGAGTGTAAATGAGTCACATCAGTGTGGGTTATCACTTGTGATGACAGAGTGAAAACAAGAAGATATAATAAGATAATTCAGATTTTCGGACAACTACAATTATGTTAATAATATGTTACTGCAGTTGTTTGCCTGATAGCAAAGACGTCAGACCACCCAGCTAACAAAATTATAATTTAAGAACATTTAGCAAACATTCCCATTGAGTTATGAAAATTATATTTTTGAATGTCCTCTTAACCCTCTGGGACTATTCATTTTTCACTATCCTTTTTATTTTATGTTAAATTATACATAATATATTTTCAATAATATTTTTTGATGATTATTTTGAATTTTGAGGGGATTTTATTATACGCTGCAATATCTACACAATTTTTCCACTGTCATTTTTGACTGTGAAGGTACCAAATGTAACTTTTTTTTATTTTTCGACCCTTTAATATATCCAAATTAATTAAAGCATTTTTCGGGTGTGTATACATAGCTAATGTGTCTACTAAGTCACTAAGTGTCATCCCATTTTGATGAAGCAAAAAAATCAAGACATTTTTGGTCAGATCCAACCAAAGAAGCCCCAGAGGGTTAGCATTCAAAGTGTAAATATGTTTTAAATGTTTTGGTTATGCACACCATTTTATCATTTTGTAAACATTATGGGAATGTTAGTTTGAATGTTCTCTGAACGTTCCGAAACAAGTAGCAAAACAGGTTAACATCCAACTAAAACCAACAAAACGTTTCATGAACGATGTATGAATAACTTCTTTGTGCTAAAGTTTTGAGAACATTTTGAAAGAGACAACAATGAACGAATGTCCTATTAATGCTACTGAAAGAACAATTATTCATAACCTTGCCAGAACGTCAGCCAAAGTTTTAAGTATGTTCCCTGTGTTAGCTGAGCAATAAGATCAGGACAGCTGAGATGGCCAGAACCTTACAGTCTCATTAATATTCTCCGCATCGTACCATTAACATGATCCACATCGAGTCAAGAGGAGTCACAAGGCAAATATTCGCTTAGTTATGAAATTACATAGTATTACAATTTGCCGAGATGAAATTGCATTGGAACAGCTCAGAATTAGTGAGCAAATCTAATCAAGATGCAACTGTCACTCAAAGCCAAACTTTTCTACAGTGCATTCATGCAGTGCAAGGTTTTGGAAATGGCTGGAAGACATGGGTTGCGTAGCCCTCCATGATTCGATTGGTATTCATTTTCCTAACATCTATGATGTACGATTTTGATTCCCAAGAGGTGAGTGTGTCTTAAGAGGTAGACGGAACAGACCACAACAGTTCCTCTTTATGGAAAGAATCGCTTGAATGGCTTATAATTGCATCTCTTGATTAATTTTGATAGTCTAGGCCACACTTAGGACCTTTTTTCGTAACAGCAAATGTGCCATGATGTGCAGTGGAGTGATTCTGTCAGCATTGTTTTACTCGTATTACAGCTCGGATTCTGCTGCTAGTTGCACAGAAAGTAATTACACTCTCCATTATTAAAGTTTCCTGGCTTGCATTCTTATGGAAATGTGACTCCGATGTTGAATCTATGAATCCAAGATGGATCTAACAGTAACTACTGTGCAGAATGAATCTGAAGCATATGACTGATGTCTCTAACATCTAAACACCCCGTGTTTACTGGTAAAGACAGATACAGTACATTTACGCTGAAAGGAAATTTTTTTTTTTTTTAAAGCTGCAAATGATGAAATAATCTATCTATATTCGTTTAAAATATGAATGGTTGGTTTTAAATTTGGAACAAACAAATTCAGAAAGCATGGTTTTGTGCAAATAATGCAGCTGTCCTTGCCGAGCCACTTGTTGTTAACATTCGGCGTCTGTGCAACCGTTTGCTGCATTGAGGCTTTGTGCAGAGCTGAGGGCGCTTTGCAGGGCGTCTCTTGCATCTGTATGGCCGATCCCATTAGGCCCCGCCCACTTCTCTGGATCACCATCCTTCATTTCACTGATTGGAAAAGTACACGCAAAAATGTATAACAAAAATAAACAGATCATTCTATTTATTCATAAGTATAAAGTGTACATCTGGCAAAATAGGTAGCAATCTTACAGGAATAGTACACAGAAAACTGACACTTTCATGAAAATGCACTCTCCCTCAGGCCATCCAAAAAGAAAGTTTAAGCATCGCATCACTTGTTTACCAATGGATGCTTTGCAGTGAATGGGTGCCGTCAGAATGAGAGTCCAAACAGCTGATTAAAACATCACAATAATCCACACCACTCCAGTCCATCAGTTAACATCTTGTGAATCAAAAAGCTGTGTGTTTGGCCAGAAGTTAATTGACTGAAGTTAACTGAAGGACTGGAGTGGTGTGGATTACTAGTGGATTATTGTGATGTTTTTATCAGCTGTTTGGACTCTTATTCTGACGGCACCCATTCACTGCAGAGCATCCTCTAGTGAGAAAGTGATGTAACATTTCTCTAAATATGTTCCCCTAACTAAACAAACTCATCTACATCTTGGATTGCCTGGGGGTGAGGACATTTCTAAGCATGTTTTTGGGTGAACTGTTCCTTTAATGGATTTAGCTGACTGATGATGACCTTACCCTGAACAGCAGCCGTTGGTGACTGGTTCAGCGGACTCTTTCTCAGAGAGAGATCTGCAGACACCCTCTGTCTGAGCGGCTCCTTTGGACTCCATGCCAGAATCTGAGCTGGGTCGAACCACGGCTGGCTCTCGGCCCGAGTCTGAGCTGGTTCTCGACCCGCGCTCGCTGCCCGACAGAGAGCTGCTGCCCGGCCCTTCTGTGTCTTTGCCCGAGTCTGAACTGTGTCGGCCGTTCAGGCTGTTTGATGAGGAGACTTTACTCAGCTGTCCGTCATCTACAGAGCAACACATGAGAGATGCAGTATGCTTAGGGTATTTTCAGGTTGTTGTTTTTTTTTTTTATCCATTTTGCCCAGTCATAAATCTTTGACTTAGCGATAGAAAGTATCATGATAGTATTCATGGCTCGCAACTAAAACCTACAAGCTATCGTAAAATCCCTTCGATAAAGTATGCCACACTTCCTGTTTAAATAAAAAATAGTCAGCTAGTTGATTAAACAGAACTGCTATTGCTAGTCAACTAGTTGAATGTAGTAATTTTAATGCTAAGTCTTACATATAATGCATTATTTTGAAAAGTGGATATCTAGACTGGAAAATGTTCCTTTTACCTCTTCTCAGACTCAGCTACAGTGCTTCTTACTTTAAGACTAGTCGACTTATCAGTTATAACATTTTCCTTTAAATGACTGTGAAATTTGTAAATTGCATGGGTTCTTCTTGATGTTGAGCGTTTTTCTTCTTGCCTTCTGCGTCCGGATCACAGGCCTGTTTGCGTCTCCTCCTCAGAATTACTTCCAGTTCACTGTCCTTTTTAGCGTGAACTACTTCCTGGAAACCACGGCTGGGACTCTTTTTCACTGTCTCCTATAGATTCAGAGAGTTTCATGAACAAAGTTTCAGTGCTTAGTTTGCAATTTGGCATTTCTGAGCAATTTGTACAACCACTACTGGGCAGATTACATTCATCATTGAACTACTTTTTGTGAACAAACAGAAAATGGATATGTTTCTGTAATCAGCTGTTAATCAGGTGCCTACCAGAATGCCTTTCAGCTCTTCCATTGCACTTTCCTGGGGCTTTTCCTCCACCGCTGCTGATGCTGCTGCTGGCACTGGGCTCGGCTGCTGTGGATCAAGAACAACGTAATTATATGATCAAATAAATAAAATAAATTTCACAAATAACATTACATGATATATCAGTGTTGCTACTGTTAACTAAAACTATCTAAAAAAATGTTTAGTAATTGAAATAAAGAAATGTTGCCTTGTCAAGGAACTGAAATAAACAGAACCGAATGTTCAGTTCAGTTTCAGAGCTGCAATCATGCAGAAGTGTAAATTGGAAATTAGAATGACTTGAAATTGAATTAATTGCGAAGTATTGCTTTAATTTAACTTTTTAATAATGCTTAATTATATATGATTTCATACACACAGCTTATGAGGTACTCAGTGATAATAATTAATAAAAAGTGACAGTAAAGACATTTATAATGTTACAAAAGATTTCTATTTAAAAAAAAGTTCTGTTCTTTTGAACTTTTCTATTTATCAAAGAATCCTGAAAAAAATTTATCACCATTTCAGCAAAATAAAAAATATCAACATTTTCAACATTGATGTTATTATCATCATAATAACAAATGTTTCTTATTTCCAAAAACATAAACTTGCAAACTGAAATTAGAAATGTTGCCTTGTCAAGTAACTGAAATAAATGTTGTATTCAAGTTGTAGTAAAATAACAATTAAATGATAAATAAACACCAATTAAAAGCTAAATAGAAATATTAAAATAAAATCTAACATAAAAAACTAAAATATTATTGAATAATATATACTTCTGTAAGTAATACTAAAATAACACTGGTGATATAGATCTCCAAAACATCGCTAACATAAAAAAATTAAATGAATAAAAACAACAGCTTGTATATGACTAACAAACAGGGGGTGTTTTTAAGCTTATGTCCGAAAGACAAAAACAAAAGACAATCTGGAAATGCAGCATAATACGAAGCAGGCAATCTCTAACATCAGGACTATAGTTATTGATCAGAAGTTTTACAGCCCCTCTGAGCCTCAGGATCATCTTAGAGGATTTGCCCATCAATGACTTAAACGAGATGGATCCCTCTCAGCCTATCAACTGTCTCTATGCAAAATGCTTTAATGAGGCGACACTTGCTCAGTGAGGATGATCAAATGCTATGAACCATTTCTGCAGTCTTTGTATTGATCAAATGTGCTGAGTTGTTCAACACAGGATTTGCTTTGACTGTAGTGAAGCGGTCTGAGCAGTTTAACACTGGTGCACATAGATCTGGTGTGATTTTTGTTAATTTATGTAAATGATATGTGTGATTTGAACATGCCTTTGTGCCAAATCTCTGCACGATCAGGTCAGCAGATGATGGTACAGGGTAGAGAAAACAGAACAGAACATCAGTCAGTGCACACAATATACACAATATTTTCATGATGTTTATTTCTACAAAATTAATTACCTGTTATCATACACACTAATAATAATAAAGTCATAATGTAAAGACATTTATAATGTTACAAAATATATATATTTTTTTCAAATAAATTATGTTCTTTTGATCTTTCAAAGAATCCTGAAAAAATGTATATCATGGTGTGAACAAAAATATTAATCATGACGTTTTTTTTTTACAATCTTGATAATAATCAGAAAATTATCACATTGAAAGGATTTCTGAAGGATTATGTGACACTAAAGACTGGAGTAATGATGCTGAAAATTCTTTTACATACATGTATAGCTATTTGAAATGTATATAAAATATTAATATTCTTTAAATAATTTTTAAATGTAATTAAAAATATATATATTCATTATACATAAAAAAATGCGAAGAATATCTTTTAATTGCAATACGGTAAATTCCTCTTCCTGTCATTCCAATTCAGCATCCGGTGGGATGTGGCCAATTTAATTCAAACTCATAAAGAGAGTCAATTAGAATCTGAATTTTAATCCGGGTTCATAACCTCACCTTAGTGTCCTGACTCTTCACAGGCCTGAGAACCACGCCGTGTTTGATTCTCTCCATCATTTCATTGACAGCTTTGACTTTGACATCATCCACTGCTTCATTCACTGCACCGAGAGAGAACGTGTTTGTCCAGATAACAGTAATGGGGAAACAGAATAAAAACAGGCTGTAGGGACAGTCACCTGGGGCTTGCTCTAGTTTGGGGGTTCCTTTACCTCCCTTGGAGGACTTCCTCATGATGGCAATGAGAGAGCTGCCGTAAACAGAGAGAGGCAATTAGATTCAGCAACACTGTTCTTAATGATTGTATATGAGAGTTCGGCTTGAGCGTTACCTGAGGGGGTTGCAGCGGGAGGGAGGGGGTGGGGGAGGTGGAGGGGGCGGGGGTGGAGGAGGGGGAGGTGGATGAGGAGGAGGGGCCGGGGGCGGAGCAGTCCCGGGGGAGGGGCCTGATGCTGAAACACAGCTCCTCCTCTCCTCCTGCAGCTCTTTAACTGTGACAAACGACGAAAGGATGTGGGATGTTACTGTATGTGGGTCACTGCGGGCTCCGCATCAACGATCTGCCATTCAAATTTAAAGTCATCCTTATTTTACCTTTCTTTTCAAAAAGAGTGCTTCTCTTCTCTTCCTCCTGCAGTCGTCCCTCAGTCTCTTTCTTTTCTTCGTCTAATATCTCCAGTTGTCTTTGCAGCTGAACTAGCTGCTTACGCAAAGCACATTCGTCCAGTTCAGCCTCTAGAGCTTTTACCTACAAACAATTGGGACATATGTTGAGTTCAAGTCAGGAAAAAGCATATTTCTGGGTTCGGTGAGAAAACATCTTGGAAGCAATGGATGCATTTTCTGTATTTATAAATCTATCTACAGGTATCTATCTATCTATCTGAGTTGAATGTACCACAGTACTGTACAAATACAATATTACATGATTTAATTTACAACACCTTCATATATTTTATAAAAACACACTAGATGCATGTTATTTATTCATCATTTTGTAGATTACGAGTTAAAAAGTCTTGTTGAATTTTATGCAAATAGGGTAAGTCACCATCTTATGGAAGCCCATTTCCACCAGAAGAAGAGAGATATAAACTTGTGATTGCAAGTTATAAAGTCAGAATTGGGGGTATAAATAATGCAACTTTGAGTAATAAACTCCCTCACAAGTGCGAGTGTATATTTAGCAATGTATATTTTGACAAAATTCTCAAAATTGTGAATTCAGAGAAATAAAAAAATCAGAATTATGAGACGTAAAAATAATAGTTGTCAGATCACCTAACCTTTTTGATTTTTAATTCAACGGTGGAAACAAGCTTCCATATGATATTGCTCCAACCAAAATTTGCACACACCTGACTTTCCCTACTCGCAAATATGAACTTCTCAGGAGGACTTGAACGCACCAATATTCAAAAATAATTTAAATGCCCGTAAATGGTTTCATTTGAATGATTTTAGATTCTTTTAGATTGGATTGGTACAATGGAACTGGGGCCAAATGTAGAACGTCCTTGACTTTGGTACAGAATTAGTTCATATTTACAGGCTGACTTGTAAACATGGCTTTGCTAACATGGCCTATTGATTACGTGACGTCTGAAGTTAGGATCCATGCTCTTTGGATATGTATTTGTGGGTCAGACTGTATATTGACTTAAGACACGTCAGTCCTACTGATTCACAAACACTAAATCCCATCTGACACCAAAAGCAGTACTAGAACTAGTAATGCAGCAATGTTTTCTCTCCATAAACCGAATATGGTCTCATCTGATTCCTTGCTCAGCCAGTTTGCGGTATCATGTGTAATCGGTGTAATACATATTTGCTGCAACAGCTTACTGATGACAGTCCAATGCTGAATGAATCCCCAAATTATGACAGCTGTCAAGCATATATGTGTTGCAATACACTTCAATTCAATACTACTTTGTTACTATTTCCACTCCCAATGTGCAGATGGGAGTGGAAAGTTCAGCCTAACACAATCTATCACAACTATCACATTCATTTCAGGCACAAAATCATTTAAAAAATGCAATATTTGGGCATTGATGCCGCAAATACCATAAAACTGTCTATTGCAAACTTTAGTAAATCATTTTTCATTATGTATTTAAATACTCTCCTCCCATAAGTTGTGCTTTTGAAAGGGAAACTCAGACAAATGAAATGCATATGCAATAAAGTCAGCAGCAAAAAATACTGTCCATGCATCTCAGTGCTAATTTATCACTAAATCCTGCCAGTCGTTTTTTAATGCCAAAAAATAGTTTGTGCTGATGCAAGCTGTTAGTAAATCTGTCCCTACAATCTAATTCTAGTCATTTGAATGGGTGAAATTTAGCATTACATTATAATTTACAGCATGAAAACGTAGATTTGCTGAAGATTACATTTATTAAAGGTTATAACATTATTAGAACACTTTTAGGTAAGTCAGATGAATGCACAGCACTATTTAACAGCCTGATTAAACTGGATTGTTGTGTTGCTATTGAATAAGACAAAACCGTTTATTGAGCTCTAAAGAAATAACCAATGTTAGAGGATTTAAGTCTATGAAAAGCTCTAGCGGACAGTGTTAAGGGGTTTAGTCCATTTAATTCTGTTGTTTAATCCTATCATGCAATCCATGATTAGGCTTATTGTGCTCGTGCAAATATGGTAGAACTTTCACCGATTTATTTCTGAAGTTAGTTAATAAAACAGAAACCTGTACTCCAGGTTTGCACATTTGAAGGTTCACCTACTGTACCTTCTCTCGGTGCTGGATCCGCTCTTCTTCTAATGTTTTAGTCACACTGGCCACATCCTCCAAGGCTTTGACCAGCTGAATGCTGGGATCTCCCTGCTGCAGCAGAATCATGCTCTGTCTGTTTGCTTCTTTCTGCTTCACCATCATCTACAAGAGAAAATCAACATTAGCAAATGACTTCCAATCTCAGATGATTTTGCTTCTTCGGCTACTAGCATGCACTCAATCGTGGACGATTCATACTCATCAGTCAATAAATAAATTCATCTTGTCTTTTGGTTGGATTTTGAGGTCACCAGGTCACAGTTTGTCAGAGCTGGGACTGAAGTTGGTCTGTCAGCTGTGTATTGATGCAGTGAATACAGATGTGTTTTGTCCCGTACCTCGTGTGCATAGGTCTCTGCTTTCTGCCTGAGGCTCTGCTCCAAATCCAGCTGCTCCTTCAAGTTTTCATACTCATGAGTGGCCATCATAGACACTAAAGAGATAAACAATGACACTTCTGATGAAGCGATAGACCTGGTCAATGCCTACACATTTTATGGTATAATAATGAAAGAAAAAGTATAATAAAATAACGTGTTACAGGCATAGATTATTCTATGGACAGCATGTAAGGAATTTACTATTTAATATTAATGATTGTTTTATTCAGCAAAGAATAATTGGATCTAACTCTACACTTAACAATTATACAAAATAAAAGGTAATGCTTTATGCAAAAATAGACTACTGAAAATAAATAAATAAATACTTTTAAATATAAATAAATAATTTTATTTAGCAAGGATTCACTATATTAGTCAAAAGTGACAATAAAGATATTTTTAATGTTACAAGTTTCATATCTTACATAAATGCTGTTCTTTTGAACTTGATTATTCAAAGAATCCTGAAAACATTTTTATCATATTTTCCCAAAAACAGGAATAAATTACGTTTTAAAATATATAAAGAAAGAAATCGCTATTTTAAAGGAACAGCCATTTTAAATTAACTTACTGCATTTTGTATTAAATAAAGCCTTGGTGAGCATAAAAGACTTCTCTCCATCAAAAATAAATAAAATATTACCAACCCCAAACTTTTGAATGGTTCAAATATTTTAGATATTTTCGTTAAAAAGAGCCAGATCATAATAGAAATTGGTTGTATTGTCATGACATTCCTTGCATATAAAAGAAAAACTCTCAGCTCCAAGCCCTAAATAACAATTTGACTTCACACATTTTATAAATATATAAGCGCCTTTATATGTTCAGAATACGTTCAGCACAAGCCAGTGCAGCATTTGACCTGAGCAATGCCGTTTCCAATACTCCAGTCAGAGTAATAATGCAAATGAGGAAAGAGGGAGCTGGGAGGATGACAAAACAAAGTGCATCACCCCCAGCTGGAGAAGAGGGACTTCCTGTGGTGAATCTTTTACAGATAATTTGATCAGGGACTGTGACGTGCGGCCGGTAGTGAGTGGGCTGCTGGGGAACATTAATCTTCTTGGAAGGCACATGCACAGATGCACTGCAGGCCATCTCTGAGATGATGTCACGCTCATGCATCTGAATACAAGCGAGGAAATGAAGCGGCTCTCCGTACTCACCCCTGTTGAACCTCTTAATGGTCTTGCTTTGCTGCTCAATGGTTTTATAAAGCTCCTTCATCTCGGCCTGCTCTTTTTCAGTCTGTAAATTAACATGAGGCTCATGTTTGAGAAACTATCAGCTGAGAAAATCAAATATCCTTTTAGGATCAGATCAGAATTTGACTGAGCCTGATTGGAGTAAAAAGTTCAAAAGTTGCTTTGCTACTCACAAGTGCTGTCAATTCCTCAATCTGCCTCTGCTGACTTTGAAGCTGACAAGCCAGCTGCTTTTTCTCCTCCAGCAAAGAGCTCACGGTTTCTTGGAGATCTGTGGAAAACTCAGAAGTTGCAATGGAGGTACCCTTGATATAAATGATGACAGAATGCTTGGCCAAGGAAATTGTGCACAGACTTATTATTATTATTATTTTTTTCAAACTTGAGATCCACTATGATCTTTACCTTTAACCTGCTGCTTATACTGTGAAAAAGCATCAGAGCCAGGGTCGTGCGGGTCAGTCTCTTCTTCTAGAGAAATGCAGTCAGAGATACTGGGCAACAGCTCGTCCAGACACGGCCGTGACGACAGGCTCAAATACTTCATCTTCCTGTTCTCACAATTCAACTAAAAGTGGTCCAAACTCAATTATTAACACCATAAATAAGTGACATTTAAAGTTTGACCATTTTAAGAAGTTTTCCATTGTTTTAACAGTAGAAGACTGTAAACATAATACAATAATTGGTTAACATTAAATTCACTTACGGAGAAAAAAACAGACCCAGTGGGACATTACATTTGTTGATTTAATGGATTAGCCATCATTAACTAACAATGAGCAATACATTTGTTACATTAATCTCGTATTTATTAATCTTTGTTAATGGTAGTTAATAAAAATACAGCTGCTCATTGTTAGTCCATGTCCATTAAAAAATATTTAATAATGTTAATACATCAACACAGACTAAGATTAATAAATTCTTCATAAGTATTTTTCACTGTTAGTTTATGTTAACTAATGTAATTAACTAATGTAAAAGAATAATGCAACCTTATTGTGAAGTGTTTAAAGTGTTAGCAGGTTTTCTAATGAAACTGTAGTGTAGTATTGTTGGGTAAGCACCTTGGTAGCCAGAGCCTCTGCATTTTCCCGGCATGATTTCTCAATCTCAAGTTGGGTCTGTAGTACGTTCACCTCCTCAATCACCATTTGGGAAACTGTACAGAGAAATCAAATGCATTTATGAATAAATTCAAGCACATCAGGTCAAATTTACAGTGAAATCCATCATGCAGGAACTTAATCCAAACGATTAGATCGACTGTAAATCTAGATTCTATACACATTTTAGATTCACACATCATCAAAGCAGATCTATATGCATGGCAATAAAGGTGTGAGTACAGTCATATTTTCATCTATATTCCTTAAAATGAATATCAAGCTACCTCCAACACCATTTATGAGAGGGCTGTCAACACCAGAATAATGCAGTTTAATGTCTAAGATACATTTTAAAGGCAAAAACAGTGTTGCATGAGCCGTTTAACCAGCAATGAGGCATATATGAAAATCTATGACATGACTTCGTTCATTAACAGCAAGTACAACAAGCAACTGCAACTGTAAAAAGTGCATGTTTATTTAGATGTGGTTTTGTTCTCAGTGAAACATTATCAGAGTCAGTTACATGCTCACAATAGGGACCATTTCCCAACACTTTGGGGTACCATTGATGGACTGTTGCTACAAAGCACCGGCACGGTAACTCTATACACTACACTGGCCTCTCAAATAGAGGATCGGATGATACAGCAACGTCAGAGCAGCTCACATCAAACTAGTCATCGGTGCAGTGCACTACTTCTAAAACCCATACAAATAGCATCAAAAACACTAACTTTCAGCAGTTCTTTAAAGTGGTCAAATTTAAAATTAATGATTTTTTTAAATATTATATAGTACAATATATGTGCATGGGACAATATATTGGTAAATGCATCATTTGTGGCTGTGCTTTTCACAGGAAATGAACAAAAGAGGGAATGTATTATACATTATTCCATGAAAGCTGTTGAATTATGCAGGAACGCAGCGTCTCTCTGTATGCAGTCACAGCAAAGTACATCAATGGCCTGCCCTCGAGCCCTTTCCCAGAATAAATATCTCTCATTTTCTTTTCATGCTGTAACATACTGTACATTGTGAGAAAGGAAAGCAGGGCGTAGTGAACGCATGACCTCAATTTGAATCCTTAATTCACCCCTGATATCAAATCATATTAGTACAGGTTTGACAGTATACAGAATAAAGCAAACATGCAAAATTGATGCGCAAAACATGATCATGATAATCACTGATCAAACTGTCAAAACAGTGTACTGGGAAGCAAATATTATGAATACTATTACTATAGTACTATTTAAATTCTGCAGGTTTAAGCCCCTTTCCTGTTAAATATCTAGGATTGGCCAGCTCTTGCTTAAAGCTGAAAACCAAAAGAGAATTCAGTGATGCAAATGTCCATAAAAAAAAAAATGCACATCAGAAATCATTCAAAAATGCCCTCTTATATTTTTTTAGCTTATTGATCCATCACAGCCACTGACCCAATATAATATAAAGCCTGCTACTGTCTATAAGCATACTGTGCATCATGCAATCAAATGTATATAAAAGTCGTTGACTTTTCTTTATTAATATGAGGACATGAAGGTCCTCATAGGTGTGTTACAATATATTGTGCCACAATAAATACAAAAATGCAACAATAATATTTTTTGTGGAAATAGAAAACATGTTTGTCTATGTTCACCCAAAATAAAAGTTTAGACAGATTTGTTGTGGCATCAAATATAGTCAACACAGAAGGTCACACGCTTGGGATTTCTTTTTATTAATTTAATATGAATAGACTTAAAACACATTATTTAATAAACTTAAAAAAAACAACAACATTATTTTAATTATGTGTAACATAATTCTGTATTTTGAACTGAACAATTCTGAATATTTCTATTCAACACCACTGAAAAGTCCTGATTTATGATGTAATACCAAATTATTTTAATAAACAGTACCTTTTGATAGCTCTTTATCATATGTCTTAAAAGCAATAATAATAATCATAAAAAAACTATTTTGGCTTTGTTTGAAGTATTGCGAGATCACTATCTTGTATTGAACAGATACGTGACATCAGTGTATTGTTACACCCCAAAAACACTGCTGGAACTGCTTGAAATTTCATGTCAGCTGTCTAAATGCTGTAGAAATCCCTGGCATTTGACTACAATAAAAGCAAAGCAACCTCAATCTAAGCACATCTGCGTCCGTCCCTGATTCTGCATCTGCCAATGATTCAGGGTGTGCGAGTTTGCACGTGCCGCCCCTAAAAATAAAGCAGCACAATAACAGCCGTGTGTGGTTCCGTCTTTCACATGCAGACCAGTCCAAACTCATCTGCTGGACTCATCTGGCGTCTAATGATTGAGCGAGAGAGATCTGCTGCTGGGCTTTCTTCTCTGAGCAGATTCTAGGTCAGCAAGTCCAGCACACTTAATGCTCCACAACCAGCAAAATATGGCTCTGCGGAGTCGAAAAAGCCTAAAGAAATGCAGCAGCATCCTTTCCAGACTGATTCAAACAAGCATTTGTCTTCCACTTTAACACAACGTTAGGCTGGCATTAGTCTAAAGCGCTTCCGTCCCAATTTTGATCACAGCGATTAAACTCTTTTAATAAATCTCCACTGTTAAGGTTTAATCACCCAGCAATTTTGGTTTCAACTCCAGCACTAATTGTGCCTGTGCTTGCAACCCGTAATCTACTCCAAACCTAGGACGGATGTGTAGACTACATTAAAACGCAAACAGCATTCATGTTTATGCAAATATAAAAATTTTGCTGCTTTCACACACGTACCGTGAGATATCAAGCGTAAAGGTAAATAAGCTGAGTAATGGGGCTGATGGCTTAACACATGGTCTGTGTTTTAATTTGCATAAGTGCAGAGGGTATTCTTAATGAAGCTTGCTCAGGCGTCCCAAAGAGGAGGTGGGAGACAGCTGCTTTCCCAGACGCAGATCCTGTACCTCCCAGATACTCGACAGCAGTTCCCCTGCAGCAGCCAATCAGTAAACAGAACACAGACCAATCACACGCACCCAGCACAAGACTATTGTCCTGTATTACAGCAACTAGGCCAAACTACTGTGACATTTGCTGTGTCATGTTAGCCACAGCAAGAATTTGTGCTATTAAGTAAGGTCGAGGTTATAAAATAAATGCACTGCTATTTTATTGCTTTATTACAAAAAATTACCAGGTTGTTACAAAAAGTCACCATTACTCACAAGGCAATTGTGAAAATGTCATGCATTTTGCTTTTCGAGCCATTTATGTTGAATATATTTTCACTAAATCATTTTCATGCATTTCAGAAATGATATGAGAGTGCATTAGGGGTTTGGCATGAACTACAATAGAAGGTTGAAAAGCGGGTGCCTATTCATTTTCTACTCATAAATAATTCATAATTGGTGATTTTTAATAATTTAGTGATATAACAAGACAGTAATGAGAGCTGAATTGAGCCTGGTCTATGTTGCCTCCCTAGGGAATGTCTGACAATTCCAGGACAACAATAAAAAGGGCAGCAAGCATATCCAAAAAGCAGAAGCCTATAGTTGAAAATAAAACTGGATTCATCACAATATTCACTTTTGCATAGTAATATTGTGAACTAATATTCATAATATCCAACTAATTTACCAAACGGGTTTCCAGGTACAATAATATCCTGATATCCCCCTGAACATAAAACATATTAATATGAAGAAAATATCCACAATGCTTTTTGTTGTTGTTGTTGTTGTATTCTTTACATGTATAACTAGGCACTTAGAGTTAAATCTCCATTTAAAAACATTAACAATCTCCACAATGCCTCACATATTCACTACATAAACATGAGTACAAACATTCAGAATTGCATGTTTTTATGTGAAACCCTGTCAAATGTTTAAACTTGCAGAGAAGAATTTGCATTTTCTCACCTGAGAACAGTTTCCAGATTCTGTTCCTAAAGCTGGCCGCCACTAGAGTGTTGTCAGAGTGCTAACAAATTAGTTAGTAGCTGAGGCTGGGTTTCCTTACATGTCCCAAAATGCAACGGAAGCAGGTAAAGTCACCTTAACACTGATGCATCTCCACGGTTGGCTCGCAGTAGCCATGGAGACTTGAATAGCCGCTAACTCCTACAATAATGGAGCATTGAGAAGAGCCCCCAGGTATGTCATGATGATATGTGTGAGGGTGCAGGGATCGGAAGTGAGATAAGACAACGCCGAGCATCAAGTTAGTGGGAACAGCCAAGTGAGATCATCTTCTCCTGCTACTCTGAGTGAACAGGTGATGTATGGAGGTCATTGAGGTCAGGTTTGTTGGTCACCAGCATAATACTACATAATACATTAACTGATCAAACGTTTTCGAATTATGTGGTTAAAGTGTAAACCAAAGACAATGTAAGACTTTTAGGCTGGCTTGGTAGGTTTGCATTTTGTAGATGCAACTTCGTTTTCCACAAATGCATTGTCAGTACAGATCGGGCATCCACTGCATCTGCCATGTAGACTCTGGGCTTCCCACTTGTAATTTCGACTTTGTGGTGACATTAATGCAATCTTTCTGACTTGATTTGAATGCACCAAAAGAGCTTGCTATGGTTAAGTGGGAAGCTATGAAGAAATTGTCTTAATTTATGATTATAGACCGCACACATAAATATACTCTGTGTTGCACATTGCAATGTTTTTCTTACCATTTTGAATGACTAACATACCTGACGAATAGAAATAAGAAACAGCAAATGACTTCACATTCTTTTGCAACAGTACTGATCTTACCCCGTTTAATGTGTTTGAGTTGCCTCTCAGCCTCATCTCTCTCTGCAGTGAGTCTCTGGCACTAATGAAGAGAACAGGTGATGACATATTGAGAAAATGATATAGAAGTAATGACAAATTAAATAAGTGCATAAAATAAGTAAGAATAGCAAGATTTCTTTCAAGGAAATTAATACTTTTTTTCAGCATGGATGCATTAAATGGATCAATTGTGACAGTAAAGACATGATATTACACAAAAGTCTTATTTTAAATAAATGCTTTTCTTTAGAATGTTATATTCAGTAAAGAATATTGACTACAACTGTATCACAGCTTCCACAAAAAAAAAATAAAAAAAATAATTCAGCACAACCGTTTTCAACACTGATAGTAATAAGAAATGTTTCTTGAGCAGCAATCATGTGACACTGAAGACTGGAGTAAGGATGCTGAAAATTCAGCCTTGATCACAGGAATAAATTACAATTTACAATATATCTCAATAGAAAATTGTTATTTTAATAATATTTATATCAAATAAATGCATTAATTATATCAATAAATGCAGCTTTTGTAAGCATAATTGACCTGAAAAACATGAAGAAAAAATAGAAGAAGAAAAATCTGACCTCAAACATTTGAATGGAAGTGTACATATTTAAAAATAAAAAATAAATTATATTTCATAACAGTATTCATCCTGCAAATAAACATAGTGATGGCTGACTACTGAACCAGACTGTAGATGTGAGGGTATGTAGGCACATACTGTATGTTCTACTGTATGTTAATCTGTAATCATAGAACTTCTTCTTGCCTTTTATGAATACACTTGTCTTATTTCCAGCACTGAAATGAAATGATACTTTCACGTTTTCTCAGATGGTGACAGTGATGCAATCCTCTTGGGAACATCTCAGAAAAGGCCAGTTCTCTGAGGAACCAACAAAACTAATCATTCTTTCTCCTTTCTATAAATTGCAAACATATGCAAATGTGTTGCCCTGCCATTATAAAAAAAAAATATATATATATATAATAAAAAATTAAAATAAAAAAAAGATTGTGATCCAGTGATTCTTATGCCACGGTTATCCTTCCATTACTTTGTACATCAAAATGAATGCAGTTTTGTTTCTATAGTTTAATCTAATAATTTGAAATATTAATATGAATTAACACAACAGAAATTTTAATAATTGAGAGGTGTGACATACAACCAGACATAATGTGTGCCAAAGTAAAATAATAATAATAATTTAAGATCCTCATCTGTATGATCATCTTAAACTCTTACGAAGCATACAAAAGATGCTCAGACACTGTCACATGAAAAGGGTGTCAACCCTCGAATGAATAACTCACAGCCAAAGCCTGACCTCCGAGTTTCCCTTTCCTCACTCCTCTGAGATTAATTGATGCTCATAAATAGATTATGTTCTGATTATTAGATGTGAAGGCAGTAAAGATGTATTCTTTCATGCATGCATCCTCTCTCACCTCCTTGCTCTCCTCCCGAGCCTCTCCCTCTCCATCTCCACCGGCCTCCATCTCATTCACTGCACAAATCAACAGAAACACTCAAACAAATGCACGAAACATTTAAACAATCATCTCACGTGCTGCTTTCCTCAGTAAACCCGTTGCCGTTCAAAACATGTCATCTCTATTGTTGTAATGAAAATATCCAGTACCAAAGCCGGCAGACGGCGGAGTAGCATCCATCTCTCTCCTCAGTGGACCACCCCGCTGTCTACTATGGCGAGGTCTTGGCTCATGAATATTAAGAACTTTGAGTGACGTTTACCCAATCGACCTATTTGATTTGTGAACGGGCGGAGGCTCCTGAATATTAATTAAGGTCACTTGTACGAGAGGGAGTTCTCCGCGAGAGGGAGCCAAACTCTTTAAATAAACGACTTGTGTGTGTGGAAACAGATTGTAATATAATAAATCGAGTGCCTTGCTGCTAGTTTTACATGTCTGGTATGACATATTTATTTTAGAAAGAGCTATATAAGTGATCTCAGCTTCATTTTCTTTTCTTTATTTCTCCGGTGAGGAGATACATAACTCAGTCACAATCTTGAGAAATGTAATTGGAAATCGCCGCAAGACACTCCCATAAAGACATAATAGCGTCCCTTTACTTATAGATGTAGGCTATATTTTGCATTGACATTCAAATATGTTGTCGTGTCTTGTTCTTTAATTAAGAACACATAGCAAATAGATGTGTATATATATATATATATATATATATATATATATATATATATATATATATATATATATATATATATATCTGTGTGTGTGTGTGTGTGTGTGTGTGTGTGTGTGTGTATACAGTTTTATTTTGATTTGTCATCAAACTATTACATCACACAATGGCAATGACGTCAAATTACAACAGAATACAACAAACAGAACATAAAAAGCACAACTTTATTTCCATCAAACTTTAAACAACACAAGCTAGAGCAAAAAGAGAAATAATTAATAAGATTAGACCGAACAAACATCACATTTTATTCATTTAAATAGGCTATGGACTGGAGTATTAGGAATAGGAAAAAAAAGTAAAACTCCCAGAAGCATCTTTTCTCGAAAACCGTCTCAATAGTGCCCTCTACTGTCAACTCAATGAGGACTTTCCTTGGGTTACTCTCTTTGTCCCAATTGAAATCATATTGATCTTTAGAGAGAGAGAGAGAGAGAGAGAGAGAGATAATATATATTTAACATTATTATTCAGAGGAAAATTCTTTGTCCGTGTTCTTTCATCCATGTCAGCTAATCCCGAATCTATCATCGTTGCATCCATTTTCAGTTCTTCCAATTAAATGCAGTATACCTAGGGGCGGATCTACCGGGGTGCCATAGGGTGACAAATGCCACCCTAAAAGAAAGCCTTGCCACCCCAGTTGGCAACAACGAATTAAAGGTTATGGCCAATTTGAAAATTTACGAGCGCGAATCTTTCGTGATTCGTGATCCCGCTCCGAACTCCCAAACTGACTCAAATGATTCGCGATCCCGCTACGAACACCCAAACTGATTCTAAATGATTCGCGATCCCCAAACTGACTCAAATGATTCGCGAACCCGCTCCGAACTCCCGAACTGACTCAAATGATTCGCGATCCCCATAACTGACTCAAATGATTCGCGATCCCGCTACGAACTCCCGAACTGATTCAAATGATTCGCGATCCCCATAACTGATTCAAATGATTCGCGATCCCCAAACTGACTCAAATGATTCGCGATCCCGCTCCGAACTCCCGAACTGACTCAAATGATTCGCGAACCCGCTCCGAACTCTGACATATATTCAGATATAAATGTAATTAAAAAAAATAAGTTAATAATTTTCGATTTTCAAATATTGCACCTGTCAAACATAGTTAACCACTTTTAATAAGCGTGAGGATACGTAACAACTTCGTTTTGTGCCAGAACTTTCACACTTTCATTCATAAATTCACCCCGTTTGTGTTGAAAAGTGACAGGGATTGAATCGCGGAACTGGAACTTGCTGTATAAAGCAGAACGTCACTGAATTCAATGAATTCGGCCATTTTTTAATGAATAAATCAAAAGCATTTAATCAAATCTCGATATGGACTAGTGTCTGCAATATTAAAGGTGTTCAGTAGCTACCGTTGGTTCCTACACGCAGAGTAGGGCACCAACTCCCAGAGGGGGCACCATCCCAGTTGCTCAAAAAAAAAAAATATAAAACTTCCTCCATTCTCCTTACAAAAATAAACCATGGTTTTATCATAGTAAAACTGCTTAGTTTCCTTTTGCATGATTTCTAAATGCTTGAGACTATAAAATAAATTAGAGTCATAATAAAGTTATAGCCATAGGTAAATGTCGAGAGCTACAATTGTGATTTGTAAATAATACAATTTATTCATTTAGTTTTTTATTTTAATTAAAGTTCTTTTTTCACCCCTATAGTAGGTGTTTTTTTCATCATCATATTTGAGGAAGGGGGGCACAACAATACAATCCTGCTCAGGGCACACATTTAGCCAGCAGGGGCCCTGAAGGTGTTGTTATACACGTCTCTGGGAATGTGTGCTCTACTACACACACACACACACACACACACACTGAAGCACGCGTGGTGTTTTCAGCTCTTCACTATATTGATGCATGATGTAGGCTACACATGTGCACGCCAGCGCGCTATGAGAGGATTTCACCATTTAATTTGATAAAACTATCATCATTCATTCGTATCGTATACACAGACTGACAGAAACAGCAATGTCTTTACGACAACCTGTCAAAATAAAATTGTGGTATAACTTGAAGAAATTCAAACAGAAATATAGTACTATTGCACAGTAGAGTATGCTATACGTCAAGTAGGCCTATTAGCTAATAATAATAGTTAATTAAAAAACAAAGAAACTCTGGTTACAACTCACCAAAATAAAAGTTTGGTCTAACTCAAAGAAATTATGTAAGTAAAATATACTTAAAAAAAGATATACTAAAACATTTTTTTAAAGGAATATCACACAAGTTTTAATAGAAGTTTTAATTTAAGCTTGCCAAAACAATAACACCATATTTTTCAAAAACAATTTCTAAAAGTTCATTTGTATTTGTGCCTATAATGCTTATTTATTTATTATTATTGTCAGCTAATAAAACCTATACCAATTCACACTAATAACTAGTTGCTTATTAGCATGTCTATTATTAACATATTGGCTGTTTATTAGTGCTTATAAAGTACATATAATGCATGACATCCATAATCCTACCCAATACCCTAAACTTAACAACTATAAACTATTAATAAGCAGCAAATAAGCAGTTAATTGAGGCAAAAGTCATAGTTAATGGTTAGTTAATAGTGAGAATTGGACCCTAAAATAAAGTGTGACCCCATATTCATATAACATCTAAATCTAAATGTAGTCTAGACTGGTTGAGTTAGATGGTGATTAACACTAAACAGTAGAAAATCAGTTGAGTCTCCCCATCTGTAAATTTCATTGTCTGTTAAAGTCTTGTGTTTCTTATAATAAATTGACATATTGATAACACTGAACCTTTTATAATGCTCTTAATTACATGTCGATGCATACTGTATGCATTAGTGAGTGGTGGTGCTTATGATGTGTGATCACTTATTCCTTATATGAACTGTTTCAAATGCAAGACATTGATTTCATGAGATTAAGTTTGTAAATGGCAGCCTGTGTCCTTTTGTAGTGTGCACATATATTTATCATCAAACTGTGATAACTGTGACTAAATTCAGTATATACAGTATACGTCTGCCATATGTTGCCACCCCTCAAAAATTCCTGCCCCCTTCTCGCCACCCCATCAATATTTTTCTAGATCCGCCCCTGAGTGTACTTTAAAGTTCTAGATCACTCAAGACTAATTTTTGATTATTACATAGAATTAGAGTGCGCAATTTAACTTTTTCTAACATAGTTTAATTGAAAAAATTATGTTTAAATATGGCAACGCAGTACCACAGTGGAATTGCAGTAATGTATTTCGTCATTGGGTTTTTTTTTTATAGATAGTTTGCAGTTATTTATTTATTTATTTATTAATGTTTTAATGTAGTATAGTTGTATTTTTTGCATAAAAAGTTAAGTTAACTTACCCAGACTTGCAAGATGCTTTATATTTTACATTTTCAAAGCTTCAACCAAAGCTTAATCCAAATAGAATAGTACTTAAAAATGTAAAATACAATTTAAATGTCTTTAGGCCGAGCTTACAGCACTCAGTTTCATACAGTGTGTAACAGCAGCTCAGTCTCTGTCCACCGAGGGGTCCTTGGTCCATGGACTGAAGGCCCCTGCTGGAAACAAACAAACACTTCTAGTGAAACAAGCTCAATTTCATGCATAACTTTTTGCTACAACATGTCATGGCAGATGTCTGAAGGTAACTTTATCTCTTGAGTACTGCGGTTTGTTACCACCACTTGCAGTGCATTTGGTCAAACGTTCATGTTTACATACTTGTGTACAGTATGTTTCTGACCTTAGTCTCCATTCCCTTTCATTTGGTCTTCATTTCAACAGCTTTCTCTACACCACACTCTTTCTGATTTCATAACCATCATCTGCAATATGCTTCTATACAGTTACAACATTTAACCACTGCACCCTCTCCACGTCTGCCATAGTCTTGCATTTTCATCTTTGGCTTGCACACTACTGACATTTTCTGACTTTTCTAACATTACAAAAGAATTAGCGCAAATAAAATAAAATATAGTTTAAATGTATACAGAGGCAATTCCTTCTACATTCTCCTTCACTCCCTTCATTCACATTTCTTTTTAATTCCTGATGACTTCAATGTTACTTCAAAAATAAATCCTAATATCAATACTAATTCATAATATTTAGATAAAAGTTACCAACTTATGAGATAACAGCAAAAAAAAGGTAATAAATTTGAGATAAGAGTTGCAATTATGAGAAACAGACATCATAAAGATATACAAATTTAAATTATGACATCAAGTCAAAATTATGAGATACTAAGTTATAATTATCAGATAAAATGTTGACATAAAAGATTGAAATGATGAGATAAAAAGTAAAAGTATGATTTTCTAAGCCATAATTATTAGATAAAAGTTGCATTATGAGGAAAAAATTCATTTTTTATTTTTACATTTGTAACTTTTTATCAAATAATTTTTATCAAATTAATGTTTTTGTTCCATAATTTAGAATTCTTAGTCTCAGGATTTTGACTTTTCATTTAAAAATTATAACTTGGTATCTCATAATTTCAACTTATCTCTTAACTGAGACATTTAATTTATAATTATACTTTATAAAGATTTTTTTTGCTTTATAAATGTTGTGGAAATGTAATACAATTTTACAATAATACAATAATATAATACAACACAATAAATTTGAAATGTAATTGTCTAAAAAGGTTTTCATTTTCATCATACAGTGACTCAGTAATGGGCTCATGGGATGACATGCTTTCCATTTATATTAAATGATGATGTAACAATAGTCATTGAAGGGCTGTTGTATGAACTGTGCTCCTGAATCTTTAGCATGTTTGTCATTGGTGAGTCTGCTGTGCTTCTGTCAATAGCAGCTCTTTGGTAACGTCACTGCATATATGATTTATTGACAGGAGTATGTTTTTTTTAGTTCCTGTAGCTCAGCTATAGTTCCTGTAGCAGGCAAGACATTAGCAATGCCAAGGTCATGGGTTTAACACGTATCAATGTCTGTATTAAGCATGTTTAAATACTAACTGTGTACCTTTAATTCAATGAAACTGTTAGGAACTAGTTTTTTTTTATTTCAAGGTAATTTCAAGGCAGTGTTGATAGAGAGGCATCATGCTCTCTTGCTCTGACTTAATGAATGACACTATTGAAAACACTACGGCAAAACTGCAACGTGTACAGCTGAGTCATCATATCTGCCGAAGGATAAAGCTCCGTTTAAAGCCTGCATTCAGATTTACTGTTAAAAACACAACTATAATGTTAGCCATTACTGAAATCCTACATTTCTGTTATATAGACACACTGATGGATGCAGTTTAAGACATTCAAATGAAAACAGTATTAAAACATACTCTGAATCAAAGCCCTCCCTGTGTACGTTCTTACACACACTGTACTCTTTGTTTCTTCGCAGGGGAGTGTGGTTGAATTTTCTCAAGCCTGTGTAGAATTTGAAGGTCATATGAATTAAGACCTCTGTCCATAGTAAAGAACTTGTTGTTGTTGTTTATTTATTTAGGGTTTTATTTAACCATTTCCAATTTAACACATTTTTACCTACTCAACAAATCTGTCTAGGAAAATATAAAAATGTCCAAATTAAGTAATGAAAATAATCATGTCAATAATGATTTAGTGTTATGTAAATGCAAATTAAAAAATATAGATGTTTTGATCATTTGTGCATTGTAAGGCTCATTTCAGTGTTGGTTGTTGGCATTTAATCAGATCCTTATGAGATATCAAATCACCTTCACAAGAAAGATCTACTGAACATAATGTAAGCTAATGTCTAAACTTAGTGTTACCCTGACATCAAAGATTTTCTTGACATATTCTTGCACATTACTGGCACACTGTTTAGTATACAAGAAAACCAAAGTAGGCCTACATTTTGTTCAATGTAATCAATAGTACTTTATTATCCTCATCTGTTGAGTGATTTTTTTTTTTTTTTTGTAACAGAAACCCAGTCATGCAGCTAAAATTACAGCTGCAGTGTTCTCACACCGATAAAGAAAAATAAAAAAAAATAAAATAAAATACTATATTATATATATATATATATATATATATATATATATATATATGCAACAGATTTCAATAGAGTTAATATTCATAATGAGTAATAATGTTTGTCTTAATGTTTGCCTTATTCGGGATGACAATAAATTAAGTTTATGTGAATCCTACTATTGTGAAGGTTTAACTCATGACTATTAATTAGGCAAGGCTGACGTCACTTAGAAGCCTTCCAGTAGCGTCAATTGATCTGATTAATATGCATGAGCCAAGCTTTCAACACAGTAGAATTCGCTGCTTGTCATATGACTGCTTGTGTGGCCAATCAGATTGTTCCACTGAGCGCACAAGATTAATATTCATAAGTCAAGCCCTCGCCGTAGTATTTTTACAACCCGGAACACAGGGACTGTAACGAAACTTGGAGGTGTCGTCCACCAGAGAAAACTTTTCCGTTGGCTATTCAGAGAAGGCAGTGTTTAAGGTTTTGGACCCAGCCAATAATTAGCAGTCACGTGACCAGCCGAAATGAGTTTTACGCTTGTACACGTGATGTTACAAACTTTAACGTGGCTTCATGTGTCACGGAATACATCCTGAACTTCAAGTATAGGTCTGTGCATGTACTGTGGTGAAACTTTTGAGTTGTTCAGTGTCCTCCCGGATGATTAAATGAAACGATCTCATTGCGCAGCCGGTCTGAGGTGAGTTTTCAACCCTGAATATTTGCTGTTTTTCCGTCAGGGGATACACTGAGTCAGTAGTAGCCTACACGTTGCAGTTTTGTTTTCAATAGTGCCATTCATGAAGTCAGAGCTCTGCAAGAAACAGACCACTGTTACATCACACGGCCCTGTTCTTTCAAAGAGTTTAGTAAGACTAGTTGAAGTTTGCTGAATCTTGTTATCGTGGAATTGATCAACTTAGTTTTCATGCTGTATGAATCTATTCATGTTGAATTATGAATGTTTGGTATAGCTTATATTTTGTAGAAATGTCTAACATTAATATTAGCGACTAAAAAGGCAGCAGCAGTAAACAGTATATAATGTTTGCTCATTATCTTGTTAACAATTCAGGATATTTTGAGTCTTTTCTGTTTACTTAAAACTTCGCTTTGATCATTTAGTTACGTCATTGGAATTCAAGGCATTTTTGCGGATGAGATTAAGGGTGTATAAAGTGCACATGTCATCATTACTAATCCACAGCGTTTGATAAGTAAATGTTGTTATTTATTTATTTACGGATTAATAATGTCAAGGTGATGCGGACAACCAACTTCTCCATCTGACTCTGAAGTCTTTTGTTAAGTGAAATTTAATGGACTGATCTATGACTCTACATTTTATTGCTTTTATTTAATGCAAGACCATATCCTATGTAGTGATGCAATTGCCGCTCAATTGGACCACAAAGTACCACCCAAAAGGACACTCTAACAAAATAAAGCACAAGGTCCCATTTTGCCACATTTGTATATTGTTAATATGAATAGGTGTAACGACTTTAAAGTTATAAATATCAAGTTACATGATGCTTTCCCCCAATTTCATTAAGAAAGTGTGTCTTAAAGCCTGTTCAAATGAATATTATAGCTCCCTCTCTTTTTAAATGGAGTGCAACAGTCATGTTCTGAAAGTAATAGTCTCCAAAAAAATATAATTTATTTTTAATCTTAACTTATAAACTTTTGAAGACAGACCTGTGAGTGCCAAGGTTGGTAATCGATGCTACATGCTTTTACTGAAGCCTTCAGTTCGTATTATTTAAACTTTTTTTTAAAAAGTCCCAACTGTATTTATGGTGAAAAACTACATTACCCATGATGCCTTACAGAAAATCCCACCAATCGGAGAGTCACAGTGAGCAAATTGCACCAAAAGAGCTTTGCAGGGACCTCACACATGTCAGTCTTAACTGATCTGAAATGAGTGCTTCTTGAAGACACGTTGAGGGTGACCAACTGGAGAAACTGAGATTAAAAGAAAATTACTTCATTCTGAGGCATCAATCATAAGTTTTTAGGCATGCTCTCTATTATTCAGAATCACTTTGGTGACCTTTAACAGTATCTGTCTTCAATCCTGTTTTTAAGCCAAGTACAGAACTTTGTTAGCTGTGCTGACAAGACAGGTTTCCACTGACTGGATCCTCACTGAGTTTATGAAGTGATGAGGTGCCTGTCATTGCAGATCCCACAGCTTACATTCAGTTGGACTGTGTGTCAAGGTGTAAGTGACCAGTTCCAGCATCTCTTGTTATTTATCAGCCAGTTAGTCGAGCCACATTATCAGGTAAGAAACTAAAACTGGCTCAGAGATGTTTGGCTGGCAAGACTCTGCTCTCGGTCACCTCGGGTAGCCTCTTAATGTGGAGATGTGTGTCTCTGTGGGATGAGATGTAGTTTGAACTGCTGGGGAAGGTTGATTATAGCGATGGAGGGAGGAAACATCATTTTCCATGCAGGCTGGTGGTTGTACTCTCTGTTTAGGACATCATCAGGCCTTCTCCTGGCAACATTTTCAGCAGCTCCACAGCAATTACTGCTTCTGACCTGAATGAGGAAGTACTTAATCATCAGACTGTTTTTATTATTATTATTAATTGGAATCACTTTGGCACATCTGGTTATTGTAATGAAGAGGATCTTGTTTCTTTCTACATGTTACTTGGGGTGTATGTAATTCTAAAAAATAATTTTAATATACAAATAATTATAATTAACTAATTTTTAAAAGCACAAAATGATACACACAATTTTTAGGAGGGGGGTTATCCTTTTTCCAACTCTGTGATTCTGTTTTTTATTTTTGTTTTCTGGCATGTTGGTGTTCTATCTTTCACTTGGATGTTAAAAGTTGCACGGAATACACTCGATACAGCTGAATAAAGAAAAAAAAAAAGTGTCCCATCTTCATTTCAGGCTGCAAAACAACAAAATGTGATTATTTTAAATGGGGCTGATTTTTTTTTTTTAACCCACTGTAAATAAAGCATGAAACCTAATTGGAAAATTATTCAGTGCATTTAAAAAAAAAAAAAGCAGACCCAAGTTAGGGGTGATCTATGTGGTGTTTTCACTTTTTTTCTTTATCTTTAAGTTTTTCTTTTTATATCTGTACATGACCATTCAGATTTGAGGTCAATGGTTTAGTCTCCCATACTCACTTATGTTTATTTGGTAATTTTGCAGTAATTGCAAACAGTACAGTTTAGTAGTTAATGCACTCAGTTTATGCATTATGTTGTGTCATTTATGTACTTCTAAGTAGTTGATCATTAACCTAAAGTACACATTTTACAGCTTTTTTTAAATCATTAATACTTTATGATTCTCATGTGTTACTTCATTACATCTGTAATATGAACCAAATCATGCAGCAGATCTCTTTCAATTCTATAGTTGGCAAAGTAGCAGGACTGTGCCAGATGCTTCTTACATTTCTGTCCCTACAGTCACAATGACTGATAATGTCATCTGTTTTCTTATGAGGAAGAAGTTGGATTGTGTTAATTAATTGAGGTCTTAGTAAATTCTGTAATAATGATTGTGTAATAAAGTCTGCTGATAGCGACATTGATTGACTGAATTCTTCTAATCTATTTCTTGGAGATAAAGCTAATCGCTTTTCATGTTTATTGAACTATCATTGTATAAAATGTCACATTGCAATCATGCTGATTTTTGGGGAAGCATCTTGGTGTTGCATACTTATCATATATTATAAATATATATATTTTTTTATTTTTGGTGTACCACAGTATGCATCTATAACTTTCTGCGACTTTGTGTGTGCTGTTGCGCTTGTTTCCGTCTTAAATAATCATTCTTAAGATTACCAAAAACCAAGAAACACCCTTTTCCTCTTACTTTATCTGTGTAAACCAAACTCCTTTATTTTAAGCCCAGTTAATCAAATGTGCTTTTCTGTCCTGTTCCAGTGAGATATTCTGGACATTATGCCAACTGAAGAAGTCCATGACAGTGTTTCAGCCGAGGATGATGCTAAGAAGGCACCAGATGTTCCTTTTCTTTTAGAAGAGCGTGTAAAAGAGAAAGTGCCCTGGAAGGAAGTGTTGAAAAAGAAGGTGGGAAAAAAATGTTCCTGCAGTTCTGCTCGAGTCAAAGCCCTGCTCATAGACTCTATCCCAATTGTGAAATGGCTGCCAAAATATCAATTCAAAGACTGGATCATTGGGGATGCCATGTCTGGACTTATCGTGGGCATCCTCTTGGTTCCTCAGTCCATCGCCTATTCTTTACTGGCAGAACAAGACCCTATTTATGGCCTCTATACATCTTTCTTTGCCAGCATTATCTACACACTACTGGGCACCTCTAGGCACATCTCTGTTGGGATATTTGGGGTACTGTGTCTTTTGGTGGGACAGGTTGTGGACCGGGAACTTACTCTGGCAGGATATCCATCGGACACCAATCAGACCACCTTTGGAAATGTTGTCAACAGCACTGGTCCAATCTGTGACCGAAGCTGCTATGCAATCATGGTGGCAGCAACACTAACTTTCACAGCAGGGATCTACCAGGTTGGTCAATCTATCAAGATTAGTCGTCTTCTATCAGAATTTTTGAAATGTACTAATTGCTCTGTTTGGGTTGCAGGTGTTGATGGGTCTCCTACAGGTTGGCTTTGTCTCGGTCTACCTCTCGGACTCTCTTTTGAGTGGTTTCGCAACTGGTGCCTCTCTTACCATCCTCACATCCCAGATAAAGTACTTGCTGGGGCTTCACCTTCCTCGTGTCCAAGGGTGGGGTTCGCTCATAAAAACCTGGATCAGTGTTTTTAAAAATCTGGGTCATACCAACGTCTGTGACCTCATAACCAGCGTGCTCTGCTTGCTTGTGCTTGTACCCACCAAAGAGCTCAACGACCGCTTCAAAGCCAAGCTCAAGGCCCCTATTCCCTTCGAACTCTTTGTGGTTATTGCTGCTACTCTAGCTTCCCACTTTGGCCAGTTCGAAGAAACTTATGGCTCGAATGTTGCTGGCAACATTCCCACAGGCTTCATGCCACCTCAGCTTCCCAACTGGTCTCTCATACCCAATATCGCCGTTGACGCGTTCTCAATCGCAATTGTTGGTTTCGCCATTACTGTTTCTCTGTCGGAGATGTTTGCCAAGAAACATGGTTATACGGTTGATCCTAACCAGGAGATGTATGCTATTGGGTTCTGTAATATCATTCCTTCCTTCTTCCGTTGTTTCACGACCAGTGCTGCTTTGACCAAGACTCTTGTAAAGGAGTCGACTGGTTGCCAGACTCAGATCTCGGGGTTGGTGACTGCTCTTGTGCTGCTGCTCGTCCTTCTTGTTATAGCACCTCTCTTCTACTCATTGCAGAAGTATGAATGACTTATGTCCCATTTTCATATTGAAATTGTGTCTATTTCCTTTAAACTTCATCTAATTGTGTCCTCTTAATCTCCACAGATGTGTTCTGGCCGTTATCATAGTCGTCAACCTCCGTGGGGCACTACGGAAGTTTGGGGACATTCCCCAAATGTGGCGTGTCAACCGTTTGGACGCTATCATCTGGCTGATTACTATGGCTACGTCAGCGCTAGTCAACACTGAGCTAGGTCTACTAGTTGGAGTCCTGGTCTCTGCGTTCTGTGTACTTGGCCGAACCCAGTCGGCCCAAGTCCATCAGCTGGGCCAAGCAGGGGACCGTGAGCTCTTTGAGGACCTTGCGTCCTACAAAGGTCTCCAGAGCCATGCAGGGGTGGCTGTTTTCCGATACGAAGCTCCCATCTACTATGCCAACCAAGCTCTTTTTAAGAAGTCGCTGTACCGCAGTGTGGGCCTTGATCCACTTAAAGAGAAGGCCAGGCGCAAGAAACTAGACAAGCAGAAGAATCAGAAACAAGATGGAGAAGACCAGAAACAAGAGATGCACGTGTCCACCAATGTGTATCTGCTACAGCTCAACAGTTTGCACACGTTGGTCATAGACTGCAGTCCAGTGCTGTTTCTGGACACTGCTGGAGTCAATGCTTTGAAAGAGGTATGCAAGGACTACAAGGAGTTGGGAGTCAATGTGCTTTTGGCCCGATGCAACACCTCCGTCATTGATTCTTTACGAAGGGGAGGCTATTATGACCCAAAGAAAGGGATCATAGACATACAGTTTCATACTCTTAGTGATGCCATCTCTTATGCCCAAAGCTTGAAGTCACAAAACGGTGATTGTGACACTGTTGTGTAATACCTTGTAATGCATTGATCCAAAATTGCATTTAATATTTGTCTGTTTCAGCAGTTCAGGATTATATGAGCATGTACTTTCCCTCATGTCGTTCTGAATATGTATAACTTTTTTTTTAATACAAAAGAAGGTATCTAGAATGTTTCTTTCTGTGAATCTTGTCTATGCTATGAAAGTCAATGGAGCCCAAAATTTGTTGGTTTGGACCCCACTGAATGCATAACTGAATTAAAGAAACTAAATCATTACTAAAAATATAACGTCATACAGGTTTGGAACCACATGAGGGAGAGTAAATGATGACTTTTCATTTTTGAGAGAACTAAATGTCAAAATGTCTAGACAATCAATGTTTATGTCTGTTACAACATAATTGCCATTGAAAAAACGTCTTGTGTTCTGCAGGACCTTTAAATATAAGTTCAAACTTTAAAGACATTGTGTATCCCAGTCAGGATGATAATCAGAAATATAAAATTATGTATTTTGATATCATTTACATGTATTAATTTAAATAGCTAAAACTCTGTATTTATGGGCTGAATAGAAAATATTTATGCTAGACGAGCTCCAGTTTTTATGTGTTCTCTTTATCTCCTTCCACTGTAGTTTTTGCTCATTCAGTCAGAATTATATGATATATAATCTCATTTGTAATATTTACCCATCTTTATGGGTACTTGTACATGTTTAAATGACCATAAAGCTTGGATCCACTGAGCTCTTGTTGTCCGGGTGAATGTAAGTTGAACTCTTTCACCCAGTCATCAGATGTTTACCTCTATCGCAAAAGCATTGTGTGTGCAGATGTGCCTTGTCACTGTGACTGTGTGCAGCAGAGGTGCAGGACTCCAGTAACATGACTTAAGTTGCACCTTTTAGGACTTGAGACCTGCTTGACAAATATTTAGCAGACCCCTTTACCGACCTTTTATTTTACTTTTTCTCTTAAAAAAAAAAAGCACAGTGAAAAATATAGCAACTTCTTGGACAAACCCTATGAAGTTTCTGAGACTTTCCACAGGAGTAATGTTTAATGTGTATTTGATTTCATTAGATGACATCGTGATTATGAATCAGGATTTTTGTGCAGATTAACATCTAACGGAGAGCTGGTAGTCTTAATGGGCCACGTTTCAGTCTCTGTTTTATATTCATCCCGTTGTTTTACAGCAGAGACAGTGAAAACAGTTGTATTGGGAATTTGGCTGCATTAAAATACAGTTTGTGAGCACTATCAATTTTTTTTTTTTTTTTTTAAGATTTTTTTGGAATTGCAATGTATTGTAAATGGTTATTCATTGTTTTGAAGGAAATGTCAGCTATATATATAAATCTTTTTATTTTTAAGGCAATAGCACTTAGTATATGATCTGTACAGTTTCTAATAATTGGTTTTCAGCATTAGACTTTGAGAGAAAAGCTTATGTATAGTTTATGGGGATTCATAAAAGAAAAATAAATCCTACGGCGTTGCGAGCCCACCCATGCATAAACAAAACAAAACAAAAATCCTCAAACTTACAAGCACAACCATGCACCATTCCCTCACGTGCACAAACACATCCACTTACAAATATTAATAAATCTCTCTCGCTCTCACACACAGATTAATAAAGTTACATTGTATTATAATCAATTAGTAATATATATTTTTTCTTGTTGTTGTTATTCTTTTGTTAAAAAGGAAAGATCTAACTTAAGAATGTGTTCATGTCCCATAAAGGTAAAAATGCCATTTGGTGGCATAGAAAACTTTATAGTTGAATTGTTTAATACTTTTTTCATGGTCTTCTGCCATGTCTGAGGCATATTGAAACAGCTCTACCTAAATACTTTTTTTTTTCATACTTTTATGATGGGACTTATTTGAGTTACATTTACATTTTAGGCTATGAACAGTCGTTTTAATTTGTATGTACTTTTAGATTTTTATTGTAATTAACTGTATTCGGACACCTTTTGAATAGAAATGCATATTATTTTTTATTTATTTTTTTGTTCCAAATAAAATCCATAGTCCGTAACTACTGTTTTTTAAAATCTATAAATTCAGTTAAATCATCAAACATTCGTATGACTTGACTGTGACTTGCTTTATTGACTTGGACTTGACTCCAGCTGATGTAAGACTTGACGGTTGATGGTTAAGACTTGAGACTTGAGACTTGCACCTCTGCTGTGCAGACACAGAGTAGCTTTTGAAAATGTGCATCCTTTTTTCTTAAGGAGCTAAATCAAAATGTTGGGTCAGGTCTTTCTTTGACCCAGCTTTAATTTCATGTAAAGAAAAAAGAGGGCTCAGGTACAGCATTTTAATGCCATCATGTCTGACCTGTTGAACAGGTCTGATGGAACCGGAAATATAGCCGGGTGATCCGACCAAGCTCAGGGAAATTACACAATCTGTCTTCCCATTGGCTGAATCGGAACAGGTTATAAAGACATGATTTTCTAAAAGCCAGATATATCACTGATAGAATGCTAGCACAAATAAAAATAGAAGCATATGCCTTTTAGGGAAATCTAGGAACATTTTAGGTAGTTTTTATCACATGTAGTGGTTATGCTATTAAAAACAAAGTTTCCAAAAGTACAATTTCACAGTGATGCCATAGAAGAACCATTTTTTGGTTCCTCAAAGAACATTTCAGCCAGGTCTTAAAATAACCTTTTTTTTTTTTTTTTTTTTTTTTTTTTTTTTTGAAGAACATTTTAAAGAACATTTTGTGCTATGGAAAAGTTCTATGAAGGTTCTTCATGACACCATTAATGTCAATAAATCTTTATTATTTCAGAATATATGGTGATGCTTTTAGTAAAAACATTTCTAATGGTTTTTAGTTCATGTTTGTGGATTGTTTCTGTGCATTTTGCTTTGTATTAGAATTACTGCAATCGTACTGGAAGCTTTGATTAACTGTTAAAGATGTACTTTATTTACTTAAAACATCTCTGTATATTCAATTTAAGGTATTCCCACAAGCAACTAGATATGATATATTGATTATTTGCAATCATTGATATTGAAAGAAAACCTATATCTCTCATGTAAAGTGACATATTGTTTTCTACAGAAGTAATTTGTCTTATAATTAATACAAAATAAACTAAATGTTTACTGAAAGCTAAGTTTTTCTCATGCAGCAGGTTCTTTCTCTGCCAATCCGCTGAATTTACATCTCAATCTGTGATTTTAGTGTTTTTTTTTTTTAAATCACTGAAATAATCTAAATCTAAAAATAAATTAAAATGGCAAAATAGAAAAAAAAAAAAATCCATTTAGTGCCTTTAGAGAATGTGCTTTAACTGTAAGTAACCACCAGTGGGCAGCATTGTTCTGCAGCAGATCATAGCCTTCAATGGGATAGTTTACCCCCAAATTAGAATTTTGATATTTACTCGCCCTCATTTGCTCCAAAACGGACTCTTTTTTTGTTTGTTTGTTTGTTTTTGCAGAACAAAAAGATATTTTGAGGGATTTCTAAAGTATATTATTTACACACGAAAGTAAGTCATAAAAACAGGTTTGGTATGATGTGACCGTGAGTAAATGATAACAAAATGTTCATTTTTGAGTGAATTGCTTTAACACTAAAAATGCTGGCATATCAGTATTGTAAAAAAAAAAAAAAATCCAAAATTTATGGAATTATGCAAATTAAAATGTAACAAAATTCCAGTGTTTTATACATATATATATATTATAGGAAACTGTGTGCTTGAAAGTTTGGTAATGAGAACTGAGCATACCAGAATATTTGCAGTTTATGATGTCTGAAAGACACAGAGCATCTCAATGACATTAGCAGGTGGGTGTTAGGATGGCAGAGGAGACAGCAGCTGTCTGTTCTCTCATCAGGATCCTGACAAGAACCAGGCCTCGGAATAAACACAACCTGTGTTCAGATGCAGAGAAGCATCGCAGACAAGTTTTCATTGTAACTTTAGCAATTACATTACATTGCTTCTGACCACATTTGCATCGCTTGCACAGCAATGGATCCTCTGCAGTGAATGGGTGCCGTCAGAATGAGAGTCAGCTGATAAAAACACCACAGTAATCCACACCACTCCAGTCCAGCAGTTAACATCTGGAGAAGTGAAGAGCTGTAACTTCAACTGGATCTTCTGGAATTTTCCTCCGGCTCTGATGCCTCTATAGTGGTTAAAAAGGAGATATTGGCTTTGGGTAAATCTAATGGGCAGTCTTTTATTTTTAGGTACATTGTTCTGACATTCGATGGCGACAAGAGACTGTTTTTATCAGTGAGTCAGCAAGCAAGGACTTTTATATTGAAAGAGACTGAAACAAGGTTGTTTTATTTTTACTTTAGACCTCTTACTGTTATATGAAGGCACTATCACACTCGTAGCCGTGTGATATTGCTCATTTATGGGCTGGCCAAAAGTGATCGTTTAAAGTTAAAACATCTTAATTGATGGATTTGTTTCTTAAACACACAGCTTTTTACTTCACAAGATGTTAACTGACTGGAGTGCTGTGGATTACTTGATTACTTTGATGTTTTTATCAGCTGTTTGGACTCTCATTCTGACGGCACCCATCCAGAGGATCCATTGGTAAGTGATGTAATGCAGATTTTCATATCTGGATGAAATATTCCTTTAAATATTGTCCAGAATAAGCACACATACACATAATTATGCACTTAGACATACATAACTAATACAATCAACAACAAAAAAAGTGAATACACTAGTATGGCAGCATAGCCAATTTCTACACATTTTTGGAAGTGGAAAAAATGTGATCTTATCTGTTCCTGTACTGTACATCCATTTCATGCATCCTTTCTCTCTTCTGCTGCTGAGAATTACTCTTGAGAAAGCAATATTGTGGATAGAGGACTAATACTGTAGCTGGTAGTAAAGGTTTGAAGTCAAAAGCATATTAATGATGGGTTTGTGTATTATGGATTATTGTGATGTTTTTATCAGTTGTTTAGACTCTCATTCTGCCGGCACCCATTCACTGCAGAGCATCCATTGATGAGCATGTGATGGATTGCTACATTTCTCCAAATCTCTTCCTATGAATAAAAAATAATAATATTTACATCTCCATGGCGGGTGAGAAAACTGCAGATTTTTGTTCTGCCAGTGAAATTTCCAAACAAAATCAAAGCAGAACCAACCATGTCCCCTGTGTATAATGGTGTTTAATTCCTGAATGATTCATCGTTTTGAACAAAGTAGATGAATGACTCAATGACTCACTCACAAAGACAGATGATGAACAATATTTAAGCATTTTGCTCATTCTTTGTTATTATTACGCATGACACTTTTATGACTTCCTTGTAATATATATATATATATATATATATATATATATATATATATATATATATATATATATATATCATGACTAAAAAGAGAATGAAAAGTCAAATGAAAAAGGCAGGAGGGAAAGTGAGCATTGCTGTAATAAACAGCGTGATCCTGAAGAACTGTCTCTGTATTGATTGGACTCTCATTTGCTGCAAATCTCATCGCTTTAATGGAGTGTAATTGTGCCATTAATTATCGGTCATCAGTTCAGCACCTCAGGGCATAAGTGAAAGCATCTGCCATCTCAATTTGAGCTCATTCCACATTTATTCATAGGAAATCTCTTCCCTGTGTCTCAGCTCCGATCTATAAGAAGCAGTCTACAAGGCTACATAAACTTTAAAAAAGCAAAAAAAGAAAAGATCTACTCTGTTTCAGCAGTTTTCAGCTCAGCATATGACGGTTTTAGGACTAAACGTAAGGATGTTTTGTGATTCTGTATGCAGTGCTAGTGTAAATATATTTGAATACAGCTCTAAAGCCGGTTGTTCAGATAAGCAAAGTTTATTGGCATCTCTATTCATCCCCCATTGTGAAACGCTGAATCTACATAATCCACCTTAGAGGAACACCACCATCTGTTTTAGACTCTTTGTTATGGGTTATGGCAGACCCTCATTTGTTTTCTTAGAGATTTTCCTCAAAATACAAGCACATCATTTTAGTATCTTTTGTACTCATGCATAAAAATGTGTAAGGGGCTCTTTGTATCAAATGCTGCTCAGTATATCACAGCACTGCGGATTGCACTGTTCACATTTAGACCTAACTTCAGAATATGAATATGCTTGTCTTGAAATAAATATATATATTAGACTTTCATAAATATGCTCTGCTCAAACCTAGGCACTTAAACTACACAATGGTGAGGAAATGAACAGGGTGCCAGATTGAAAGGAAATAGAAAGCTAAAGTTAGCCATGCTTCAGTGAGTGAGAGTTTCATATACACAGTTGATTTAGATATTTTTTTTTCAGGAAATACTTATGCAATGAGATATTTTAGGTTTTTGCTATTTACTAAATTTGCAGAGATCTGGGTTTTGCTTTGACATTATGAGGTGTGGAGTGTAGATTGATTAGAAAAACTTTTTGACTCCTTTTTCAAGTGAGATGGAATTGGAATTGTTTGCGGTGTTGATTTCCCTCCAAAATGATGTCACTTCCTGGAG
This sequence comes from Carassius gibelio, assembly GCF_023724105.1. Lineage (NCBI taxonomy): Eukaryota > Metazoa > Chordata > Actinopteri > Cypriniformes > Cyprinidae > Carassius > Carassius gibelio. The sequence continues at coordinate 5,963,361 of NC_068384.1, forward strand.
GATGATGTCATTTTGTTTTTCATTGCTCAAGTCATCACTCAAAGCATCACTCATTTTCTACAATTATATATCTTGCTATTCTGACTTTATATCTGCCATTTTCTGATTTTATGTTTCACAGTTCTTACAAACAAAACAAAAAAGTAGCTTTTTATGCTTTAACCCCATAATGAAAACAAGCTTCGGAATTGTGAGATAAAAACTCAAGATTCAGACTTTTTTTCTCTAAATTCTTAGTTCATGTCGCCCGATTTTGACTTTTTTTTCATTCAATTCTTAATTTACGTTCCTCAATTCTGACTTTTCATCTACATTCTGAATGACTATGTCTCACAATTAAAAATAAAAAGTTGCAATTATCTTTATGTTCCTATCCTGTGGTAGAAACAAGCTTCCATAGAAATGCATGATATATAATAACTTATAGTGCACGGCTGTTGAAAGCGTGATGAATGTCAGAAGCTGTGCAATTATTTTCAGGAAATAGTTCCAGGCAGGTCTTGACCGCATTACATGTCCATATTACTTTGCCAAAAGATTTCAGTTATTTCAAAGGTCCTTACAAAAAGAAAAAGAACCAAACCCCTAATGATTTCTAGCTTTAAATATTGTGAATGTAATATTTGATGAAGTTGATAGTGTGCTGCATTGTCGGACTGAACGCCTTGCAGTGGCCCACGGCCTGTTCCCTGCAGAGCAATTTAAGGTGAATCCATTGACTGTGCAGGCGGTCTGGGTGAGCTCATGATAGCAGATGCCCGGGGACCACCCCTCTGCCAGTTATTCTGTTCATCTCATCATCGAGGTCCAGCTGATGAACTAGATTTGTTTGGCCAGTGCAAGACCAGCTCTTCCATCTTCCCATTGGGATCTCCTGCCGTCTGTCTGTGTTAGGACCTCACAGTTCATTATGGCCAAATCCGAGTTCCCGTTCTGTCCCCTCGTCCCTCTCTGTGTGAAGAAGGCCATGGCCTGCAGCAGTAGGAGGACGAGGACGAGCACCAGGAGTCTCGTGTGACCGCTGAGCTCTCCAGCTGGCTTGCTCTTGGCACTGGCTTGAGCGCAACAGCTGCTGAGAGAGTTTTTAAAGCAAACTGTTGAAAAATTATTTAGAGTCAGTATTTTTTTTTTTAAATATGAGTATTCAACAGAATCATATTGTACCTTACCATAGGGTGACCATATGAGCCATTTTCCCAGGACGCATCCTTGCCAGGATTTCTATATCGCCTAAAACATCCAAAGTAGTTTGACCAATAACATGCAGTAATGTACATAATCAACCAATCGTGGTGTGTGAGAAGGTCAGATCTACAGAGAACGATCAAAGCAATGCAAATACACGTACATTTTAGGTGTTTGTTCATTCATTCAACTTAAAGCGTCGCTGTGCATCAATCATTGTATGACACCAAAGTACAAGAGAGTGATTTTAATGTATAAGGAGCCGTCTGTTCTGCTCTCTATAGCTCTTATGAATGTCATACAATGATCGATCTGCACAGCACAAACAGCCAAAATCTGGATATTTTAGGCAATATAAAAATCCTGGCAAGGGAAAATGGCTCATATGGTCACCCTACCTTACCATAAATTGATAATATTTCTTATATTGTATCACAAATGCTTCTTTTTTTTTCTCAAGAGCAATATGAATCCTCTAGTTTCTGGTGTCGTTTACATGGCACTTATAATGGGTAAATCATTTATCCACTAATGCAAATGGAAGACAGGCAGAGCCCTTTAAACTTGTTTATTTATTTATTTATTTATTGGATTTGTAAGTGTTTTAAGAAACACAATAGAATGAAATATGAATTTTAAAAAGAAATGTCCTGCTCCTTGTCATTTTTTGTTTGTTCCTTGTTTTCATTTACTTAAATGTACTACTGTTTTAGTTTAGTTGAACTTTTGTTTTTTTGGTTCTTGTTTTATTGAACTTTTTCTGTTTCTGTTTTAATTTACTTTGTTTTTGTTTATTTGAGTTTTTTTTTTTATTAACTTTTACTGTTGTTTCATTTTGGTAATCTATGTTAAACAGAGAAAGAAGAAGCACTTTTTTTTGTCCTTGCCTCAGATGTGGTTTAAATCATCTAGATGATCCTCTCTACAGTTCAGTCGGGAGAAGGGCAACAGTCAATCTCATATCAGGATGAGAGACTGATTTTATTGAAGACATGTTATCCATCAGCTTTGCACATCAACATTTCTTCCTGGAAAAGTCATCCATGCATATCCGCACAGGAATGTGGCCATTGGCTGGAGAAGTCTTGTGTTTTAGCTATTATCTTCTGGGTGAAGATGTTGTTGAGCTCTAAGATTTACAGCCGCTGTTGGACAGATTAACATCAAGTTTATAACCATTTACTGGTACCTAGAGTCCTTCTTCCAGTAATGAGAATTTGTTTGACCATTCCGGGATAATAACACATCCAAACATGTTTTGGCCTCCTGAAATTCCCCAAAGCATCTGGTCTTGTCTTTTATGTAAAGATTTCTTTGGTAGAAGCAAATAAAGTAGACTTATTTACCGCAAAATCAAAAGTCAATGTCTCTTAACTTTTAGTTCTGGTTTTCAAAGATGACTGACACAGGGTAACAATACAGGCAAAAAATCATGAATAATGATGGAGTTTGAATGCAAAAAAAAAAAAAAAAAAAAAAAAAATTATATATATATATATATATATATATATATATATATATATATATATATATATATATATATATATATATATATATATATATATATATATATATATTGACAGATAAAAATTGATAGCCTGGATAAAAGCGTCTGCTAAATGCATAAATTTAATTTAATTTTAATTTAATATACATGTATGTGTGTGTGTGTGTGTGTGTGTGTGTGTATATATATATATATATATATATATATATATATATATATATATATATATATATATATATATATATATTCTTTTTTTATGTAATTTAATCCTGTGATGCAAAGCTGAATTTTCTGCATCATGTTTAGATCGTTTCTTTAAAAAAAAAGGATCAGAATAACATGTGAAATGGTTTTTCTTAAAGGAAACGAATGAATGAAAACAAATGAAAAGTTGTATTTTCAGCTTCATTACTCCGGTCTTCAGTGTCACATGATCCTCCAGAAATCATTCGAATATACTAATATTACAAATGTCCTTACTGTCTGATAAATGTATTGTGTCCTTGTGGAATGAGTTTATCATTTTGTTTTCTTCTTGTTTTAACTTATCCCAATCTTTTGAATTATAGTGTCCCAGTCCCAGTCTAAACCATCCATGTTTCTGTTGACTATAACGGTATAACAGTGCACAGATGTGTTAACTATGATATAATCTATGTCATGTTTAGTGATTGTATTACTGATCCATTGATCAGAGTTACAGTCGGTCAGTCCTGATGTTGTTGTAGGACTCACTGTCACTGTCCATTAGACTGCCAGAGCTCGGATGAAAACATCATTATTCAGTCTTATGAAGCCTCTCGCTGCCTCATAAAAGTCACGTCCTGTGAAATGAATCCATGATCTAAACAGGTGGTATGAGCTGCCAGATTGGAGGCTCTCTTTACACGCATCAAAGCAGCCAGAAGCCTGTGTCTTTGATCCCCAAACGACTACAAAACATGCTTTCTGCCTCCGAGAACCAAGATGACACGGAAATAATGGGATGACAAATCTCACATTTCATCCCTTTAATAAGGCCGTTTTGATCCGGACAGTCGACGCCAAATCTGTCACAGTACTTTCAGTGTAACACACTGATTTGAAGTGAGGGAATGTGAAGCCTGCGCCTCACACAAACATCTTAATTATGAGGAATTCACAGTATTAATGGCTCTTGCAGATGGGTCGATGAAGTTTGAATCAAAAAATTAAATATCACACATTTTCTGTAGCTGACACCAAATGAATCTGCTCTTCCATCATCATGATAATAATAATAATAATATTTTTTTTAATTTATTTTATAACCCTGATACATTACCATGCAAACTTATGGGGTAAGTATGATTTTTTTTAAAGGAAATTAATTATTTTATTCAACAAGGGTGCATTCAATTACATTTCTATTTCAAATAAATGATCAAAGAATCATAAAAAAATATACATATATATGACAAAAGTATTAAGCAACAAAGCCTTTTCAACACCGATAATAATAACAAACATTGTTAATAATGAGCATCAATAATAATTGATGATAACTGAGCAGTAAATCAGTATATACGAATGATTTCTGAAGGATTATGTGACTGGGGTTATGGTGCTGAAAATTCAGCTTTGAATTCACAGGGATAAACAAAATTTTACAGTATTTTACAACAGAAAACAGTTATTTTAAATTGTAATAATATTTCACAATATTATTGTATTGATTTTTTTTTTTTTTACCCCACCCCCTTTATTTTTATAGAAATAATGGTCTAGATATGGTGTATGATATTAAGTGTCTTTAGTGTCATGAAGTCTCACTTATAATGATTTCAAAATTTAACTTTAGGTCATGCTGAGGGCCTTTTCCAAACTTTTCGTTCAGGTAAATTGGTGTCAGACTCTGTTCTGCTTTGCAATAATGAGAAAATTATTCTGGTAGCAATGACTAAGCGCACTATAGGCTACAAATGGTGGTCCAGTGGGTTAATCACAGCGTTTTGACTACACACATAGAGTTTGTTGCATCAGAGTGGGGACTTTTAACATTTAAATACTTTATTAATTAAACAGTTCATTGCTGAAGTCATAAAACAGATAGCTCTGGTCCTGATCAGTGTTAAAATCCACTATATTTTTACAATTACTAAATCACCTGTTCACCATTTGCTTCAGCATCCATTGCAAAATGTTTTTATCATTATTAAAATTACTTGCATAGCCATTTTAAGTTATGCCACCAACTAAATAAACTATAAAATAAATTCAATTATATTGAAATAAATTAAAATGACATGAATATATACTTTTAATATATTTTAATAATAACAATAAACAACGAAAATGGGTCTTAATATTTTATCATGCGGTATTTCTTTTTAAATGCATGAAGATACTTGATGCTGTGCTGTATTTAATTGAATATATTGAAGGCTAAAGTAGTTGCATGGAAGTAATGACCTTCTGCACGATGTATATTCACAATACAGCATGGCCTCGTTTGACGTATTGTTTAATTAAATGTTTCAGAACCACAGAGAATACAGCAGATTTAACAAAGTATTAAATCTAAGAAATAATAAGAGTAGGAACATGTGGTTGTTTCCATCACATGATAATTTCTGTTATACACAAGTATTTTAAGTGGATCAGTTGACTGCAGGTCTTCTTCTTCACAATGAGGCACTGCGACACAGTCTAATTCCTTACCTGACATTTTAATGAGACTGTGATGGAACGAATCATTCGTCAAGGAAGTTGTAAATGCGACCTTTACTCCTGTTCCAGCAGGATACTAAAGGAATATTGCACTTCTTGTACACTGCATGCAGTTGAGGATGAATTTGGACTTTATGCTCATTTTGTCTCACTTGTGGCCCAGTAAAAAATCTTTAAAGACACGTTTTCATAAAAAAAGTACAAATCTGTATTTATTAATTATTATATGAATTATATTATAAAAAAATATTTGCAAACTTACATAACATTCTCTGAAAACAAGTCTTAGTATCTGTTATTTTGCTTCGCATATATTTGTATTAATATATATATTAATGCATATACAAAATGCATTAAGAGCTGGGGGGTGAAAACTTTTGGAATTTGAAGATCAAGGTAAATTGTACTTAATTTGTGTTCCGGGAAACATACAAGTATCTTCTGTTGCTTACGAAGGGCAGAACTAAATGGAAAAAATTATATTTCAACAAAAATAAGACAGATCTGGCCATCTTCATCGTGTTCAAAAGTTTTCACCCCCCAGCTCTTAATGCATCTTGTTTCCTTCTGGAGCTTTAGTGAATGTTTGAATCTTTTTTAATAGCTGTGTTTGAGTCCCTCAAATGTCCTCAGTGTGATAAGGTGCATCTCAAAATCATAAAGTCACTGCTGGAAAGGGTTCAAATATGCAAAGATGCTGGAAAACTGAAGAATCTGCAGGACCTTAAAGATTTTTCTGAAAAACGCTGCTCAGTTTAACTGTTCAGAACAAACAAGGGACTCATGCACAACCATCACAAAACAGAAAGACAGTCGAGGATCATCAGGTAACAGAACCCAGTACTAAGAACCAAGGGTTCCCAAACTTTTGAGTGGGGTTTTTTAATAATTTCAGCATTTTTTTGTCTTTTGGACTAAATGTTAATATCTTTTATGTACAATATCTCACTCATGACAGTACTAAATAAAATATAACATGCATTTAGTATGATCTCTCTTATTTTTTTTAAATTTTCACAGATTCTGCAAAGGGTGCCCAAACTTTTGAGCCCCACTGTATAGCGCGCACACACACACACATACATATATATAGTCCTTTTTTAATGGTTTTGTGTTGCTCCAAACCTCTTAAAAAAAAAGTCTGTTCCACTTTTCACAAAAAAGTTCACTCTGATTTATAGATGCTGAACAGAGTTTACACATCAGGAACAAAAAGACGCTCATTCTGTTACACTCACTAAATGCAGCGAAATCTGTTCCTGTTGCAATTTCCTCCTTGTGAAATGACATTTCACCTCTTGAGTTATCTAGTGAGTTCCCGGAGCTGCTGCCAGTATATCACAAGCGTTAACCTCCATCGCTCTGTGTGAATTGGCTGGTGAGGACTATTATACATCTAGTTAAAGCTCAAATGGAAAGTCCACAGTGCTCATTAGCAGTCGCTCCAAGCAGTCTCATTACTGACTCTCTTCTGAAGCTGGATGAAGGGTGAAGTGGCTCTCTATTACAGCCATAACTTCTTCAGAATTCTGGACCTGGTCTTTAGGGTTTAAAACAGCGGATCATGATGTTCTGTTCTTCGTCTGGTGACACTCATACTGTGCTCTCCAAGGACTCCCTCGCTCAATAATCTCCAAATGATTATATTTGACTGTGTTGCAATCAAAGATGCATTTCTTGGAAGATCATGTGCCACTGTGCAATCCAATTCAGGACCTGATGGAATCTCATTTTTGCATGATCTTTCCAAGTGTGTGCATGGTACAAGAACAAGATCTGCTTTTTAAGGTTAAAAGAACAGTTTCTTTCGATGACATTATGATCATGAAATTATGACTCAAAACATTAAATTAATCGGTGCTGAGGAGCCTTGTCGATGCATTTAAAGAAGATATTTTCACAAATAAATGCAATTGCAGCTTTAAGTAAATTTAACAAGCAGGAGGGAAAAAATAAATAAATTGAAGGTTTGACAAATCATATTGCTTTTGGCATGTTTTGCAACACTTTCAAAGTGAAATGTCTAGTGAGTGGTGCTGCAAGCATGTTTAGTTTTATTTGAAACATTAATCTATTATGTTGGTTGTATGCAATGTGTCAGTTTGGAGTGGCGCTATAAAAGGTTAATGCTGTATTACCTTTGAAAATAACGTATCACCTACACAGAACCTCACTGAAGGTGTTAACAAAAGCAAATGGGAGATAAAAACACGTTTCTGACGCCAAGCTTGTTTCAACAAGTCTTTGAGCTCTTTTAGCGTTGCTTGTCTTTCATTGGGACTCTGCTTTGCAAGTGCATTGGTTTACCAGATGAGCTAGCAAGCAAGTTTACTACATGTGAGATTCTGCTCGTGTAAGTGAACATCTTGTGATAAAGGACATTGTGTGATAAAAGTATGATGTATTCCTTTGAACCTTACTCTATGTTCATGGTATTGCTCAATGCAGTGTGTTATGCTTGATCATCTAAATATCTGCCAGACATTACGTTGTTTCATCTCCCTATAAAAGTAACACCCCTTGTACAATAAAGTTGAGCTTAGAATGACCTGCACCACTTGTGTGACTCATTATTTGTTCCCGGGTACCTGCTCTTCTCTGCTCAGATAACCCAACCTGAACCAAAATAATATTTACGATCTCGAAGGCAAGAATATACAATTTATTCTTACACTACAGTATGTCAGAAAAGCCATGTGTATAGAGATGGTTATGTGATTCAGATATCAAAATGCATTATAATCCTGTGATAATAATACACTATGTAAAAATTTTTGAGGTTATAACTTAGTATTGTGCAAGGAACAGTGTGAAAACATAAATTTATTATTTGATAATCTGTCCCTGTTATCATAATTTGTGTAAAAAAAAAAAAAACATTGAGTTTCATTCCCTCAACTTTAATTTCAGAGTTGTTTGAATTTTTTTTTTTGTTTTTTTTTTTTTTGTAAAACTGTAAAGTATGTGTTTCTAGGTTGCAGCCAGACCAGAAAAAAGCCTATTCTGAATGATGAAGTGGTGATAATGGCATCAATAATAAATTCATACCATGTGGGCCTGAAATATGAGGACAAAAACCATTTAAATGAACTAATTCAGTAGGTTCCCGTGGGGCTTTGAGTCTGCCGTTATGCCACACAATCTATTGTTTATTTGTTCCTTTTTCTCTGAATTGTGAGCCATCACTTTAATGTGTCATATTGTCCTTGGCTGTGCGAGGCAAGGGTAAACACAGCAAAATTGCCTCTGCGTCATGCCACTTTTTTGGGCAGTGATGGTTTAGTTGGTCTCCTTGACAACTAAACCTAAATCCTAAGAAAACAGCCCAGACAGAAACCCCTCTCAAGTGCCAGATAGCATCAGCGCAGGTATTCGGCAGGCATTCTTGTCCACAATGGCTTTTAATGGATAGGGCCTGTGGTGGGGAAACAACAGGGTGTCAGACTTCCCTCCCTGAGGAGTTTGCTGCTCGATCGTTTACCCCTGCTGTTCACTGCCAAGTGTATTATCCTGACGTGAATAGAGCATCTACAGGTTTCTCCTCAGGCAGTTTGCACTGGTATTTGGGGAGGTGAAGTCATTTGTAGATGATTCATCACCGTGCCCAAGGAAGTGTTCATATCTAGGTCCTCCAGAAGCGCAGTGCCGTCGCATGATCACAGACTCTCTGCGGTGTGTCTCTGATGATAAAGACATCTGGTCTGGCCTTTTATAATACGACTGCATGAAAAAGCCAAAAGAAGCAGCTCAGTAAAGACTCTTTGACAGGATGTGCAATACAGGTTTATCCATCCTTACCCTCTAACTAACTATTTATATATATTGCTCTTGGTCCTTTACATAATTAAAAATAAAGTGTGTTGCATCATGGCGCTTTATGTACAGACAACTGAGACCTTGTTTGAGTCATTTTTTGATACAGATTGGGTTCTGGTAAAAAAAAATTAAAAATAAAATAAAATTGTGTTGGGTTTTGGGTTAAACATTTAATTGAAACATTTAACCCAACGGCTGGGTTAGTCCATATTTGACCAAAAATTGGGAGTTGAAAAATCACAAACTTCTTTAGAGTGTAAGAGACTTCTTTTAAAAACATTAAATATCTTTCTAATGCCAAATATTTGAACATGTTATTTATATATATATATATTTCTACAAAATATTTATACTCTCTTTTACTTCATTAGCTTCAGTCATGATTCTTCCAGCTGTGCAGCCTCCAGATTTCCCATAACAGGTTGAGATAATATTATATTACAGTTATTCTACCTTAAAATCATCCATCAAGCACTGACAAGAACAAGCTAAGTGCATAAAATTCATTAAAATCAAATCAAGAAATCACACAATGGCCATCAAATCCCTTCGCTGTGCTTGTTGTTCTTTAGATTTTCCCCTGAATATCTGACTCAGTACTATTGTACATTAAATATAATATCAAATAAATGCCGAGACATACAGACAGAGGCTCCAGGACCGAGCGACAAACCTCGACTGAACAAAAGACTGGGTCTGTTTAGAAGCCCGATAGATCCAGTAAATCCTTAAGCTGATCCATTTGCTCTAACTAGTAATTTGCTCACCATATTATGAACCTGTATTTAAGCCCAGCTTTTAAAAATGTGCCACATGTGATTTGGAGCAGCCACAATCAATCTGTGAGGCTTAGTGCATAAGCGAAAATAACAAAATCTTTAATAGATTAACAATAAAGCTTCTCTTTTTTTCCCACCACAAATCTCTGCATGTGCTTTTGCAAATTGTACAAACACGAACACATTGTCAGTCTGCCAAAAATTGTAATTTCATAGCTTGGAGCTGCATAAATCCTATATTTAAACACAGTTGTCTCATTGTCATTGCATTCAGCAGAACAGATTGATAACGTTTTCCACAGTCAAAGCATTACATGGCAACTGTTTTTCAGCCTTTTACTGCAGATTCCAGTTTGAGGGATGCATGCTCTACAGATTGAGCACTGGGTCTGTATTTTTATTGTTATGCATTATGGTGTTCACTGTATCTGTCCAAATTCATCAGAAGGGAACATGATAAGGGCACAACTGAGCTCCCACATGATATAAGCTTCTCACAGGGTCTGGGGACGAAGTGGACCACCCATAAAAATGTTATTCCAGGTCCTGTGAAGCTCTGCAGCAGCTCTCAATCTGCGCCCCCTCATTGTTCCCACTCACTAGGCATCAGTGGCTCTGATCAATAAACACTATCCTGTGCCAGTATGCAACACTTAGTCTTTTGTGTGGGTCAGCTGATTCATGGACACTGCATCCTATAATTACATTAAATTGAGTGCAACTGTTCATTGACATGTTGTGCAAGACTGCGCTTCTGAGCTACTCCATGCCTGAACTGGACACTGGACTTTAGATATGTTCTCTGACTATCTTAAGTGATCTATAAATGATGGAGCAAATAGCCAATGGCTCAGAAATTCTGTAATGTTTTAATTGCACTTTTAAGAATTGCATTGCTAAAAATGTATTCACTCTCACGCAGGTCAAGATGTGGATGAGTTTATTTCTTCATCAGATTTGGAGAAATGTAGCATTGAATCACTTGTTCATAAATGGATCCTCTGCAGTGAATGGGTGCCGTCAGAATGAGAGTCCAAACAGCTGATAAAAACATCACAATAATCGACACCACTCCAGTGACTTGAAATAAAGTTATCATTTGTTCTTCACATTTCACAACAGATTGTTTTGTAAATTATTCTTAACATGCTGCCGTTTTTTTTTTTTTTTTTTTTATATATATATATATATATATCTTTTATTGAAAGTTTCAACACCAGTCGAATTTGAGTGATTTCTACAAAGAGTGATGAGGATGGGAAGTGATCTTTACAAATACTGGATCTTTATTGGTGCAAAAAAAACTTTGCAGACTTCATACAGTAACTTCGAAAAACATAATATAAAAATCTGCATTTCATGGCCCCTTTAATTTAGATATGCTTCAGCAAATGTGCATTTACATGTATTCATTTAGCAGATGCTTTGATCCAAATTGATGTACAAATGTAAGTTAGGAATAGTATCTATATAGGAACACAAATGAGATCAGGCTGCTGGGAGTTAACACTGGGACATCCACTAAAACATGATTTCCTAATTAAGCTTAGCAGTGACTTTCTGTCGAAATGTAAATCAATTTATCTTAATTAACTGATTTGTATGTCATAATTTATGACCGATATTAGTAACATGTCAAGGTATTGATCTGTTAGGAGCCACATTTTGGCCAGGCATCAATGGTTTGATGTCCTGGAGTCAAAGAGAGCCACAAATAGAATCACAGTGCATTGATCAGGGGACTGTAGGCCCTTGACTGGAATACATTCAGCTGAAATACTGTGAAGACTGTCTGCACTGTCACAAACAGACATGTACTAAGCCCTCTGAATCACTTCAAGATGGCACATGAATAGATTCCTGTGAGAGCAGTTAAAAAGGATTGTTTCTGTGTGACAGTGCTTGACTTCTGTCACAGATGTGTTTAGTTTACATGAAGGAGGGCAAAGAGCCCAATGACTTTTCCTGCTTTACGTACGCAACTGTTTTCAATTACTGTGCTCCTCAGCTCAAGCAAACACTTTCCTAAAAAGAGATGCACATAGATGCTACAGGCTAACCAGCCCTTCCCATCACAAATCTGTGGCCATCTGGGACATACTGTATATATCACTGGATTCACATGGACATTTGCCAAGAATTAGCTTGAGAAACATAAAGGACAATTTTTGTTGGTTTACCAGCAATTTTCCACTGAACTAAATACCAGGCGTGTGAAACAACAAGCTTCTACTGTGAAAACACTCTCTGAACTGAAACAATATTTCAACATATTATTCTAATAAACACATTTTCTGAACATTTTCCCAATTAAAATGGTGTAGATGAAAATCAATTATCACCGTATCCAAACAGAGTATTATGTTGCAATCTACGGAAAGAGAAATAAAAGGCATGTCCTTTAAATTATTTTAAAATATTTAATGCATACAATTAGCAAAAATTCTGATATTAAGAACTAGGTATCAATGCTGTTTTGAAACAACACCAGTATCTATGATAACATCCTAAACTGTAAAATGACCATAAAAGCAATGATTTCAACAACTTTACAGTTCTACTAAACACAAATTTTGACAAAAACAAAAGTTTAATAGAGAGAAACCTCATTTTTAAAGAAAACGGATGAGTCAAAATCTTAAACAAACATGTATTTGATTTATAATGGGTCTGAACTAAACACACAAGCTGAATACAAATCTAATTCAAAGTAGAAATACAGTGGTTACACCTGTACACTGCACTTGTAAATAGCACTCTATTATACAAAGGTATGAACAATAAAAATAAAACACCATCAAAACTCTTCTTAAGACAGTTCCAGCTAACAGGGAATGTTTTCAGAACTTTGGATAATGTTAATTCTAATGCAAATGCTAAAAGAAAGCCTTGCCACACCTGCTTCCACCCCAGTTGGCAGCAATGAATTAAAGATTATTGACAATTTGAAAATTTACAAGCGCGAATCTTTCGTGATTCGTGATCCCACTCCGAACTCCCGAACTGATTCAAATGATTTGCGATCCCCAAACTGACTCAAATGATTCGCGAACCCGCTACGAACTCCAGAACTGATTCAAATGATTCGCGAACCCGCTCCGAACTCTCGAATTGATTCAAATGATCAGCGAAGCCGCTCCAAACTCTCGAACTGATTCAAATGATTCGCGAACCCGCTCCGAACTCCCAAACTGACTCAAATGAATCGCGATCCCCATAACTGACTCAAATGATTAGCGATCCCAATCCGAACTCCCGAACTGATTCAAATGATTTGCGAATTGAATAATGCTACCCATATGCTTCCATAGATCTGAACTCCCGAACTGACTCAAATGATTCGCGATCCCGCTACGAACTCCCGAACTAATTCAAATGATTCGCAATCCCCAAACTGATTCAAGTGATTCGCGAATCCGCTTTGAACTCCCGAACTGATTCAAATGATTTGCGATCCCCAAACTCTAATAATTTACAAAGTATTAATATACTGTAATATTGTGTTGTTGTTGTTGCTATAAAAACAGACCTAAGCCATCAATAGCCTTTAAAATGGCTTAAAATGCATTATATATAAAAAATAATGAGGCAATAATGATTGGTTAATAATAACACTGTTAAAATACATAATGTAGGCAAATACAAAATAAACAATTTATGTACATGTTATAACAAATGCCATGTGATTGTTGCTGTTACACTTACAGGACAATCACATCCTTGTTTAGGCTACTGACCAAACATTTCATTCAAATATTCACTTAATTTTTCATTTTTGTACTTCAGGAACCATATTCGTATAACATCTTAATCTAAATGTAGTCTAGACTGGTTGAGTTAGATGGTGATTAACACTAAACAGTAGAAAATCAGTCTCCCCATCTGGAAATGTCTTTTGCTGTTAAAATCTTGTGTTTCTTATAACAAATTGACATATTGATAACACTGAACCTTTTATAATGCTCTTAATTACACGTTGATGCACACTGTATGCATTAGTGAGTGTGGTGGTGCTTATGGGGTATGATCACTTATTCCTTATATGTTTGTAATGTTTGTTATAACTGTTTCAAATGCAAGACATTGATTGCATGAGATTAAGTTTGTAAATGGCAGTCTGTCTCCTTTTATCATCAAACTGTGATAACTGTGAATTAATTCAGTATATATATACGTCTGCCATATGTTGCCACCCCTCAAAAATTCCTGCTCCCTTCTCGCCACCCCATCAATATTTTTCTAGATCCGCCCCTGCAGGCAGGATTGGTTTAGTGACTAATTCATGCACGAGACAAGTTTAGCCTTCATTCAGAAGCTCAAGAACAGGTTTGAGGATCTCAAATGGTGAGGGAAGTTGACCAGGTCTTTGTGATGGTGGAGCTCGGTCAAGTGCATCCAGTTTGTCATGAAGACAAAGGGCACAACCTTTCCTCTCGCCTCTGGAGCACCAACACCTTCTAAAGATGCTTCATGCAGTCACAGAATACGTACGTACGTCTGAAGTGTTTTTCTTTTCTTCCTTTTAGTACATGCTTCCCTGACCTGAATAATTTCATTTTTCTGCACAGCAGGTTCTGTTCGAGGCCAGCCGTCAAAGTGGCCTCATTCATGGGCTGAGCATTACCAAACAAGCCTGCCAATATCTCAGAATTAAGACCAATCTCTTCAGAAATCACTTAAGATTCAAATTGTTCAGATTTTCTGAACCAATGTGTTATTTTAAACCCTACATTCAGATTAGTTAGAAAAATGGACTTAAAAAATAAGAAAGCATTCAATAAGGAACAGCTGTGGCAGTCAGATCAGTCCTGCTGTCAGACAGCTGGGCTTCTGCTTTCAGAGCAGATACCTACAGAAGGGTTTCTTAATCAGCTCACCCTTCATTCACTAGTACTATACGACAGACTTTATCTCATATAGTTCATTGTCAGATGGAGATATTTAGCCACTGGAGAAGAGATTGAAGGCCATCAGCTGCTAGATAAAAAAGGTGTCCATCAATGGAGTCATACACATAATCTCAACCAACACAAAACGGTGTGATAATAATATCCTTGAATTTGCATGCAAAAGCTCCCATTCATATTTAGTGTGAGGTCACCAAAGGATCACTGCTTTATTCTCAATGAGTGAAACTGGAATTATTAACATCTGCCCATCAATGCACAATATTTCTTGTTAAAGAGCTGAATTTATTTTCAAATATCACCATAATCTTATATTAGATCCTTAAGTATTAATTACTTAAAAGTAATCTCTCATAAAATGTTTGCGGATGATTTTCTGCTCCATCTATATGATCTGCCAAATCAGTTGCTGTAAATTTAGGTTGATTTTAAATATATAAACTAAACATAGATAAAATAAATATAGATAAAAAGTAACGAAGAAACGCATTATTGTAATGCATAAACTTTCCCCAACACTGTTGAAGCTTGTCAGTCCCTCATCACCATCCACGTTCACTGTGTGGAAAAGAGCAGCGCGGCCATAGTTGAACTTTTTTCTTTTTTTAATCCAAAGAAAAAATGGATGTCAATGGGATGTCATAAAGGTGAACAAATTATGACAGAATTAAATAATGACAGATTTTTGTTTGTTTGTTTTTACACCCATATTGATTTAAAAATCTGGACAAGCACATGTATAAAGATACATCTCATTGCATATTTTTTATTATTATTATTTCTGTTCATCGTAACATACTGGATATCAAGGATTACTTGACTCTCAGTTGACAAGAGTCCAGTCCCTGAAGGACTGAAAGCTGTTCTTACACGGGGCAGGATGAAGCTGTGTTGCAGTGAGAGTTCATCTAAGATCTGCAGTGTATGCTGGGACACACATTCACCTCCTCCTTCACAAGGACAGCTGTCAGTGCAGCTCGACTCGTCTGACAGTAGGCTGTGATTGATAGGGACGGCAAGGGGCAAGGGAGCATCGGCGAGTGCCAAAGGCTGATGCTAACTGGCCCTGATGGAACTGACAGAGAAGAGGCTTTACAAATCAGTGCTCACTGATGGACATCATCCTCAGATTAGCCACACGCTAGAGATAAAACATACTGGCAATGTCAGGTCCATCGCAGCAATAACACTGTAGAGTAATTACTGTAACCCTCAATGCAATGAAAAGGCGATCAATATTCGGTTCAATGCTGAATTGATGTTCATTGGTCAATCTTGTGATGATGTAAGACCAACAAACCCATCGTAAGAAATGACAGTAATACGATAAGTTACAATCAGGACGGGAAATGAACTTGCTTCCCCACAAGTCACTGTGACTGATGAATGTTGAATTTTACCAGCCATGCGGAACTGAACAAATTCACAAAGCATTAAATCCTGACATCTGTTATTATTGCTGCTTCTTTTACTTTTCTAAATATCAGAGTGCTCTTTAAACCTTAAAGGGAAAGTTCACCCAAAACTGACTTGGCTTTCATAGCATAAAAACAAAGTCTTGGCTATCATCAACTGTTTGGTAACCAATATTATTCAGAATATATTCTTTTGTGTTCAACAGAACAAACCTATACAGGTCTGAAACAACTTGAGGGTGAATAAATAATGACAGAAGTTTTATTTTTGGGTGAACTAGAACTTTGAACTCTTTAAGCTGATATCAAACACAAGCTTAGTGAAAAAGAAGCTAGTTTTCTTTTGTGTTCAAAATGTTCTTGACATTGGGCTCACAGCTCTTCTAGATGGTGGCTATCTGTCCACACTCAGAAAAAAAATAAAAATAATAATTAAATAAATAAATACACATATACATAGTAAAAAATATTTTAACAAATGTTTCAAATCAGATTTATTAAAATATACATAATTTTGCTAAGCATAAATTAATGCCTAAGGAACTGCTTTGCCATTTACCAAACTGTTTAAAACAAATTTGGGGTCAGTATGAATATATATAAATTTTTTTAAGTCTCTTATGCTTGCTAAGGTTGAACTCAAAAACACACCAAACTGTAAAATGGTGTAATATTATTACAATTTAAAATAACTGTTTTCTACATGAATGTATGTTAAAATATGATTTATTCCTGTGATACAAACTAGATGCAAAGCTGAATTTTCATCATCATTACTGCAGTCTTCACACTGTCACATGATGTCACACGGATTTGCTGCTCAAGAAACATTTGTGATGTTGGAAGTGGTTGTGCTGCTCAATAATTTTGTGAAAATTGTGATACTTCTCGGAGCCTTTTGTTAACAGAAAGTTCAAAAGAACAGCTTTTATTTGAAATAGAAATTTCCATAAGATTGTCTTTAATGTCACTTTTGATCAATTTAATGCATCCTTTGCTGAATAGAAAAAGTAATATCTTAAAAAAAGATCTATTTTTAAAGAGAAATTAAAAACCAGAACTGAATCAGAGTGGAATCTGTTCTCATGTTCCCTTTTGAGTGCTGTGAGATGAACTGGCTCAGATGAGCATTATGTGAAAATCAGAGAGCAGAGCAAAGAGACGAGAGGAACTGCTTTAATCCTTAAACTCAATTCTGTGAAATCAGCTCATAGTGTCCGACCGGCTCCTGGCACTGGAGGGTGATGGCGGTTTTGGGGCTCTGGTTTTATGAGGGTTATAAATAATCTTTCTAGGACAGAAAACAGTATGATTTTTAATCAGCTTACCAGTGGCAATCAAAATGTCTTCTTAAATGCAAATTTAAGAATGAATAACTGTGAAACCATGAGGAAAAAGCAAGCACGATAATTACAAAATGAAGAATAATTGCAGTATCTTCATCACAGCTTGACCCAACACCAGATTATCAGATGAACTTTAAAATCTCTATAGTTTCTAATTCTGATGACGATCTCTTAGATCTTGATTCAGCCTCTCTTATCTCCACTTAAATATGCCATTGGTCTGATAAAAAAGAGAAAAAACTGCCTGGTTTCTCCAACAGCAGGTGTAATGTGAAAGCCCTCGGCGTGATTCAAGGTTCAACTAGATGTACATACAAATAGTTGGGTTTGTGACAAATAAATAGCAGGAGTCTTAAAGAGAGCTTGTGTATAGTAGGCCTGGCCTTACTGGAAGATCATTACGTTATGCATTCGTTTGTTTGCTTCCTGATTACACCGGTTCTGAGCCATTAACTCCTGCTTATGAAATGGACCGTCAACTGGACCTGCAACCGAAGGCTAAAGCCCTGAGTTTGAGCTCAACACAAAACCTAACGCTTGGGGACAAAGGTAACAAGAAAATCAATTAAGAAAACTGAATTCTGTCGAAGTCAAGAGATACATCAGGAGATACAGCCCGTGTGGGTGACATGACTTTTTATTCATCAAATAATCCTGAAAAAAGTATTACAGCTTCCAGAAAAAATATTAAGCATCACAACTGTTTCCGATATTCATAATAAATCAGCATGTTAGAATGATTTCTGAAGATCATGCGACACTGGAGCAATGATGCTGAAAATACAGCTGCGCATCACAGGAATAAATTATATTTTAAAGTATATTAAAATAGAAAAATGACTTCTTTAAAACACATTAAAATCTTACTGATTCCAAACGTTACAGAAACTCAATAACTAAAGTCTGAAATAATTGTGCAACACGTTTTCATAGATTTGCTAGATTTATGCTTAAAAAAAACAAAATAAAACAAACAACAACAACAAAATAAGTATTTGCTTTGCAGGAAAATGTATCTAATGTTTCAAGATATTTTCTATGAAAATGATTAAAGCATGTACTGTCGTTCGGCAGCGAGATCCTCAGTTCATCTTGTGTGTTTATGTAAAAATGTCATTAGCATCCCCGAGTTGCATTGTGTTTATAACTTAGAGCAAGTTAATGCAAATCATTTACATTATGAATTACACAGCACTATGATTAATTATGCAGATCCTCACACATACAAATCCAAAGTACAATGCACTTACACAATTACAAAAACACCATCAAACACATACTATAATAAGTGGGTCAAACAGGGATGTCAGCCGCTCAATCAATTCCAGGATGAGGTTTTTATAAGTGGGTTTATGATGCTGTGTAATGAGGTCTACTGAAGCTATAGAGGGATGCACAGATAGTTAAAACAGAGAGGAGCACAGGACAGAATGGCCTTCAGGGCAAATCAGCTGCTTTCCTTTGGCTGTCGAAGCCCTGGTTCTTACATCATGTGCAGCTGTGTGCTTGCAAAGAGATTTTAAAATTGAACTGGGAGCATTTCAGTAAGGAAGAAGTGTGTGTCCTTGATTACACATAGAGGAATCGGGAGTGAGTGTATTTCTGAAGAACTGTGTAGGATTAATTACGAAAAAATGTATACATGCATCCTAATTTAATTAAGATCCAGATTCAATTAATAGGCTTAGATTAAAGACTTTGGTATTATTTGGACTTCTTTAATTGCTTATTTTTTCTCAATGAATGATTTCACATAATTAAATGTCTTACTATTACACAATTATTTTATGTTGCATTTTGCCATTTTTATTTTTTTTGCCATTGCTACATATCAAATATGCCAAGTCAGCATATTAGAATGATTTCTGAAGGATCATGTGACGCTGAAGACTGAAGTAATGATGCCAAAAATGTAGCTTTGATCACAGCAATTAATTCACTTTAAAATATTAATAATATTTGAGAATTTGATGATTAAATAAATGTAACATTAGTGAGAAACTTCCTTCAAAAACATAAAAAAAATACTGACTCCAAACCTTTGAATGCTAGTGTATGTATATACGTACATACACATACACATACACATACACATACACATACACACACTTACACACACACACACACACACACACACACACACACACACATACACACTCACACACACACACACACACTCACACACACACACATACACACTTACACGTACACACACATACACATACACACACACACACACACATACACACTTACACACTTACACTTACACATACACATACACTTACACTTACACATACAGTATAGGTGTGTGTGTCGGTGTGAGTTGACAGCTAAAAAAAATGTAAATTACATTTCAGTGTGGAAATGGAATGAAGCAGTTAGTTGTAAGTTTTAGTCCCTCCCTGAACTCCATGCGAGTCATCACCTGAAAATGGTGGTGAATATTCGCAGAAGTAGCCAAACTGCCAAAATGTCTTCAAGGGCACAGAGGCACCTGATCTGGAAAGTTTCAAAAGATCTAAGAAAAACTTTCTAGCATCAGCTAAGGTCAGTATTCATGACTCACTCATAAGAAGAAAAATGAATCAAGAATGAGTAGCACGGCTGAAAGCATTGCACACCAAGAGGAACATGTTTGCTCAGAAGCTCAGAAGCACCTGGATGATACCCTAGACTTGTGTGAATATATATCTTCAGATGAATCAAAATGAAACTTTTTGAAGGACTCAAGTCATGTGCTGTAAAGCGAATGCAGCTCTTCACTGTGTGCTTGTTAGGAGATGGTTTTTCTGCACTTGGATCTGGGCGAAACATGAACTCTGGTATATAACAGACTATTATTAAACAGAATATCTTACAAACAGTGTGTGAGCTGCAACTAGTGTAACTAAGGAGCAGAACAATGATCCAAAACTCAGAATGATTTAAAGTGGGCTTTAGTTCTGACTTGAATCCTATCGAGACGATGTAGGACCTGAAAAGAGCAGCTCATGCTTCCTGGTCTCACAGAATTCCGTGAAATGTCCACGGGTCCTTAACTCAAAATCCGTGAAACCATCACGGAATTGCCCCAAATTCCGTGACCCGGCCACGGATATTTCTCCAACGCAAGTCAATGACACTGACCTCCCGTGATCCACACACGGATACCCGTTTTAATGACGGAGTACAGAACTCGCTGAACGGACGTGCTTTCTCATTTGGAAACGCAACATTTGAAGTATTTGTTTCTTTTCCAATATCAAATGCCATAATGACATTAACCAGACAGCTGTTGTAGTTATTGCATTGTCCTGTCATCATAAAAATTACGTTTGTTTCAGGTACAAAAGTCCCGTGATGGCATGGACCTCCACAACCTGACCTCACTCACTTGTTTAGGAACTTACAAGCTTTTCGTCGACACTGTTGCAATGGCATGTAATTAACTTGGCATTTTTTCTCGTCCTGTCATCATAAAATCCAGTTTGATGGCGTTTTACACACATTTTGGCTATAGTCAGAACTAAAATCTGTGATAGGAGCACGGAGTGAGTCTGTGCTTAGATCACGGATAACTCTAACGCAAGTCAATGACACTCATCTTCCGTGGTCCGTACACGGATCGTTTCAGTGATGGAGTACAGACCTCACTCAATGGACGTGCTATCTCATCTGGAAACGCAACATTTGAAGTATTTATTTTTTTCAACACCAAATACCATGACCAACCTGACTGTTATTGTAACTATTGCACTGTCCTGCCATCATACAGATTCACTTTGATTCTGTTAGCCTAACTAAAATCTGTGATACGAGCACGGAGTCAGTCTGTGCTGAGATCACGGATAACTCTAACGCAAGTCAATGACACTCTTCTTCCGTGGTCCACACACGGAAACCCAGTCTCACGGCAGTTCGTGATTTTGTCACGTAATTTAATCCATTTATTCGTGGCAGGCACACGTTTATTTCCTTATTTTCATGATTGCAGCACGTTTTTTTAAACTAATGCATTTCAACTGGAGGCATCTTTCGTGCATCAGCACAATATTTTCTGATTAATTATTATTATTATTATTTAATTTTTCACAGGACAACAGAAGAAACTCACTGAAACTTGAAAAAAAAATCGGAGCTTAACTTACTGTACAAAACTGAGCAACATACTGTATTGCTGGTGACAAAAACACATTAAAACTTTTTTAGCTGTAAAATGCGCAATGGTTCTTTTTTTTTAATTTTTCATTGATTTTTATTTTTTTCATAGGCCTAGATTTATTTATTTTTTTATTACAGAATTCAATATCAAGTCCTTGACACATAACTGTAACACATTTTCACATTAAGAAACAATTTAGTTTAAATAAAAAGAACAAAAAATATCTAAAAATAAATAAATTATTTATTAGCGATAGGCCTACAGATTTATTTTTTTTTAATTTATTTTTTATTTTTTTACTTTAGACTCTAAAGTTAAAAGTTTTTATTAAGGCTATTGTAAAGGCTTCTTAAAAATGATGTCGCTGATGAGCCTCTGATCGCTGTCAGATTCTGTGATATGAATGTCCGCTAAGGGGTTTAGAATGAGCCCCGCTCGGCCCGTGTTCTGGCTTACTGTAATATTTCACCTGTAATAAGACCGAAATAATATAATTAAAATAAAGAAATGAATGAATACATGATAACATCTAAATAAATGTTGATAGATTTAGCGTTATAGTTGTAAAAATATTAATAAACAGCAAATCAACACAGAAAGACCTAAATAATAATAATACATAATTAATAAACAGCGCCGCCCCTCCCACTACGCGCATCACGCGCTGTGCGTCAACCCCAAAGCGTCAAAAACTGAAGCGTGGTCAAGCGCCTCTAGCGTCACTGACATGAGATGTTTATCGCTTTGAAATCACGTTCAAGAAGTCTCATTCAGCACACATCGCGATACTTTCCATCAGTTTGCAAGAGCCGCAGGTTGGGTGAGTTATACAGTCTATGGTGAGTAGTAGTAAATATGCTCTTTTAATGCCTGTCATAAAACGTATTCTGTCTTCTTTATTAATCAGATGAGCGACTTATGTTAACTCTCTGTATTACATCGGTCATCCGAGGCTGTCTTTGAGTTTCATTGTGTTTAACTAAATGAGCACAGCTGCTAACTGGTTAAACTCTATCGGTCACGTGACGTGACGTGACGTGCCACAGACCTGGGATCCGTTTTATATTCATTTCAGGTTCAAAGATGTAAGTTGTATTTGTAGTAAAATCATGGTAACCATGACACCAACAAAAGTAGGTAAAACCCAGTAAACAAGACATTTACCATGTTTTTTTTTTTTTTTTTTTTTTTTTTACCACAGTAACTGTAGCTTTACTGTAGTATAGTAATAGCACATTAATCACCAAATTAACTATAGTTGTACCACTGTAATGGTAGTGTTTTAATGTGCTTTTATATGACATTTCACAGTAATCACATTTACTGTACCATGCTTGTAATACCTTTTTTTTTTTTTTTTTTTTTTTTGTTTTTTACATTAAAAAACATTTTTCCCATATTGTAGTTCAATTCATATTGGTTTATATCTTAAATATTTTGCTCACAGATCACTATTAACATTCTGTATATAATTCTGTCTTATTTTCTTTCCCCTTGTATAAATTTTTTAGCTGAAAAGACGTAAAGTAAGCAGTCACCCCAGTGGTGTTTGTGGAGAGGTATTCCTTCAGAAATGGAGAAGACAGAAAGCTGCAGAGGCAGGTTGGTCTCCGATAGTTTGTCCCTTTTATGAAACATTCCTGTTGTTATCATTTGCACAGCATTTTGTTGTTTCTTAAACTGTTGTACGGTCCAAATACCCACACTTGCCATCTTTGCACATTTCCTTTATTTGGCCCAAGTGAGCATGAAGATCACAATGTGTGTCGATCTTAACATGACAAAGTTCGTTTCAACTTTGCATTTTAAAAGAAACTTCTAAATGTCTTTTCAATAGTCCCTATTAAAGATGACAATTTATTTTGTGGTGCTTCTAATTAAGTGATAAAAAGAAGTTACAAATGATGTACAAAATAAATATACTTTTCTGTGCACCAAGAAAACATGCAACACTTTGTTTTACTACTAAATTAGTCTCAATTTCTAATTATTATAATTAATATTTCACAAACATTGGAAAGTTGCGTGACCTCCTGTGAGATCTCTGCAAAAAGTCTCACATTAATTCCAAAACATGATGCATGATGGGATACACTAAGCGTTGTATAGAGCAGTATTGGAGAGGTTTAGTGTGTGTTAAGGACACTGTGCTTTGGCATTATTAAGACCAGGGACAGTCTCATAGTCACGTACACACACTCTCAAGTGAATAAGACCACAAGTGTGGGTATCTGGAAAGGGGAAAAGTCTTTAAAATGATCCCTAAATACAGTCGCACATCAAAGTCTTAATAATTCAGTAATTCAATTTAACACTTGTATGATATTGTACAAGCCCCTGGACAATCTCATCTGACACTATCACAATATTGGAAAATCAGTTGCCCCACACAGTCAGAAAGTTTATATTGTTCATTGGCTTCTCATTAAATTACTTCAAATAAGCCCCATCAGTTCATGTTCCCACTATACGTGATCTCCATGACTAGATATTGCTATTAATGACTTGCTTTTAATAATGGATGCATTTAAAATTTAATTATACAGCATCTTTGCAGATTATGCTTTCATGGTCTAAAAAAAACACAGTAATGTTGCATTTAATTACATAATATTTCTATCCTTTCTGTCTTACAGGATTGTTTCCAGATAACACTGTAGTTCTCCGTCATGCACAAGGATTCACCTCTTTAACTCCCCCCCCCCCCCCCACACACACACACAGAGAAATGGTTCCTGGATCAGTGACTCAAGACTTTGCAGTGGTTTGATTTCTGCAGAAGATGTAACTTTGTTTTAATTAACCTTATAATGAATACATTGTGACCTTCCAGCAACCCATATACTGTACTGTATACAGAACCAGTGATGACAACAATAGTTAAAAAATAGCATTTATCATATTGATAAAGCATTGTGTTCTCTTTGTCAAGCTTCATACAGTAAACTTTACTTCTGGTGCTTTTATCATAAAAAAGCATCAGTTCTGATCAGGAGTTTTAGTAAAGCACATATTCATGCACAGCAATCCCCTAGTTCCAGTCATGAAGTGAATGATGTTATTGTTAAAGTTATATTTCTGCATTTTTATGTATCAGGTGTTTGTTTTCCTGAACACTTTATCTTTCTTCCATTGTTCGGACAATCAGTGTTTACGTGATGCTCTGCTGATTGAGTTTTATAGATGATATTGCACACTTGACATGCATGTCTTCATTATGTTTTTTTGTGAGTTTGAAACATTAAGTGTTGTATCACTTTTTGGTCAATAGAATCTTTTAAGAAAATGTATATTTTTACGGTGTTCTCTGAAAGATATATACCATATTTATAATGTTTTGTTTTTTAATAAAATAATTTGCACACTGAAAAATGTTAACGTTTACAACATAACTGCCTTTTTTTTCTTCATAGTTTTATTCTTTAAAAACGAGCTTGGTGACAGTGCAGTAATATGTGCACTTTGTCTTTAAATGAGTTTGACATATCTATAAATACTGGAAAACTCTTACAAAATTATGTATGTTCATTATGCTTTATTTCAGTTTTTATTACTAGAGATTAATTGGTAAAGCAAGGCAAATCACAGAAACAAATTTAAATAATTTAATAACTTAATAATTTCACTCTTTACTTTTTATTAGTAAATGCTCTTGTCTTTGGTCAGGAAAAAATGTATCTTTTAAATTGAATGAAATGAATCTATTGGTTAGATAAGATACAACTGTGACTGTGCAGTTCACATCACATGTGTTGCACACACACATGTACACATCGATATTGCCAAATTGTTGTCAAGCTGAATAACAATAATTTCTGTATTTGCATTATTGTTGGAAGAAGGTGTAGACGTTAATAAAACACTATCTAATAGGTGGCAAATTTAATTTATTGTTAACCAATCTATCCCTTTAGCCGAAAAACGGAAAACAGCGTTCATGAATGACAATAAATGGTTAAGGAAGTGTGATGACGCTACTCAGCTTTGATGTCATTGGCTGTGAATGTCCCTTGTCATCGCAGGACTGTCTGTGGTTGGATTATCTTTTAACCCATATTAAACAGCGGATCATGTTACAAAAGTATGTTTTGCTGCTATTATCACATTAGTAAATATATTAAGTCAAAATTGGGTGTTTCTATGTTGAGAAAAATCACCTTTTTACCGAGATCCTAACACTAACCCTAAGAATAACTTCAATGAACTACAAAAAACAGCGCCTAGTATTCCCTTTCCATAGATAGAACGATGGAGGCTTATGGGTAATGTAGTTTAAAAAGTTTTATTAACGAAATGAAATAAATAATATATTGAATGGTAAACTAGACATATAAATATGTTCACTGTGTAAACCACTATGATATATTTGAGAGGCATGGTGAAATTTAGTATTTTAGAGTATGCAATATGTAAAATGCCTTTATGCCACCTTTCCATTCATTTCTGAAAACTGTGTCCAACATTATTTTATCAGCATAGCATAAGTAGTAATCCTGCTGATTTTCGCTTTGATATGTTAATTGGACTCTGATTTACAGCCATTTGAAATGTACAGTTTTGGGCTCTTCCGGGGGGTGCTACTGGGCCCCTGGGGGTAGAAGGGCAGTAAAACCTACATATATATATTCTCCTCATCATGGACAACAAACTGAGCTGAGTCACATTTATATCTGACAGTTTTCACAGTCCTCTGTTTTCTAATTCTTACATCATTGCTATTATACCTTTTGACAGGACATTGTGAGGCCATCTGATGAAACATGGAAAAATTAGAAAGAAATGTTTTGATAATAAAAATAATAGATTATTTATTTGATTTTTGAAGTAAACATCAATAAATATAATGGATGAACCTGCAACAACATGCCATTATCTATTCCCCACTGTTAAGCAGTAATCAAGGACAATGTATACACATTGTGATACTTCACTATTACACAAGGACAAATTCATTCACATATATATATATATATATATATATATATATATATATATATATATATATATATATATATATATATATATATATTACTAATAACTAATTAGCAAAAATCAGTGTAAAAATGTCTTCTCACCCCTGTCTCTTGCTTTTCATGTGCTGGACATCAGTAATGTGTGTGCTCTTGGTTTTAATGCAGTACAAGATCCACGTTGATCATTCCTGCTACATTCTCAGTTATCCCTCAGGTGTTTGTAACAATAAAGCCCATGGCACCATCTTGTAATGCAAAATAATTAATCTCGTAACTCCCTTTCTTTCACAAAACAATTGGCATTTGTTACTAAATATAAACAATAATAACTTTCTGGTGTACTGATGTCCCAGATGTCATTAATCTGATCAAATATTTTTATGTCTTAAGTAAAAAATAATCCCAATAATGATTATGTAGTTTTTCCAAGTCTAAAATAAACACATATGAGCCTACCTAGTAAAATGATGTATTTAACAAGAATCTTCAGAACACAATATTCATCATATTCATTTTATTGAAGCATAGACTATAAAGATGATAAAGTAGCATCAAGACAAATAAGATTCAAGGAAAATAATTATTCATAATCAAAAATACATTAACCTCATATATTAATCAGTTCACACAGATGAGTGATGAAATGTCCTTAAAAGTCACAGTCCCATCCAGTCAACTGTGATACAGATCATGTGATACATATAAGACATTTGATACTGTTTCAGAAAATAATGATTCCTTATCAACACATCTAAACTGGTTTCATCGTGATCTTCTGTCGTGTCTGGAAACAGTTTGTGGTTGATGTCCAGCACTGATGTGGTGTAGTTTGTTCTCAGACAGAAGATTAGATTAGATTAGATTTAACTTTATTGTCATTATGCAGAGTACAAGTACAGAGCTAATGAAATGCAGTTAGCATCTAACCAGAAGTGCAAGAATATAGTGTTTTATATACATAAAAGTGCAGAGTAAGTAAAGCTATGATATACAGAATTTACAGTGGAGTTGCTATATACAATATTGATCAGAGTATATACAGAATATAAATATGAATTTAATGTAGGGATTGTATGTACATTATGAACAGAGCAAAGAAGAATTATATATACATTATGAATAGCAGGAACTTGAGAACAGTGGTAATAAATACAGTTGAATGAGTGTGCAAAAGTATAGTTTAACAATTTATTATATGCAAAATAATAGTAGGGCAATTATATTTATTGTAGAAATAGTTTACTGTGCTTGTACAGTAACAGCTTTAGACAGTTTATAGTGTAATGGATTTAACCATGTGCAGTCTGTGCAAAATATGAGTAGTGCAATACATGTATGTAAAGTACTGTGACCAGTGCAGTAAAAGAGCAGGTGCAGGTTAGATTGGTGGTGTGGTGTTCAGGAGTGTCACAGCCTCGGGGAAGAAGCTCTTCCTGAGTCTACTAGTTCGAGAAGCGTAGGCTCCTGTAACGCCTGCCGGATGGAAGGAGGGTGAAAAGTCCATGGTTAGGGTGAGAGGCATCCTTGATGATGTTTCTTGCCCTGCCCAGACAGCGCTTCTGATAAATGTTCTCTATGGAGGTTAACTGGGTGCAAGTGAGATCTCTCAGTCCTAAGATCCCAGACCTGGTCAAAGTGAAACAAACAATCCAGATGAAGTTGTTTAATGGAGAGAGAGCTCAGCTTATGTTCTGTGTGATTTTAGCAGGGTGAGTAACTATGACCCTTGTAGTACTGTACACTTACCATTCTTCAAGCTGTTTTAAGATCTTTTGAGAAGCTTTTTCTCTGAAGACAATTTACCACATCCTCTTCTTTCACTCCTTTCAAGAGCATCACTTGGTCAAAACCCCTCATTTGGTTGATGAGACCATCTGTACAAAGTAAAATTGTTAAAATACTGCAATAAACAATTTCATTATGCAAGAATTTAGAAAAAGTTACAGAGGCAAAGGACTTGCTCATGAGACTCCATTAGCATGTGTAGTTCTCAGAGACTCTAGAATTGATCTATTGTTGCAGTAAATGTGTTTTCTTCCTCTAGAATCTTTCTCCAGAGTTAATGACTTCTCTCACAAATGTGTTTTAGTCTGTGCAGTGTAAGGCTTTGCTCAAACCAATCAACTATCAATTCACAATTTATAACATAACATTTACAAAACAGTGAGATAATGTCAATTGGTGTTTATATCAATTAAACCACTTTTATGACACTTGTATGCTTTTAAGAATAACAGGTGGTGTTTTTTTAAAACTTTAGATTAAAAATGTTCCAGTCAAACTTTGCTAACATGCTATAATTATTATAGCTGTATCAAATAAAATAAAATAAATATAAAAACATTGGAAAGAATAATTACGGCTGACATGACCAGTCCTGTGAGAGATCATCATAAAGTCCTGTAACACAGCATTGCTTCAACACACACATACCAGAGGACTTCTGTTTGCTTGAGCACAAGATGACCATCTTCATTTCTCATCCTGAGCCAATCATTTCCTTGGTCTTCCTTCTCTTCTGTGAAACAAGATAATCTTACTCTGTGTGCAATGAGCAATATTTCTCATTAAACATATAATTAAGTTAATTTAAAGTAAGATTCAGACCAGAGCATTTGAGGAGTAAACAAATGTACCTGGGAAGAGCTGATCGTGGCAAGAGTCGCTGAGACTCAGGAATAGCTCTTTTAGTTTTTAGGAAGGTTTGTGAGGGTTGGCTCCCCAAAAACTTCTGAAAAAGAAGAACAGCATTATCTGCAAACAATCCTGTAAGACAGAAAGAAAGGAAATATTATTTCATTACATGCAACTTATACATTACTATATACTTTAACTTATACATTACTTACATACATTATTTTTTAGACCATGAAAGCATTAGTGAATTATTAAGACTTTGATGTGGGACTGTATTTAGGGATCATTTTAAAGACTTTTCCCCTTTCCAGATACCCACACTTGTGGTCTTATTCACTTGAGAGTGTGTGTACGTGACTATGAGACTGTCCCCGGTCTTAATAATGCCAAAGCACAGTGTCCTTAACACACACTAAACCTCTCCAATACTTCTCCGGAGCGCTATACAACGCTTAGTGTATCCCATCATGCATCATGTTTTGGAATTAATGTGAGACTTTTTGCAGGGGTTTAACAAGAGGTCACACAACTTTCCAATGTTTGTGAAATATTAATTATAATAATTAGAAATTGAGACTAATTTAGTAGTAAAACAAAGTGTTGCATGTTTTCTTGGTGCACAGAAAAGTATATTTATTTTGTACATCATTTGTAACTTCTTTTTATCACTTAATTAGAAGCACCACAAAATAAACTGTCATCTTTAATAGGGTTAATAGGGCGCTAATTTTAGCGCTTTGGGTTCTAGAAAAGAGCATTAAAATGTATTATTAGGGACTATTGAAAAGACATTTAGAAGTTTCTTTTAAAATACAAAGTTGAAACGAACTTTGTCATGTTAAGATCGACACACATTGTGATCTTCATGCTCACTTGGGCCAAATAAAGGAAATGTGCAAAGATGGCAAGTGTGGGTATTTGGACCGTACAACAGTTTAAGAAACAACAAAATGCTGTGCAAATGATAACAACAGGAATGTTTCATAAAAGGGACAAACTATCGGAGACCAACCTGCCTCTGCAGCTTTCTGTCTTCTCCATTTCTGAAGGAATACCTCTCCACAAACACCACTGGGGTGACTGCTTACTTTACGTCTTTTCAGCTAAAAAATTAATACAAGGGGAAAGAAAATAAAACAGAATTATATACAGAATGTTAATAGTGATCTGTGAGCAAAATATTTAAGATATAAACAAATATGAATTGAACTGCAAGATGGGAAAAATGTTTTTTTTTTTTTTTTTTTTTTTTTACATTAAAAAGGTATTACAAGCATGGTACAGTAAATGTGATTACTGTGAAATAAGTCATATAAAAGCACATTAAAACACTACCATTACAGTGGTACAACTATAGTTAATTTGGTGATTAATGTGCTATTACTATACTACAGTAAAGCTACAGTTACTGTGGTAAAAAAAAACAAAACATGGTAAATGTCTTGTTTACTGGGTTTTACCTACTTTTGTTGGTGTCATGGTTACCATGATTTTACTACAAATACAACTTACATCTTTGAACCTGAAATGAATATAAAACGGATCCCAGGTCTGTGGCACGTCACGTCACGTCACGTGACCGATAGAGTTTAACCAGTTAGCAGCTGTGCTCATTTAGTTAAACACAATGAAACTCAAAGACAGCCTCGGATGACCGATGTAATACAGAGAGTTAACATAAGGCGCTCATCTGATTAATAAAGAAGACAGAATACGTTTTAGGACAGGCATTAAAAGAGCATATTTACTACTACTCACCATAGACTGTATAACTCACCCAACCTGCGGCTCTTGCAAACTGATGGAAAGTATCGCGATGTGTGCTGAATGAGACTTCTTGAACGTGATTTCAAAGCGATAAACATCTCATGTCAGTGACGCTAGAGGCGCTTGACCACGCTTCAGTTTTTGACGCTTTGGGGTTGACGCACAGCGCGTGATGCGCGTAGTGGGAGGGGCGGCGCTGTTTATTAATTATGTATTATTATTATTTAGGTCTTTCTGTGTTGATTTGCTGTTTATTAATATTTTTACAACTATAACGCTAAATCTATCAACATTTATTTAGATGTTATCATGTATTCATTCATTTCTTTATTTTAATTATATTATTTCGGTCTTCTTACAGGTGAAATATTACAGTAAGCCAGAACACGGGCCGAGCGGGGCTCATTCTAAACCCCTTAGCGGACATTCATATCACAGAATCTGACAGCGATCAGAGGCTCATCAGCGACATCATTTTTAAGAATCCTTTACAATAGCCTTAATAAAAACTCTTAATAAATCTGTAGGCCTATCGCTAATAAATAATTTATTTATTTATTTATTTTTTTTTTTTTTTTTTTTTGTTCTTTTTATTTAAACTAAATTGTTTCTTAATGTAAAAATGTGTTACAGTTATGTGTCAAGGACTTGATATTGAATTATGTAATAAAAAAAAATTAATCTAGGCCTATGAAAAAAATAAAAATCAATGAAAAGTAAAAAAAAAGAACCATTGCGCATTTTACAGCTAAAAAAGTTTTAATGTGTTTTTGTCACCAGCAATACAGTATGTTGCTCAGTTTTGTACAGTAAGTTAAGCTCCGATTTTTTTTTTCAAGTTTCAGTGAGTTTCTTCTGTTGTCCTGTGAAAAATTAAATAATAATAATAATAATTAATCAGAAAATATTGTGCTGATGCACGAAAGATGCCTCCAGTTGAAATGCATTAGTTTAAACAAACGTGCTGCAATCATGAAAATAAGGAAATAAACGTGTGCCTGCCAAGAATAAATGGATTAAATTACGTGACAAAATCACGAACTGCCGTGAGACTGGGTTTCCGTGTGTGGACCACGGAAGAAGAGTGTCATTGACTTGCGTTAGAGTTATCCGTGATCTCAGCACAGACTGACTCCGTGCTCGTATCACAGATTTTAGTTAGGCTAACAGAATCAAAGTGAATCTGTATGATGGCAGGACAATGCAATAGTTACAATAACAGTCAGGTTGGTCATGGTATTTGGTGTTGAAAAAAATAAATACTTCAAATGTTGCGTTTCCAGATGAGATAGCACGTCCATTGAGTGAGGTCTGTACTCCATCACTGAAACGAGTTTCCGTGTACGGACCACGGAAGATGAGTGTCATTGACTTGCGTTAGAGTTATCCGTGATCTAAGCACAGACTCACTCCGTGCTCCTATCACAGATTTTAGTTCTGACTATAGCCAAAATGTGTGTAAAACGCCATCAAACTGGATTTTATGATGACAGGACGAGAAAAAATGCCAAGTTAATTACATGCCATTGCAACAGTGTCGACGAAAAGCTTGTAAGTTCCTAAACAAGTGAGTGAGGTCAGGTTGTGGAGGTCCGTGCCATCACGGGACTTTTGTAACTGAAACAAACGTAATTTTTATGATGACAGGACAATGCAATAACTACAACAACTGTCTGGTTAATGTCATTATGGCATTTGATGTTGGAAAAGAAACAAATACTTCAAATGTTGCGTTTCCAAATGAGAAAGCACGTCCGTTCAGCGAGTTCTGTACTCCGTTATTAAAACGGGTATCCGTGTGTGGATCACGGGAGGTCAGTGTCATTGACTTGCGTTGGAGAAATATCCGTGGCCGGGTCACGGAATTTGGGGCAATTCCGTGATGGCTTCACGGATTTTGAGTTAAGGACCCGTGGACATTTCACGGAATTCTGTGAGACCAGGTTGCATGCTTAAGGATCCACCAATCTGAGCAAAGTTCTGCGAAGAGACTTGCACAAGATTCCTCAACAGAAAAATGTATAGGTGATTTGCAGTTACTCCTGATGACTTGAGTCCGCATGAACATTCAATGAAAGAACAAAATAAACCTTAAAATGCTTCATTGTGTTTACACACATTCCCTTTGTCCCATATCTCATTTTCAATATTAAAGTTTTTCTCGAATTTAGTTCCAATATAATACCACAACACAAACATTGAGAGGATTTTTTTTTTTTTCAATTTGAAAGTTTTTATACTATCAGTTCTCATAACACCCATTGTACACTACCATCTAGCATAACTCAGCCCATAAAATACAGTGACAATTTAATGTCTACAAACAGTGTGGAAAAGCGGAACAACATTTGAGCACCTGTAAACGCATTACTGCATCCAAACATATCATTTTAGCACCTGTGAAAGTTTTAATTCACACAAAGAACATGACGCTTTTCCCAACAACTTCTTCACCAAGTTTCTGGCAGCTCCGTCTTCAGTTATCTCAGGAAATGATTAAACTGACTTTGCTATGCTGTTGACAAAGACGAGCAGGAGTCTATGCCGGGAAAATGATTAATGTGGTGAACCGGCACCTAATGTCCAATGTGCTGCCAACTCAAATTTAGAAACCACGTCATCCGACCATTCTCTTCCAGTTCAAATCCACCTGATAGTCCATGACTGGCACACAAGAACCCATGTATGACACAACAGCCTAATGACAAAGTGTTTGTTTTCCCTGTGCTAGGAATCTGTAGTATCTTACTCCCTCCACCCTACAAACCATTTAATGAGACAAACACGGCAGATAAAGGGAGAGGAGTAAAATTAAACCGAAATGTCAGTCAAATAAAGACGTAATTGTGTGGCTTATCAAAGATACAGTGTTTGTTTGATAGAGCAGGGCTCACTGAGACGATGTGTTCAGCAGCTGTGGATATTAAACACAACATTTAGAAACCACTGCAACATGTTTGTTTAGCGCCTGGCATATTAATCGTCTCCTTCAGTCCCATTCTTACTGATGCTATTCCTGGCCGACTAAAGGTCTGAGACATGAGTGCGCTGCCCTTTTGCCAAGCCCCTCCCCTCAACGGTAGCAACTGGCATATTGTTCGCTGAGCAATCCAATAATGTTCTTCTTTCTGTCGCACAGCAGGATGTCATGTAAATTCATAAGTGGCCCATTCATAACAACCAAGCATCACAGATTGCCTTTGTGTTGTGTCTCGTCATTCACTGGGATAAAGAATGAGCACTTCTATTTTGGATTTTGGATTTGTTAGGGGAACTGTGGGAGCGCAGGGCGAATTATCTGCATGATCAATCCTCCTGCGAAACCTATAGAAGCCTGTTTCCACCACTGAATAAACAGTAAAAAAAAAAAGGTTTTGCAACTTTTTTCTTATATTTAGCAATTCTGTTTTTTTTCCCTCTCTCTCTCTGAATTGTATAGTATAGACTTATAATTGCATGAAAAGAAGTCAGAAATGCAATTGCGATTTTACATCTAGTATTTCTGACTTTTTCACTCAGAACTGATTTAAACTCACAATCCTGACTTTTTTATTTTTTTTCAAAACTGCAGAATATAAAGTTCTAATTACATGTTATAAAGTCAGAGTTGTGAGATACAGTATAAGCTCTAAATTTTGAAAAGAAAAAAAAAGTCGGAACGGAAAGATATAAAGACACAAGTCTGCCTTGTTTCTCGGAATTGCATGAAAAAACTTGTGAGTTCTAAAGTCAGAATTGCAAGAGTTTATATTTCACAATTCCAACTTTTTTCTCGCAATTGCAAGTTCATATCACACAATTCTTAGAAAAAAAGTAATAATTGTGAGTAACTCACAAATAACTCCCTACAAACCAGCCCTCATCTGGAATAATGAAATTCCAGAATAAGTATAGGGCCCATCGGATTGGACAAAGGAAGAAAGCTTTGATGTGAAACCCTTGACATTTAGCCATGTCTACCCCACGCAGATACTCCCACATTGACTGTGTGATAAACTGAGAACGGTTTATCCACAATCTTTATCCAGAAATGTCAAAGGCACCTTGTCATATCTTCGAAACCCTGATGTAAGGCCTTTCCTGTGGCTTAGAGAAGTGTCTGAATTTGCTTTAATGCTGTTTTTTTGGTTGGTGCAAAGTCGATGACGATTATGCCCCCTTCTCCTGCCCCTGCTGGTCTCTTTTCACATAATACTTTTTAGGACTGAACCCACGTTACACTTGTACCATCAATGTGAGTAGCTCCCGCCGAGAGTATGTTTACTAGTATAACCAGGTAATGACAGAACAATGCACTGTTCTATTCATGTCTCATTGGATTTATCACCAAAAGTATAAAGTTTGTGCAGGGACATAGCTATAGTCCATGACTTTGATGACAAGCACACACTGGTGAATATTTGCTGCAGGACAGATGAAGATCAGTGTGTGAGAGATGTGTGAAAGAAATAAAGTCACCCAAACCACAAATATTGTACAGTAGAGACTATGAAACTGAACTGAACTGACAAACAAGTCACAATAAGCTGACCTTATACGTGTAGCATGCAATAAACAGTTATTGTAGGCTAATTTAAATGAGGATCACATTTTGAGTGACTTTTGTTTATTTTTCAAGCTCTTTATAAACATTTTCTTTCTGCTTTCTGCCTGGTTTGTTCTTAAAGGTCTTTGATAACATATCTGTGAAAATACATTTTTCAGAATGAGTGAGATCCAAGTTTGTGTTTGAGATTGTTTAGTCTTCAGACTGAAGGTCTGGAATTCATGGCAGCTTTCATTGGCCAAGGCCCGGCCATGAGGCCCTTTGACCGAAATGTCAAACAACCAATCCCAGTTCGTTTCGTTCATCATTACGTTTCAAGGCGTGGATATGTCGCCACAATAACAGACCAGTGTGTAAAACTCTCGGACATATTTTAAAGATTCTATGCCGCGAACTTTAAGTATTTCACATGCTTTTGGAAATCCAGCATTTAGTTGATCCCGATAAGCACTTGTTATCACAGTAAACACGATGGATTTCTTCTTTAGTGAGGGGGTTTTGGCCCCACAACATCTTTGTTTCCAGGTGGAATGTTAAAGAACGTGACACACAGGTCTCGCGGAAATCCTGTAGAATTCAACCAATCCGATGATGACTTTGACATTCCAGAAGTGTTTCCACTTTTGTGTGCCATATGCATCAGACGTTTAGACAACGGTCTGTGGGCGTAAGGTCTGAAGGCTGAGACTAGAGGCCGTTTACCAGTTGATGAACCAGAATCATTTAAAATCATACATATATATATATATAAATAACAATAAATAATCTGAGCTTTGTACCAAATTTGAGAGTAAAAGTGGGCATTTTCCACCCACTTCAAAGTAAACAAAAAGTAGTATTTGATCATGTCTAACTAGGGTTTATATCCAACAAAACTCAATAAAAGTATGTAGTTATTTCTGGAAATTTATTTCTGTTTGTGCATAAATAGATAACAGTCATCTAGTGGTGAAACTGTAGTATTACATTTGGTTAGATTATTATTTTCTTTTTCACCAGATAACATTGATCTGACCCTTTCTTTGGATTTAAAATGTCTTTGCTGAGTTACTCTTTAACTTATATACTGTACTAGTACTTGCGATAGTGAATTACTGGGGTTTTGTTAAATGTGAGCCAAAATCATCACATTAAAAGAACCAAAGACTACTTTAGTCTGTGTGCACTGAATTTCTTTAATACACAAGTTTCACAATTTGAGTTTAATAGCTGAAATAAATGTAAATAACTTTTCCACGACATTCTAACTTATCGAGATGCACCTGTACATTCTTGAAGCCCTATGCAGCAACGTTCTCTTCAAAACACAGTTCCCTTTCTGCTCTTTTCACTTTGACTAACCCAAAGGAATGAGACACTACTACTGTAGATGACTGACCTGTATGTAACCCTGCATCAGTGATATTTGGCTGAATGGAATAGCTATGTCTCAATGGTGCGGGATACATTTAGAAACAGTATTTTTTTCTCAGCCCGGCAGCGGCAGACGTGTGTAGCTTTTGTAAAGAAATAACCCTTGTTCAGATGGTTGTAGATTTAGCCCCTGCTCATAAAACACACGCCGCACACACATAAATCCAGTGTTTCTGCTGCCTGCCTCCCAGCAAGGTTGTTCTCCTTCTGCGTCTTGTTCACATGAGAGCCACATCATATTGAGATCAGATCAGATCAGACTGGATAGTTAAACAATGCTTTGTAGGTTATGGAAACTATGAGCATGCATTATTGAGTAACATTTTACAGTAAGGTCTCATTTGTTATAATTAGTTTATGCATTCATTTATACTGAATTAAATATAAAGATCTATTCATTTTTGTTAATGATTGTTAATAGAAATACAGTTATTTATTTATGTCCATTGTATTAACTACTGTGAACAGTTATAAGACTCAATTCAAGAATGAATTAGCAAATTCAAAAATTAATATTAAAAAATTGTTCACCAAAAAGTGAAAATGAGTTGAAAATGTGCTCACCCTCAGGCCATCTAAGATGTAGATACATTTGTTTCTTCAACATTATTGTTTTACCGCCCAGCCCTTGGTGTTTTTCACTTGTGATGTTTTTATCATCTGTTTAGACTCTCATTCTGACGGCACCCATTCACTGCAGAGGATCCATTGGGGAGAAAGTGATGTGATGCTACATTTCTCTACATTTGATGAACAAACAAACTCATCTACATTTTGGATGACATGAGGGTGATACATTTTCAGCATATTTTCATTTTTGGTTGAACTATTACTTTAACTAAGATTAATAAATGCTGTAGAAGTATTGTTCATTACTTCATGTTAACTCATTTAGTATTAATTTAAAGTGTTATTGAAACACTAAAGCTGTGAAAAAATAAATGATTTTGATAAGTACACACTGGTGAATATTTGCTGCAGGACAGATGAAGATCAGTGTGTGAGAGATGTGTGAAAAATGAGTCTTTACACTCCCTGCAGAGTTCATGATTATACCAGGTTTCATAATACAACTTTCCTTCATTCTACAAACCATGGTTGAATAATATCTACAGGTGGTGGCATTTCATTTCGCTCTCTCCACCTACATTGCAACCTACTCACACACTCAATTGGGTCTTCGTCTGTGGGAATAATCTGCGCTATAGCCATGTTACTAGCTCTCAGCAATAGACTGTTTAATCACAATGAGCCTGAGATACTTTGAAAACTCCTGGTCCATGCACGTCAAGTTCCAGAAATCGTTTCCTGAAATTCTTTCGAAAATGATTGCCTCTACTTATCAAAATATTTGTCTAGCTGGAAAGTGAGGAGAGAGATGGAGTTAGAATTGCGAATAAACCCTATCCCCTGGAGAAGGAGCGAGTAGACTGGGAGCCTCAAGGAGAGACACACGCGCTCAGCAGGGAGTCAAAGGCGCTTTTGTACACTTTACTCTGATGGGAAGCTTGCTTGCTCTATTACTATTGTGCATTTACCTTCCTGATCAGGGTTAAGTAGAGACTGTTCCTCACATTATGGATCACATTAAGAGTAAGTGTGGGTGGACAGGGTGTCTAGTATGAACCGCAGGTGCAGGGACAGTAAACTATGGGTCTTGAACTTGTTCTTTATGCAAAAATAGTGTCAGGTCTAAGTGCAGATGGGGAGTGTGGGGTAAGCTGTGCCATTTTCTGACCATTAAATTGCAGGATAAAGTAGGTTTAAGTATACATACTTATGCTGATGATTAGAAGTTTTAAATAAGTAAGTATTATTTATTTATTTTTTAAATAAGTATCTTATGCTCACCAACGCTACATGTATTTGATGAAAATGTTATTTATTCCTGTAATAAGGTGAATTTCCAGCATCATTACTCAAGTCTTCAGTGTGACATGATCCTTCAGAAATCATTCTGATATGCCAATTTACTGCTCAATTATTATAAGTCCTCAATAAATAATAATGGTTCTCATTAGTATACTGAAAATAGTTTTTATGCTTAATATTATATATATATACAGTGCTTTAAGTGGGCCGATACACACCGGTACCGCCACTTCCAAATATAGCTCTTGTCTTGAGAATACCGCCACCTCTCCGTGCGCCCAGAACGTGCTTTTAGCGTAGCAGGTCAGGGCCGTCGCCAGAACAAACCAAATGGGGGGGCATTTAATTTTCATAGGGGGGCACACTTTTTTTAATGATCTGAGACGGACCATAACATAAACCCATATTAGGCTATAACTAAAATAGACCACAATAGTCTTGTTTTGTTCAATTATTCAAATAAAATACTTCACCGTTTGATCTCAACGTATCTGTTTATTGTCTTTTAACATTTCCAAAACCGCCAAACATTTATTCTGAGATCACATGCAACGCGCAACTCAGCTGCGCAATGGAATTGCGTATAAACAATACAATACTGTATGCTTAACTAAATGAATTGCATGATTTATATATACATATACATATACTTACACACAAACTGCATATTGTAATTTGAATTAATAAAACTACTAACACAAAAATAACATATTGAAAGGTCTGCTGCTGGAGACTTGCCATTGGTTGTTGTATTTGAATAATTAATGAGGTAGGTCTTTGCAAGGTTTGGGTGCTGTTTTGGGATGTTTTAACAGTCATTTATGAATATAATTATATTTAAAATTATGTTCTGTGTAATAATGCGTTGAATAATGAATCGTCTGAATCATTTCTGAAGGTAATGTGTTATGCATTTCTAGTGTTACCGTTGTAGTGATTACTGTTCATGTGAGCCAAGTTCTGCTGAAACAACGTTATTAGCGCAATAATCTAAATCAATATCAAACTTCTAACTGCGCGTTCACACCAGCGGTGTCGGGAGCGTCAAAAATCGGTCTTGCCGCTCTGCTCACGACACTGCAGAAAGATGCGTGAGCGCTCTGACGTTGATGACTGTTTAATTTGTATTAAAAGCAAACAGACTTGTTGATCTTATGCAGACAAACCACAAGGAGGTTAAAGTTATAAATTAATCTCATTAAATGTTGTTGAGGACGAAATATTAAAATCCTTCACTTAAAATGAACGATCTCAGACACCTTGGTCCACGTATCACTTTTAATTATTTTTTTATGTCCCTGTACGCAAACAGGGACACATCATAGATTACTGCAAACGCGAAACAGCAATAATCAACCTGTCTTCTATTTTGCTTGGGAACTAATGTGATCGGAGCTGCGTCCTCTGGAATCCTCTCAAGCGGTTGACTTCTACGTTCCGATTGGTTGCTGCCCAACCGCGTCATAGCTCATTACCATAAAGTTGCCTTGATTTCAACTCTGCTCAACGCTCTCAAAGGCCAAGTCGCGCCGCGCCGCTCCTCGCAGCTGCTCGACGCTGGTTTACATTGAAAATGAATGACTTCCGGCCACTTTGACGCTCTCGACGCCGGCGGTGTGAATGCACAGTAATGCAAGTTTGGTTAATTGTTCTGTGCGTTACGTTTAGGGGGGCACAAAAAGTCATTTGGGGGGGCACTGCCCCCCGATGCCCCCCCTTGACGACGGGCCTGTAGCAGGTACGTTCATTTGGACATCTGTTTTAATTGAGGATTTAATCCTTTGCCTGCGCTGCCGCTTTTCAGAGCGCCCTTCACAATGCACGCTTCCTAATTCTTCCTAGTTCGGAGTATGAATCATTTGAACCAGTTTGGGAGTTCAGAGCGGGATCGCGAATCATTTTTGTCAGTTTGGGGATCGCAAATCATTTGAATCAGTTCGGGAGTTCGGAGCGGCTTCGCGGATCATTTGAATCAATTCGAGAGTTCGGAGCGGGTTCGCGAATCATTTGAGTCAGTTTGGGAGTTCGGAGCGGGATCGCGAATCATTTGAGTCAGTTTGGGGATCGCAAATCATTTGAATCAGTTCGGGAGTTCGGAGCGGCTTCGCGGATCATTTGAATCAGTTCGCGAATCATTTGAGTCAGTTTGGGAGTTCGGAGCGGGATCGCGAATCATTTGAGTCATTTTGAGGATCGCAAATCACTTGAATCAGTTCGGGAGTTCGGAGCGGCTTTGCGGATCATTTGAATCAATTCGAGAGTTCGGAGCGAGATCGCGAATCATTTGAGTCAGTTCGGAGCGGCTTCGCGGGTCATTTGAATCAATTCGAGAGTTCGTAGCGGGTTCGCGAATCATTTGAGTCAGTTCGGGAGTTCGGAGCGGGATCGCGAATCATTTGAGTCAGTATATATATATATATATATATATATATATATATATATATATATATATATATATATATAGATAGATATATTTAATTATTTGATTTTAATTATTTGATGAATAGAAGGTTAATTGAACAGCATTTATTGAAAATCATTTATAACATTATCTTATGTAGGCTATATATGTTCTCTCTTTTGAACAATGTAATGCATGCTTGCTGAATAAAAGTATTTATTTCTTTATCTTTTACTTTTGAAACCCCCACGTGTATCAATTCATCACAGACAGGTCAATATGATTTTTTATTTATTTTCAAACGGCAAAAATTATGCACTTTGATGGATTAAGGGGTGAAACATCTCTTACCCACTGACACATCTCGCCTGCATTTTTCAGACCTCAGAGTTAATGCATTAGCGCTGATACATTTTTGAACTGTGTGTTTCTGACGACCCTGGTTTAATTCATTTCCTTTTGTCTGTACTTGGTCAATACCAGCAATCCAGCAGTGTTATATAATTTGCTTGTATAATACGCATGTATAGTTGGTTGACATGCAGGAAGCCTAGCTGCTGGACTTCTCTCTGCAGTTTGAAGCCACACAACCTGATTAGTTTTGTCAGCCTGTTTACTCAGAGACAGACAAGATCTACTTCCCACTGCCAAGTAGTAGCAACAGTGCTAACAATCTCTGAGATGCCTTGAGACATTCACACACAACTTTTCATTCACACGCACTTAGCTTACTGCTCGTATTGCACAATTCTAATTGTTTTAATGTTCTCAGCATTAGCTAAGCAGTCTTGTGAAACTGCATTGAAAAAAAAACCCAACTAAAATCAGTAAAACGCCCTTAATCCTCTCGCCCCAAAAGTGAAAAAATTCCTCGCTTAATGTAAAAAT
This sequence comes from Carassius gibelio, assembly GCF_023724105.1. NCBI lineage: Eukaryota > Metazoa > Chordata > Actinopteri > Cypriniformes > Cyprinidae > Carassius > Carassius gibelio. Next base: position 6,005,642 of record NC_068384.1, read on the forward strand.
GTACTTTTTTTATTTTGTCTGAGAAAGCTTATTGATCCATTTTCATATATTTTTTTGGTTCATGTTTATGTAGTTTTTTTGTGATGCTTATTTTATTTAACTTTTATTTACCTTATTTACATTAATCACTAATTTTATGCAGTGTTTATGTGTGTGTGTGTGTGTGTGTGCTCTTGTTTTTGTGTCATATCAGGACACAACTCTGTATAATGACATGGGTATGACACACGTATTACAAGGAGAAGGTGACTTATGTAGACATAACCCATGTCCCCACTTTACAAAATGCTTATAAATCACACAGAATTAGCTTTTTTGAGAAAATATATAAGTAAATGCACAAAGTTTCTTGTGAGGGTAAGGGTTAGGTGTAGGGTTGGCGAAGGGTCATAGACTATAAAAACCATTACGCCTATGGGATATCCCCACTTTTCACAAAACAAACGTGTGTGTGTGTGTGTGTATCTACAGTAGTATATATAATGTACACACACACTTACTCAATATTAACTATGTCTCAATAAATTCCTATTTTGCTTTTATTATAGTTTCTAAGGTAGTTGTTTAGTATGATTAGGGGATCTAAAATATGGTCATGCAGAATAAGTCTTTAATATGTGATTTATAAGTACTAATAAACAGCCAATATGCTAGTAATATGCAGGCTAATACACAACTAGGTCATACTGAGATTTGTTCCTTAAAATACAACGTTTCCTCCATAGAGTATGTAAACCAGTTCAGTTTTTTGGGTTTCTTGGGTTGCTGTAAGTGTGAAGGTAGACCAGAGTCTCAGCAGAGTCTCACATTTCCCACCCTGACCTGTGTCACCTGAGGGTTTGGTTCCAGGGAAACATTTGCACAGAATATAAATTAGTAACTGCAGTCGGCAGCAGCAGCCGCTTCACTGAGATAACAAGTTTGGCTGTGGCTGTATGTTTCAGCTGCTTTAAAGTCATCCCAATGTTTGCTCGATTTCAAGAGATGCTGGTGAGGTGGTAGAAACCCCATGTTCCCAATCTAGCAAAGTGGAGACATAAAATGTTCTTTCTTTCTTATGAGAAAATGAATGTTTGGAGCTCAGATGATAATTCTCTCTTTCGAGGATCAGAGGACTTCAGCTGTGAAGAGACCCGATGTCATTTCAGGTATGTTTGAAGCAGGTGTTCTTTAGTTATATATGACAAAAATGAAAGCGAAGATCATTTAAATTGCACACATTTAGTTTTCTCCAGTTTTAAATTTTTCTTTGATGTGTATGCAAATGTATCTGAAAACCTGGTCTCATGTATTTGATCAGACATTGTTATTGAAGAGCCTGATGGTTCATTTGGTTTAATGAATTTGATAAAGGCGTATAATAAAGACACAAACACTGCGTGACCTGAGCTGGTGCCACAAGACAGTGTAATTAGCTTGAGATCTCAACAGGTATACAGCACTTGTTAGATGAAGGATGTGTTTAAAGCACAAGGGGCTCTTATAGTAAACTATGCAACCATTCACTTGTCACAAAGCGCCTGCTAGTAAATGCTGTAATTAGCTTGACTTTCTCTTTTGACGGCACATATTCAAAAGTTACTTCGGATTCTGATTCTACTTTTTTCCATGCAGCATGATTCGACCGAGTGGTGCACTCTGCTAAGCCGCAGGTTCTGAACTTCTGAGGTTGTGGGTTCAAATTCAGGGTGGTTAATGTTATGCTGCAGTGTTTAGAGTGTTTAACTCCTAGCCCTAAGGTTGTGGGTTCGAGTCTTGGGCTGGCAATACCATGATTTAATATTGTAAAACAGTACCTAATTCCATTTAACTTAGACCATCACAGTATTATGTTGTGATTTCTAATAATGCTGCCCAAATCATATTTCATTTACATGCCAAGGAAGTTATTAAACACATTCTGCACTTTTTGAACATTGCACTGTAAAACTGTTGTATTTTGTACAGAAAGAGTGAAAAAAGGCTACACTGGAACAGAATTGTCGGTGAAGTTTTAAAGGGGGGGTGAAATGCTCGTTTTCACTCAATATCCTGTTAATCTTGAGTACCTGTAGAGTAGTACTGTATCCTTCATAACTCCAAAAAGTCTTTATTTTTATTATATTTATAAGAGAAAGATAGTCTGTACCGATTTTTCCCGGAAAAACACGAGCGCCTAGAGGCGTGACGTGTGGGCGGAGCTAAAGAATCACGAGCGCGAGTAGGCTTTTGAGTTGAGAGCATCTGGAAGCTGTGACACAGATCCAGAGGCTGAAATTTAACAAGAGCAGCATCAGCAAAGGCGGTATGCTATGTGGTATGTACTGAAACTGAATATATTTGCTTAGCGGTTTTGGAAAATGACTAAGTTCCACTTTATGTCGTCTTTTTTTTTTTTTTTTTTAAGCTGTACATGTGGAAAGTGCAGTTTGATGACAACATCGCATGTTGTTTACTTGATGTGCTTACGCGCCGATAGCTAAGATAACAACACAGAGATATTTGAAGCAGTTTTACTCACCGCCTGCGGTTCCAACACACGATCGTGACCCTTTTCCGTTTGGACTGCATTATCCTTAAGAAATAAACAATGTGCAATCCGAAATGCAGGGAACAAACACAAACACTTGCACAACTCCGTTGATGCTCTGTAAAAATAAACTCCATCCACTGGTCCCTTAATGCTGTTTCTCTTTTGGTAATCTGTGCAGGGTTGTCTTGCCCTGGCAACCAAAAACACACTTCTTTTGTGACTTTTCGCAACGCTCTCGCTCTGATCAGGCTGTGTAGAGCTGTAATCGGGCCTTAAAAGTTAGGCCCGACAGGACCCGAGCCCGACAGGTTTCGGCCCGAGCCCGACAAGTACATTTTGATTGACAGCTTTTTTAAAGCCCGAACCCGTTTACAGCCCGACATTATTCAAATGTGCGCACGCACACAGCTCTTTTGCCTTTTGCCAACAATGAGCAATTTATTAATGTTTTAACATAATTTACTCATAACTAACGTAGACTAGACCACTTGGAAGTTGGAATAAAGAAATAAAGTAAGTCCTGTGTCACATCGTAACATCTCAGCATTCTAGACATAGGCTCATTTAACCTATAAATAGACCAACGCACCAATAAAAACGAGTCATTTAAAAAAAATTAAATTAAGATAAATTTTAAATTAAGATGGGTATTTGGCAATAACGAAATTAAGATAAAGGCTCCGCCGGATTTGCTTTATTTAATAAAAGAATAATACCAACATTAGCGTAAATACTCAGTCCACATTATGCATTTAAGACTCAATGAATATTTAGTTATCATTTGAAAAATCTTTACTCACAGAGATTAGGCTAGGTATACATGTTTTTGTGGAGGAAAATGATTAAATCTACTGTAGATGTCTTCAGCGCGTTCCTGCGCTCACTGATGGTGATTATTCACTCATTATTCTCATTATAAACACGGTCAAAACTTTTCCACACCTCAGAGTTTGCTTTAGTTGCTGGTGCAACCAAAACGTAATCACCAGAGGCAAGCCTCCGTTACACCTGCTCAGCATTCATTTTCGCATCTTTCTCGTGCTAATCGAAACACATCACATGACCGCTCGTTTACCTCGCAAACCGGAGCGCAAGCCCGAGCCTGGACCGAGCCCGCGTAAGATGATAGAAATTAAGCCCGAACCCGACCGAACCCGCCGGGTCCCGTCCCGTCGGGTTCGGGCAAAGATCTTCAGCTCTAAGGCTGTGCTCAGCCTCTCTCAGTGCTCTGCTATACTGGAGCGCGCGCTCTTCCGGCAGAAGAGCGCGCACTTAGGACCCATATAAGGAAATTCCGCTCCATCTAACGTCACACAGAGCCAAACTCGAAAAAAACTTTCCGAAACTTGTGACAAACTGGAAGAGGTTTTTTTGGAACAAAAATACTCCTTCAAACGTACAACTTAATTTTTGAAACTTTGTCCATGTTTAGCATGGGAATCCAACTCTTTAACAGTGTAAAAAACTCAGTATGCATGAAATAGCATTTCACCCCCCCTTTAAAGAAAGTGGCACATTAAATTAAACATGATATTTTGTAATCTTTTGCTTCAAATAAATATATTTATTATTATTATTATTATTATTTGCAGTGCATGTATAGGGGGAAAGTTGTTATATGGTGAAAAACTATAAATGGTTTAAGGGCGTCTATTGGTTTTACTGATTTTATAATTCAATATAATTATTTTGTAATTCAGAATTTCTATTTGCAAAATCTATAAATTTACTAGTTGCTAGAGTAAAATTACATATAATGTGATGTTAATCCTCTCCTCCCAAAAGTGAAACAATTCCTCGCTTAAAGTGTAAAAATTACATTTTTTTTCTGAGAAAGCTTATATTGATCCATTTTCATATATATTCTTTTGTTCATGTTTATGTAGTTTCTTTTTTTTTTTTTTTTTTTTTGCTTATTTTATTTAACTTTATTTACCTTATTTACATTAATCATTAATTTTATACAGTGTTGTTGTAGGGCCATAGAATATACAGTTTGCACAATATAAAAACCATTACGCCTAGGGATGCCCCCACTTTTCACAAAAACAAGTGTGTGTGTGTGTGTGTGTAATATATATACTATACACACACACTTACTCAATATTTACTATGACTTCTGTCTCAATAACTTCCTATTTTGCTGTTATTATAGTTTGTAAGGGAGTTGTTCAGTAGAAATTCTGAATTTCTAAATAATTGATGGTGAAAAACAGTAGAAAAAAAACATATGATTATATTTTATTTAAATAGTTTTGTTTCTTCTTATTTTTATGATCAATAATGTATATTATGGTGTTTTGTGCTACATTGATTTAGTTATCGCTGTAAAATGCATTCCCTTACATAACATGCCTATATTATCATGCTCTTTCACACAACTTAGCTCTAAATACTTCAATACTTCAATACAATCAATCCGATCGGTCATGTATGGAGAGCACAACTGGGCACTCGTTATATCAGCACAGTTGTTTGTCCACGCTTGATTAATGACACCCAATTAACTCAACCGAATAAAACAGATTGTTTGTCGGATAATTTTTTAGATAAATATTATTTCAACTATATATTTCCTGTCAAGGTTGCGTTTTGTCATGCCGTACGACGTCTATGTTGTCCGCAAATCCTATCTGTTTTCGGTTGAAGTGAAAACCCAATTTAAAATCAGCAGGGTTTATGAACGTCTGTGCTGACCCTGACCCCAGCTCATCTCACAAAGGATGATGAGAGGTTTGCTCTCAAAGAAAAGTGGACGGCTCATAGTTTCTTCCAAAGAGAACAAAACACACACAATGAACTGTTCAGTCAACATAAACTGAATTGGGTGAATTTCTAAGGTGTTTGATTTTTGACAGTGCAACCAATTAATGGTCGTAATACAGTATAACAGGTTCATTTACTTTTTTTCTTATAACAAAAATAACTGAACATTTAAATACAATAAAGCAACCCACAGGTATCACTTTACAATAAGATCTCATTAGTTAAACATTAACATTCACAATGAGCAATAGCTACATTTGCCACAGAAGTTATTAATCTTTGTTTAAAAAATACAAGTCTTAGTTCATGTTAGCTCATTAAATAACACTGTTGCAACTTTTTTTATTTGAATTATTTGTTATTAAATATTGTAAAACAGTACCTAAGATTAATGAATGTTCAGAATGATTTGTCAATGGCAGTTTATGTTAACTAATGAAACCCTAATGTCAAGAGTGAATGAACAATAAAGAATGAATACACTTCAAACAGTATCTAGTTGCAGTCCAGATTAAAATTATTGTTTTAAAAAAAGAATAAATAGCTTATTAAGTCTAAATATTTAAGTATTTGGCAGTGATGAACACCATAGCGAATACACACATCTGAATGTCTATTTGAAATTATTTAAATATGTTTTAGAAAGTGGAAACTGCTTTATTTATGGGGTTTCCAGAGTAAAGGCTGCATTTTCTGCAGTTTAGCGCCATCTGCTGTCAGAGAGTGAATGTGCTTTCATTCAGTGTGCATTCAGTGTGTCCCTCCATAACAATATTGTGCATATTCATTACCACGATATATCGCATTACCGAATACCGGCACATGTCTAGTTCGCAATTATGATTTTTATATAGTGAATTACTGGCATGAAAACTATCCACTAAAATTTCTGTTTAAAAATTATGGCCAATACAGATATGTTTTAGGCATCCCGATATGTACAATAAATATCAAATATCTGACAGTACAATACACAGTTCCAATCATGCATGTAAATATTCTACAAATTGCCAGTTTTCCTATTCGGCTTGTGTTAAGTTTGACATATTTTTGAGTTTGTGCATTTAAAGTAATATCAACAAATTTCTCAGTCTTCGATTTTTCATAAATTCGATTAATTTTGTCTAACAAACAACTCTGCTGCTAAGTTAATATATATGGAAGCTTCTTTCCACCACTGAATAAAAAAAAGCCAATTGTGGCTTTTTTTTATTCCACAATTTTGACATTTTCCTCAGAATTTTGAGATGTAAACTCAAAATTTGGACTTTTCCCCCTTAGAATTGCATGTTATAAACAGTTCTAAGAAAAAAGTCAGTCTGTTTTTCCTCAGAATTGAACTTTATAACTCTCCATTGCTAGTTTATATCTCACAGTTCTGAGAAAAGACGTCAGAATTGAGAGGGGGGGGGGGGGAATCTGAATAGCAATGTAAAATAGGTCATAACTGCTGAGATAAAGGCATTTTCCAAATATTTTTTTGTTGTTGTTCACAGTTGTTTTACCCGTATTTTGAATAACGCATCGCATTGCTGTGTTTTAGGGTTAAAGGAAATGTCCAGATAATAGCAGAAAATTATCTTTCCATTTTTTTTTTCTTTTTCCATTTTTTTTTCTTACAGTATAGTTGAGAACCACTGATAAGGCAAACAAAATAAAATATACCTGCAGTCTTTGGAAGTGCATGTGGGGTGACTTTAATTTGAATGATGTAAACTCAGTGTACAGTTAACAGGCCTCATAAAGAGAAGGTATTTTTACAGATCTTAGTCATTGTTGCACTGTTAGCTCATTGAGTTAATTATCCTCATGAACTGCTGCCCACCAACAGAATGTGCCAGTGCAAAGAATGGAAAAGTGAGAAAGCTTTTTCATCACGTTCTAGTTACAGATGTGACCACTTGCGACGTGTTATTTCTTATTGAATACATTGACCCACCTGCTATAATTGCAAGTAGCATTGTGAATATATAAAAAGAGACAACATTGTGCATTATGGGAGAACCTTGAAATGATCGCAAATAATACTGAAGCAATTTAGCTTTATCACAGAAAACCTGTGACAGTCTCTATTTGTGAAAGACTTTATAATACACAACACACGAGCTCTGCAGCTGCGGTGAATGAGTAATCAAGTGTGTCACTCTCCTCTCAAATGAACTGTGCTGCTGTGAATGTGGCATATTATCACTTAAACAGAGCACTTCTTTTGCCTTCCTCCCGAAGCAACGTCAAGTGGCATCAAGAGGAAGTTAAAAATGAGATTGAACTCATTTCTGTCAGTGTTTGATTGACATTGTGAAAATGATCTCATCGAGAGAGAGTGTTACATGATTAAATAACACCCTATAAAATAGATCTCAACTGAGATATCTATAGGATGTTTGTTTTAGACGCCGGTGAAATTAAATGGAGAACAAGTGGAGACTTTTGTTTAAATCTGATGATAAAAACGCCAGGGTTGTCTCTCAGGTTCTCCACAAAGCCAGTCAAAAATCGGAGAATTCAGGATCAACTGAAACGTTTCTCATCAGATTCTTCTCAAGAATCGAATCATCTGGTTTTCTTTTTGCTCTTACTCTGTGCCAGCACTTGCATAATATTTATTTCTCCTATAATAGTTGTACTATTCTGTAGTTAATAAAATGGCATAATAGTGTAATTATATTAAAATAAAATAAAGGTCATTCCGTTTGACAAATTACAAAATTGGCATGTAATGCAACAAAGATTACTAAAGTCAACAGATTTACTAACAGACACACAGTATCAGTCTCTGTGTAAAGATATCATTATGATGCTCAAGTCATTTTTAACCCCTTGTAGCCTGGCTCTGAATTTCTGGTGAAAATTGGCATTTTAACCCCCCTCTACAAAATAGTAGATTACTCAGTAAAGATTAATCCATGACATTTGATATTTTGTCTTAAAAAACAATAACAAATATATATATATATATATATATATATATATATATATATATATATATATATATATATATATATATATATTAAGTTATAAGTTGACACAGAAGGAAATAAACATTTATTTAATTTATTTTATGTTTTATTCTATTGATAATACCTTTTAAATGTTGTTTTATGTTGTAATTAATAAATGTATGTGTGGTGTGTCAAATGTTTGGAAATAGGATGATTTTTAAATGTTTTAATGAAGTCTCTTTTGATCACCAATGATGTATTTATTTGATCCAAAAAACAGGAATACTGTGAAATATTATTACAAATGAAAAGACCTATTTTCTATTGTGATATTTTCTAAAATGTAATTTATTCCTTTGATGCAAAGCTGAATTTTCAGCATCATTACTCCAGTCTTGTCATCATCCTTCAGAAATCATTCTAATATGCTGATTTGCTGCTCAATTATTATTGGTACTTATTAATACGGGTTCTAATTATCAATGTAAAAAACAGATTTTGTTATGGAAACATTTTTTTCAGGATTTTTACTGATTATTTTTTTCAAACTTTTGTAATAATAAGTAAACTATTTTATATATGTATAAAATGTATATATGTGTCTTAGATTGGTCTTTCTACTGTACATGAAAATATATAGCTGATATATAGCTTTTACAATGGTAGTCCATGGCATCAGAAAATTTGTTAATTTTTGCACAAATGTTCACAATCTACTGCCAAAAATCAATCATTTTGATCGCAAAGATAACAAAAATAAATCGTGAAATCCTATAAGGACTGATTTATATTATTCCATCAATTTCCTCAAAGGTTTATTTGGCATCCAGACTTGTATCAGACACACACTGCATGTGCAACGACATCAATTTGGATCAGACGAACACGCAAACAAAGGCAAATCTAGGATGTGTGGGTGGATGCTGAGAGGCTGAGGCCGGGTGTGATATAGAAAACAAGTTTTTTTGTCATCTGTTTGATGTTGATCAGCTTACTTGAAAAGACCAGAGATCTGGACACAGCTGTGAACTTCAGGAGAAGAAAGATGATCAAAGCCAACTAGGCTCTCTCCGACACAACAAACACACAGACATCCAGCTTCTGAGTCCACGTCTGGCTCAGGCTTGTGTACAGGGTTAGGAGTTTGTTTTTCATGATTTATCCCTTCTAAGATGCACTGTGGGAATTCAGAGCTCATGAATACCACTGCAAAATAAACTCGGCCTTAATATTACAGTCGTTGATTACTGAACATGTCCTCATATAAACTTGCAGAAAATACCCGTTCATATGAAAAAAAAGAAAGAAAGAAAAAAAGAAATATTTCAAATGCCAAAATATATTTGCAAATGTGGATACAAATGCAAATGTGGATAGAGATCAAAACTAGATTTATAATGATTGATAATGTTTCTTTTTAATGTTTAATCTTTGGAACACTGTAAAGTAAATTCTGATATTTTATTAAAATGTTTTATATGCTCACATAAGTTGTAAGCAACAGATTTTTTTTTTTTTGTGATATGAATTTATTTATTTAACTTATATTATTATATAATATGTACAAATTTAGAAAAACATATACAAGATATATTATCTAAAGCCAAAAAATATATACAAAATAGGCTAAATGTATTGGTAGGAAATATAGGTACATAAATTAACATATTATCAAAAAATTATTTTAAATATACTTATATATATTTACAAAAAAGAAATATATATATATATATATATATATATATATATATATATATATATATATATATATATATATAATATATATATATATATATATAAGAAATATAATATATATATATATATATATAAGAAATATAATATATATATATATATATATATATATATATATATATATATTAGTAGGCCCTGTAAAACAACAAGTACAAAATACAAATTCCAGTGTGAAGTCTCTGAAATGGAAAGATAGTCCATAAAAGTGCAATGTCTGTCATGTAGCTAAGCTAAAAGCCAGTACCCACTGGTCTAATTGCGTTTGTCTGGGTGAGACATTAAATATCATTAAGAAAGACCCACTGGGTCACTTAATAGTCTGGGTAAATACACAAACACATTATCCAGTTTGGTTTCCACTTTGTGCTCGGTGTGCATCGTAAGCTAAAAGCTTATAAAGTACAGTCAGACGGAAAATTTTAGCCGTCCAAACAAGTTCAAGTGACCAAGCTTCAAATCTATCCTTGTCTGTCCCTGGCACAAGGAGAATTGAAATCCAATAATATTACTCAGCATAGCTCCTGAATCAGACTTGATTCCTCTAGGTACAGCAAACCCTCTCGGTTCAAGAGGAATATTTGCTGCCTTAAGCATCGCCAGACACTTTCTCTGAAATCCGAGCCAGGTGCAGGTAATAGAGGGGCAGAAGGGCCAGAGAAGTGTGTTTCTCAGCCTCATCCCGATCTTTCTTTCGTTCTCTCTGGGGAGTCACTAACTTCTCTCATCTCAAGCAAATCACAGGCCCTTGATTGCGTCCATCAAAGGAAAAGCGCTTGACCAGACCAGTCTGATCTGACCCCGAACACTGCCTGCCATCAGTATCGACATCTTTAACGCAGAGTCAATAAAACATGTGGCTCAAGTGTTAAGCAGTGTCTGGAAGCAGCTGAGGATGGAGCCCTTTCTAATATGTCAGTCATTATTCATTCTCCATTAAAAAGTTTGTTTGGAGACAATATTAACTAGACGCTCAGGTAACAACAGGGGTTATTGACCTGAGATTAATCCTAAGGAATCACTTAACAATAGTATATATAAAAAAACATTTGCTGTTAAACTTTAAGACACATATACTCTAGGGAACTACTGTAAATCTTGAAGGAGTACTGATCTTTCTCAGGGTTAAAGGGATAGTTAACTAAAGAAAACAATGAATATAAAAGATTTTTTATATGCAACTGAAAACAAAGGTTACCCAATTGTTTGATTACCTACAGGCTTCAAAATATCAGAATCAAAATCAGAAAGAGCTTTACTCACCAAGTGTGCATAAACACACAATGAATTTGTCTTGGTTTTCAGGAACTTGGTTTTCAGGAACTATATATATATATATATATATATATATATATATATATATATATATATATATAATATACTATATGTATATATATATAATTAAGTATTTACATTGTATCATCATTAATGGAAATGATCTGGGGAAAATTGTATTTCCCAGAAGAAAGAAAGTCTTACAGGTTTGGATGAGGATGAGTAAATTATGACAGAAGTATGATATATTTTCTTTTTGAGATTTGCCATAAAATGCATTCGCAATGCCCAATTAAATTTGTTGCATTTTTATCATAGAAGTCAGGAACTGATATGTAACTAAAATGTGTGCATCCCTTCTGCGTTCACAAACATTATTTGATTTACCTTGGAAGTCGGACATCGAAGCAGGGGAAAAATAAGATAATTTAAGAAATATCAGGGGGTTTTTCTCTATGCAGTGGAAGACTGCTCACCAAATTGTTTTGATTATCGCAAACATTTGATAAGAATGTTTGATTGATTATCAACATTCTTCAAAATATCTCGTGTCCTGCAGAAGAAAGAAAGTCATACAGGTTTGGAATGACATGAGTGTGATTGAATGATGACAGAATTATCATTTTTGGGTGAACTATTACTTTAATGCCATATTTGATGCTCAAAAATTAAAGCTATAAATGATAGACAAAGCGAATTGTACAATTAAATGCATAGTAATAATTAAAATGACAACAATAAAAATTATTTATTTAAATGTTATGTGATATATATGATATATATATTAATTTAAAGGTTATGTTTATATATATATATATATATATATATATATATATATATATATATATATATATATATATATATATATATATATATAATGATTTTTTTATTATTATTTTTTAGATATTGCATTTAGCATGCACAGTTAAATATCTAACATTGGTGGATATTGATTAAAAACAATAATAATTAGAAATTTGTGCATTCCCAGACACTAGTTGCTAAAAACACTTAAAAAGTGGTTTTTGCACATATAAAATGGAACATACCATTGCATAGATGTTTCTGGCCTTAAACTGCAACATGTAACTGGCATTCATTTAATTGATACCATAAAAGGGAAATGGAAACTCTCAGAGTTCATATTTGCTTTGTCTGGTTGCACAAACGGAGTTCAAGAGCAAACTTTAGATATTCTTAATATCAGCACAAACAGGTGCCCACACAATCATGAAAGATGTATGAGTAGATTTGAATGTGCTGGCTGTTCATTCACCCTTTACACATACCTAGAGGGAAGCAGTCGACCTATTTTCCATAATGAAGAGAAATACCAGCATTTGCACATTTCTCTACTAACGCAAGTGGCATTGTACCAGGATGCAGAACAGAAAAGTGACTGTTTTGAAGATACATCTTTTCAATTTTTATACCACTCCTCTGGAGGAGTGGAAGTGAGATTTCACAGGAACAATGAATAGGTGCCTAAGTCATTTTTCTCTATGAAAGAGCAGAAGGACCTGAATGCAAGAGAATTGTATACTTTGTTACAATACAGAGCAGGTCTAAGATGATGGTTTACTCATAACATGTAGTGGACTGAATGCTACAGTCTTCACACAACAGCTTCTCTGTTTTTGTTGATTTAGTTAAAAGTGCCTTACAATTTATATATGACAAGACCGGAGAAAATAATAATAGCTCTGTCTGGCTGATGACTGGTTTGGACAGAAATATCCGTTGCAAAGAGAGAACACTGGGAAAAGGGACAAGAAAAATGTGTGAGGTTCAGTGCATGGAAAGAATATGCTTTTAATGAAGTCTTTTTTTTAAATCATTCATTCCTCCGGGAAATAATTTCAGGAGACCTCCAGTTCTCATGCCCTCTTGACTCTTTACCACATCAACAAGGTCTTGTTGACAAGACTGCGAGGGATCCTGGTGGATCTATTTTCATTTGTTCTTATAGAAAGGCGCCTGTTTCTCCCTTTTTAGATATCTCAGATGAATAAGAATCTATGTGTTGGTCCAATTGAAATTAAACACCCACAGTGAAGATAATAGCACATCAGCATTCAAAGCACAACATATGCTGGTCTTTTCATCAGAGTTGGATTTGAGATTCATTTGTTATTACAGCTATATTTTCTCTGCAAGAACTTATTCTAATCACATGGTGTACAAATGTAATAATTGTTTTTGGATCTGGCCTTTCAAGCTTTTTGAGCAAAGATTTATGTGCCTTATGTAAACCTATGCATGTATAGATTAGAGATGCTGACAGAGGTTTGAGGATACACTGATTAAAAAGGTTAGCTGTAGAGGATCAAGGGAGTAGAGAGCAAATTCTTGCTTTACTGCAGCAATGGCAGAAAAATGAAAATGGCATGTGTGAGTTATTGATGTCTCCACTTCCAGTTTCTGTTCAGCTGTGTGCTGCTTTCAGTTCCCTTTTGTCTTTATCTTCCAATACCACTAAGTGAAATATATAATGAATGCTTGTTCTGGAAAAGTAGCGTCATCACATTTTAATATAATAGCCTATACATAAATATATTATGTAAAAATCACCTTAAGACAATGTCAAAGCAGCGAGACACACTTTAACCCTAAAAATGCCAAGCCAAATGGGCATCCGGTTTTTATTTTATTATATATTTGATCATGATGTCGTCATATCATCTGGCATTCCAGAAAAGCTTCATTTATTTTTTGATCATATGAAATAATTATAACTTCAAGTGCGCTATTTTCTACACTAAAAGACAGTTTAAATACAATTATACATATACTTTCCATTTGATATCTGTGTAGGCTAGTTACATTTATATTTAGTTTAATATACCTATTCATTACAAAAAGCAAGCTGTCATAGCAGATGTTTTAGTTTTTTAAGTTGCTTATTATAGTCGCAGATCCTCTAGAGCAACTTGAGGTTATTGTTCATGCATAATCAGTTAGCCTATTTTATTTGAGTACACAAATAGGCAATATACAATATGCATCTGATTGTATGCATTATAGGCTGAAAAAAAGTCTGCAATTCGTTGATACCCTGTTTATGTGCACCAAACGCGCGTGCTTCATGCATGTCGTAGGTAGGCTACACATGACAACGACACTGGACACGCGCTTCTTGAAAAGGGCAGGAGACACATTGGAGGTGGAAGTGGTGTGAAAGAGGAGGGACTTGATACTTCAGTTTGCGGTTCACTGTGGAAACCGAAGGGCGAACGCGCTCGGCTCTATCGGACGAACCGTTGAGCCACGGAACGCCGCGCGTGTCCAGTTTGCGCTGACGTTACCGTCACACGTTAAACTCCCGCAACTGTGCTCACCGCCGACAGCGGACGTTCAGTAAACCCGGTGAAGCCCAGAAGTTGTCCGTTTCTTTCCAAGCGCCACTCTTCCATGCGAGGATGTGAATTTCCACGCGAGGATCCAGAGTCGTGCCATGGTTTTGACCCGCGCGCTCCTCACAGAAATGGTGAGTGATTCATTCATCATTAACGCGCTTTATAATTGCCCTCAGAAATACTGAAAACTGTTCATTAGGCTGTTATTTCTATGGTAAAGATGAATGCACCGAAATGTTTGGACTGCTGTGAATCACACAGTACTTAAAAGCGAGAAGTGTCCTTATATGGGAGTTAAATATTAAATTATGCTCTCATTTTGGCAGACTGCCTTTTAGTCTTTTATGAAACGAATGTATAAGAAATATGCATAATAACTGTCACAAATCCTACTTCGTTACTTTCTCAAATTTTGACAGTTATGATATCCAGCATAATTAACTAAGCGTTTTAAGAACTACTAGTATTCTAATCAGAAACAACTTTTACAGTTCTTTCTAGAAGAAATTGTGTTTTTTCCAAAAGTGGTTTGGAAATAACAAAGTGCTTGGTAGTGCTTCCCAGATAATGTATTATTAATAAATGCAAATGTCATATAATAGACATAATTTCACATTTGACAGCGTTATGTAATATACATTAACTGACAAAGTGGATCTGTGTACCTTGCCCAAAGGTGCAAGAAACACCTTGACTGACCCAGATGGTGTGACTCTCAGGTGCTTGAAATCTGGATTAATTAAAGCTTCCATTAAATATTGATGCATTATGATAATAGGCTGTAATGATACATCAGGCACTGGAACAGAGCCTCATATTGTTATTGTTTTAATCTGAAGTTAATTTAAAATTAGCATTGCAATATATGTTTTGTTTTGTTTTAATTTTCACCTTTCTGTTCAGCATTTTGATGGGGATTCTAGTGGCTTACAATCAACATTTAAATAATCAGTTGTGTTGACTGGATGCTGACTGTTCGGTAGATTTAATGGCAAGGTAATTTCATGACTGTCACATTTGGAAAGCATTTGTTCAGACGGTAATCCTTGCAATTATGAAGTTCTCCAGTGACGTGGAAAAAGAGAGAGAAGAGAGCGAGAGAGTACTGCACACTTTAGAGTTGTCTGGGGTTTTGATTGTAAACCTCACAGAGAGGTGGAGGAAGTGTTGAACCCTTCTGAATGAACTGTAATCTGTTGTGAATGTAACGTAATTCGTGCGCAAGTCACAGAGCATGTTTTTAGTCAGAAAAGCCAGAAATAGCATGTGGACCTGTGAAATAATCAGCTCTGTAAAGAGGGTAATTTCAGTTAGATGTTCCAATCAATGAGATGACAATCAGGTGAGAGTTTCAGCGCCGTTCCCCATAAAACAAACACAGACTTTGGCTGTCGCTATCTGAGAATAAGCTCCCAACTACCTGTTTATGAAGCCATTCATGCCATGATTAAATGAGACTTCCAGAACAAGCTTTGGCGATATTAATAAGACTTGGATGACTTACAAAACAATTCTTAAGAATACTTTGACCTCCATAAATTCACAGTCATCCAGATAGCATTCAAATGAGGAAATCCAACAGCAGTGTTTCTCTTCCTAATAGCGTTCAGCTAACACGCAATCCTAAATGCATGATAGGAGCTCTCAAAGAATGGAAGTTTACTTAGAATTTGTGGCTAGTTATAATTTTTTGTTTCGTTTTGTTTTATATCTCTTAAAAATGCATAACACCTTCGTACAGTATATACTGAAAACTGTGTGTGAACAGGGAACTACCGTTCTCCAGAAATATCTTCAGTGCTCATCTGAAATTTTTACTTGAAGGCCCAACTTTATAAAACACTTCACTCCCACACTGAATCATTTGGGGGATATTTTATAAGACAGAAAAAAAAAAGAGCCTGGATGAAGTGGATATTTACCTGTTATCCAATAGGAAACAAAACTAAAGTTTGGTAATGACAAAGAGGCTCTTTATCTGCTTTTTATTGCACTGCAGGTAAAAATGTATTTCCATTATGTCAAAAGGAGTTGTAGCTTATTTAAAAAAAAAAGTATCAAAACGCCCTAAATGTGAGTATTATGAATTTTTGGGCTTTTTGAAGCACTTTGCATGAAACAGGAAGCTTGACTGTGTCATATATCCAGTTAATACTCTCATTTTATGCTGAATAAAAGTACAGATCATTCAGAAAAGCTCATGTGGGATGCTTTGGGTAGTTTGTCCTAAATCTAGTCCTCTGTGCTGATATTCAGACTGTTAGCACTTATCCAGAGAGCTCCTTTATGCATTTATGCAGTAGTGAGTGCAGTGGTCAATATTAGTGTCCTAAGCATGGAATGAATGTGTTTTGATAGATGGCTTAGTAAGGAGCTCTGGCCAGAAGATCGATACACTCTCTTTTACATTGCATTAGAGCCCCATGTAGAGCCTTAAAACAAAGGTGAAGCCCGGCCGATGTGAACATGTGGCTCGCTTTACATTTCCTGAAGCTTCTGAATCAATTTTCTCTTTTGTGTAATCGCTTTCTGGGCACATTGGTGTAAATCCATTAAATAAAGTTTTCCGTTTTCAGTGGGAGCCATGTTAAACATGCTGCTTCGATTTTTTTGCATAAGTAAACTTTAGGGATTAATGAGTTTGGGTCAACGAAGTGATTGGGGTGATTTCATTCTCAGTGCCTAGACTAGAGCACGTTTAATGGTCTCAGTGTATAAACTACTGCAGTATTAGCAAGACTAAGGAGGTTTTAATGAGGTGCCCACACAGTTTTCTCAGTGTAAACAAGGGGTTGTGTTATATCTCACGTCACTGTCTGTCAGTATTTCAATTATTCTGATCCACTGTAAAAAGTGGTAAAATTGTTATGGTAAATAGCCATTTTGACCTGCTTTAAAGGTAGAGATCACCCAGAAATGAAAATACTTTCATCATTTACTCACCTTCAAGTTGTTCCAAACCTCTAATGAGTTTTTCTTTTCTCCTGTTGAACACAATAGAAGATATTTTAAAGAATTTTGGTAACAGTTGCTGATAGCCATTGACTTCCCAAATAAGTTTTGTTAGTACTGTATAAATGTATAAATGTAAATGTATTTTGGTTGATTTAGTGATGCTAAATATTAACATTTGTATATCTTTACTTTCATTTATTTTCTGAAAATGACGTATTTGTTACTAATTATTCTAACTTAAAAAAAAAAATCTAACTTGAATTAATAAATTACAGAAATCATTTATTTCACAATAAATCATGCAAGGTCATCGATCTGTCTGCACTTTTTCAGAACACACAAAAAATATGTTTTAAAATGTATTTTTACATTTTGCAATCTATAGCACATATTCTTCCGGAATTCACAGAGAACAAAAATCAGGTTTATGTTATAAAACAACATTATGTGTCAAATGTAGAAATATTTCATGCTGTAAACTTATAAAGGTGTTTAGTTTTCTGTGAAATGTGAGAAGAAACACCTTATTACTAGTTCTTGTTTCTGTGCATTTTACACATTTAATAAACACTATATTAATTAGGCATATTCATATGTTATTGATTTCCCTTCAGCTTAACAGCCTCCTTGTCTTTTAGGTTGTTGAATGGGCTCTGTTCCTGAACAAGATACTTTTTACATTTTCAAAGGCCTTTACAGTAGTGCAACTTCAAAAAAATAAAATACAAAATAGATAAAAATCCAGGCGCTCTGGCGCAAAGTGTGAGATCTCAGTGGACTGATGGCCACAGTATTAGAGAGGGACTCACGGGTGGCATGAACCCACAGGAACACCTGTAGATCTCTTCATTAGCCTTATGATGTCCAGCAGCATTACAGTGCATATCAGAGAAGATCACAGCAGACCCTCTCCAGCAGCGCTGGAGCCACAAAAGCACTGTTATTAGGAAAGCTGCACTTTTAGGGGGGCTAAAAGCTCTAGTTAGTTACTTCTGAGAAAGTACATTTTTACAGTGGCTCAGAGACATCAGCACTGGAGTATTACATCCTAAACACAGTTGTTTTATGGCCACAATTATGCTGCTACAATTTCAAATTGTTCTTGTTCTGTGTGTAGTAAGTCGTCATATGTTTTGAATTTTGTCTGAGCTCGTTCGAAAATATCCACTCGGATCACTGAAAAGATGGGACATATTTGGTAGCATCTGGGCCGTTTTCCAAGATAAAGGCTCGAGTTTGTTTTGAACGTGTGTGTTTAATGGAAATCAATAGTAACAAACATACAAAACAAGACAATTAAGTGTTTGACATTGATTTCCAGCGTGCATATTAGTTCAGGAAGTGTTCCTAAGCTTTGTTTGTGAAACACTAGGAGTTTTTGCAGGGTTGCAAAATGATTTTTCATTTGTTTATCAAAAAGTAAGCTTTAACTAAAGTCTCGCTTTATCCATGCTTGCCGTTCCGCCGTGCACCAACACCAACAACTTTGGAGACTTGAAAAAAAAACAAGCTTGCTGCTACCAGCTCTCGCCTACCGGTGGACAGAAAACAAACCCAGGAGTGGAGCAACCTAACTTGCTGTCCTGGCTTGCATAAATGTAGCCAACCCCGATGCACATTTATCTCCGTCAGTTGTCTCTGGACTCAATTGAAGAAATCTACAATTTATAAGTGCGTTCAGGAATGTGAAAACGTTCCAAAATCAACGATCAGATCAATTTGTCTTGCCATAACCAATGCAATTGTAAATCTTACTTTAATTTGCATGACTTGGAGGTAGAAGTATGTGAGATGACTTATGGAGGCAGCAGGCACTGAGTGTTTGACATAAGTAGGGTATTGACACAGTAAAGATAATATTTGTTCTGCATAATACCAGTAGACCTTAATAATTACTCTGGTTGTTTTTATTACAAGTAGTTTTACTGCAGCTAAGGCTCCATAAAGTTGCCTTTCTCTCCAAAGAAATCAAACTCGATGTTCTAATCAGACTACCATTTGTGTTTTCAGATTAAGATCACATGTGCACTAAATAATCGATTGCACTTTCTTGAAGGTGAGCTCTTTTGTGCAAGCAGTTTGAGAATGTATTTTATCTTCCATGCATTGTGCGTTGGCATTTTAATGCATGCACAGCAATGCGCCAACATTATCTCAACTGATTCCAAGAAAATTCATTATTTCAGGGTGATATGTAAATCCATGCCACGTAGTGTTGTGGTTAGAGTTAGGCAGCTGCTTGCTACCTGATAAATCCGGCACCTCCAGCTGCTTGTACCTGATCCCTGCGTGTTGTTTTACAGTGCTGTGCAGCTCCATCGCACATCGCTTTGCCTCTGCAACCACTCTTAGCTCAGATGAAGCAGACTGGCTTTAACCCTAACAAAAACAGCGCTTCACAATCCATCCAAGTCCTCTCGCCACATCTGTTCTCCACACGAGTTTGCACAGAGTCTGAATTCCAGGTCTGCTGCAATCCAAAAGCTCCACATCTGACACTTATACTAGGAGTGCATGAAACCCAGACAGCAAACTGTGAAGTATCTAACTCTGACGAAAGGCAAGAGAGAAATCATCATAGTTTACCCTGGCAGAAGTGTGCCAGCTTTATAACCCCTATAAGAGATACCACCATGTCCTCCGCACCCACTGACACCAGAAAATAAACACTTAGAGCTACAGCCCACTTCACGACGTGAAAATTGATTCCCCTGAGCTTTTACCCCTCTCTGGGCTTCATCCATTAAATCCATTTGGACGTGCAGCACAAACAGGATTTGCGGGTATTTTGTCAGGCTTTTTGCTTTGTGCAAATTAATTTAAACAAACTTGATTTAATGAATGGATTCTCTAAAACATTTTAATGTGTGGAAAATACACAGTAAGCATTTGTTTTATAATGTAGATGGAATTAAATACTCCAAACCCCCTAAAAGATGCTTTTACGATTTTATAAAATGTTCTAATCTAACATAAAAATAGATTGTGTCATCTGCACTGCTTCTTTGATTGCTATACCCTTCTTCATTTAAAATTAGGGATGCATTTGGCTCCTGTACTCTTATTCGTACTCGTTAAAATGCCCCGATACTAAACGCCGATACCACACGGCATGTGATAAGTGCCATATTCAGACAAATAAACTATGATAACAGGAAGCAGTATAGAGTTATTAGAGATTAAGGTTGTCTATACAGAATATCTATGCATTGAATGTAATGTTAAACATTCAGTATTGAGGCCTGTATAGCTGACGTGCACAACCTGATAAAGCACGCTCGCTGAGTGGATTGAGCGCGCAGCAGTGGAGTTGCGCGAACTTGTCGAGTGAATATACATTTCATGACTGTAAAGTTTGTAGTTCGGTCGGATATGTCAAAAACAAGTATGTAAAACAGAGCACAAGTTACTTAACGGTAGGGAGGGAGAAAGACATAGAGAGAGAGAGAGAGAGAGACAGTGTGTCGTGTGATCTTTGATTTTCACTCACTTAGCACACGCATTCGGATTAAAACTAATCATAAAAAAGGCAATTTATAGGGGCATTCACTATAAACATAATTTATTTTCAACCTTAGGAATAGATGACTTTCTGGCGAAAGTGAATCTAGCAGCCTGTGTTTAATGCGCTAGGCAATAGAGCTGGGCGATATATCAAACACGATGATAACGCGCATCTAGTCAGTAAATCTGGTTCCGTGATTAAATCCATATCATCATCACCTGCTTTCAATTGGAGCGGCATTTAATAGACAGAGCCGTAGATCACAGACAAGCTATACGATATTTAGTGCAATATTGCAGATGAATAGCCTTCGATAATGAACGTGATATTGAGTAGCTTATCAGTGAACCACTACTCTGTCTATTAAATGCCACTCCATCTGAAAGCAGGTGATAGTGATTTACAGCTAATCAAGGAGCCAGCATTACAGGCGAAATGCACGTGACAATCACATGCAATTTTTTACTAGTGGGTGCAGGACACTATAGTTAATTTATGGAAGTGAGGATAGCAATATAAAGTACTATGACAAATTATACCCAACATTTCTTCAAACACTGAACTACCAGTAAAACTGATTTAAATTTGGGACCAAAAATTATTCAGACCAAGTCTGGGGAAAAAATTGAAGTTCAGGTTTGCATGAAACTGGATGACAGCATGCCCAGGAGACAACAGGCAGTTATTAAGGCTAAGGGTTGCCTGACTAAGTACTGATAGTTGTGTTAATACTGTCATACTAACAGCTGTCTGAATCATTTTTAGTTGATTGTAATCCACGACATACCTTTCTATCAAAGTTATCTAACATTATCAACATGAATTTGTTCTGACACAGTTTAACTATGAGTTCTTCTCATGTTTTATTACCATCTTCTAAACTATAGAGAATAAACTGTGATAATCTGAAATGTTGAAGGTGTCTGAATACATTTTGGTTTGACTGAATCTGTTTAATAAATTTAACAGTTAAAAAAGTTAACCAGGTAACATTATACATACTCATTTGGTTTCTGTACCCAATAATCTAAACATTTACAAATGCAAAAAAATATCGGTATCGGTATCGGTTCTTGGTATCGGCAAGCAACAAAAATAAAAGTATCGGTATCGGGCGAGTACTGGTGCATCCCTATTTAAAATAAAATATATAGTTAAGACTTTGATTATGACTGCCTAAATAATGAATTATTTTTACATTAGTTCAATTTTTTTCTGAAAATCAAATCAAATAATCAACTCTAGACACATTCCTACTAGTATTAATGCATTCAGTGAAACAGTGCCTCATGTCCAGCATTTTTTTTTATAGCATTCTGGTGTCACTTAGCACATTTACATATGTAAAGAGACATAACACAATCACTGGTTGTTGTGACAATTCATTTTTAGAATGTACTTATAAAGATGCCAATTCTCTTTCTTTTTACATGTTTTTTTCAGATGTTTTTGTTCTGGAAGCATTTTGTCTTATTCATTTTCTGCATCTCAGTAAGTTCTTCAGTAAAGCGTTTCAACAAGCCATGAACCAAACCAGCCAGCTCTGAGATGAATCACAACATCACTAACTCTGTTTTGAAGAAAGTCTTGAAGAAAGTAAGGAGAGTGACATCATTTGCAGTGCTTCATGCGAGTGAGCAGTGACTGATGAGCTCTTTTGTTGTGATTTCATTTTTTTGGGTTTTGATGCTCAGATAAAGATTATAGGTTTAGCATGTTATATTATTATAATATTTATTATGCTTTAGCACAGTCAGCACCACTAATTTACATTAATTTAACAGCAGATCCACACTGTCAGTTTTCCATTTCCTGTCCTATATTTGAGTGGTAAAAAGTTGGCAACCTTAGACAGAGCGGAGTGCAAATGATGACTGCAGACATTCTGAAATTAATTTCATCCAATGCCATGAATTACTTCAATCTTACTTTCACACGTTAGTGCAAATAATAAGTGGATCAAATAACAGATGAGCTCCCTCAGTGACAGGCTCGGTTGGTTAACAGAATGAAAAAATGAGTGTGTTCTCAGAGGAAATATGTTGACTACACAGATTCACAGAGGAATGTGACATTAATTCATTCTCACATTTTGCAAGGTTATAATCTGGCCAGAGGACACTGAGAGAACATTAATTTTTTGGTACACTTTATCTATTTTTTCATTGAAGATGCAAGACAATCAGAAATGCTCATTTCAAATCAGCATTTCATTTTCTCTGCCTGCCCGAGGCAGTAATTGCAGCATTGGAACAATCCTATTTTTCTGTGCTTATAATTTTATTTTATTACTTAGGCTTTTACTTTGGGGTCTGTTTGAGGAATATAATCTGTGAAAGCATTTACTTTATTTCAGCTTATACAAAAGTGGGTGCAGAGTTCATGCACAAGATGGTGAGTTTATCACAGCAAGACCAGCTGAACCATAAAGCAACTGCAAGATGCAAAGTAACATGTTTCTACTTCTGAAATGCTTTTCACTGGGCTTCTGAGGACATGATGACAGTCCGTCGTGAGTTAAAAAAAACCACAGAGAAGACATGCTTTCAGAATGTCTCGCCACTGTGATGAATAATTTGTCAACTAGAGTCTCTCATGGAGTGTTTCTTTGCTCTGGATCTTCGTATACATACACTCCATCATATTTATACAGTTCAGTGTCCCTGCAGTCAGTGGCTGTGTTTCTAAGCTCATTCAGCTTCTAAAAGCTGCATTTGTTGGGCATTATGTTATTGATCCTCCAAAAATTATGATTCAGATTTGGTTAGTGACTGAAGGGACTGAGCTATGATGCCCAGAAATGCTGTATACTAAGTGAATGCTTGAATAGGACACTTTGTTGTAATTTTTTTGCCCCAAATTCCATTTTATATTTTTCCTAAATTACATTTAGTTTTTTTCCCCAAAATCAGGGTGTTTTTTTTTTTTTTGTGTGTGGACTATGGTGAGTAAATGTTACATTTAATTTTAGTAGTAGTAATAATAATAATAATAATAATAATAATAATAATAATAATAATAATAATAATAATAATAAAAACATGTCTAATTAATTGAAATAGTGAAACTTATGCATTTTAACAAAAATGTATAAAATGTAAAAAAAAAAAAAAAAAAAAAAAAATTAGGTCCCTATTAAATAAATTCGGGTTTTTTTGTTTCCAAATTGGCTTACTCTTTACATTTTCTGGATTCCATTTTAATGGCTTAATTTTTTACATTTTTTAAAAGTTTTTAATTTTTATAATCAGTCAGCTGAATAAAGTGAATCAAATCTAATCAATTAAAACTTAAAAAAAAAAAAAATAATAATAGAGCCCACTGAAATGTTTTATTTTTTTTTCAGAATTTATGATTGAAAACAAATATGAAAAGCACGATTACATCTTACATAATTACATCTTTTTAAATTGTTATCATTATGAAAATCCTTAGATTTTTTTTAGAGTGTTGCACAGCAGAGGTTTAAAGATAAAATTACAAAATTTATTATTACTCACTTAAATTTTTATTATTATTATTGTAATTAGTATTACTTTAAGAATTTTATTCTACTGTATAGCAATGTACAATATTTCTGTTACAATATCAAGTTTAACCAAACATTAATTTTGACTCCAAAATCATCCAATATTTGTCAAATTCCATGATATTTCATGTTATGCAGTACAATAAATTATATTTTTCCACAATTCCGTCACAGGGCCCTACTTGAATACTTTAAAAGTGCCTACAGCGAGAAAAACAATGCTATTAGTTATAACAATTCAAATATAGCTTAGATTCCCGCGTATGTGGTCTAGGTAGGAAGCATTTGAAATGAAGCCAGAGTTTGTGTTTTTAATAATCTTGAGGCCTGCAGTGGAGTGTGTGGTCAGTGACGGTGGTTTGCGTGAAGGAAACGCTACACAGTATGGGAGTCCTTGGACTCTGCTCTCAGCCTCTGACACATCAAGGAACCCAGACGGGCGGTAATTGGTCATAAAATACCAGGAGGTGTTAAGATTGTGAAACCTTGACATCCATATTGAATTAGACATGGTGACTATAGTATATTGTTCTCTGAGAAACGACTTGATTTTGGTGCCAGGCAGGGCTATTTACAAGCCACTCTAGAAAGCAGTATCTGTGAAATCACCAGTGTTACTGGATGGTTTACCAAGACTACGTACATGCTGAATGTCTGATAAAGTCTTTTAAGGCAGAGATTTGTGCCCTATATGGACTTCAAAGTTGCATTTAATCACAGGATGAAGAAATTACCCTGTTGACTGGAAAGTTCAGCTGTGGGCTGTGTATAGCGTCTGCAATGCTGGAGAGAACTGATTGCTAGCTACTGTGTGCTTTTGACAGGCCATTTGTGTACTGCACTGTATTCATTTCCCATGAACATATTGTTCTTGTTATAGCATATGCTGTCAGGGGATGTTTTAAATATTTTATATCTATTTATAATAAATCGTATTATGTTGGTTTATTATTATCTGTATTATATATTTGCCATACAATAATGATTAATATTTCAAGTTGTTGTTGTTAAATCGGAATATGCATTTTTATTTCCCATCAACGTGAATATCTTTATTAAAAACAACTCTGGCTCGAAAATGAAGAGGATTTAACACACAGCGTTTAAACCCTGACCGTGTGATCAGGACCCTAATGTAAAGCATCACCCTGAATGGGTTTATTCTGCTAAATAATTATAATAAATATTCAATAATTAGACATGCAATACTGATTTGAGTTGAAATATTTTAATAATTCTTTAAACTCAATGCTTCTGAAAATAAAAATTTCCTCACAAACAACTTTGAGAAAAAAAGTTCAGACAAGAAGGATATTTAAGGCACATATAATATAACAATATACAGTTGTATTACTAATTAAAAATGTCAACAAATGTTTATATAGTCAATAGATGGGAATTGGGTATCAAGGTCTGCAATGTAAAAGTGGCCATTGAGATCTGGGTCTATTTTTTACGAGAAAAATATCTAAATTTTGCTCTTAATTTGATCTCACTAGCTTTCAGAAGAGAAATTAAGATGGTCTCGTGTCAGGTCCATTTTTTTTCTCTTTTTCTGCCATTCAAAGAACTGGCGGTCACTGCTCAGTAATTGCTGCATGGAGTGGTTTAATATCTAAAGAGTGACCGCATACTGAGTGTTTTTTGAGTGCAGTTTAAGTTGTACCTGCTATTGTGGGAAATTCACCTCCCATCATTTACTTCCCATTACAGCACTCAAAACTATTGACCGACTTCAAAAAGATTCCATAATAATCAAGGAGACACATGTACTGTATACAGGGAAAGGACGATAAATCAATGCACCGCTGATCGATTCAGAGATTTTCAGAATTTATTATTTGACGTCTATTACCAGAATCAGAATCAGAATGAGCTTTATTGCCAGGTATGAATTTGTTTTCGTGATAAAGTGTACAAAACAGTTGTTCTAGCAGTAAGACAACACTTCTCGAATATTAGCAATATTCAAGACGCTTTTCTAACACCTAAGTCACCACAAGCCAGCTATTAACAGCAAAGTCCTCCAGTTTCATTTTACAGTAAATACAGTCTGTCTTAAGACTTCAATTACAGACTGCAAAAAGATGAGATAATAATCAAGGAGACACATGTCTGTGTCTTAACAAAACATTGATTCTTATTCAGTATGTAAAAAATAAACACGCTTTTTAATTTACGTGCTTTCATAAACACTAAATACTAAATAAACATTATTATTATTATTATTATTATAATGGACCTTTAAAGTGCACCTATCATGGAATTTTGAAATTTACCTTTCATGTAGTGTGTAACATAGATCTAAGTGAACAAAAACATCCTGCAAAGTTTGAAATATGACAGTGCACCGTATATAAAGTTATTGTCTTTCAAAAGTAAGAGTCGACTCGGAGTCATTTTTATGAATCGTTAGAAGACCGAAGCTTTTTCTCTGACTAGATGACGTCAACTTGTCAAGTTATTTGAATACGATACGCCCACTTATTGCGCTCCAAGACGGCAGTCAGTGAAAACTAGAAAACATCAAAGGGCGACGAGACGCTGTGTTCTGAAGTGCGACTCAAAAGCAAACTTTTTTCATCTGCCCAAGGATGAGCATTTGAAGACTAAGTGGCTACAATTCATATATACAACTGTACCACAGAAGTATAGTCCGAACCTTGTGCTTTGTTCACGCCATTTTGAAGACGATTGTTTTACCAACTTAAATGCAATCAAACTTGGATTAGCGATCCGGCTGATATTGAAGGAAGGTTCCGTTCCAAGTGTATTTGCAACATCTTCCTCCTCCGTATCACAACCTGTAAGTGTTATTAATAATTGTTGCTTTTATGTTTTATGTAGCATGCTTAATAATTGTTTGGTTTGTTGTGTAAGCACCGTTTAGCTTCTAGGTCTTCAATGACAATTGTATTGAGATATGTGAATTGTTTGTCGTTGTTTTCAGAGTTTTCTTTAAGAATAGAGTCATACCTCGTAGTAACAATGTTACTGGGTTTTTTTTTTTTTTTTTGGTAAAAACGTTATGTTTATGCATCGAGTTAACGCAAACAAAGACTGATTGTGCTTTTACAATATGAACTCTGGGCTATACTCGCTAACGTCACGTAAAGGCGGGGTTTTGAAAAGTGAATCACTAAACAAATCATTTGAGAATCGCTGTCAAAACAGGTAAAAATAAATGCATATTATAAGAAAACTAAAGTCTTTTTTGTCATTGCATGCATGCAATACTGTTGTTGGGGACTTCTAAAACAATATTTGGAACATTTTAAATGCCATATTAGGTGCTCTTTAATACTGAAGTTGTGGCATCAAATTGTAAGCAATTAGTAATTTTCGAAGCAAAAGTTGAGAAATCATGAGTTTTAAGGTTGAAAAATTTAAATATAAAATAACTCGCCTTAATCTGAACAAAACCAATGACAAATGAATAGCCCTAAAATACAGTCCAGAGAATCAGCAAATGCAAGGGTTTAAAAGAGTAGATGCCCCAGATCATAATTAAACACAAAATTAGCATTTAAATGAAATGGGAAATTCCTCGGAGCATTGCACAGCCTCAGGCATGACGATGAGCCTCATTTGAAAAAGAGAGTCTTTCTCTGCACTCGTTTCTCTCTCCTTTACTCGCAGAGCGCTGTACAGAGAGAGCCTCAGGTGTTGGAGACCCTCCTCACATCTGGGAGACGGTCTCCAGCGTTAATTCAATCTGTCGGCTGGAGAGGGCTGACTCAGCGAGGCCTGGTTTATTGAGATGGAGGAAAGTTTGAAAGGCCCTCTCAGTTTTCAGAGGGTGGCTGAGTCAGATGCCTCAAATTTAAAAGATCCTTCAATTTTAAACCAGGAGATTGAGTTTACCTGAGAGGAGCTGTGTATCTCATACGTGAAAGAATGAATGACGCTCTGATTAGTGTCTTGTACTATTGGAAAAACGGGTGCTGATATTGAACAATATAATAAAAGATTGTTTTTGAAAGGCTAATTGCAGCCTTGTGAAAGTACGGTGAACAGTAATAATGTGAAATATTATTACAATTTAAAATAATTGTTTCCTATTTGGATTTATTTTTAAATGTAATTTATTCCTGTGATGCACAGCTGTATTTTCGGCATCATTTCTCCAGTCTTCAGTGTCACATGATCCTTCAGAAATCATTCTGATATGCTGATTTCCTGCTCAAGAAACATTTCTTACTTTGAAAGCTGTTGAAAACAGTCATGCTGCTTCATATTTTGGTGGAAACAGTGATACATAAATATATACACTATTTGTATATACTGACTTCAAGTCTATTTATGGATAAACATTGGTGCATTAAAAAACAATCTTAATTTATTAAAATGAAATGACTTGCGCTGCCTTTAAAAATAACTTTCCCTTTAGACTGATGTAGTGAAACTCGATGTTTCATGATCCTGTCATTTCCTGATGGATAAAACTGAGTCATTTTTTTCTTTGTGGAATATCCTGTTTCACTGGAGAAAAAGGAGTGGAAAGGTCCTGTTTCATATTGACTTTATAACATGCAGCCATGCCTTTTGTAGCATAAAATATGATTAATTCTTCAGTTTATTCTAGCCAAGAACCGCCCACATAGACCTGAAGAGGCCATCTAAACACTTCATTTCAGCACAAATCCCAAATTTGACAGTTGTAAAAATATGCAGGTGCTCTCAAAGATACCTTGTTTGACGAACAAAGAAGTTCCCATTGTCATAATTTTTCTCCTTCAAATTATTGCAAACTTTTTTTTTTTTTTTTGCTATTATTAAAGCTCTCAAAAGACTATTGGCATTCGCACATTTAAACCTGCCACATAAGAACCAATGATGTTTGACGTCAAACCTGCTTTGACTTATTGTAACAAGCCCAGTTTACACAGGCACAACTGAGAAACGAGAGCTACTGCAAAAAGAATGTTTTTCAGCAAGTAACAACTTGAATTTTTTTATGTTACTCTCACAAAGACAAAATGGCACAAGGCTGTCTAAAAATCAACATTTGCTCAACGAAACTAGCATTTTTCACCAGCTTTTAATATCGAAATATGCCATGTCTGTGGCACGCTGTCTGAAACTGGGACTGCTTCCACTAATGTAACTTGAGCCGGATAAAAGCAGAAAGAAGGAAAGTTTCACAACCACAGTGATCCTGCATATCTATACAGATATGACATTGATCACTGCAAAAAAGTATTAATATTCTTTGTCCGGTATCATCTAACAGCAGCAAAGACACCTCCACATCTTACATTCTGTGCATCCTGTGCATCCTCTGCATGTCCTTAGTGGAAGTGTCTACTTGAAGGTTAAAAACAGGTAATATTTTAATTAAACTGCGATATGTGCAGTTGTTTTTCTGAACTGACTATATCAAAGTTTGCTTCTAAAGAAGCTGAATTATAAATACTGAGTTTTTTCTTCTTCTTTTTTTACATTTTTCTCTGTACTTGCATGCCACTCTAGACTAGATTAGAAAGCCCCTTGTGGACCAAACACATTTTGTAGCTTTCAGATTTCATAAGCATCTGGTTAATTTAATTCACTCTCATTTTAAATGGCTTTTGAAGACACTTG
Source organism: Carassius gibelio (assembly GCF_023724105.1). Taxonomy (NCBI): domain Eukaryota; kingdom Metazoa; phylum Chordata; class Actinopteri; order Cypriniformes; family Cyprinidae; genus Carassius; species Carassius gibelio. The sequence continues at coordinate 6,035,814 of NC_068384.1, forward strand.
CAAGCAAATAAAAACCGAAAAGGACTCTCAGTTAGAACAAAACGTGTCTGTGTTTTTTGATTTTGGCGTATGTTTGGCAAGTGTTGTGCTAAAACTAATGGCTTTTGGCAAGCTGGTTCAGTTGCTGTTAGCTTCAGTCATTTCTTCTTGTCTATCTATGTTTATTAGATTATGCCAGAACTCATGTCTTTATCACCTCTTTATGTAGCATTAGATGTTATATTTATAAAAGTTATATTTATAGATAGGGGTGTAATGGTACACAGAAGTCATGGTTCGGTACGTACCTCGCTTTTGGGGTCACAGTTTGATATCAGTTTAGTTGATTAAGATTGTATAATTTTTAAGATTTAAAGCAAAAACAGAATGATCTGACTTCAGATTTGTGATATTATGCTACATAAGTCACCTGCACAAAACTAAAATCAGACGCACTAAATGAAAATGCAGATTTATTCTCTAACAGCAGGTGGCGCTTATGGAACAGCAGTGATATAGAGTTTCCTTGGATTCCACTGTAAACAAAGCAGCTGCACTTATAAACACTACTTTAATATGCATTATATGAAGTTAAGAGGAAATGCAAATGCAAAAGACATTTTTGAAGACAGTTCTTCTCTGAGATACATTCATATAAACCCCTACATACCTCTAAAACAATTACAAAATTGTTGCAGACAATAAATATCTCATACCCCTGGGTGTGTGTGCAGTCATTTAAACTTAAATTAAATTACATTTATGCATTTAACAGACACTTTTATCCAAAGTGAAATTTTTACCTATCATGTGTTCCCGGGAAATTGAAGCCCCAACCTTGCGCTAGCTTGCTTGCTAAAGCAATGCTGTACCAGTTGAGCTACAGGAACATAAACTTGACAGTGATGATCGGGTGTCGTTCTGGTTGTCTGTGTGTATATGAATTAGTGGCTTGTGTTTGCATGTTCTGGCGATTGTAAAACACAGACTGGCCACTAACCAGGAGAGTCATGTCTGGAGGTGTAAGATCCATGTTGGTGAGCTCATGCAGGAATTCTCCTCTCAGGCAGAGCTGATGATGATGAGAATCCCACCAGTACAGCCATGTCTACTGTAAACCTTTACCAGACCCCCGTATGTGTGTGTGTGTGTGTGTGTGTGTCATGTGGGCATGCTTCCCAACTGCAGATCTGCTGTTATTGTGCCAGCATGGATTTATACGTCTTCGCTTGTGCCGAACGCAGACACTTATTGAAGTTACAAATCTCCTTGCTTCAGATATGAAAGAAAACAAGAGACGATACATTTGACATGGAGCTCTCTCCAGCAGTATGAATCAAACCTTTCATAAATGCCACTGGAACTTGAGTGAAGTCTAAAGAGTTTATAGTTATGATCCACAAATGGTATTCTCAACCTAGTAAATGTTCATGTTCATGAAAACTAACTATATTTCTGTTGTTATTTATCTTCTCACCCTCATGCCACTTCAAACCTGTATGTCTTTCTTCTGTAATATTATGGAGAGATCCCAAACTGAACTGCACTTCTATTAGTGAAAGCACAAAGGTCACCTTTGATCACATGTGCCTTGATAACCAATCACATCATAGACCTAACGTCATTTAACTTCTGTTATCGTCAGTCAATCAGTGTTGTGGGTACCATAGAAATGAATAAGAAGTGCTGTAAATGGGATCATATTTGTTTCAAAATTGTCTGTACCTTCTCTCATAAAACAGCTATTTATTGGGTGTAAACTCTAAAACAAAAGATCAATCGCAACAAATTTGTAATGGAAAAAGATATATATATATATATATATACATTTAAGATATATGTAGTCTATTTGAATTGCATATACAATTTCCAACCAGCTGGAAACCATTGAACAATTGACAATTTTGAGGTTGAATACATTCTGGCAAAAAAAATTCAGACATTCTTAGCTGAACAATCCCTTTAAATGAGATTATATTGTTCCTTCTGCCACATGAGAATGCAGGAAAAAGGCTATATTCATTTTCAAGAGATTATGTGTCATCAGAAAGTACAATATAGTACAGTAGGTGACCTAATTTACCTTGACCATGCAAAGTAAAACGTGGTTTTAAACACGGCAATTAAGGTTTTTATGTAAACCTTGAATTTATAGTTTGGCGCACCGGGTGTTGAGTTCATAGCAGACCTCAGGTTACTGATAACTTGTTAACTCTGAGTTCTCTATAGTAAATATAAATTATTTTATCTCTTTTTCAGTGAATTCTTTGTAAAGTTATTTTTCAAATCCTTATGTACTAGATCTGTAAATAACACACATTAAAATGAATTGGTCAAAAGGTCTAGGAATTATGCATTATTTTTGTTTCTCTGTTTAGCCCCGGAAAAGCATTTACTTTTCTAGCACGTTCTTGCTTTCATATAAACAGGCTTCTGAGCTCATATGTCATTTACCCTCCTCTGTGACACCTGACATTCAATAACAGCTGTAAAAAAAATTCTGCCACATTACAGCCGGTCTCTCACATTGATCCCGGGGTTAATAGATAACACAAATCATCCACTGATATATTTAGGCTGACCCGATTTTATTGAGTAGGTTCTTTTGAGAAAACTACAACAGCAAATCATGGCAACAGCCTGTGTGAAATGAACTGGTGATTCATGAGTTAGAAACAGATGCTGTGTCCTGACCGTAACCTCTGTTTCTCCTCATTTTGCAGGGTCGCTCCGCATCTACGGGTACATGAATCTGAGTTCCAGCGGCCAGATGCCTGAGATGGAAGAAGTAGATACCAATGAGAGGTTAGAGCACCGTCATCTGTCTGTTCCTTTAGCATTTTTTAGATGACCTGTAAGCCCAAGATGGTTTATATATAGACCTGGTTCATGCATAAATCAATGAAAAGTCTTTTGACCCTGGCTGAGGCCTTTGTAAGAATTCAGTTGCTTGGTGCAACATTGATATACCACGCATATGTTCACCTCAGTGGCCTCCTTTTTTGAAATGTCATTGTTGTAAATGCACTGCTTACCTCAGATTTCTGGGGAAGCTACCTCAAGCATTGGGGGACTTGAAGGTCTTCAGAGGATTTGGGCCAGTTTGCTCAGCAGGACAGAGGAAATATGGTTTTCCTATGTTGGCATCAGCATTCTCTCTTCCGGTATCTGCTTACAAACCTTCAGTATCTTGTAACAACACTGGAGTCTCACAACACTATGACATTTATAAATAGTACTGAGTATGTGTGCATCATTGCTCAGCATCCAGTGGTCTTCATGTTGTTATCAGTGAAATGTTACGGTGCTGTTATGTTTATGCCTTACGCTCAGAGTGCTGAGTAAAGGTGTAATGGTTCTAATAATAACAGATAATTTATGAATGTGAGCTGACTTTTATGTACCACAGTTACTTCTGGTCCTCAAATCTGATTGCTAAGAGGTGTTTCCAGCCCTGCGATATTTTGTTTTACCATTTGTATCACTCTTCTTGAGGCATTTCTCACAGCAACTGTCATGTCGGACAACCAAACTCTTTTTTTTTGTTTTTTTTTTGAGGAGAGAATGTAGTTATTAAAACTTCGAATATGACACCTATTTTAAAATGTGCTTAGCCGTTTTCGAGGATGTGAGCTCCAGGGCGAAAATCCCCTTATCAGATGAAAGGATAGTACAACAAAGATATCGCTTTCCTCAGCAGACATTCAAACTAATGTTTTATTGTGAAGATGAGACGGATGAAATGAATAATGAATGCTGTATCAGATGCAGGTAATTACACTCAATCTCTCATAAGCTTTCAATGAAACAATTAATTGTTACTAATTCTAAAGTGACGTTTTCAAATTAGCAACAAAGGCTTGGGCTCAGCTGTTAAACTGTCAATTTGAGATTTGAGTCTGTGGCAAAAGGAAGTAGTTCTGCATTCAGAATGATTTTTTTTAAAATACACTCAACTGCAGTTGTGCTATATGGCTGTATATCAGGATGCATCTATATCTCTCTGTATCAGCATGGCTGTGATAACCTCAGTGGTGTCAAAAGTATTGGCATTCATTACTCAAGTAGAAGTATAGATACTAGGGTTTAAAAAGACTTTTGTAGAAGTTGAAGTATCAACTCAAGCTTTTTACTCAAGTAAAAGTGTAAAAGTACTGGTTTAAAAAACTACTTAAAGTATAAAAGTAAAAGTAATGTAAGGAAAAAAAATGCCATTAAGAACAAAAGCTTGGGCTTTGCCACAAGGGCCTATTGTGCACTACCCCACCTCCTCAAAAAAATTTTTTTCTAAATGCCATAATGTTATATTAAAATGTTCATGTTGAAAAATTTGGAGGGCACTAGGCTACCTGTTTCAGCCACATATAAGCCCATTGAAAATGAACTCATTTTAGTACAATGCAAATACATTAAAGAGCTAGAGATATGATGACTAGTTGCCAATAAGTATTGTTATGGTTCAAAAAGTCAAACTTCAGAGGCATGTCATCAATAACCTTGAATGGAATGTAAATGTACATCCAAGCTTAGCTGCAGGACTCTGTGAGGGCAATGGACAAGAACATTGGTGCAGGCTAAGAAACAATTACTCTTGTGTGGTTGACTATTTACAATAAACATTATAGTGCTGTCAAAATGAATGATTAATCTAAGTGATTATTCAAAAACTAAAAATGAAAAATAACTCATAATCCTGATACCTTCTTGATTGATAGCTTCTTGTATTCGGTACATACGTCTGCTATGTCCAGTGTTCGGAGGGTAACGAGTTACAAAGTTGATATAGAGCTTCACAGTCCCACCCACAGCCCGAGAGAGCTCTGGTGCCGGAAGTAAATTTCCCATTCATTTCTCCCATTCACTTTCGGAAAAATCCGTATCTAAAGAGTTTTAGAGCATGTGTGAGGATAACCAGCTACGGCTGAACTCATAAGCATATAACATATCATTTCAAGTGAAAAAATTAAGACAAAATCCAAAAAAAGTCAAAGGTACAAGACTGTGTACATATTTTCATTTCAAGCGCAGGAACTACTCATCCCATAAACCACCGCGCCCCATTGAATTCGACTGAAGCCACAACTGCGAACGAGGCAACGAGCCTTTTGAGCGACATCCAAATCTGATGACGGCCGCTCGCGCGAACTTTTTCCTCCAGTGAATTTTATTTTATATAGTGAATGTGCAGTAATAGCAGTTCTTTCAGTATTAATCGTGTAAATAAATAGTGTTTTATATATGTATTGTGTATTGATTTTTATTTTATCATCGTGTATTTTATATTGTGTGCGTGTGTGAAAGTGGTTAACGATAACGCAATGGTGCAGTGCTTTGTATCTGACTGCAATCACTGCTCAGTTGTCAACACGTCGTTGTCATTACACAAATGTTCAGTAAATGCACAAAAAGGTATGTCTAGGCTAAATATTGTTTTGACAGTGGCATTATAAATTGCTTGATATGACTCATTTCATATGGAGGCTACAGTAGCCTAGCTAAAGTGGACGATAATGCTAACTAAAGATACCAACATCCCTGCAAAACTCTCAATGGCAGCCAAGGAGATCATGATTGCACTGATAAGTCTACCGTGCAAAAACGCAATACAGGTTTTTATTTTATTTTATTTTTTTATTAATGATCTTCAGTCTTCACGGACCTTCGAGGGGTTTAACCAGACGGTTATACGAGCTCCACCAATCAGATGCATCACTGTGGGATTGTGGGATTGTTCAGGATTGTGGGTAATGAAGTACTTAGCCAAGACATAGCGAATAAAAGGCATTTAGATCAAAACAAGGTTAGTGCCCCCATGATCTTTTTACGTTTATATGAGCATATACTGTTGCTTAGTACAGCCGTAGCTGGTTTTAAGTCTACCATGTATGGTTACGTTTTAATGGCTTATACCCCAAATGTCAATGCAGAAATTGCATTGAATTTTTACTTCCGGCACCAGCTGTGGGTGGGACTGTGATGCTCTATAGCCTAGATATCACAACATTGTCATTTGCGTCACTTATCGCAAACGATAATTTATTAAAACGTCTCACTACCCAACTACCTACAGTAGCTTAATTTGTGGAGGACGAAGAGAAAGCACCCATTTGGCAAATGAGCCAGTAGTGAGAAATAAATAATAACTTTTAAGTAGGGTCCAGTGCCTTTTCGATACTTTTAAAATGGTACTGGCACCTCAATGTGCCTGAACCGATACAAAAAAAAAAAAAAAAAACTACAAAAAAAACTATGGATAACATTAAAGAACATTACAAATATTTAAAATAAATCCATAGCTTTCACCTTGGATGCTCTCATTTCCCAAGTTGTGCTTCCCTTAATCTAAGGCTAATAAATGTATTTCACAATCTGGGTCATTATTTAATACAAAACCACACATAATGTTTCTACTGTATCTCTGTCACTCACTCTGATATTTAGTTAAGATGAGTGCTGTCTGTCACTGTCTTAAATCAGTTCTGTGAATTACTGTATGCTCATTCTTTATAAAGTAGCAACAATCTCGTTTTTAAAATACAGTACTGTGCAAAAGTCTTATGGAAAAGAAAGAATAGTGTTTTCACCCCAAAAAAGGGTTTTAAGCCAGTTATTTATATCTTTTGCTGCAATGTGTCAGTAGGACAGTAGTTTGCCATTAATTTTAATAATAATCTAGTGCGATTTTGAATGCACAAGCAGTTTGACGATGGCAAAATGAATGTTTGGAATTGTAAACTGATATTTTATACTGACAGTGACACTCCACAGCAAAATATATAAATAACTGGCCGAACACCATTCTTTTAAGTGAAAATACTGCCTAAGACTTTTGCACAGTAGTGTATGTACGTATGATTAAATGAAGTATATTTAATTAAGTGTAAGGAAACAGCTGTTTCGTGATTAGCGGTGACAAGCGAAAACTTTACACTAGATGAGAAACCGACTGATCGTGACCTTTTGTAAACTGTATTTATGACAAAGAACTTCACAGATACAGATATTCTAACAATCTATCGGTAAACACACACCTTGTGTCCTCTGTCTCTGTTTGAGCTCGCGCTGCTCCACCGTGGTCGGCGGATTGAAGAGCGCGCTGAAAGACGGGAGGAGACCGGACTGACGCCGGTTTCATTAGAAATTTAAGCGGACTGACTCTGAGGCGATCGGATACTACTGGTTCCAACCTACTTTTAAGAAATATATTTTTTGATAAACGAACCCAAAACTGTCTATGCAGTGTGATGTGACTTGTGTCATGTGCAGGTGTGATGGATCGCGTATGGACCAATAGGGTGTCGGAATGGTATATGTTTATACTTCTCATCCAACCTCAATCAAATTCACTCCATCCTGATGGCGCGATTTATCTGGATAAGTTTTCTTTTCTTTCTCTCTCTCTGAACGATAACAATCCGGTATGAAATAGCAGTAACGAAGCTATTTTTTTAAATGTAAGGAGTAGAAAGTACAGATACTTGCGTGAAAATGTAAGGAGTAGAAGTAAAAAGTCGGCTGAAAAATAATTACTCAAGTAAAGTATAGATACCCCAAATTTCTACTTAAGTACAGTAACGAAGTATTTGTACTTCGTTACTTGACACCTCTGGATAACCTACAGCATTATACTGTTGATTGACTGTTTTGTTAGTATCACGTTTTTTAAATTCCACTACTGGATTTGAAATGTGAAAAAAAAAATAAAGGGAGATTCATTTTTATCTCACAATCCAAATGAAAGCATGGTAAAGCAAGACAAGTTCTGGTGGTGATCCAGCTCTCTGAGTTCTAGCATGTCTAACAAAAAGCTGTCAAATCCCCCGTTGAGGAAACACAACACCGCAGTCCGAGTGTGTGATCATCACTGCACCCACAGAGTAACACTTCATCATGGAGTACGCATTGTCCCTCCAAACATTTTCATTCAAACTGGCAAACATTGCTTATATCACCTTGTGCTCAATATCACAACAAACCTCATGGCAATATCCCCCTTCTTTCAGAAGCTTATCTGCAGAATGTCCCTCTCTCTGGGGAAGGCCATATTCCTTATCCCTCTGTCATTGTGTACACCACTCTGGATCACCACTTTTCTTGAAGAATCTCTTTAGAGTGTCTTTGAAGTGTTTATGCTGTAAAAGGCACTTTGGCATACTTAGGTGTGGAATTCTTTGATGTTGTGTTTTGAGACTATTATTGTGTGGGAACGTTAATCAGAGCAGGTATAAATTTAGAATGAATAATTGGTACCACTGCAGAATTAAATTTAAAGATAATTTTATCATAAGAGGTCTGTCATTGTGAGAGGTAACTCCCAGCATGGAAGAAGATTCAGTTGAAGTTTTTTTTATTGGTTGTTTCAGTATATTTGAAGCAGTTTTATTTCCCAGGGTTGATTTTATCAAATAACTTTTTTTTTTTTTTTTTTTTAATGTGAATTATCTTTCGTCTTATATGCAGGTCACTCTGGACACTTTGGAGATTTGTTTCAAATATATTTATTTATTTATTTACTTAGTTAGTTAGTTACAACAGCATTTATTTATTACTTACTTTTTGTTGTTATTTTACCTTTCTCCCAGACCTTTTTTTCTCTTAATTACACTGTATAAAAACATTTAATAATTTTTACAAATCATTTTTGGCAGCTGTGGTTGCCAGAATTTTGTTTTGTAAAAAATACAGAAAAACTGTAAACACATTTTCACATTTTCAGAACAAACCAGAATATAAACCAGTAAATTCAACAACGCACACTAAAATCTGTTTTGTACCTTCAAAATATACTAACACATTCAATATTCATTAAACAACAGAAGATAACTGATAACCAAAAACATGATTATTTAACCAAAATACAAAATACTATGAAATGTGTACTGTCACGCAAGGAATTCAGGGAATATCAGTTTACATATTTTGACTTTTCTTACTTCTAAGAATTGTACAATTAACAGCATTTTACTGTATAATTTCTTGAAATGTCTGGCTAGATCTTTTAAAGTTTTTCCCTGTATATAGAATATTTTCTACAATATTTTACCATTAAAATTTAACTCATTTTTTGTAGTGTATGGTTTTGAACAAATTAGCTATCTCACAGTTGTGGCATACATACTGTAATGATTGACAGTTTCTCTTCATGATAGTTTAATCAAAATGTAATTTGTTTTATGACATGTAATTTTATATGTGGAGAAAAATGGCAGAAATGACAGAATTCCTCTGCAATGCAAGTATTGTCCACTGTTGTTTAAAAAAGACAAATTAAATAATGTAATGACCGCATGGTATTATTTTCTAAATGACCACATGCACAGCCCAAAGAAGAGGATGCTCTTCCTTCCTTTCTTTGCTTGAACATGTTCAGACATGCTATTTAAGAGATGCCATCTCCGTAACTCAACCTGCAAATTACCCTGCTGTTGTGAACTTTGCTGTTGAAGCGAACTGTGAACTGCCGCGACGGGTTTTTGATATAAATGAACTCACTCCCTCTTAATGAGATGCAGTCGAGAGAAGTCATGCACAATTTATGCCTCTGCCACGTAAACCTTATTGTTCAATACAATACAACTTCACTATTTGTTGCATGAGACTAGCCTTGGTTAATAAATGATCTCTAAAGGTGCATGGTCTCTTCTGTAATATGTACATTTCTGTGTTAGCCGAGGCAGAAAGACCAGAAAGCATCTCCTCAGTGTGACCGGGCACTTGTCCAGTGTCTTGGAGGGGTCAGAGCGAGGCCTCAGGGGACGGGGAAACCCAGCGCTGCTTAAACAGGGGTCCTGCTCTCTTGGATTATCTACTGGATCTGCTGGCAGCGATAAATCTAGATAGGCACGTATCCACCTCGCCCTGGAGATTTCCAGCTGAAATAATGATAGCATGGTCAGAAAGAAACAGCAGTGGGTCTTCGATGCTGTTTTTGGAGGAACGATGTAGTTTAGTTTATCAAAAGATAAGTTGTTCCAACACTTTATAGTCTCAGGCAACATGTTGATTAATGGAGGCCTCTCTGTTAAAATGAGTCTTAACATTTTCTGTTCGCCTATGGTGTGAGGGTGTTTTGGGTGCTTTCCAGGGCTTTGCTAAGTGATTTCTAGGATGTTTCCAAGTGGTTGCTTCCTGGCTCAAGTCAAAAGACCTGGTTTAAAGATGATTATTCTAATCATCACATACAGTTTTGTTCTATCTTTAATGTACTGTAATTGTTCCCAGCTAAGTGAGGACATTTATATTTCTTCTTCAAGATGGGCCAATGAAACAAACTGCATGTCTTTTCTAAAAACGTTTTTAAGAAGTCAAAGTATGTGGTTTTTCTTAATCACAGATATATCCGGTGGGAAACGAAGTAAACCGAGTTAATAGAATAGCAAACAAAGTTAACAAATAACTAGCAAAATATTTTTCTCAGTTTTTTAACTAGCGTTACACGCACGCACACACACGCACACACACATTTTTACTCAGCATGACAAGGAGAACGGCCCAATATGTCTGCAGCAGTACATCAATCTATAGGCTTTTGCACAGATAGTCCATTTACTTATTCAAATGAGTCTAACATGTGTCAAAATGGAGAGAAAATCTGAGATTTGACATGTTTTAAAACATCTCATCATGGGTAACGGTTTCTGACAGCCCCCCAAATACGTTCAGAGTTGACGACATGACATCTGCAAATGTCTTTAAATTACCCAGAAATATGAAACTTACAAGCCCTAAATGATCCGCATTTGAGTCCATGCCAGTCATCCTTTGGAGATCCGCACTCGTTTACATTCAGCCCAAAAGACACTTTTGTCCTCACGGATGGAAGTCACATGCGCCCTTACAAAAGGCACGATTGACACGTAGCCCGACCCATTCCCAGGTGCAAGTTATTTACAGATTTCCCATTTAATTACTGTCAGTCCACAGAACGGGAAGAAAAAAATAAAAATAAATGATGATTTATAATAATCACGGAAACACGTTTCCCAATCCAAGACTATTGGATGAGATCGAAGCGATTCAATTCCATTGAGATGCCGTATTCATTCAGCGATGTGGAGTGTTCATCTGCAAATGGAATTGGGGAAATTATATCACACCTTGAGTGCATGGAAAGCAAGCCTCCGTATTTGCACTAAAGTATGCTCGTCGTCTCGTGTGTATTTTCTCATTCACTTGAAATACTTCGCCTAAGGAATTCAGCAAGTAGCACAGTGCTGCAGTGAAACCAGCCTGATGTAAATCATGTGATCAACAACCTTGAAGAGACTGAATTTAAACCCTTTAAAACACTTTGCTCTATTATTATATAGGATCAGTCTACAGTGATTTACTATACGTCAAGAGTATTTCAATTTCCTCTCACTCCCGGTGCTGAAGGTCATGTGCATTGTGTGTGTGGCCTTTCATATGATTCTATTTGCAATGGCCGAATGAGGTCGGAAATTAACTGACCTGTGGATTATATCTAATGCATGGTCACTTTCAACGCTAAGGCCACGGATGATTTGTTCAGCATGGTCACTGCTGATTTGTCTCATGATTTTGCTGGGTGTCTCCCCACTTATTGGTCTTGGAGAGAACAGAGGCAATTGTTAAATAGGAAATAAGAATAAGCAAAGGCCACGGCTAGCAGGGTATGATTTATTGGGGTGGCATGTCAGAATAAATGAAAAGATGTTTTCCAAAGTTCGCTTATGGCAAAGTTTGCAAGGTGAAGGAAAATTTCCCTGGCTTTCTGAGTTGGGAACATGTCAATGAAAGAATCATGGAAAAATGTCAACTGGTGTGGGCCATAATTTCACACTATCACCCGGGTTCGACTGACGTCAGAGTTTGGTTCGTTTGGATGATGTGAATCACACCCGAGAACCGTACCCGAGTCCGTTTAAAAAGGGTGGTCTGGGCTACGTGATCTCATGTGATCTTTGGTGTGGTTCGCTGCTGATCTGAACACAATTGTACCAAATCGCGGTAGTGAAGTACTGTTAATTACGTGTTATTTTATTAAAAAAAATGTGTGTTTGTGTGTGTGTTACACTCATTTTACTGATGAGTGTGATTGACGCGCTGCAAACAGAGAGCTTTATATCTCATTTCTGATTATCTTTAGCATTCTTCAGATCATTTGCAGTACATTCGTAAGACAGACGTCAGTGGCGTTTTGTACCGAAGCTTTGTAAACAAAACGAACGGTTCAAAAATGTAGTGCAGAGACCAATGATATGCTTATGGCGCCTTCTCCTGCGCCGTTGTTACTATGCAATGGGGTAAACAGCTGCTGGCTTCATGACGCAAGCTAACTGCAGTTCAGACCCAAATAAAATAATATGAATGCAGTCCATCAGGGGCAGGGGAAGGGGCGAGCAATCGAAATTGGGTTCGGACCAGGCAAGCAAACCAAGTGTGAAAGCACTCTTAGTTAGCTTTGTCAGTTTTAACTGTACACTTTAGCCTTTTGTGTACTCTAGATGAAAAATAGCGATATGGCTTGCCAAACACACTACTCATTTATCTGTTTTATGAGGTGTCAGGTATTTGACAAAACTACATGTTCCATCATTCTCTGTAGCAGCATGACGCAATAGTTTGGTTCTGGATGTAAAATACGTAAGGTGACCATGCATTTTCTTTTTTGTGGACATATTCTGCTCAGGATTTCTTTCCTAAAGTGTCCGGGTTTTGGCCTTGTTTATCTATTGACATTCTCTCTTCTGCACTCATGCATTAAATGTATGTGCATTTGCATTGCTTTGACCATTTTCTGTAGATCCCGCCTTTGTACGCCTCAATTGGTCGAGACATGTTGTGAGCTCTGAGGTTGTTTGTATATGCTTTTTTTTTTTTTTACTCATGTGGAATTTGTGGTGAAAAACTACATTACCCATGATTCTTTACAGAAAATTCTACCAGAGTTGCATTGAGCAAAGCATGCCAAAAGAGCACTTTAGCTCCAATCACTCCCAATAAAGTAACACAAATTATTTAATCAAATCAGTCTCACTCTCATATGCTTATGCTTATATGCATATTTATTTCTAGTTCTTTCTAACTTTAAGCCTTTAAGTGCACAAGTCTTTAACTTTAAGTCTTGTACCTTAGTTTATTTTTGTCCAATTTTCAAAGTTTGTAATGTTGTGATTCTCCTAAAATACTTTTACATAAATATTGCTGTGGGAAAAATACTTCAAGAACCAAGGCTGTTGGAAATTTTATCAGGCACTGTTGTATTCAATACATTAAAATTAAGCAGTTTATGATTTTAAAGCCATTTGATCAGAACCCATGTTGAAAAGTCATTTATTATTCACACCATAACTAGCGAGTATTTGTGGATATCTGAAAGTTAGTTTGCTATAGAAATTCACAGATTCTGATCTTATTAAGATTTATTAGGAGAATTTGCTTTGCTGTTACACATTTAGATATGCAAATGGCTGCTTCTGCGAGGGTCAATTGTTCATTGATCTTCACACCGTGCACTTTGTGCCTTTAATCAGCATATTTGTCCTTCACGAGTGTTGCTGTGAAATCAGAACACGCTAATGCCTGTTTCTAATGAAAACGAAGGGCCTTAGTTCAAGTTTAGATTGTCAGCGCTTCGACTCTTGGACGCTTTCCCAGCAACTGAGGACAAATTTCCTTCCAACCTTCATATCACTAGCAACTGAATAACAACAGGTAGGGCTGAATACGTGACATGCCAGACAACATGAACACTCGAAACATTACTGGGCTTTCAGAGACCTGCTTTTTTTCACAAGCAGCCTTTCTCCTTTTTTGGCGGATAATAGATTTTTTGAAGAAATAATACACAAGGCTGCATAACTTCACTTTCTGCCGTTAAAAGTCTCTGTATATAATAAATAAAACAGAGATTGCAGCAAAAAAAAAATTACTTCCTCTTTTCTGGCTGCCTCGATATTTTAAACATGTTTTATTTTACCGGGGAAAGTAATAGTTTGTTAAAATAGTAGTGTTTATGAATTGTACAATTATATAATAAATAGTTTCTTACATAATAAATAGATTGAAGAGTACTTGAATTTAACTTGATCTTCTGCCATTGTTCACAGGAAAAAGCATGTTTTCACTTAGAGTTCAGTCTCAAGTCTTTAGCTCTCACACTAAAAAGGAAACATAGGACTCGAGTACCATTTGACTTAATTACATGACGTCATATTACAGACAGACCATAGTCAAAGTCCCTCCAGTGATTCACAGCAGATGTAAGTCTGTCTTCTGCTATAGTAAAATCAAGAGTTCATGTCACACCTTTAACCGTTAGACCTAATAATATATTATGTACTGTACTACTGTATGTCTAGTGATATATTTTATATTTTATATATTATTTATATATATTATAGTGTTTATTAATGTTTTTAATTATTAAAATAATTTTGAATTTAATTTTAATTTTAGTGTTTTTAGTAATGATGTTCTTTTGTCATTTTTATTAATTTGTTTTGTTTAAAAAAAATCTATATTTCTATTTCTTTATTTGTTATTTCTGGTTTAGTTTTATTAGTATACTTCACAATTACTTCGTAGTTTGTACTAAAACTTATATATATAAATAAAAAGTGTATAAATCACTTTAAGTTTTTCACTTAATATTTATCTTATATTTTATTTAATCTTTATTGAAAACGATTTGTAATAGTTTTAGTTTTAGTTGTTGTGAACAATAGCAACACTGATGTTTACTTCATGCATACTTTAAAAGTTAGGAAAGCCAAAACTATCTTGCTTTCTGAGAATTAGCAAAACATCTCTTTCAGTTCAACATTGTGTGTTAAAGATAGATGAGATTGTGAGTAAAATATAAATTAGATGAAATACTTCACGTGAAAAAAAACAACAACAATATTATATATATAATTTTTGACATTATTAATGAAATTAAGTTTTCAGTTTGTCATAACTTGCTTAAATAGATTCATGATAGATGTCATAGATTTATATCAAGGCCCCTTTCACATATAAAATATGCACTTGTGACACAAAAGCTGCTAATTCATTTAAATGAGTAATTAGAAAGCATTCCATCATGAAATGTGGTGTTTTGCATCGAACACCAACCAAAGGGAAGAGACAGCGTGTACCTAATGACCTAAGGTCAGCTCGCTGAGTGCTTTGATTGAGCCGCTGTGTTCTGATTGCAACCTCAGTTCAATTACATACTCGAGGTCAAAGGTTTCACCGGTCATTACACACACACACACACACACATACACCCACACACACACACACATATACACACACACACACACACAACATGCATAATACCGGGTGAGCAGCCATCTGTAGGCATTGATTCTGTTTTCTCTGAAGTTTCCGCTCTTTTGCTGATTTCCTCAATCAACGCAGATTAAAAATTCCACAGCTGTGGGAGAACAGACACTGCATTGTCATTGCCGTGCATTCATACATTTGAAATGTGTACATGTTAAAGAACTATGTTCAAATTACTTTTGACGTTTAAAAACAAGAGATATACTTCTGCCTAGAAATTAATGTGTGATCACAGATAATTTTTTTCGTAAAAAAAAAAAAAAAAAATTAAAGCATGGGTAGAAAATATCACAAAGTAAATTTTAAATATAAGCTACCTAAAACGTTATTAAACGTTCATTATGCAGTGCAGACAACTTTATTGATTTTAATGGAACATTAAGAGATCAGGAAATGAGATGTTTGACTGCTTTGTAAGATTGTACAATTATAAATGGAGCGTTCTTTCATACTTTCGAGGCTGAATAGCTAAATTTGTTGAAGAAAAAGTATTGTTTTTCATGCTACTAAGAGGACTGCTGGCCAACTACATGCTGCAAAGTTTTGGAAGCGACATACACAAAAATGCATGATTCATTTTGAAGCTGCTATTGACATAGTGATACTAGCACAGGACAAAAACATGGCATGTCAAAATAGATACACACAGACACTACTAGAATTACTAGAGATTATATATATATTGTAAGCATGACAATAGTAGTGACAGTACTAGATTTTCTAGTAACAAAATGTTTCTTCTTCCTGTGTGTAGCTCTGTAGCATGACAAAAACTTATTTCTTCACATATTTTGTCACATATGCTGTATATGGGGCATGCAGCCTTAAAGATAGTTCACCTTCAGTTGCTGGTCCCCATTGGCTTCCATATTATTGAGGAGAAGAAAAAAACACTATCCAAGTCAATGGGGACCAGCAACTGAAGGTTAACTATCCCTTTAAGGGCCATTGACACAGAATGCATTTTCTGTTCAAAAAGACAATAAGCAAGGTAGTGTTCTTTTTTTTTTTTTTCTTTATTCTTTTTTTACGTAAGCACTGCGTTTTATAGTGGCTTGTCATATGAAAACTTTACAAATTTCTAGACCTTTGGACCAAAATTTTCTAGAGATTATTTTGTAACTAATTTGGCCTAATTCCATTTCTCTGAATTTAATTGTGTCATCAAATCATGTTGTTGGTCCAGTTAAATATTTTAAATTGCAGGAACAATTGTTTATTTCTAATTTTCCCAAAAGAATGTATTTAAAACTGAAATAGGTTAAACAGAATAAAAACAAGCTTTGCTGACATTACTTTATGAATAATCAACTCCAACACTGGATAATTGGTAAAAAAAAAATTCTATAAAGCATTGTTTTAAAACCTGTAAATATATAAATTAGATTGATGACAATGTTCCCATGCATCACATATGAAAGGTGACATATTATTGTAAATCTCAGTATTTTGAATGCATCAGTGCAGCTTTCAGTGGGCAGGACTGCTTAAAGTTATTGACACAAGTGATAAACATGAATGGATAAATGAGAAAATAACTAGCTAGGCGTGCTTCATATTACAAGGGTTATTAAAAGACCAAAAGCTTTGCAAAGAGGCAGACCTAGTACGTTACTGTGTAAAAACATGAAACCGATGAAAACATGAACTCAGATGCACTGTAAAATTTATACCAGGTTCTAAACCAAAAGCATTGGAGGATAATTTCTGTGCTCAGTACTCATATCTCATGTCTTGAGTTTAACTTATTGCAAAGAGTATCTGTCTTCTCTTGGGAATAATGTTTGTTTCGTGTCTTGGCGTCAGCTGATTCGGCTCTGCTAGCTTTGCTGCATGTCCATATTTAAATGCACACCACATTTTTCTCAGATGCACAGTTTTTTTTGATGTAGGACTTAAAAAACAGATTTTCCTTCATGACTAGATTGACTGAGGACAATTGAAAATGTCTGTTGAATATATTTACAATTTTAATGAAGTCTTTACTGCAATGCATCTTTTTGTTTGGGGAAAAATAATTGGAAGTCATGTATTTAGCCAATTTTTAATTATCAGTTTCCACATTTTTTCATAATACAATTATGAAAAAGATACGAGATATGAATGCAATGGTCAAACACATTTATCTAGTATGTTCACATGTAAAAACAATAGAAAAGCAATGTAATTTAACAAAAATGAACTCTTTGAACACCAGTAAAAGAAGTGCTTTCTTTTGTACTCAACACATGAAGATGGATTCATTTGAGTAGTTTGTAACTAACAGAGACCCATTTTGTTTGTTATATTGCAAAGAAAGAAAGACTTAGTGGCTGCACAGACTGACGATTTGATAGCAGAATGGATTTCTGTGTATTATAAGCTTCAATTCAACGATATGGAAATAAAACAAAGTTTTATTCTAGACACGTGTGTTCATTTAATCCTGTCAGTCATATTTCAAGGGGCATATAAGGACTGCTTACCTCTTTTTAGAGACAACTTTTCTGCTACCCCTCCTCCTCCACGTCTCCTGTTTCAGTTCTTTGCACCTATAATATTAAATTATCCGTCTATTTATGCGTCTTACTTTACTCCAGTAGTCTGGAGTCCTGCCATAATGGACAGTGCACCGAATCAACCTACAGTATCTCACCTAGAATTACATCAACTTGTGAAACAGACAATATACTGCCACAGGAAATAGCAGATCTAAGTGGAAAATCTAAGTAATGGTCATAAAGTTCACACTGTCTTGTCTGGTCTATTAGCATATGATTCTTTAAACAACAAATTCACTAGACGTGACAGAAAAATGATTTCGCTGCAAAATCCGCACATAACGGTAATACTTTATAATAAATACACAGTAACAAAGCACTTATAAATCATTTGTAAACTATTAGTTTATAGTTAATTAATAGTTTATAAACTGTAGTTAATACACTATATACAAATAGTGAGTTCTTCAAATTTATTTTCACACTAAATGACAAAGTTACTGTTTTATTTGTTCATATTTAAAGAATTAGATAATGTTTTTTATGTTTTTTTAATTAACATTTTATCACCAGTAAATAGCTCTTAATTTAGTCACAGAAAATCGGAATGACATTAATTAAGAGCTTTATTGGACATTAATTGCATTTATATTCATTGTTCCTTAAAATGTTTACAGATATATTGAGCGCGCGCGCACACACACATGCACGCACACATGTGTTGGGTTTCTTTATTTTATATGCACTTTCTATGCAAATAATAAATAAATTATGTACAAACTGTATATTCTATCCCCTAAAACTACCCTAATCCAAAATGATGTATTTTAACAAATTATCAAATGAGTATTTGTATGTATTTCATATTGAGATCACTGTTTTTTTTTTTTGTTTTTTTTATTAATTGATGATTGATTGATTTTAATGTTCAGCTTCTGGAATTGGCTTAATGTACTTGTAAGCATTTTAACTAATACTAGTACAGTTAATGTCCAATAGTAGTTGGTTTAAAGCATTTTCTGATTTTCCATGACCTTACAGTACATAAAAGACTGAGAACTGTTTGTGATTAATAAGCATTATCTAATTTTTTTTAAAAATATTTAATAATTAAACAATAACACTTAATTACTGTGCCAATAAATGAAGAACGCACTATTTGTATATAGTCAATAAATGTTAACTATATATAATCTCATAGTTTGCAAATTATTTGTTAAAGGGGGGGTGAAATGCTTGTTTTCACTCAATATCCTGTTAATCTTGAGTACCTATAGAGTAGTACTGCATCCTTCATAACTCCAAAAAGTCTTTATTTTTATTATATTTATAAGAGAAAGATAGTCTGTACCGATTTTTCCCGGAAAAACACGAGCGCCTAGAGGCGTGATGTGTGGGCGGAGCTAAAGAATCACGAGCGCCAGTAGGCTTTTGCGTTGAGCGCGTCTGGAAGCTGTGACATTACCGTGAGGACAAAACCAACCAAAACAAACCATGGCTAACAGTCAGATTCTGCGTATATTTATGATCCAGAATCAGATCCAGAGGCTGAAATTTAACAAGAGCAGCATCAGCAATCAGTCTCTATGTGGTATGTACTGAAACTGTATATATTTGCTTAGCGGTTTTGAAAAATGACTAAGTTCCACTTTATGTCGTCTTTTTTTTTTTTTTAAGCTGTACATGTGGAAAGTGCAGTTTGATGACAACATCTCATGTTGTTTACTTGATGTGCTTATGCGCCGATAGCTAAGTTAACAACACAGAGATATTTGAAGCAGTTTTACTCACCGCATGCGGTTCCAACACACGATCGTGACCCTTTTTCGTTGGGATTGCATTATCCTTAAGAAATAAACGATACGCAAACCCGGCGTCAAACTGGGCCTTGTTTGTAAAACAAGCATGCAGGGAACAAACACAAACACTTGCACAACTCCGTTGATGCTCTGTAAAAATAAACTCCATCCACTGGTCCCTTAATACTGTTTCTCTTTTGGTAATCTGTGCAGGGTTGTCTTGCCCTGGCAACCAAAAACACACTCCTTTTGTGACATTTCGCGATGCTCTCGCTCTGATCAGTGAAGTCTGTTGTGCTCTCAGTGCTCTGCTATACGGGAGCGCGCGCTCTTCCGGCAGAAGTGCCTCAGGATCCATATAAGGAAATTCCGCTCCATCTAACGTCACACAGAGCCATACTCGAAAAAAACTTTCAGAAACTTGTGATAAACCGGAAGGAGTATTTTTGGAACAAAAATACTCCTTCAAACGTACAACTTAATTTTTGAAACTTTGTCCATGTTTAGCATGGGAATCCAACTCTTTAACAGTGTAAAAAACTCAGTATGCATGAAATAGCATTTCACACCCCCCCCCCCCCCCCCTTTAATTCTTTCTTACTACATAATTATTATAAAGTGTAATCAACATAACCGTTGAGATTTCTGCTATGTGTTAGACAGGTAGAGCTTTATAGCTCATGAAGTGTCTCTTTATCGGGTCTTAATCTCAAATGCATTAATCTGTAACGAGCGGCAGGGGGTCACCTCTTCCTCCAGCCTGCGGTCACAATAACAGGCTTCAGCCTACAATTACATACTCAGTGTCAATCTTGAAGCAAAACAATGCGTCGGATGAGAATTGCATTAGTTTATTAGGCATTTTGATGATTTTTCTGTCTCTACTGTATACTAGAAAATGAATTTCACAACGCTTATCAAAACATGCATCTGAATTGAAACTAGAAACGAATGCATGTGGCGGAAATATAAAGGTTTCATTGCTAATCATTATTGATCCACCGATGATTAGAAACATCTCCTGTGAGATCTACGTCATCAGTAACTTGAAGAAATGATCTTCTTCATGAGCAGGACTTGTCTTTTTCGATCCCTCTGTGTGGGCAATATGCTTTCTATTCCTGGCCAGTGTTTTTACGCCAGTTTCCATGGGAATTGAGGTGGACAGAACTGACTTAAATGTCAACATTTAATAATTAGTGAATCAAACTTGATCTAAATGCATTTAAAAGCATATCTTCACTCACAATTATGCATCAGGGTTCCAGAGCTGTAATGTCTCCAGTTGAATGGACACGTATCAGTATTTTCATCGTTTCATACGATCAAATGGTTTTCAGTAAGTCTGTGTTATCTCTCTGTTCCCACAGCAACGGGTTGGCGAAGAGGATTGCTCTCATCAGCTTCCTGTCACTGGTCATGCTCATGAGCGTCCTGGGAAACCTGCTGGTTATGGTGGCCGTCTGCAAGGACCGGCAGCTCAGGTCAGAATCCACCCGTCTCCACCCACAAAAACATCCACCTACCTGTAGTAAAAAACATCCCTTTTTAGCATTTCATTTGTGCAGCTCAAGTGAAGTGACATGACCTGTGTTCGAGTAATTCTTACTAGATGGATTTTAGAGTTTAGCTGAATAACACAGGCCGTTCTTGCGGTATCAATAAAATAAAAGAATTCAAGTGTTTCTATTATAAGCTAGAGCAAACTGTTTTAATCAACTTTTGACTATTAAACTTTTAATTATAACTGAGAAAATGAAGTGGATGAAAGATAAAGAGCTAAAAACAGTGAGGGACTGGGTTCGCTGATGTGTGAACAGATTTATTTTTGGTATTTTGTCAAATAGATGGAGTGTTTTGTTTTAATTGTGTTGTTTATAAACCGTCAAATACCTCAAACATGACAGAATTCATGATGTTTTCTGACTAAAAGTGATGTCAATTCCCAATTAATGAGATTTTACTACTAAAAGACTAATAAGATGGAAAGCAACCTTGGCGGAAAAACATACATTGAAACAACTGAAACAATGTTGCCAAAAAAATAAATACTAATACTAATAATAATAATAATACAAAAAAAAAAAATTCAAATTAGAAAAAAAAAGAATAGACAGTTTTTAATTTTAGAGAATCCAATCAAAACCAATGAAAAGAAAATATACGGTATATACTTTAATTTACACTAAATTGTGATTAAAATAAAACTAATATGATGAATTGTGAGGTTAGATTAATATTGTATCTTAAATTGGATCAGTTAAGATATGCAATACCATTCAGAAATGTGGGGGGAATTATTATTATTATTATTTTTTTTTATTATTATTTTTTTTATTTTTTTTAAGCCTCTTCTGCTCACCAAGGCTGCATTTATTTAATCAAAAATACAGTAATAACAATAATATTGTTACAATTTCTATTTGAACATATTTTCAAATGTAATTTATTCCTGTGATCAAAGCTGAATTTTAAGGCATCATTCTGATATACTGTTTTGCTGTTGGACAAACATTTCTGGTTATTGTTAATGTTAAAAATACACTGTGCTGCTTAATATGTTTGGGGAAAGGTCATACAGTTTTCAGGATTCTGTAGGTTTCTTTTGTCTCTCAAGTCTGGAGGCACACGTATGTTTTTCCCTTTAAGAAATAAGTCCTGAAAGGTTACCATTCATCAAGGTTACCAAGAAACTCTTTGTAGTGTCAGAGAGGGAGTCATGCACTGAACACTACGTCATGTCAGTAGTGATAAATGTCTTAAAATAGGCCATCCGATCACTCCTCCAGCATGTGATCTTGTCTTTAACACACAATGCACAGTGATTGTTAAAAACGAGTGGATGAGCTTATCATTGTTTAACAGTGTCTCTGGCAACAGTGGGTGTTTTTTTTTTTTGTCATTAGTTTTGCAGTTCACCTGCTCATATACACTTATACATAGCCTCTTTGGGTTTCATTTCAGTGGCTAATTAGCAGCTTGGTAATTACCTCTTTTCGAGTCCTGCTGGGTTCTTGAGAAACTATGCATTTGTTTTTGCATCAATGAAAGCTGAATGGAGCTCTGAGTCCATTATTAACAGAAATAGTCCGTGTCTGAAAGGAAACAACAGTGCTTGTTTGCTCAAGCTCCAGATCTCCACCCACACTCCATCATATCTCACCGTCTCACCATCATCTCAGACGGTCTAGAAAGTGTCAGCATCACAAATGTGCCGTTCTGAGGAAGACACTGATACGGCCAGAGACCGATATCTGAAGCAGCGGATTCCTCTTTGAAAATGCTTCTTAGATTCAAAAAGGGATAGTTATGCCACCGTTTACTTACCCTCATGTCAGTCCAAACCTGTATGGCTTTCATTCTTCTGTGGAAGATAAAAAATATATATTTTGAAGCTTGTTGGTAACAAACAGTTTTGGTCCCCATTCACTTCCATTTTATTGACAAAAAACAGACATTTCACACATTGTTTTGTGTGTGTCTGCGTGTGTACAACCTTAAATTGTAACTTGATTATTGTGTCTTATATATATATATATATATATATATATATATATATATATATATATATATATATATAAAACAAAAGGAAAAATCAGATGAAGCACATACTATTTAAATTTAAAACAAATAAAAAGAAACAACTAACTAACTGTTTTTGAGTTGACACAATTTAAATTGAAATAAAAAGGCTAATATACAGTGCTTGGGGTCAGTACGTTTTATTATAATTATTGTAATTATAAATTATTATGAATAAAAAACAAATTATATATATATAAATTGGTTCTTTTAAACTTTCTATTTATCAACCTATCCTGAAAAAAATTATTAATAATAATAATAATCTATCACAGCTTCCACAAAAATATTTCCTAAGCAGCAAATCAGCATATTAGAATAATTTCTGAAGGTTCATGTGACACTAAATGCTAGTAATAATGCTGAAAATTCAGCTTTACGTCACAGGAATAAATTACATTTGAAAATATATTACAGTACAGTAACAATTATTTTAAATCAAAATAATATTTCACTGTATTTACTGTATTTGTGACCATATAAGAGCAGCCATAGTAAGAGTAAGAGACTTCTTTTAAACTAATTAAAAATCTTTCCAAGCCCACACTTTTGAACAGTATAGTGTTCATTTAATTTCTTTAAGGTTGCATGATGGCAAGTTTTAACACAACTACTCATTTAAGTTCACACACATTATTTGCCTAAGAAATTTTATTTAAAAATCATGCAAGCTATTGTGTTCATGTTTTATATCCTATGAACACAGCGTTCAGGGAGCTCTTTAAGTTCTGTCGGTTTCTGATGTCTCTCAAGCCTGGAAGCCGCTTCTTATCTCCTCAAACGTCATGCCACACATCACTTCATACATTCCTTCCTATTTTTCACATACTATACTTCCCTCTGATTTATAAATTGCTTATCCTGTCTCATACCACCCAGATTCTTTCACTCAAGAGGCATCTGTGTAATGCTCATCTGATAATAGAAGTCGAGGGGAAAATAATCTACATTTCTCACTGTCTTTAAGAAGGCGCAAAGAGCGAGTCACATGCCAAACTTTATGTCATGACGGTGAAGTCTTTAAAACAGGCTGCCCTCCATACTGGAACATCTGGTGCCATTTTGCTTTAATGATGCATCCAAAAGGGATTTGTAAATACTGCCACACATCTGATGGTGTAATTATGAGATGCCTGTTGCTTTTGATTCTTGGCGTCAAATTTGCATGGAAAAAATTGGCATCAAATGTGCATGGAAGCCAATCAGTGCCCCTCTCTGCATTCTTTGGGAGATGTATATTGTTGACAGGCAGCTGGTATGTGTATTTTATGCCATGTTATGGTTAGGTGACAGAATGATTTCAGCCTATTAATGCTTCTCCGTGAGCTCTATATAGATCTGTGTGTGTTCAGAAGCTCAAGCGAGAGTTTTACTACTCATTAATAGGGTACCAAGAGCTCTGGAGAGCCTCAAGGGCAGCGAACATTATGACAACCTATCAACAACGTACCACACACATAGCACATACACGTTGTTGCTGCTTTCTCCAAGTAGCTTATTTGATAGCGAGTATGAATTTCTGCTCATTAGGAAACACATCTTGTCTAGATTGCTCTGTTTACATCCATTATTATATTTAAAGGGGTAGTTCATCCACAAGTGGACAACTTTTATGATACTTCCATATGATACTCACACTTTCCTAAATGCCTTTCCCTAAAATCCCCCCACCTAGAAAAAAAAAAACACATCTTCCCCATCTTTTTTCTTCCGAAATATCATGTGTTATCTTTTAAGAAAGTACATAATATAATCTCACACTTATATTTTGTGCACTGTTTTGCAGTTTGCTTGAAATTGCAGTTTTTGCACTTTCGATGAGTTTTGAATTAAAATTTAATAAGTTTCAATTAAATGTGTAATTTATATCTATACTACATTTGAATTTGTATACATAAATACCTTAAAAATAAATATTTACATATAATTCTTGCAAATAAGAAAATAATTCATTTCAGTAACTATGTTAAGTCATATTACTAACTTAAAAAATACTGAGAAAATAAATAAATGTTTTATCATTAAATCATATGACCAGTATCATGTGATGTCATTTTCTTCTGTGGCAGACATTTTGAACACATATTGCACATAAGTGTCTTCTTCATTTTTTCTATTTTGATCTCAACAGACCTATTGTCAAGTAATATATTACTTGTCGAGAAGTACGTTTCTTATTTTAATTCAAATAAAGATTTAAAAAAAAAAAATTCAGGTTGACCTGATCAAGAAAATGAGATTTGGTTTGCCAGACCACTGAAATTAGTCAAAATGGTGAAATAGTCATCTATGTTATCTGTCTGCTTATACAGGTTTTCTGTAACATAGTTGACAAACTCACCATTAACAATTAATCTTGCCACAGACATTACGCTGATAAAATATATCAACTACAAGGTGTGCGATATGTCTGCAGTGTAATAATAATTGTTATGTTATTACAATTGTTATTTTAACTATGTGCAAGCTGATGTTTTCAAGTATGTGTCAATTAGCAAAAAAGAAATGCATATATAATTTATTTTATTTTTTTACTTGATAGTTTGGCAAATCTGCAATGTAATGCCACTATTAGAACAATAACTGAGGTTGCTATTGATTTCGTTTGATTTCATCATCTTTCTGCTTCACCAATGAGAAAAGTTCCAATCAAAGCCAGAGCAGAACATTACTGCAGTGTTTCGTTCCTGAATGAATCTGTTTTTTAAACAAATTATTTGAGCCAATGATCCATTCAGAAAAAGAGTCACTTGCTTCTAAATGAATCAGCTATATTGAACGACGAATCATTTAAATGTTGTATAATAAAAAATAAAATAAAAAATGTCAATATCGCACCCTAATTTTAACTGAAACCAATAGTTTTTTCCCCAATTTTATTAAAGGGGTAATATGATGTTGCAAAAAAAAAAAAAAAAAATATATATATATATATATATATATATATATATATATATATTAGGGCTGTCAAAATTAGCGCGTTAACGACGTTAATTAGTTGTTTGTCATTAATTACGAAAACACTGAAGACGCGTAAGGTTTTACTTGGTTTTACTGGCACTTGAAGCCTTCAGAACGTGAAAATATCGATCCTAAATTATTGTGGCAGAGCAAATGAACACCTCCCAAAAACAAGAGTGCCCAGAGTGCAGAGGGCGCATGTTTGTGTTTCAGAGTTCATTCTTTCGAGTTTCTCATAATTTGCATATGCAAAATTTCATAGATATGTGGCTATATTTAACCACTGGTTCACCTAAAACTCTTACACTATCTGTAGTTAAATGGCATGGTTTGATATAGTACTCAGGTAAATTTGATCTAAGTAAATGTTAAACTTTTGAAATTCAGAAAAAAAGAACCACATATTGATGAATCAATACATGAAAATTATGTATTTGTGTCCTGTTATTTATCTTTTGGTATGCATTTCAGAAAAAAAAAATTTAGGATTCAGGTGTAATTGCAAATAGTGATTAATCCTGATTAATCCACTGAAAATTCTGATTAATTGGATTAAAAATTTTAATCATTTACTGTACAGTTAAACCGCGATTAATCGCAATTAACAGACTGAAACTTTTTGGATATGTAAATGTAAAATGTAAATAATTAATGTAAACTCAAGACAAAGAAACTATTTAAATTCAAAATATGATTGTTTATTGGAATTTTTGTTTAACTTGTAACACAGATTTTCTCATGTAAACAACATACCTGCAATAAACCATCAATATCCTCCAAATTAACTGTTGGCTTGAAAGCCATATTTATTAAAGAAATAAAAACACAGGCATGTAAGTATCATTTGAATTTCAAAACAATCAATGCCAATAAAAAACAAAAATGATTTCCATGTTGAATTCTAAGTGGACTGCAAAAAAATTCCAAAGTATAGTCATTGCCAGTGCTTTAAGTGGGCCGGTACACACCGGTACTGAGTACCGCCACTTCCAAATATAGCTCTTGAGCGTACCGCCACCTCTCCGTGCGCCCAGAACGTGCTTGTAGCGTACCGGTACGCTCATTTGGACATCTGTTTTAATAGAGGTTTTAATCTTTTACCTGCACTGCCGATTTTCAGAGCGCCCTTCACAATGCAAGCTTCCTAATTCATCCCACCCAGAGCAGAAACTACATTACCCATTCACCCTTAAGTTACACAAGTGAATAGCGCATGTGTCGCTTTTCCCACTGTTAAGTGTCAACAACTCAACGTGGCCGGAGAAGGTGTGTGAAACTCGTTGTGAGTTATACTAAAGCAAAATCTTGAGTATTTATTGTCTGATAAACATTACAAACTGTCTGCGGAGGTTGAGTCGTCCTGCAGCCCCCGCTGGCTGTTCATTGGCTGCAGCATCTTTTTTCTAAGTTCTAAAAAAATACCGTAGACGGAAAGGCACAAATTTAGATATTCATTTATCTAATTAATCTATAGCCTATGCACAAAGACAATATGTTCTTTTTGTCCCCTTTTTGTTTTAAAGCTTGATGAAGAGAGAGAGCGCAAGTTGCTGCAGCTGCGAGGAGGACAGTGATGCACGCGCACAGGAGTGATTGACAGTTCGCGGCACTGTGTACAAAAAATACTCCGCTACACAATTATTTCGTTATTTTCGCTTAAGCTTATTAACGTTAGCGTTACAAAAAGGTCTGATTTACGCACTGTTACAGTCATTGTTTTTTTTTTTTTTTTTAAACAATGATATTTGAGTTCATGATTTTAATGTTGCTGTTTCTTGTGGCAGACTAAATGAAGAGTAATGTTTCTTGTGGCAGACTGAAGAGTAATCCGGCAGAGTTTTATACTGAAACTTTCCGTCTAAAAGTCCTTCCTTGGTCTTATCCATATTTCTTTGCACGTTGAACACACATAGGCCACAACTGGAAATAAAAAAAACTGCAACCTCGTTAATTGCGTTATTTTTTTTTAACGCGTTAAATATTTCAAATTAATCGAATGCGTTAACGCGCTAATTTTGACAGCACTAATATATATATATTATATATTATATATACGTTTACACGGTTTAAGTTCAAAAAACATAATTTTTCACATACTGTACATTATTGTTGCCCCCCTATGCCCTGCCTTTCTGAAACACTACGATTTTTACAAAGCTCATCTTTCTGAAAAGCATGGTGTGCTCTGATTGGCCAGCTAACTAGTGTGTTGTGATTGGCCGAATATCTCAAACGTGGAATTGAAATGTTACGCCCCTTACCAGACTCATGAAACTTTCCTCCATAAAATGTGCTGCACACTCTCGAATATTTGGGTTATACTGTTCTGAGACAGTGTTGCAAAAAAATCTTAACCACTGATTTCTAGTTGTGTCCTCTTTTGGAAGGTCAAAAGTTACACCTTCTTTCTTTGCGTCTACATTTGGGCGGTGTTAAAAAATAAGAAATGTACATATGCTTTTCGTTTGTCCCACAGGAAAATCAAAACCAACTACTTCATCGTCTCGCTGGCGTTTGCTGACCTGCTGGTGTCAGTGCTGGTGATGCCGTTTGGTGCCATAGAATTGATCCATCAGAACTGGATCTACGGTGAGACCTTCTGCCTGGTCCGCACCTCTCTGGACGTGCTGCTGACCACTGCCTCCATCCTACACCTGTGCTGCATATCCCTCGACAGGTAAAAAAAACAATCGCCCATTTCATTTCAGGATTCTCATTGCGTATTAATCAAGTGCTTTGAATTTAAATTCCGTAAATGTATAGACCTGACACATGACTGCAGTTGCTGTTGTCATAGCAGCCATTAATTGTTTCGCCACAGAGGATGAGCACTTGAGAATTTAGTTCTGTGAACTGTGTAGGGATGCTGTTTCCATGGCGATCTGTGTGCGGCCACACAAAGTCCCTTGCCAAGTAAATCGTCCACCAACACTAAGATTACGAACCTAATAAGTCTTAGAGTCAAGCAGCAGGCAAACGGTTAAAAATATCTGAAATGTGATTGAGGAACATCTTGTTGTTGAACAGCGGAGTTTTAAGACTAGAGGAGAGCAAAGAGATGCTGATGGCTCCAGGGAACAATTGAGAGAGAGAGAGAGAGAGAGAGAAAGAGAGAGAAAACAAGTTTTTTTAGGCACTGGGTGTTCAAATCTTGTTATAATCAGTGTTGACAGTGCTGCTTAATATTTTTGTGGAAATCATAATTTATTTTTTCAGGATGATTTGATTAATAGAGTGTTTAAGATAACATTATTTATTTGAAATTACAAACTTTTTGTCAAAACCTCACTTTTATTATTTTGTAAAAACATTGTGTGTGTGTGTGTGTGTATATATATATATATATATATGTGTAAATATATATATATATATATATATATATATATATATATATATATATGTATATATATATATATATATATATATATATATATATATATATGTGTGTGTGTAAATATATATATATATATATATATATATATATATATATATATATATATATATATATATATAGACACACACACACATGTTTACCAAATATGATAAGATTTACTATTTTAATTTAATTGGATTTTAGTACAGTGACAGAGTTTGTATGTGATAAACCTTTCAATAATTGTATTAAATTATTTAATAGTTTTCATTTAAATAATTAAATAATAATATTAAAAATATAAACATTGTTATTTTTAGAAACAACATGACATTTTATTTTTTAATGAACTGGTTTTTATGCATGAAAATATATACCTTAATTTTAGGAAAGGTGTCCCTCTCAGGGGATCAGAATATTTGATAACCCAAACCGTATGAAAATCGCAGATATAGCACATGCTTTTATGCAAAGCAACTTAAAGTAGTCCTATTATAGAAAAAATCCCCTGGGTCAGTCTGGAGTTAAGTGCTTTACTCAAGGGCACATTAAGTGACAGTATGGATAAACAATTCTTAATAGTTTTCCATACGTTTATGATTTACAATGCACAAATGCTGTAGGTTTCATGAAAGACTGTTGCTCTTTGTGAAACATTAAGGCTCTTTGTTAAAGTGTCTGTATTTTGCTGTGCTTCTGTCCGCTTGTTGCTTTTAAAGAATTACTGTAATAACCACAAGAACAAACTACAACAAAAATACAGGAACCCCAAGAGTCACCAATTGTGCCATGTTTTTCTCAGTCTTTTTTTTTGCGTATAACTTTAACGGATAATTTGTTTGAACTCTGTGAATGGACATTCAACTGTAATCTGTTTTATGCTTTGACATTCTGTGTAGTTTCTATCCTTGTTGCTGTCAGAATCAATCGCTCCATCGTGAATAATAAAAGCAGAAAATACTCGAAAATCCTTGACACGGTTTAGTATCTTGAGCATCTTGTGCGACATTGGCAAATTGTAAAGCTACTCCATTTAGCTGTTCAGTAAAGCACTAAGCCTTAGTTTCAGCTCTGGCCCTTTACCCCAGAGTGATGCATTAGACCTCCGCGTGATATTCAGGATGAGCTTTGAGTGCTCAGCTGCTTCCCTGGTTTACGTCATTCGGCCCCTGAAGTCACACAGGCCGCCTTCCAATGCCTTGCTCGTTAAAGGGGGCCTGAGGGCACCTCCAGAGGAGGGGACTCATAATATTTGGTTTGCTCTTTTGTCGTTTGATGTGTACCTCTCTCTCTCTTTCTTTATTCTGGCCTACGTTTCCACTGAGTTGAGAGTCAAATGATGATGTAACTATCTAGTTGCAACATATTTCTTCTAGTAGTTACCTTAAGGCCATCATGAACTGCTTTTGATGCAATGGCCATCATGTACAAAATTATTTAAAGGGAAAAATCACCCCAAAATGGGTGCACACTCATTTATGCACACTCAAGTTGTTCCAAACCTGTATGGGTTTCTTTTATCTGTTGGGCACAAAATATGATATTTTAAAGAAGATTTTGAACAGTTGATGGTAGCTATTGACTTCCAGACTATGGGGAAAAATATGGAAGTCAATGGCAATTAATTTAATAAGCTGAAGTAATGGGAAAACATATGAGTGCCATTTTGACCCAGTAGAGAAGAGTACAGCTCATATATGTGCTGTATGTTTTATTTATGTTGAAATATGGTCACAGTATGCTGCTGAATGTTATTACAAGCATATATGGCAAACTAAAATATACATTTTAATGCCATTTCTATTGAACATTGTATGGTGTTTATTTTTAAATATATTTGTAATTACGTGTCTGTAATAATGAAGCTGGAATTTAGTACATAAAATGTAATGTAATGCTGAATAACAACTTACAGATAAAATTATAATACATTTTAAACAAAATAATTTCAAATGACCTATACGCTTTAATTTAACATTATTACAAAGTGCACTTTTTGAAAGTGTTTTTAACTGTTATTACATTAATATTATATTATCTGCAAGTACAGTTTTAAGAAAAATATGTATACTTTTAATATTTGAAGTACGACTTAGTGCACTTCTTTTCACAAGGGATACTCCAGTATAAAATACATTTATTTTAGACAGACAACTGGAGCCACCATATACAGTAATGTGATGTGCAGAAACTTAGGGGCTTGTACATAGTCAACAACAAGTAAGAGCTCATGAATGGAACACTTCCAGATTAGGGCCAAAGGAGAAACTTAGCCGAAAGTCCAAAATCACCATAATCGCCTCTCGCTTGCTTAGTTGGGGTCACTTCATCTACAGCGATATCATTGACTTGATTGCAAATGATTGCATGGATACTATTTAAACTGAACTGAGATGATGACATCACTGAATTCATTGATGAACTGCCTTTAAAGGGACACTAAGTAGGAATTACTCCCATCTAGTGGTGAAATTGTATTTTGCATTCAAACTAATTTTGCTCTCCAGCGCCTCGCTTTTTCAAATGCGCGTTGCATCTACGGTAGGCGATATGTACCAAAAAGCTTTGACGGATGTCTTCTAATAGCACTTCGTCGAGTTTTCCTTCAGGTGAACAGGTGTGTTATTTCAAACAAACTGCAACATGACAACTAACAAACGAATGTTACAGTATGAATTACTGACTGTGGAAAACATGAAATATTGTAATTAGTAGTTATGTCTAATTTATTCGTTATATTTTCTGAATTATATGCATTGTTAGATATAAAAAAAATATTATAATATAGACTGTAACACTGACTTACCTGTCGAGAAGAAAACAGGTCACTTCAGCGTCTCTTTTGAAATCTTTATCCAGCATTAGCTCTTTCCACCTAGAAAAAGCTTCCCCGACATTAACTCTTGTTTTCTGTAATCTACGGTCACGTTTCCTTTTACGTTCTATTTTTGACTGTTTTGGCGACGATGTTTTCTTCTCCTGTGGCGCGGCATATGTATGGTCCATAATAAGAATGCAATCCAGACTTTTAAACTTGCCGGTGCAGTTTCAAGCGCCTCTCACTGCTCTGCACCTGCGTTTCTGGCTCTGACCGACTTAGTACTTAGTACTTAGTACTTTTTGTCCCTCTCTGCTATTATAGTTTTGCAAGATGGCGGAACTACATGGAAGCCTCCGTTGACCTACCCGTCCCATGTATATAAAGATAATAAATTCTTCATTTACAAGGATTAGTTTAAACATTGGCATAGGTATTTGTACACCATTGAGGGCATATTTATGAATAAAAATATTGATTTTAGATAATAAAATACCTAAAAAGTTACTTATTGTCCCTTTAACTGTCATTTTGCATTATTGACGCACTGTTTTCCTAATGAATGTTGTTCAGTTGCTTTGATGCAATCCTTTTTGTTTAAAGCGCTTTATAAATAAAGGTGACTTCACTTGACTTGACTTGGCCATAAACACATCTAAGTAGTTCATATGACTTGTGCAATATATTCTAAGTCATGTGAAGCCATTTGTGTGAAAAGCATGCTTAAAATAAAGTCATTAATGCTTATTTACAAAAAAAAAAAAAAAACAGTGGCAGATGTTTGTGCGTGATTGTTGGTTTGTAAAAACAAAAATAGTAGGAAGAGATTTTTATGCTACCCGGTTCATTATCTCTGTGCCATTCCTGCTACTATTTATCGCATCCACACTCCACTTGGCATCGACTCCCGCGCCGTTGTTTGGATTTTATTAAAACAGTGATGTTTTCCTGAGTACGAAGGAATGAAGAGGTTCCAGTCAACTTGGCTGCAGGCGGCACTTACTGCAATCATGGATCTCGTGCAAGGGAAATGGCACCCATGCCTGCTATTTCAAGTCATTTGCCCTTCTGAGTTTTGACAGTGAGGCTGGCCGGGTGTCCTTCAGGCGCTCACTTAGCACAAACAGCAATAATAGCCATGTCATCTCAATATAGACTGTGTGACATGCGCTCCGTCTTGTTCTTAAAAGCTGTTTTCTCTCATGTAATTTTCTTCGGCCTTCGGGTTAGTAGCAGTCTCTTCTCATTTCTCAGACAAACCTCTCACGCCGAGCAGCATGTGTTTAGAGTCTGCGATGCAGCGTGAGTCTCTTCAGATGATCTGCAGTCTCAGTCTTGATTTAATGCTTAATTTAGTGCTCTCCATTATGCCTCCATTCATCTGACTCATTCTGGTTGAATGCTAATTGTAGGTGCTCGTTAGCTGTGTTATTTGTGTGTCACGAGCCACCACTTACATATGTTTTAGAAACTTCGGCAGTTCTTCTTGATAATTGCTGTGTCTATTAACAGTGGAGAAACTCACTGTAGTCTTCTGGGTGACTTGGGAAATATACACGATAAGCAAGGTCATATATTTTATAGTGTTATAAACAGGTGCAGAGAATACAGCATGCACAAAGCTCTCCCAGAGGTTTTGCACTTACATTGCGCTTACATCCAAGTAAGTCATGCAGAAACTGACACGCATTCGAGTTAAAGGACAAAAACACAATGTCAACCTGCCACAATAGCAAAAAACATTGTTCTCATTATCGTTATCTTTGCCTTGTGGTATAAAGTTACCTGAGAAATCAAACTGCAAGACAGCAGCTTAAATTAAAGAGATATTTCATCCAAAAATGGAAATATGTCTTCTTTTATACAGTAAATAGATCTTCTGAATGACAGCAATTTCATCTCTGGTTGAACTTTATCTTCATAGAATGCATATATTGTACGTCTTGTCACATTTGTAGGTTTTCAATTGCTTTTTCAATTCATTTTTCATTTGCATGGCTGTGTGCATTAAATGATTGCACAATGTCAAGGGCGTAGCTTTGATTTGGCATTGGTGGGGACATAATGGCAGACAACAGACATTTCATTGTTTGATCAAAATGATTGCTAGGGACAATTCAGTAGTCGCTGGATATTGGTAGGGACATGTCCCTAGCATCCCTAATAAATTCTACACCCTTGCACAATGTGCATCAATGTAAATGCATACTTAGCAATGGATTATCATGCTCATACCATGGTCACTTGCCAATATTGGCAAGTTTAAGCCGTAATTGATGCTTTCAGTGGAAATTTTGACTGGACAGATAGTTATTAAATGTAAAGCCCATTAGATGTACAATTTTGAGGTGAAATCAAGTAGGGTAACACTTTAGAATAAGGTTCCATTGGTTAATGTTAGTTAACTGCTTTCGTTAACATGACCTAAGCAAGAACAATCCTTCTACAGCATTTATAAGTCTTAGTTCATGTACATTTCAACATTTACTAATGCATTATTTAAATCAAAAGTTGTGCTTGTTAACATAAGTTAATGCACTGTGAATTACCATGAACTAACAATGAATAACTGTATTTTTATTAACTAACATTAACGAAGATGAATAAATACAGTAATAAATGTCTTATTCATTATTTGTTCATGTTAATTAATACATTAACTAACATTAACTAATGGAACCTTATTCTAAAGTGTTACCTCAAGTAGTAATATATTTAAATGAATGAGAGGGTGCACTGTCTAATAACTAATACTGAAATTGCGAGTTTAGTTATTTCAAAAACAGTGACAATACTACCTCGCTGACAAGAAATACAATGCAGAATTTCGGGAGCAAGGCTGCTTTATTGATAAAAGTTGTGTATTCAACCATTTGAATGCATACATTCCAGACAGTCAAAATCAAGTGTAATCTGTTTTGACGTGTGCATTTAGACATTTG
This sequence comes from Carassius gibelio, assembly GCF_023724105.1. Lineage (NCBI taxonomy): Eukaryota > Metazoa > Chordata > Actinopteri > Cypriniformes > Cyprinidae > Carassius > Carassius gibelio. Next base: position 6,071,042 of record NC_068384.1, read on the forward strand.
TTCTAAAATCTTGTCAGTAGCTAATATTGTAATTAATGTTAACCAATAGCTTAATATTGTAGGTAATTATGCACATTTGTAGGGTTTTGTCAGATCAATGTGTCAACTCTGTTGGCGTCGATCTTGCTAGTTTTCACTGATTGAAATCAATGTTGAACTTTGTCGAGTTTTGGCCTTATAATCTGGTGACTGTCAGAGTTGGTTTGCATGTGTCGGTGTGGTGTGAATTGACCTTTAGGAATGCAGACTATAGAAAATCTTGCATAATAACAGACCAAGTAATGTACTGCCAGTTATGTTATGTAATAAAGGTTACAGCAATAAATGATTTTGATAACTTTGACAATGAAGCGTTACAATCGAGAAGCATCTTGAGGCTGAACTTGACCTTCAGACCTCCTTATCCTGCTCCATAAGCCTTCTTTAAGTTTTTTTCCAGCATTGTAATCCTCCACAATCTTTTTCACTGAGGCCACTTGAATGAAAACATGAATCAACTGTTCACAATTTAGAAAAAAATCTTGCTAAACGTGTAGTCTCACATTGAAATGTCAATATTACAGAATTACAGTGGGTTGCAAATGCAGTTTCATGTTGACTTTGTTAGGGATACATTTGCAACAAGTTGTAGTTGCAATGTCTTTTAAGTTAATTTTACTCAAAGGCCATACAAAAGATGTTTAAAAATAGGATTAATTTCAGTGTTGATTCTGTAGTAGTACTGACAACATTGCATTAAGCAGAAAAAATCCTCTGCAACTTCCAACACAGACCTGTGACCTGGCAACAACACGTTTGCAAGTGGTAAATTATCTAGAAGCTTTTACTGTCACATCTATTTGCACACCTCAGCAGCGTGGAATAAAGGGACCCAGATGGCACTACAGAAATGAAATGTGGAGTGCCGCACCTGATCAGTCTCCACGCAGGGAACAAAAGAGCAACAGGGAGCTGTCAGGAAGTGTTTCAGAAATGCTATAGACTGCTGTACAGTGTTATTCCTCATTAAAGCTGAGGCATTCCTGTAAGATTTCATTTGAGGTCGTAATCATTTCAATACAAGTGTACCCTTTAGTGTGTGTCATTGTTATTGGTAAAACAGCATGAGTGTGATACTTTCCCTTTGTTTCCCAGCTTCCATTTCTAATACGAGGAACTTTGCACTTTTCTGTCCTGAACTTTATATGACAACAATAAAGATTGTGTGTTTTCCAGACTTGTTTTACTGCCAGAAATGTGTTCCCAGCAAGAATCTGTATGGACGTCACGTGGGCTTTATGTCTTTTGTTTATTAATGTTTGTTCATGTAATGCAGGGATTCCAAAACGTTTTTGTCAGCCAAACCCCTTAAAATAAAATATGTACTTGAAATATCTCTGAGGAAATTAATATTTAAAATAAATTTAGCAACACATTTGCATATTTACAGTTTTCTAATATCAGTTAATGGTCACTTTGACACACAGATCAGTTCATATTTTTTTAAGTGTTTTAATTATTCATCATTATGATTTAATTATTATTGGCTTTTTATAAACTCACTTATGTAATATTTAATGGAATACATTCTTGGTACAGTAAAAACATAAAATCTAAAGTAATCTAAATATAAATTACTTTTCAGAATACATTACCTTAAATTAGAGCAACCTTACTAGCTACATGTAATCTTTAATCGGTAATGGACTGCAATTTGTAAATAATCTACTGAGCTCTGTTTCCAGACGGCTAGATCTCTAAAACTATTTTAACAGCCTATAGAAAGAGTATTATATTACAGACCACTTTATATAACGCACTAAAAATAGCCACACATCACTCAAACTCTACATTCATATCCCTGCATTCATGAATGAAGCTTGACTCTTGAAAGAGCCACAGAGATTGGGAGACGGTCTGCAGAGTCATGAGCCTGTGAAAGCAGTGATATAGGTGGCTCTCACTCGTGAGCTTATAAGCATTAGAAGTGGGTGTCTGCTTTTCATTTGGCTGGAGGTTAATTTCTCCACATCAAATGCTTCTCCGATGCCAGCCAAGCTTGGAATTGGATTTTCACACAGACTTTCACGATGCTATTTCCCCCACGGCCCTGAGCCCTTAGGGAAAGCCTTTTGCATGACTAAATGTTCATACATGCTTCGGGAGCTGTGCAAAAACTAACTGCCGATTGCGGATTCTGATCAGATGTCTGATTTCATGTTTCTGATCAAATATAAAACCAGTGGGCACCATATGGACAGTGCTTCAGTGCTTCTTGAAATTCAGTGTGAGTTTTCAGAGGAAAGCCATGTGCTGGCCTGATGGGACTTGCTGCTATAGATGATCGATAATTCATGGAGTTGTTTTTTTATTGAAGTACAGTTATGAACCCCATAATTTATTACATATAATTGCATACAGTATTCGACCTGTTTGACATTACTAACATTTATATTTAAATCTTAAGTCTGGCTTTTCATAATATGCTGTTTCAGACTATTGGAATGAAAACATCCAAAATACACTTTTAAGTGTTTATTTTATTGCACTTTATCTGTTTGTGTCTGTAGGTTTTAATTGCAGTATACACCTTTAAAGGCCATTTTCTCAATGATTTTTTTTTCTTTTGCCCTGAGCCAGAAATCTCCATTTTAGTTGCACTTAATAAACTTTAGTTTTATTTTTGTTTTAAGTTGCTAAATATTGTAATAATATCATTTTTGTGAGTACTTAATTGTCTCACACTAAAATAGTTTTTGTATTTCTTGTTGTCTGGATAATTAAAAATGGTAATAATGTAATGGGTTTTTTTTTCTTGCTATTGACAGTATTTATGGAGTGCTAAAAATAAATATCCAAAATCCCCTCTGTAAAAATCTTTAAATCTAATATATCAGCAAATGAAACATGAATTTTTAACCTGGCTTTATCAAGTTTTCAGATTTCTGTTCTGTAAATGAATGCAAATTATTGCATATTTAAACAACATTTCACAAAACTTGTAATACAACATTAATTTGCAATACTTAATCAACTGGAGAAATACGTTTTTTTTTAGACTATTCACCCGGGGAGTCTTGTTGTATTGATACCATTTTATCACATTTTTGAATCTCACTGTGTATTGATCATTTATTTTATAAAAATAAAGGTTGTTCATCCCTCGCCTCGGGCACTATGTGAGTCAGGGCTGCTACTGTTCATTGGAATTGATGTTGTCTGCTTTTTTTCTACTGCGATTGCTTTCATCTCTTTAGATACCGCTTACAGGTGCCACGGTGAAAAATCAATACGCTGGTGGAGCACGTAGACAGAAGTGGCTCTGTGACATGCATCTTTGACAGGGCTGTAGTTGGCATAAGCACCAAGAGACCAAGGCTGAGAATTACAAGTCTTCCAGCTAGAATTCTTCACAGCAGACTGGAACTAGGCGTGAAAGGCCGAGTGGTTGTAATGTGTTTATCACTCGCTAATATTAGCCAGAGACTGAGAATATAAGAGCCAAATCCCTGAGGAGATCTTAGGCATGTGATGATTTTAATGAGCATCTTACATATTGCTCATTATGCACTAAAGCAATTGCTGTAATTGTGTCACCTCATTTTAATTATGTTTCGTTTTATTAACACTGGCTAAAGTAAATGCAGCCAGAACAATGAGAGAACATTAAGCCCATTGTCCTTATGCGTAGCCTTAGCTAAGCTGTCCCAGGTCAGCTGTTTAGAGAAATGGGAATACTATTGTGGGCCAAATTGATCTAATTCAAATCAGGCTCTATGTAATTAAACAAAGAGAAGCTGCTGTGTACAACCTTCAAAGACAGACGTCTTGGGAAAAGTTTCAGATCAATAAAAAACTAAGTGAACTGCACTACTGTTCAAAACTTTGCGGTCACTATTTTCATTTTATGTATTTATTTATTTATTTTATTTGCGTTCTCATGCAGCCCGTCTGTTGTTTTTGTTTCGTTAGTTGTTTCGTCTGTAGTAAAGTTTCACAAAGCTAAAGTCAGATCATTCAGTTTTTGCTTCAAATTTCAAAATTATACAATCTAATTGAAAACGAAAAATACTCATGTTGCATGTATGCAGAATCTTTGTTTGGATCATAATTAAAATGCAGTGGTTGTCTCGAGTTTTAAATGAAAAGAGCGCAGGCACTTCGTTTGTTTATTATTTTCTTTGTATTGTTTATTTACCGTATTTTTCGTACTATAAGTCGCACCTGAGTATAAGTCGCATCAGTCCAAAAATACGTCATGATGAGGAAAAAAACATATATAAGTCGCATTTATTTAGAACCAAGAACCAAGAGAAAACATTACTGTCTCCAGCCGCCAGAGGGCGCTCTATGTTTTCAGTGTAGACTACAGGAGCACTGAGCAGCATTGAGCGCCCTCTCGTGGCTGGAGACGGTAATGTTTTCTATTGGTTAATTTCTCTTGGTTCATTTCTCTCGGTTCATGTCAAATTAATTTTGATAAATAAGTCGCACCTGACTATAAGTCGCAGGAACAGCCAAACTATGAAAAAAAGTGCAACTTATAGTCCGGAAAATATGGTAATTTGTTTAGAATTTGTTTTTAAATTTCAGTTTAGTTTTGTCATTTGACATATTTAAATTTCTCAAACGAAAAGCATTTTGTCTGAGAAGTAGTAGTTGGGCATCTTTTTATTAATTTTGTATCGTATCATGAAACAAGTATCATGAACCACTTCGCATCATGAGTTGAAAGACTTGTTACATCCTTAAAAGTCGTCTCAACCTCAGACCCCGTTGGCTAAATGCCTGATGGATATGGGACACAAAAGTGGAAATACTTCAGGAGTGTCAAAGTCATCAGTGGATTGTGTATAATCTTTAAAATATGTCCATGAGTTTTACACACCAGTCTGTTATTGTGGCAACATGTCTACGCCTCGAAATGAAACGATGAACGAAACAAACTGTGATTGGTTGTTTGACATGTCAGTCAAACGGCCTCATGGGCGGGCCTTGGCCAATGAAAGCTGCCATAGATAATATTTCATAATATTACTGTTGCTACTGTATTTTTGATTAAATAAATATAGCATTGGTGAACATAAGAACATAAGAACTTTCCGACCCCAAACATTTGAACAGTTAAACACAGAACCATAAAACTTATTTTACTGACCAGACTCTGACCTGAAAATGACTATATGTGCAATTCGGAAAGAGTCCAGTGCTGGATTGCAGCAGAGAGTCGTCTGACACAAGCTGGGAATGATTTAAGACTGTGAGCAATGCTTGCTCAGTGCTTCAGACCCGCTAACAAATTCTTCCTCTCCCTGCTGCAAATCTCCAAAGCCCTAACCTTTCCAAATTTGTTACAGAAGAATGATATGTGAGTCCCATTCAAACGCCCCCATACAAAGAGTCAATAAATTGCATCAGGATGTTATTTGGGGACCTAACGTAGGCATTTTAGTGGCGTTATGTTGTCAATTAGACACAACAGATGACTCAGAACACCTGTTGTGTTTCCAGCTAGGTGAAATGTGTCAGTTTTGCGCCACCAAATGGAAATATAAAAACAGACTTTCAGAATCTGGACAAGCCTTCGTGCCTTCAAGCCCAATAAAACCCAAAGTCTGACCTGTAGGGGCAGAGGCCATATTGATACATGGGGGTGGAGCATGTCGGAGCTCTAAACATGCTGTGGTGAACACTTGGGTGGGTTAGCAGATTCCATGGCCGGAGGCATGTATGTAAACAGGAACCTCGACACACACAGACTGAAGCTTTTACACATCTGGGTCAAAGAGAGAGAAAAACAGAGACCTGTCTCATTTAGTCGAGGGGATTGTAAGTAAAATCTGTCCTCTGTGGCTTTCCCTCAACCCTTTCTTTCACTCTTTGAGATAGCAGAGCACTCCAAACACGCACAAGGCACAAAATGTCCATCCGAGGCTCATCTCACGACATGCTGTAGATGGCAAAGTGTGAGGTTTTTCGTTATGGGAAGTGAAGGGTGAAAGTTGTATAAGGGGTAAAGACCTTTCGGAATTGGTCCTTAAATCTTCAATTCTTCAACAAGTCAGGGATTGTTTCTATCAAACAAAAATAGTTGAACTTTTGAACTTTAGTAGTTGAAAACAATTCATAGCACTAGCCAGGTGTTTCTTTGGAGGCATTTTTGTGCAGTTACAGTTTTTATGGACTTTTATGACACTTTTGTGAGTCACCAAATTATATCTTAGTGCAGGTCAAGGATTACTTCACCTTTTACATCTTTATTTTTCCTCTCTGTCAAACTGAGAGTACACTGTGTTAACTGAGTGCCATTCATTTAACAGTCAAGAGTTTTCTGTTTTCCAGACCTTATGGTTTTCTACATAGTCAACTTAGGTATTGCTTGCAGAAAAAAAAAATGATAATAGAGCTTTGCAAGTAATTTCTATATAACAAAAATAATTATGCATTTTTCTTGAGCAGCAAATTAGCATATTATCATGATTCCAGAAGGATCATGTGACACTGAAGACTGGCATAATGATGCTGAAAATACAGCTTTGATCACAGGGATAAATAATATTTTACGATGTATTCACATAGAAGACTAAAAAGCTATTTTAAATTGTAATAATATTTCACAATATTACTATTTACACTGTATTTCTGATAAAAGAAATGAAGCCTTAGTAAGGGGAAGAGACTTATTTCAAAAGCATTAAAAATATTACCAGACCTAACCCAACTGTTGAATGGTAGTGAATCTACACATACTAATTCAGTTTTCAGTCAAGCTCACATACTTGTTTCTCTGGCTACATCTACAAGGGTACAGCCAGTTTGAAATGTGTGTTCAGTGTCAGAATGACTGTTTTTGTTTTGGTCTGTGTGACTCCGCCCACTGCCAGTTTAAACAATAGTATTTCAACACCATGGCAGATTCTACCCGACTTAAAAAGCCTCAGCATCTATCTAAAAAGCTCTGTGACCAGAGGAATATTAAGAAACGGATAAAACATTTATCAACTTCCAGTGTTAGGCTCGTCGTTTTCTATTTTAAGTTAAGCTTATTCCTGTTGCATGTCCTCAATCTGGCCACCTGCGTAAGTGTCAAGTCTGAGAAACAACTCTCTCCAATATTTAGATTTTGGACTGCACTACCCATTTCCACTGCTACTACAGCTGTCAATATAACGTGCTTCACCTTTAATGTCAGCAGTGTCATTTAACCAACAACCTTGAGCTGATCAGAACAGCAGATGAGAAAGCTCTAACAGCTTGACAGAATATGAGTCTTCCAGATGCTGGATAGGTTGACATTTTGTCAGTCAGGGCCACTTGCAGGTCATCATCCTTCAGGTTTTTCAAGGGTGTTGTCATTCACATGCATATTGAAAATGCATTTTCCAAGAAAATAAATACCTGTGGTTGCATATTAATATTTAAGCAACAATTAACAATATTTATGTAACATTATTTAATCTTAATAATTTTTTCATGTACTACTGTATATGGCTGGACAAATGAAGAATATTCAATATTACCTTTCCTTCCAGGTACTATGCCATCTGTTGCAAGCCGCTGGTTTACAGCAATAAGATGACACCGCTGAGAGTGGCTCTAATGATCGGAGGATGCTGGATTATCCCAACCGTTATTTCCTTCCTACCCATAATGCAAGGCTGGAACAGTATTGGAATAGATGATTTGGTGAGTCACATCTATCAGGTGGTCGACTGTCTGACTTTGATTCATGTTATAATGATGTTTCTTTGATTCTCTCTCACCTTGCAATCAGGGCAAGTGTAGATTATTAAAATGCTTTATAAAAAAGTGCAGGGAGTGATTAAAGGGAAACTAGTGATGTATGTAAAGTCTTTTCAGGCATTTCGACGCCTTCTCCGCTTTTTATTAATTTTACAAAAGGCAATTATGCATCCATGCAAAGAAGACAAGCCACTGTCGATGTTTCTAGGAAAGCAAATCTAGGAAAGCCCAGCTTTGAGGGGTGGGATGATTGAGGAGAAAATGAAATGCCACAGTCTCAGGTGGAGAGCTTAATCTAATACTTACCAGCAACAAACAAAAATGGCCCTGGGTGTAGACTGAAGCACCAAAATTTGTGCTAGGTTCACTTATTTACACGTTAGCACCATTTTCAACATTTCTGTGGATAGAAGTTTACAGCATTTCACAACTATTACACTGAAATAACAACATTTGAAAGTTAAGAAATTTTTACACATAAATAATAGTATTGTAACTTGCAGTGTAAAATAACAATTATTAGGTCTATAATAATTAAATACTTCAATTGTGATATACAGCAATATATTTATATCTTCATTTTTTTAAATTAGAGTTAAATCAATATAAAAAATAATAATGTGCCCTAGGTTATAGAATTAAAAAACATAAACAGTCAAAATAAAACCTTATAAAAACAATATTTTTTAATATGTGGTAACTTATAATATCAGGCTATACTTCAAGCTAAATATTTTACATCTAAGGGGTTCAGTTTGCAAAAAAGCTTGGGAACCCCTGAGCTAATTTATCTAAGAAATAATTGAGACTTGAAGTAGTTTTCTCAGCTAAAGTTTGTAGCTTCCTTCAAACTGAAATTTCAAGAAAAAAAAAAAAAAAAAAAAAAAAAATATATATATATATATATATATATATATATATATATATATATATATATATAAGAATTAATTAGCATTCTATTCAGAGTAAACAGTTGGCATTCTGCCATCTGGAGTCTCTTGCATTGGTTCACAAGCATTACATTAATGTCGACAATACTTCACATTCAATCCTACCGTTTCACCAAAAGCTCTTCTCAAAGGAACTAATTAGCAGTTTGTTGTTCAATATCAATGACAGTGTGGGCCAAAGTCCAGCTTATTAAAAAAAAAAGACTTCTGATGTGAAATATGTTTGCAGTTCATGAGTTTTTTTATTGTTGTTGGGTTCAGAGTGTGGAGGACTAAGTGTTATGATTTGAGATTGTTTGGGAGCAGCAGACAGGAGACAGATGCAGATGAACAGTGATTAATATCTCTCATCATGATACTTCCCTCTGTGGATCAATCAGTACTAACCTGTTTGTAAACAGTATATATCTGCATGTGTTTAATTTATGATTTTACTTCTCTAGATCAGATCAAAATAAAATATAAAAACATCAATGTTCATTTCTCTCATCAAGCTCTGTTATGACTAGTTATTAATCATGGTGGTTAAGCACAATTTTTTCTATTAAATGTCACTAATTACACATTGGAACATGGTTTCATAGGATAACAGTCTGAAATTATATATATATATATATATATATATATATATATATATATGTATATATATATATATATATATATATATATATATATATATATATATATATATATATATATATATATATATATATAAGATGTTCAGATTTGGGGTCAGTAGAATTTGTGTGTTTCTCTTCTGCTCACTAAGGCTGCATTTATTTGATAAAAAATACAATAAAAATGTAATATGCTGATTTCCTGCTCAAGAAACATATCTGATTATTATCAGTGTTAAAAAATGTTTTTTACATTTTTTTTTTTTTTTTGTGAAAACTATGGTGCCTTTTTTTCTTCTTTGATGAACATAAAGATGAAAATAGCAACATTTATTTGAAATAATATTTTATAACATTGCATGCTTGCTGAATAAAAGTAAAAGCTTCTTTCAAAAATAAAAAAAAATCATACTGCCCCCAAACATTTGCAAGCACAGTTGGAGAAAGACAGACTGCGAATGATGTGTTTAATGTCTCTGTCTCTGTAATTTTCCTCAGACAAACTGGCAGCGTCCATAAGAGAGTGACATCACTGTCTGTTCACACTATATAGATTTAATGAGTTGAATGTACCTGTCACTCCCATGTCAAAGGTCATCACTGATGGTTTGAATGTGTCATCCAACCCTGAATGACTTTTCGAAATCTTTCCACACTAGAGGACGTCATGCATCAAAGGCTGAATTTGATTCTAGAGCGTAATTAATTTACTAGTTACAAACTTAATATAGTGCCTTACGTCACAAGATTTGAATGTTAAGCATGTTTTATTAATATAAAGTGCAGTAGTGTATTTTAGGAGCAAAATATTAACAGACTCATGCCCTCTAGCTGAGGTCTCGTCCACATCTGAAGGCGCTTGTGTTTTGTGCGTAGTCACCTCTGCTCTTAAAACGTCTCCTCACATGACTGTTCCCTGAAGCCAAAGACACGTGGGGTTGAATATTAATGAACAAACACAGAGGGAGAAGCTGCTGAGCGCTGAAAACCAGTTAAAGAACATTCCACACTTTAAAAATGAAAGTTCTTTATTGGAATCTGTGATGAAACCTTAAACATTTCATATCACAAAAGGTTCTGTATCGTGAAACAAGTCCTTTAGAATTTTATTTTTTTTAAATCAAGTCACTTTTATTTATATAACTCTTTATACAATACAGAAACACTTTAGTTTGACTCCATTTCAGACACTGTATTAACTATAAGTAACTTTGTAACAACATGTCAACCAGCAGTCATTAGAGTATTAGTAGGTAATTACAGTATATCGTGCATGAAATCCAAACTTTCACCCAAATATGTCTCGCCTTGGATCATTTGTAACTGGAACATGTAAGTAGTAGCAGCTTTGCATGGCTGCTCGCTGTGACGTTAACCTAGATAAGTGTTTGTGTGGGGTGTGAAAGCTATTAGAGTGCTACTTCACGGCGCCAGCGATCACTGCACATATTTTCCTGATAACAGAAACAAAAAAACATAATTTTTGCTCATGCAGATAAGAAACTGTACTTAGTAGTACAGAATGAGGTAGTAGTAGAATGTAGAAGTGTGAGGCTGAAAGCCAGCGAAGTGAAACGAGCGTAACACACGGCTCGAAAGCAGCGGAGCTTTTATTACGCCACAGTAAACCGCTTCTGCTCCTTCTGGTCGTGCATATGTGAAATAAAAGCATTGCTGTTTTATCATACTAGATACAAGTTCTGTTATAATGCTACTCTGAGCAGTCGTCACCGGTTTATTAAAACGCAAAACATATTAAAGAGTCTTTGGTGTTTCCATGTTTTCGACAAAAAAGAACCGGAAATCAAGGAGTTATGATGTCATTGGCAGGCGACACAATGACACTATGGACACGGTCCATGTCACTAGTTAAAATTGCTTATTTCTCTGGATTTAAAAAATCTTCGAAACATTTGGGATAATGTAAGTACACAAGTCAGCAAAATAAATAACACTGTTCTAGTGTATCATACAATCGTGTAATCGTACATATTTAAGAACCTTTAACATTCTTGTAATCTTTCCATTATGCAAAGGGTTCTTTATAGTAGATAAAGGCTCTTCAAGTTCTTAAAGAAACAAGAAGAAGAAAAAAATGGTTCTGCAAACCCTCTTTTGGAAACTTTATTTTAGGAGTGTAAATTTTTTTTGTGTTTGTGTAATCTGAATGTGTCAACATCCCTCTCTTGACAGATAGAGAAGCGGAAGTTCTCTGGCAACTCCACGGTGTGTGTGTTTATGGTGAATAAGCCGTATGCGCTGACCTGCTCAGTCGTGGCCTTCTACGTACCGCTGATCCTGATGGTGCTGGCGTACCAGCGCATCTACATCACGGCGCGGGAACATGCGCGACAGATCAGCATGCTGCAGCGCGCCGGAGAAGCGGGGAATGCGGATAGCGCGGACCACCAACGCAACCACCGCATGCGCACCGAGACCAAGGCAGCTAAGACTCTGTGCATCATCATGGGCTGCTTCTGTCTGTGCTGGGCCCCTTTCTTCATCACGAACGTGGTGGACCCCTTCATAGACTACAGTGTTCCTGAGCAGCTGTGGGCGGCCTGCCTCTGGCTGGGCTACATCAACTCCATGCTCAACCCCATCCTTTACGCCTTCCTCAACAAGTCCTTTCGCCGTGCCTTCCTCATCATCCTCTGCTGCGGACACAAGCGCTACCGCCGACCTTCCATCCTGGGCCCTGTACCGACCTGCACGGCCACGCAGATCAACGGCTCGACACACGTCCTGAAGTAAGTGAGAGAAGCATTACATTTATCACCATCTCTCTTTTCTAGTGTGGTAAAGATGAAAATATGCTTGAAGCGAGGATAGATTATGGCCAGTAACATTACAATCCAGTGTTAATCTCATCATCAAAATCAACCCAGACTCACTGAAAATATATGCTTGTGGCAATGTTTCTGCAACATGATATTAGATACCATACTGCATGTTTTGCAGCAGTTTCAAAGTGAAATCTCCAGCGCTTAAACATGCATTTAATACATGACCATGGCTATGATTTATTACATTTGTTGGGGCACGTATTGCGGTGTTTTTACTGTTTTGGCAGTGTGACTGCTTTTTTCTTTTGATGACGCAAACATACAGCAGTTTGGAAAAAAGTGGAGAGAGCAGAAGCAGTCAAACTCTGCTTCAGATTACGCTACTGATTCGAGTGTGAACGTACCCTTAAAGGGGTTCACTTCCAGGAATCTAGAAGACCTCTAGATTGATTCGTTCTCATATACTAATGCTTTTGGTTGTTAGCTTGTTGTATTGACTTGTATTTGACATCTGGGGGTCATTTGTACAAGTTCTTGTAGCACCGGGCAGCAAAGCATAAGTCCATGTCTTGCTTTGTACACCTTTTACATTCACTGTCAGGTGTAATTTTCTTCCTTTGTACTACTTCATCTGACCTTTCTAGCTTGCTCACCTCCTTGACCTAACAGCATTTACTCAGAAAATAGCACACCATGAACATCTGTATGTTGAAGCTTCTGCTGTTATGTGTCACATGGGATCATAAAACTGAACTTTGGTCGTCTCAGACTACATGTTTGCTAGGACTCTTTTGCTCCCCATCTGCTTTATTATTAAACTATTCTCATAAACATCTCGACAGAGAAGAGGGATTGTTTCACTAATACAGACAGTTTTTTCTGTCCTACAAGATTGTGATGTAAAGATTTCCCAAATGTCCATTTACTATTACAATCTTCATACATATTTTTGCTGTTTTTTGTAGGTAGGCATTTACTCACCCTCAGGCCATCCAAGTTCAAAATGAATTTGTTTCTTCATCAGAACAAATTTAGAGAATTTTAGCACATTATTTACTCACCTTTGCAGTGAATGGGTGCCGTCAGAACGGGAGTTCAAACAGCTGATAAAAACATCACAATAATCCACAAGTTATCAACACCATTCCAGTCCAACAGTTAACATCTTGTGAACTGAAAAGCTGCGTGTTTGTAAGAAACAAATCCATCTTTAATGCAAACCATTGCTAAAAATGCATAATCCATAATAATGCTTCCTCCAGAGAAAGAGTCTGCCCCCTGTTCTCTTCACTAAATCCACTGATATATTGCTTTAGGACTTCTGCTTTGGACTGTTTTTACTTGTAAACGGTGCTTGATCTGCATATTTCTCTCCTGGTTCAATGTAAAAAGCTATATTATGCATAGCAGACTAATTTTAGCTGGAATTTCTAGAAGATAATATTGAGATATTTGGGTATTTTTATAGCAAACTAAACCCTATTTGAATAAGGGTAATGTATTATTTTGCTTTAAGATAAAAGTTCAAGGAAAAGGGTTAGTGGTTAGTTAAAGGGTCGTGATTTGACCTTTAATGTAGGTTACATTGTTGGTGAGATGTTGGTGACAGCTCTGATGGAGGAGATGTGTAGATCAGAGGATGAACGGTCAGTGGAGGACAGCTCTCTCAGGCTCTAAACACAACCTAGCATGTGATTTTTAAATACAGCAAAGATTAAAGAGTTAAGCCAGCTGGTCAAATCCCACGAGGGAAATCTTGAATGCAAGGATCTGATTGTTGTTATTAATCTAAGCAGACATGGAAAAAAGACGTATATGTGCTGACTGAAGGGCGTATATAAAGACATTAATATGCTGTTACATTGTATAGAATTACAGTATTTCAGAATAATGCTCACATTTATCAATATGTTTTAAGTCTTTCGCAATGATCTATTATCAGATATGTTTATTTGAATCGGTTATTGTGAATTTTTGTAATGCAGAACTTTACTTAATTCAAAGCAGTGAAAGGAAAGTGAAAGCTGTTATCAATAATAGATGAATGATTTATTTGTTTAATAATTTATGGTTAGAGTTTGGTATTTTGTTTTTTATGTTACAGTGCTTTTATGCATGGTTTGTTGGTGACATTTATTGGTCGGCCTGCTGGGAAGTGAAGAAAAACTTTTTACAGAGGCCAAATAAAATTATTCTGATGTCAGCAGCTCAACTTTGTTGCACATTACTAGAGTTTGTCTTAGATTTCATTTGCTGGAATCTAAAAAAGAAAAAAAAAAAAACATTGGCAGCTCCGTAAAATATGAAACAAGGAGGTAATTTCAAAACCTTAGATTTGAGTTTTTGTCAAGAAATTTATTTTAAAAATTGCCCAGATCCACAGGCCAAAGTTTAATTTGGGTCTGTTTGTGTTTGGCCTCTTTCTTACAGTTCTGACAGTTTCTTTAGCTGTGATAATAATGAGCACGCTGTGAATATCGCTGTGCTGTTTCTTCTCATTCTAATCATATGTTACAAGTCTTTTAAATCGCTTTCTCAAAAGAGATCTGTGGATTTTGTTTCCATGGAAACACCAATGGATTACCTCCATTTAGACAATGTCTTTGTATTTGTCCGTCTCACTGTACACTTTGACATGGCGAGGCAGACATAATGTGTTTGTTAATCTATAATTAGTTTTTGCATTTTAAAGAGGACGAGTGAAATGGAAGTTGTTCCCAGAAACACGTTTCAGATCTGATTTAACTTGAAATTTAGAAATGAAAATTAAGCATTTTAGGTTTTCATTATTTTCATGACAATTGCATTAACATACTCTAATGTATCAAAATCTCATTCACTTAAATGGGCCAAAAATGTAATGTATGTTTAAACTGTGAAGGGATTGTAATTATGATTTAATGTACTACTGTGTATTTGATTGTGATTATATACTATCATTCAATAGTTTGGGGTCAGTGACATTTTTTTATGTTTTTAAAAAGTCTCTTTTGCTCACCAATTCTGCATTTATTTTGTTCACAAATATAGAAAAAAAATGTAATACTGAATATGAAATATTAGCACAATTGAAAATAACTTTTTTTATTTGACAATACGTTAAAATGTAATTTGTTCCTGTGATGCGCAGCTGTATTTTCAGCATCATTTCTCCAGTCTTCAGTGTCACATGATCCTTCAGAAATCATTCTGATATGATGATTTGATGCTCAAGAAACATTTATTTATTTTTTATCAATGTAGAAAGCCATTGTGCCACTTCATATTTTTGTGGAAACAATGATACATTTTCAAGTTCAAATGAACAGCATTTATGATGCATCCTTCCTCAATAAACATAGCCTATTAATATATATATATATATATAAACAGTATATTTAAAACAGAAATTTAATTTACTGACCCCAAACGTTTGGTTAATTGTGTACTAAATTTAAAAGCTGACTGTATTATGATTTTTTTCTCTCCTTTCAAATCTTTCAAATTTTCCTGATGAATTAGTTAGGCTGTAATGTAAGTAATGTCACAATGAATCTTAATGGTCCTAAAACTGCCTTATTTTGGTTGTGCATAATATACTTTATATATTTTTTCTTTTGATTTTAAAGGTAAAGTGTGACTGTTTCTTTGAGATATTTGCCCACACGATATGTATCTCCAGAAAAGTACTTTGCCGTTTCCTTTATCTGTGACTTTTTTAGTTTGACGTGTTCAGAAGAATGGGTTTTGACAGTGTCCAGTGTCCTTTCTGCCCCAGGTCTCTCCATGACCACACAGACCACATGATTCCTGGGAATGAGACACAGAGCGCTGTCAACACTGTGAGTCTTAGAGGAACAGCAATTACTGAGTGGCATGTCACTGTCATTTACATGTCACAGCCGTCATGTCGCAATTTACTGCTATTTTCTTTCTCCTTGTCATTTTCTTGCATTCTCAGCCTCGATGAATTAAGGGTCCAAGTAGTTTTCTTCCAAAGTTTTACACCTAAACAAATACACTGGCATCCAGAAGTTTGGGGTCGGTAAGATTTATAGTTGAAAGAAGACAGTAAAACAGTAATGTTGTGAAATATTACAATGAAACATGCTGAAACAAAGTTGTGAGTATAGTTTCTGAAGAATCATGACCCTAAATAAATTCAGCTTTAAATCACAGGAATAAATTACATTTAGCAATATACTGGAATTAAAAACAGCTATTTTAAATTATAATAATTTTTCACAATATTACAGTTTTTAATGTATTCTTTATCAAATAAATGCAGCATTAGTAAGCATAAGAGGCTTTAAAAAACCTCTAAATCTTACTGATCCCATACTTTTGAAAGGTAGGTTGAGAAATATAATTTAAACGATGCACATATATCTTCATGATTTTATTAAATATGAATCAAAAAGACTATTTTAGGGAAGATTACTTGTTCATCAAATCCATCTTCACATAAAAGCAGCTGTTTCAATTGCTTCATCAGCTACAAACAATGAAACAGGATGTTTGCTCAAACTGATGGAGACTGCTGGTCCACTACGAGACGTGTGAACTTAACAGCTTTTATTGTCCCAAACATCATCTTTTATCATTATAAAGTGGAAATCATTAATGCACCATTAAATAAACAAGTAAAGCAGTTCATATTGTGTCAAATCAACTGCACTGAATGCCAGTTAACTGTATAAACTGTTCACTATCATGTTAAAACAACAAGATATCATAGCCTTCCAAAATACAAATAGACAGGATCAGAGACACTGGCTGTTCCCCCGGCTTGAACATGAACCCGCAGATGTTTGAAAGTCCTCAAAAGCCTCTCCACCACAGAAGTTGTTGTCTAAACATGTCCCACTGAAAGCGGGTCCAGATCAGGCTGTGCAAATGACCGTAAAGGCTCTTCAGTTTGTTCTACCGCCCTTTGTTTTTCACAGCCCTTTGGAAACCTGCCTGGGACATAAATCTTGGAACTGTTTCCAAATGGTGGGGCTGTCAACATGTTAATCTGGCTGATAAACATTGGAGTGAAGTATGCTGGGCTCTTTGGAGAGCCGGAGACGCTGGAGGCAGGAGCTGTGTGAGAATTGAGGGATCCATGCAGATTAACACAGACAACACACATCTAAACACAGGCCTGCTGTCTTCCGTCTTAATTATGTAGTAATTAACCCACAGCTCAACATGGAGATGTTAAACTCATCTGGGTATTGAAGACTCCTCTGGGCTCTGTCTGAATGGCTTAGTGGTTAAAATTAGCCGCTTCAAACACTGATTTAAGTCTCGCCTAAAACTGATTGCTGTTAAAGGTCAACACTGTAAGGTAAAAGGGTCAATGATGTAATGCTATTCAAAAATGCATTGAAAATTAACAATATACAATATATATATTTCCATGCAAGTGTCCTCAGCAGACTAGATATTCTTCTTCTGTTCTAGACCAAAAAAAAAAACTACTTCTGTATCCTATATACTGTACGTACAGTATGTATACATTAATGCTTTTTTAATTTGTTTTGTGGTGTGGTTAATAATGGTTATCAGCTACATTACTTTAATGAATAATCAGTAGTCGTGTAGGTCAGACATTAATGATGCAGTGTTTCTTATCAGTTTATTGCTTGTCATGTGAGCTGTCATGGATTAATAGTTAGGGTTTAGTTTGTAAATGCTAGTTTAACACTGTCAAATACAAAGTGCAGATATTGTGTATTGTCTTAATGTGAGAGCCTGTATATATATATTATCTATAAAATCAATACTTAATTTAAAGGACCTCATATGTTAGAGTTGGGGTACTCGAACTTGGACTCGGACTCGAGTCCGGACTCGAGTCCAATTTTGAATGAACTCGGACTTGTCACGCACTCGGGTGAATTTGTACTCGGACTTGACACGGACTTGAACATTTTGGACTCTGAAAATATTCCGAGTACAGTCGAGTCCGCGTCATGTGTAACAATAAAACCAGCATAAAATTGAAATGATAAATTAATGAATGTCTCCCCTTCTGTCACTTTACTGCACCACACCGGCAGGCAGAAGTCTCCTGCTTGCAGACGAAACACACGCACCACTCACTGGATATCAGTGTGGATTAGTGATGGGAAGTTCGATTCTTTTCCGCGAACCGGTTCTTTCGGACGGTTTGATTCAATAAACCGGTTGAAAAAAAAAAACAGTTCACCGGATACATAATCCATTGCGATGTATTTGTTATTAAATGAACTTACGTTTCGTCAGATTGCCCTTCATTCAAACCCTCGGTTTACCCGCACTCATTACATTAGCACAGGATCAGTTCAGAATCAATCACCAAAAGAATCAGTTCGGTTCAGACGCGCTGTGAGTCAGTTGGCTTCATGCTGAATCACGAATGCGCAGTATCATCAGCTCCTCGGTTCTCGAATCGGACGCGTCCGAAAGAAACGGTTTTCGGTTCAGTGTACTGATGATCTGAAAACTGATACAACCGGTTCTTGACTCAAAACGAGAATCGCTCAAAACCCGGGTAGGAAAATCTGACAGGGTAGGATAAAATGTCAGGACACCGGCACATGCTGCGCAGTATCATCAGCTGCTCTACTCGTGTTCATGTTCTGTTTACTACAAACTCAGTTTGTGAATCTGTCATCATTAACTATAAATACAGTACAGATATTTCATAAATCATCCCTTATTCATATTAAACATGGAGTCTTTAGAGTCTTAATTATTGTCCAACTTCCCTGAAAACCCCT
This sequence comes from Carassius gibelio, assembly GCF_023724105.1. NCBI lineage: Eukaryota > Metazoa > Chordata > Actinopteri > Cypriniformes > Cyprinidae > Carassius > Carassius gibelio. The sequence continues at coordinate 6,089,845 of NC_068384.1, forward strand.
TTGGCCCATACATAATCTACAATATACAGATTAGAAACAAGTAGCCCCTATCTTAAAAAAAAAGTATATATATATATATATATATATATATATATATATGTATATATATATATATATATATATATATATATATATATATATATATATATATATATTATAGTTTTATCACACTTTCCGATGTTTAACAAAATACTTGAAAAATTACACGCATGCGCAGTATCATCAGTTCATCGGTTCTCAAATCGGACGCCTCCGAAAGAAACGGTTTTCGGTTCAGTATACTGGTGATCCGAAAACCGATGCAACCGACCACCAAAGACAGCAGCAGCAACCAACAGATGCTGCACAGCTCAGCATTGCAGGATTTGCAAGACCAGAACTGACCAAACAAGCAATGCAACTTTATGATGCAAGTTCTCCAAGACAACAAGAAATTCATAATGTCATCATTAAGGATCTCCTCATTGGCTGCACTTTACCTCTGTCAAATGTGGGGGAGAGGCATTAAATAACTGAAATGTCATTTTTAACTGGAGGACAATATAGTGTGATACAATAATAAAATAGGTTCATTTGTATTTTCATGCACTTGTAATACAATAAAACCTTTGAAAACTTTTTTGATAGGAAACTAGTTCTGTTGACATAAAATAAAAATGTTCAATGGCAATGACTAGATGTAACAGTGGTATTTTTTTTATTACATTTTTATATTGCCATTGGTTTAATGGGTTGAAAGGTTAAAATATAAATAGAATGTAAAAATGTACAATACCAATTTATAATCTTTTTAAATTTAATTACTTTCTGGACTCGGGCGGACTCGACTCGGACTCGGCCTTTAAGGACTCGGACTTGAGTCCAACTCGGCCCCTTTTGGACTCGGACTCGGACTTGGACTCGATGTTTGTGGACTTGGTCTTGACTCGTACTCGACAAAGGTGGACTCGGACCCAACTCTAATGTACAGTTGAGCTATTCACTTCATCTTCACTGCAGTGAAAGGAAAAGTTTCCAACAAACTTTTTTCCCCCTCTTGTGTTATTCACCTTAAACTGGATTCTGTTGTTTAACTGATGAAGCACATGGAAAGCAGAAATATTCACTGAGTTAGCACTTGCTTTTGGAAAAATGCACAGTCATGAATGCTTCGAAATGCTCCGGGGTCCTGATCTAACATCAGCACTATACTTGATCTAGTGGATTCATAATTGTTCTTTAAGTATGACTCTCTCAGGACAATGGCACATAGATGCCTGACTCAAAACATCGAGAAGTATGTGTAATATCTGCTGTTCTTAAAAACTGTTTGTGTTGGTCTGTAGGTCTCTGGCTCTGAAAGCGAGGCATAAATCACTTCTATTAAGATTTATTTGTGAAATTATAGTTGGCTTAATGAGGAAGGCCAATCATTTCTGACAGACTGCGTCAAAATCTTCCCTAAAATAAACACGCTGAGCTATTATGTATGAGTCAGTGATGTGATTCTCATTTTGTATTTGTCTGTATCATTCAAAAACACATAGAAAAAAAAATTCAGTTCACACAGATATCTTTTATGATTAACATGTTTTTAGTTTCTGAATAAGAGGTGTTTTTTTGTATTTTGGGGGAGAATAGTGTCGAAATATCTAAGTGGTGTAACTTGTGAGGTTTTGTAAAATAAAATAATCTCAAAAAAGGCTTAAATTCCTCAAAACAAAACGTAATAGGCATAACATGATATTTTATTTTTATTATTATTAGCATTATTATTTCTTTCAAAGTATGCATTAAAGCTAAATTCCCCCAAATATTAAATATTAGTAAATGATAACCTTTTGTCTGCCAAATAATTGTCAGTATGGATAGACATAAGATATTTGAACTTATATGGTAAGAAAACGAACCTTAAGAACAGTTCAGGATTATGCATCATTAATATCTACTAAATATGTATACATTTATTAATAATTAAGATTAATTAAATATTTACCATGTACCAATAATACACTTCAATACTTCACACACATACCGATGGTTAGGTAGATAGGTTTAGATAAATGGGTTTGAGTTACTAATAATCAACATTTAACCTGGTACAAAATGTATTTAATGTTATCTTTGTAATATTTCATCTGCAACAACAATGTAAACTTTTATAAACATCCGTTTGGCCATTAACTTTTAAACACATCATTTTGCAAAAAAATATGAAAGTTCTCAGCATAAAGTCCCACGGCTTGCAGATGGTCAATTAATATATATGAAACCAACCTGGAAATAACTATATAATTCCTAATAACTTGGCACATGAATGTTTTTAAAGAGTAACTAAACCCTAAACCAACTTTTTTTAGTTAATGATCTGTAAGAATGGGGCTTTATTAGTGCTGTTCATTGATTCGAGTAACTTTTTTGACATTTGAGTATAAAGTGTTTTAATTCTACAATATATGGGGAAAAAACGTCTGAGTGCTGCCCTCTTCAGGTTGAATGGTGGCTACTGCAGTTGATTTTTCCTATTGGATGTTGCGGTGGCAAGTGACGTAAACGTTTCCAGCTCACCACGCCCATTGGTCCGAGCTACCACGCCCCTGGCAGTATAAAACCATCTTGTTCCGTCAAAATTAGTGTAGTGAGTCAGGAGTTGGAATTGCAAGTATTGAAAACGACCAGGATAGACTATTATAGCATCTATTTAGCATAGCATTTATATAGTTATTTATTTTATTACGTGTAGCCTATGAATAGCATAGTTGTTAGTGTAACGTTAGTATTGTTAGAAGCATAGTGCATCAGTTAGGATAGGTTCAAGTTGGCATAGATTTATCTGTATTTAGTAAAGTGGTCAGGATGGTACGTATGTTGCTGGTTGCGACAGCACTGCTGGACTGCATAGTTTTCCAGCAGACATTAAAACTAGGTGCCAGTGGTTGCATGCACTTGACCTGGAAGACCGCGAGTGCCTGCCTAGAGCTGGAGTATGCAAACTGCATTTTATAGCGGGTTTGCTTCTCCAACGCAATGGAGGTGGAAATGAGTAAAGCTACTTGCGTCACTCTCCATTTTAGCGACTCAATCAATCAATCCGTCACTGCGGGTCTCAGGTTCACGCCCCACGCGCTCAACCCCGACCTCAGTTCAGCCCCTCTATCTCCGCTGTGCTCTGCCCAATTTTCAGCATTTTTCAAATATTCCCAGTGGTTGGAGTCAGGCTCTGACCAGGGGTTTAGTTACCCTTTAAGAAGATTTCACCTTGCCAGTGTCCTGGAGATCCTTATTTGCCATTGACCCATAAACACATTATGCACTCAGCACATTAGTGGTCTGAGAAAGATGAGGTCATTGAGCTGGATCTGTAATGAGGTCTGGGGAGGCATGAATCCTACATATTAGCAGTCTGCTGCTATTCACTTGAGATACCAATCTTTCAGATGTCTGAGGGCACATCATGATGAAGTAATCAGCATATTTCAGTTTAAAGATTAGTCCTATCCTCACCCTGACATCCCATCTAGACAAAACTAGACGGATCTAGTTACAAACAGCAAAGCTGTTTACATTACAAGCTTGTAATGCATTGACTTTAACTTTAAATGTCACTTGTATACTAAAACGGAGTGCTCTTGCTACCTAGAAAGCATCATTGGTATGTTCCAAACAATGGGTCTCATAATTGTAGTGTTGTTAGCTTAGCATTATGCTAATGCCAAGCTCAATTGGAAGCATGAGTTGAATCTCCCATGCACTTCGGGTGAAGAACGCTTCAAATGTAAGACAGCAAGGCAGCTAATTAAGTTTCAGTTTGGAGAAGCTTTGCCCTGTGCAAACTTTAGCACACAGTGTGCGTGCGAAGAAAACGTTAGCTACATAACACCCGGGTGGCGCTACTAAAACCAACAGAAGTTTTATGCGTTAGCTGTGCTTGAGCTGCAATGATAGATGAGTTTCAGTGAGAGACAGATTACATGCATGTCTGCACTAATGAGTCCTGTCTGCAGTGATGGACGTGTGTTTCACGGCACAACACGAAGTTATGCCGATGACAGCCGTCTTTTGTGTGCATCATCAGCCATTCAGAAGCGAACTCAAAACTCGCTCTAATTGAGCATTACAATCAAACTAATGCTAGTTCAAACTCGTACTTCATATTTTAAAGTTATGATTCTTGTCTGCAGCTCCTATAAAACTGCCCAAATTGGAGTGTTTTTTCGTGTACATTTTTTTTTACATTAATATTGAGGAATGAGCCATGGATTTTATGAAGAGAAATTGTTGAAGATGTTTTTTAATTTTTATTTAAGGATTAAGTAAAGCCTTGTTCCGACCAAGAATAATAACTACAGGGCTGGTGCTGGCCAAATATGTGCCCTAAGCAGGATTGTATTGTTGTGCACCCTTTGCTCAAATATGACAAAAAAGCAGTGGTCAAAATAGAACTTTAATAAAATGTAAAAAAAAAAGTTACAGTCTCAATATTCACGGTTCTCAATTCCAGTCCTTGCATCTCCAGCTCTGCATATTTTGCAAGTCTCTTTTTGTTAACACATCATCACACTCATTAGAGGTGAGCTCCGACCATGAACTGTGTTCCCATTGACATGGTCCCTACCCAGTGTTCATTGCTCCCTACTCCCTGAGCAGGGGAAATCTGTTCACCTCAATTAGAAACATTCATTCACAGATTTGCACTGCGCAATGTCTTCACACATGGACAAGTGTGACATCACATACCTCTGTAAATAAATACAATTTAAATTCATGTCTTGAACACTTCAGTGCACTTTGAATGAAACATATACATTACGTTTGCTATCGTGTGATGTCCACTTCGAAGGGCACTTAATAATAAATTCGAATAGAACGACGTCTGAAGCAATAAGAGAAGCATACAAAATACAGAGCAGTGGGGTGCGAGGTCTGGAATTGAGAACCGCTGACCTATGGCTATGGCTTTATTACGAATCTAATTTATTTTATAGTCTCAATCATTCAGAAATCATGTAAAAAAAATAAGTAGTTTTTACTGTGATAATACCATGGTTTATTTTTTTAAGGGTTGTGACGTCCACATGTTTTTTGTCGAAGAAATTATAAAGGCTGTGTCATCTATAAGAAAAAAAAGGTGGCCAAAGATGAAAGATTAAGTGAATATTTCAATTAAATGTCTGGTCAATAGCTTAAACAAGGATTTGATTGTCCTGTAAGTGAAACAGCAGAAATTACCCTTCGGCTCCATTTGCAGGCATTTGTAATAACATGTTATTGTTTATTTTGTTTTAGCCTACATTATGTATTTTAACAGTGTTGTTAACCAAACATTTTTGCTTCATTGTTTTTTTATACAATGAATTTTATGTCATTTTAAAGGCTATTGATGGCTTAGGTCTGTTTTATAATGTTTTTATCATTCTTTGTAAATAATCAATAGTTTTAGATTACTTGATTACCAAGATAATCATTAGTTACTGCTTTAGATTACTTAAATGTTTCAAAATACAACTACATTGTTTTGCCTTTTGTGATTAAAAGACAAATATTTTGTCATTGAAAATTTCTTAATAATAGTATTAAAATATTGTCTCATTCTAGTGAACAAGCTATCATGATTTTGTCTCATCTTGTGACTGTATTGTCACACCCCTAGTGTCTACAAGCATGATATTGCTCATAATTTTCCAAGTGTATCTGTGTGTTCACACCGCCAGCGTCAAAGTGGCCGGAAGTCATTCATTTTCAATGTGAGCCGGCATTGATCAGCGGCGAGGAGCGGCACGGCAGACTTGGCCGTTGAGAGCGTCTAGGAGAGTTGAAATCAGGGCAACTTTATGGTAATGAGCTGTGACGTGGTTCGGCAGCGACCAATCAGAACGTAGAAGTCCACCGCTTGAGAGGATTCCAGAGAACCCAGCTCCGACCACATCAAGCAAAATAGAGGACAGGTTGATTTTTGCTGTGGCGGGTTTGCAATAATCTATGATGTGTCTCTGTTTGCGTACAGGGACATAAAAATGTAATAAAAATGATACGTAGACCAAGGTGTCTGAGATTGTTCATGTTCCTATGAGCAGGGCGGCCAGAATGATTTTTGACGCTCTCGACGGCGGCGGTGTGAACGCACAGTATGTTGAAGCTTTTACTCTTCAGGTCAATCATATATTCATTAAAAATCACTTTGAATAAGCAAAGCGATAACTTTGTCATATTATCTTTTCATGTTGCCTCAGCTATTGCATGCTTTGCATGTGCTGCACTTTATCTGTACTATTTTGGTTTTATTAGTTTATTTATTAGAATTTGAAAGATAATAACAATATTGTGGTCTCTGATTTAAGTCCTTGATAACGAATAAAGTAGTGCTAGAAAAGTCCTTGAAAGTCCTGGGATTTCATTTCAGTTTCTTTACGAACCCTGTTATTAAAATCTTATTGGTTTTGCATTAGATGAAGTACTTTCCTGCTCTTGGCTCTGGATTTTGATGATAAGCATATGTTATCTCGCGTCTCACTCGGGACGGGATGTTTTCTTCAACAAACCTCAGATTGAAATAACACCACGCATATGTCAGCTCTTACCAGTGCGCGGATGCAGGCGAGCAGCGCGCCTTGAGTGCTTTGCTCTATGAAAATAAACTTCCTCGAAATGAAACAAGGACTGACAGGATAATCAAACAAAATGCCCCGTGAGAAGGAAACAATATCTGTCATTTTAAGTGAGTTTTATTCTGATTGGTGCTGTCAGTGTGCTTGAGATTAACTGTATGCACACTTCACCAGACATGCTTTTAGAGTGAACGATTAAAACAATGTGGTTACAACACTAGGTTTGTCTGAATTTGGTAAATATTCGTATGGATTCTTGGATTTATTAATCAATATGATTTAGGAAAAGACTTTGACTGTGGTCACAATTCATCCAAAAATACAAACAAGAAAGACATGAATTATTTCATAACCTGTTTAAGGACCCTTATTTGCATTATGACTTTATTTGCATTAAAATTAAGCCCAATTCCCAACAAATTATCATTACTTATAATGAGTTTTTGTTCTCAGTTTATGAATTATTCTCATTGATGTCTCATTATGGAGTACATTTTATTGTATACAATTATTAAATTTAGAATCCAAAAATAAAAGAGTATAACAAATATAACGCTGTTTTTATTGTATGCAATAATTCAATTAAGAATCAAAAATAGTAGAGCAAATACTTTTAAAATGTAAATGCTAAGTTGAAACAATAATAAAATAATAATAATGATGATAATAGTAATTTTTTTGCACATTACTTTAATGAAAATATGGGGGAAGTGTAGTTAATTTGTCATGAAAATAATATGACGATACATAAAATAGTTCTAAATATATCCTTTTTTTTTTTTAAAGGTAAAATATAATTTCTAAATGTATAACTTTTTTTCATATAGTTTTGAGGTGAAATAAGACATGCTCTTGAGTCTTGACAAGGTTGTTGAGATTCTCCCGAAAATGAAATTAATATCTACCACAGATGTTATCACAGTGTTATTATTTTAATATTTATATTTTTATTGTAATATTTATATAGAATTTATAATATTTATCTTGCATTTCTTTAAACATATAGCCATCTTTACAGTGTAAAGACAGTAAACTGAAGTTTAACTGAAGACGTGACGTCTGAGACGGAGAAATTCACCCCCCGTTCACCCTTTACAGTTCTCATAATCATACTAGCGGTGTGCATCTGCCCACTTGTTATTACACCTGACTGAAGGTTTCTGCAGGGATAGTTGACTTGCACTTGTATTTATTGATGGCAGGCCTTTTTAAGGAGTGGGGTTAGGATTTCATTACAGAGATCAGCAAGTCTCCGCGTCAGCACTGTTTGCTTTAACACACACATATAGAAATGCTGTCCTTATCGCCAGCTTGGAGAGTGAATGTTGATCCGTAACCTTTATGAGAGGCGGCTCAGTGAGTCATGCAATCATTCTCGGGTCCACTGCGAGCATCTATGTTTGAGTAATTTATGTTATGAGCCTGTTATGAAGCCAATAAAGAGGATATTTTAAGTGTCACCTACTTAAAGCCAGGAAAAGAGCTGTTTACGTGGTACATAAAAGCCACGGCAATCTGTCAACCCGGTGGCTCGTGAGTTTTGAAGTTCTCATTCGTTGAGAGATGTTTACTTTGCATGAAGTGGAATAAACTTATTGAGAGATACAGTAGCACCCAGATTCCTTGTGTACATTGAAAAAAGGTTCAGTGTTGACTTCATAACGTTGTTTTCAGGGAAGTGATGACGCATCAAAGTTGTCCCAGTTTGTTCATTGTCATGCCCGGCTCACATTGACAGATTTTCCTAATTATAACATATTTTTCTCTCTTTCTGCTCTTGTGTTTTCTGTCTCATATATAATATCCCTCTCTCTCTCTCTCTCTCTCATTTTTAAGGCTCATATTCTTATTGTACTGTACATACTTTAAGTTAGGTTTTTTAAAGTTACATTGTGAATTATTATTATTATTATTATTAATATGCTCACCAAGGCTGCATTTATTTGATAAAAAATAGAGTAAGAACACAAATATTCTGATATATTATTACAATTTAAAATAACTTTTTACTGTTTGAATATATTTTAAAATGTAATTTATTCCTGTGATGCACAGCTGAATTTCCAGCATCATTCCTCCGGTCTTAAGTGTCACATGATCCTTCAGAAATCATTCTAATATGCAGATTTGAATGTTAATATTAATTATCCTGGTTAATATTTTGGTTCAAACAGTGATACATTTTTCTTCAGGATTCTTTGATGTTTAAAAGAGCAGCATTTGTCGTGAACACAAGTCTTCCCTGCCACTTTTAATCAGTTTATTGTATCCCCGCTGTCTGAAACTATTCATTTTTTTTTTATAATTAAATGCAAACCACACATTTTTAAATGCTATACGTCCCAACTGATCACAGACTGTTGTTATTTAGGGACCGTTCACACATGACAGGCTTGAAAAGAGGTCACCGGTGTGCACTGGAACAGACGAAAAAAATACAAAATGCAGGATTTTTGAGATTAAGAACAGTGTTTTGATTCAACACAATCTCAAAAATATAAAACCCATGGCTAGATATAAAAACTAAGAGTTGCGCGCTGATGCAGGATGTTCAAATTCTAACTCGTTTTCAAAACCGAACTGTTAGAAAGTCAATGCATTCAAGCCTTATGTGTCTATAGATGACCATTAAACATTCTGTTAACATTTCTAATCCTCTCTCCTACACTGTTTCCTGTTGTTGTGTTGGTTGAAAGTACAGTATGCAATGAATCAGTCAGGACTGAAATAACCAGCTTGTCCTCTTCTCTCCTCCTCTTCCTCCTGTTCTTCCTCTCCGTGTGCTTCCCCCTGTCCTCCTCTTCTCCAGCGGCTGTTCCTCTGCCTCCAAACTGCTCCTCTGGTTCTGCAACACTAGGCCTGTTCCCGTCTAGTGCTGTGTGGGGAGTTTTCAAGTGAGTCCTTGTCACCCTCACACACACTCTTTTCTTTCCTCGTCACTTCAAGGTTTCTTTCTGCACCTGACTTCACCTCATTATTTCAGCATGCCATCTACATTTAAAAGGTTTGTAATGCGTGTGTCCTTTGTGTATTTGTAAATGCAGCTTTATTCTGCATTAGGTTCGTCTTCATGCTTTAGTGAGACTGGAAAATAATGACGCTTTCATTATTTAGCTTTTTTGTTTACCATTCAGAATTATTCTATGCGTGGATCACAGTCACTAATAATGCAGCTCTGGTTATTATGCTCTTTATGCTACATTCAAAAGGTTGAAATAATAAAATCTCCATTAATTACTAAAGGTAAACATCACTTCTAATATTATTGATGCTGAGGGTTAGGCATTTGAACAAACTCCTAATAACGCCTCAAAAGATACGAGACCTTGAACGTCTCCTTGAGTTGTGTTGCTGGTTGAGCACAGGTGTATTTTTCTAAGCTTGATTATAGTTCAGTGCATGCTTTCGGTGTAAGACTTTTATTTGCACGGGAGAGCGATGAAGAAACAATATCAGAACTGCCTGCATTACTGTAAAATAATGAATAGATGATCAGATTTTGAAGTTAGCACTATCTATTTTATTTGAGTCTTTTGTTATAATGCCAGACTTCATTCATTTGTTTATTGTAAATAATCTTCTTTTGTTTTGTGTATACCAAATTCAAATATGAAGAGTAAAACTTTACAACAGGGGTCAGTTTGTTGATATTAATTAATGTAGTGATTAATTAAGTATTATTATTATTATACATATACACTACTGCAGAGGTGGGTAGTAACGAGTTACATTTACTTCGTTACATTTACTTGAGTAATTTTTCGGGGTAACGAATACTTTTCGGAGTATATTTAAAGATGGGTACTTTATACTCTTACTTGAGTACATTTTTTGAGAAAAATCTGTACTTTTACTTCGTTACTGTGGGCGACGCCCCTCTCGTTACTTTATCTTAATGCAATAAATGCTTCAGTTTATTCCAAACGCGCCGTCTACTTTTCTCTCGACAATGAGCGATGCCCATTCGCGAATGATTCATTCTTTTGAGTCAACTCTGTTCAAAGGCTTGATCAAACCAATTGGCAAACGAGTGAATTGGTTCATGAATCAGTTTGAAGGAGTCGTTTAGTTCCCTGAAGCAACGCGCTGAGCGTCTGAAGCGGTTCACTCAGAGTTGTAACGTTTAAGATCATCAGCAGCGTTGAAAACGGGGCTATGGAACTGCACTGAATTGAAAGCTAATCTGCAAAGGCTATTCTTTGCTTGCGATGGAGATCCTTATTAGATGAACGCGTGTGCTGTCTACTGTTTAACAGGTAATAACTTGGGCTACATTCGATTACAGTACACGATACCACTGTGACATTAGTTTGTTGTACGTGTGTGGCTTATAACAGGTTGAATGCAGCTTCCAAAAGACAAAGAATAGCCGATTAAGATTTTATTAATTTTAATACAATCACACCAGTGCGAGTACGTTCAGCAAGTCATATCATCAGCTGCTAAATTCAGATTTGTGATCGCTTGCTGGCGCTGAGCCAGAGACAGACGCGTTTTTACAGCGCTGCGCATTAACCAATCACACACGGTTCTGTTGAGCTTTTGAATGCATTGGCCAATCAGAGGTGTTCCGATGAGTCATCGCTGAAATGCCGGTGCTTCCTTCACTCGCTCACTCACTGAATACCTTTCTGGCGAATTCTCTCGTCAGAAACAACAAAGTGCAGATGTGTGTACGAATCTATAATTAAGATATTGATTTCACAGTGTTAACAGTTTCAGTGATTTTAATGGTAGTTTCTGAGAGTGAATGAAATCTAGACTGTCAGTGAAAATTATGTTTAATAATGTAAATGTTATTTGCTCTCTTTCTGAACAATGAAAGATTAGTAGCAATATTTATATCACATTAACTTTCAATGTTAAATTCACATTTAAAATAAAGTCAGTCGTATTAAAAATATGTTATGGCATGACACCTATATTTGTTACTTAAATAAACAGACAGGGTTTTATAATAAATTACATAAATTGGATTAAAGGCTGATGAAATATATACATTTATACACACACACATACATTACATACATTTTTTGTCTATATATCTATATAAAAAAAGGCTCCGTATATATGACCCAAAGTAACTAGTAACTAACTACTTGAGTAGATTTTTTATCCGATACTCTTTTACTCTTACTCAAGTAACTATTCAAGGCTAGTACTTTTACTTTTACTTGAGTAAATATTTCTAGAATTACTTTTACTTTTACTTGAGTAAAGTTTTTGGGTACTCTACCCACCTCTGCACTACTGTTTAAATGTTGTGGGTCAGTAAGATTTATTAATTTATATAATTATTTGAAATTTTATAAAAATGCTTTTAATCAGCAAAGATGCATTAATTTGATCAAAGGTGTGAGCTTTGAACGTTTTATTCATCAGAGAATCCTTAATAAAATATATTGTTGTTTCCACAAAAATATGAAGCAGCACAACAGTTTTCAACATTGATAATAATAATAATAATAATAATAATACAAATATATATTAGAATGATTTAAAGTAACAATGCTGAAAATTTAGCTTTGCATAACAGGAATAAATTACATTTTAAAATATAGTCAAATCGAAAACAGTTATTTTCAACTGTAATAATATTACTGTTTTTAAATAAGTTGTGATCATTTTAACTAAGGAACTTTCAAAAACCTTCAGTATTTTACATATTTAGTTGTAATAAGTTAAAGTTTTTATGTTATATACATTTGTAATTGAATTAACAATGAACTGTATGTTTTTTATATTTATTAAATTATTATTTAACTTAAAAACCTAGATTAATAAATGCTTTTAAAATAGTTGCGTATATTTGGTTTAATTCGAAATACTTTTATAATATTATAATATTTTTTTCAATTTCCTGCTAAAAATACCATATTATAATCTACAGCCTGTCGTGATTTAAAAAGACTCATAAATGACAATAAAAGAATTAGCTCATATCGCCCACCTCTATAGCAAAGCATTAAAAACAGATGTATTATTTATGATTGGGGTTTTGTGTGCTCATCGCTTGTTTCCATGAGACAGACTCCTGCTTTCCTTCTAATGAACACACTCTGAAAACCGCACTCCTCTCACACAGGTTTGTCTAAATCATCCTTTGCATATAATCTCGCGTTTACATGCAGTGTTGATGCCTCATCGCCTCAGAAAGTTTTAGGCTTTCTTCTCAGTTCACAATATACTAAAGATCAATAGGTGCCATAAATTGAGAAGGCTGCTTTAAAAGAGGAAGTCGTGGGCAGCTGGTTCTGTGTTAGCATAAGACATCATTATTATTCAGCACTGAGAGCGAATGATTTCCTCCCTGTGCCGGTGGAACTGACTTTGTTCGACGTGACGTGCACAAACGCACCTCAGAGGAGCGTCGCTGAACCCACAACACACATCAATATTCTTCTAATTGTCTGGGCTGATGTATCCAGAGCTATGAAGCATTCAGAGCCTTGAACTTCTGGTACCTTGACTGTTATTATAGCAGATCAATGGCCAAGCAGCCCAGGTTACTGAAGACAAAGCATGTAAACCAGAGCAGAGAGACCATTGCGTCTGATAGACGTTTGGCATGTGTTATCAAGGTTGATGTGGACATGCAGTACAGTGTTGTTTGAGGACAGATGTGTCAGGGGATGTGAGGTTAGGTGTATGGGACTGACAGTGCACGTTTTCTGTCTCTCAGTCTGGTCCTGATATAATGAAGATATGCTACATTCATCAGGATGGGACTTTTGGCCCTATTCATGCCTTTTAATTGCATTGCATTGCATTAACAATTGCATTTACATTCAAATATTAACCAGCACAACAGTTTTTAACATTAAAAAGAAGCAGCAGCAGCAAATCAGCATAGAATGATTTCTGAAGACTGCAGTGCAATGATGCTGAAAATTGAGCTTTGACTATGTAATATTATTGTTTTTGATGTTTAAATCAAACATTAAAAACAGTAATGGTTTAGTGCATTTTTATTTTTTCATACATTACAATGTGTCCTGTTTAATTATTTTTTAAGAGCAAAACATAATGAATATTATACATTTTTGTTACGGTTTACAGAAGACACCCATTAAAATGTTATACAGTGTAACACTAATTCATAAAAAAATGGTCAAGCATATAGAACACATAATGCACATTATTTCACATTATTATTTTTGACATTTTTATTTTCATAAAAGTTATTTGATACACTAAAGTAGACACTTATTTGCATGTTTTCTATGTATATAAAATCACTTTAATTTGACTCACCTTTGACCAATATAGCCCTCAAAACTTGTTTATGAAAGCAGTATTATCTCTTGACTGTAGAGGAGCTGTGACTTGTATCCAGTATTTTGATATCTGATATTATTTTTTATTGTAATTAAGCCTTTTTTTTTCTTCAGTGCACTATATATACACACACACATGCACACATAAATACATATAAGTTTTATTATAAGATTTATTATTATAGATTTTTATGGATTTTCGCTGTCTTGCCGGAATGACTTTTAACAGTAGGTGGCATTTGATGGTTTCTTTTAAAATAATTGGATTTGCATGGTAAAATATACATATATACAGTTGTAAGAGAGCTGAAATTATTTTATTATTTAATTTCTCATTAATTTTCATACAAGCTAACTGAGAGTGGTTTCCAGCAGTAATATTGTTCCACTTGAGAAAATTATGTAACTTGGCTTGGTGCTTTTGTCACTGTAAACTGCTGGATTTAAGTGTGGATTTTAAGAGCACATGGGCAGAGTACTCATAACTCTGTTTGCCAACACAAATGTTCATTTCCACCCCCTCCGCTGGCAATAGTCCAGTTTTCAGGAGTCAACTGTTACCCCATTGTTCTGAAAAGCCAATGCAGTCTGGGTGTACCATGTGATTTGTGTTTTTATTGCATGGCTGTCAGTGAATTTATTGCACGGCCCAGACACAGCAGAGACCCACAGGAAGAGGGTCAGGAAGATCTTGTGTGGTGCAGATAGCAGCGCCATTTACAGAGCTATAAGCATCATGGTTGTCATAGCTCTTTGAATGGTACTGCCATATGCACTGAACTATCAGCATCTCGCTCCTCAATGAGCTTCTCCTCCTTATATCTCTTTCCCAAGGTTTTGTCATGCATTTATTTCATTTAAGTACTTACTCTGATGTATCTTTGTTTCTTAATTTGTTGTTGTTTATTTTATTCGTTTGAAATTTGTGTTTTGCAAACATCACTTTCATTTGCTTTAGAAAATGCAGAAGTTTAGTTTAATGGACTATTTGTCATGTTGCAATATCAAGTTCATTTGAAATGTCTGTTTAGCTTGGGTCAATGCTCTCTTATTGGGGTTACTTTTCTCTAATAAAGGCTGAACATTTATCATGCCAAGGCAAAATTACAGGATGACCACTCGATCTTGTCAGTAAAGTTTTGGCAGTGTTAGTATTTGTTTAGTTTTCTTGTTTCCATGTGAAAAGTGCGCTTGTAGGACAAAGTGGGGTAAGATGTGCCACACCCTTAATCTCACAAAATGGACCAAGTTTTGTCACATGGTAATACACTGTTATTCAAAAGTTTAGTGCTGGAAAGATTTTGTAATGTCTTTGAAATAAATCTCTTATGCTTACCACAACTGCAAATATTTAATCAAAAATACAATAAAAACTGGTGAAATATTATTACAATTTTAAAAAGCTGTTTTCTATTTTTTATATATTTAAAAATGGAATTTATTTCTGTGATCAAAACTGTATTTTTTGCATCATCACTCGAGTCTTCAGTGTCACATGATCCTTCAGAAATCATTATAATATGCTGATTTGCTGATCAAGAAACCTTATTAACAATACACAACTTACCCCTATCTCTCCCAAATCTAAATGTATCATACTACTTTGAAACAGTCGAAAAGGCACTTTCCGTGTTTGTAAAAGTTCTCTTTTGCTCCCTAATGCAAACCAATGAGTATTCGAGGAACAAATCGATGCGCTGAACATTAGGATGGTTCACAGTAAACAGCTCAAATTGTTCTCAGATCTCTGCAGTTAAAAGTAAACTTTTGGAAAATGTTCAGCGATGTGCGTCTCTCCCGAGTGCATTAACTCCAGCAGAATGGGCGCGAACACTGAAAAAATGTGTGTGGTTGAATGCTGTTCCTATATCAGTTCATAAAGTAAAAACAAAGAGGTAGCTCTATTATTAGCTCTTATAAGTTATGTAACAGCAATCATTGCATGAGAATAATGGGGCACTTAGAGAAGTCCAGCCATGCCCGGCATTCCTTGTTTTCATCCAGCAGTATTTTTCACAGCAGAGGGACTTTGAGCCAAACTTTTAAAATTGTTGATTGTTTGTTTTCCAAAAGCTGCATTATCCTCCTTGCTCGCTTGCTCTCATAAACCATTATTTTGCTTCTAATTGCAGTTGCCACCTGCCTTTTAACTTCATAATCTGTTTAGTGACTGAAGACTTTTAAAAATATAGGCTACCAGCCAAAGGTTTGGCATATTTTTTTTTCTTAATAATGCTCACCAAGGCTTCATTTATTTGATTAAAATGTTAAAAAAAGGCAGTAATTTTGTGCAATATTATTACAATTTAAAATCACTGTTTTCTATTTTTATATATTTTAAAAAGTAATTTATTCCTGTGATGTGCAGCTGAATTTTCAGCATCATCACTCCAGTCTTCAGTGTCACACGATCTTCAGAAATCATTATGATATAATGATCCGCTCAAGAAACATTTATTAAAGTCGATGTTGAATCAGTTGTGCTGCTTAAATTTTTTATGGAAACTGTGATACTACATTACCATTAAAAAGTTTAGGGTATTAGTGTAAAAAAAAAAAAAAAAATAGACTGTTAACCCTTTTCCCCCCAGAATTTTTTTTTTAAGTTGCAATCCATCGCCAGCAATTTTAATGATTTTCACAATTTATATTAATTTAATTTATATGTCTATTGCTGATGATCTCATTATTTCTCATATGCATCTGTTTACATAAGAGATCGCTTGTTTCTCTGTCCTGTTCACCGTAAAAATGGTGGGGAAGCGTTTTCTTTATAAAAGACGAGATAACTCGTCAGTGGTGGGGAAAGAGTTAATAATGGAGCACCAGTAATAACTGAGCAGCAAATCAGCATATCAGAATAATTTCTGAAGATCATGTGACACTGAAGATTGGAGTAATGATGCTAAAATTCCAGCTTTGATCACAGGAATATATTACATTTTAACATACTGTATATTCCAATAAAAACATTACTTTCAATTTTAAAATGTTTCCATTTTCCAGTTTCCAACTTTTTTGCGAAAAATTTGTACATTACAGAATACCAAATGTTCTTGTTTTCAAGACATAAAATGCATGTTTCTTGGCACTTGAATCAACTAGCTGAAATCCTGGAAGTAGGCCTTTTTTACTTTCGCACACAGTGCACATTTATGTGCTTAGTGATTTTTATTTATTTATTTTTTTTACCATCTGTGCACAGCCGTAACATATAAAGTCCTTCGGTCCCGCTGTGCCATAAAGCCAAAGCCAGAATAAAAAAGCCATTTAAAGAAGATCTGTGTTTGATGACACATCCACATCTCAGCTCAAAGCTAGGAAATAATAACCTTGCAGCATAATTATGCAAATGCCCGATTCTCCTTTTTTTATTATTAGTTCAGTTTCTTTCTGAGTTATATGTGTTAACTAACTCATTTGCAGCCTTTGCCAACAATGCCTCCTGCAATCACTTGTGACACTAAAAAATGTTAAGTAAATGTCTTTATTTATTCTCTTTTGATCGACGTTTGTTGCTGTGTTTAATATTTCTGTCCTGTGCTCTGGTGATTATTAGACCAGCTTATGCTGATATAAAAAATACTTACATTTAGCTATAATAGATTGGTTAAGCTTTATTTAGCCTAAAGTGAAATCTATGAAGGCATGCATTTCTAATAACTATTTTACTGAAAATATAGATGTAATGGTCTAAAAGGTCTCCCAAATTCCCAAGCCAGTCCTTTAGAAAATAAAAAGATGGCTTATTAATAGATTCAGTCATAAAGCTCAAAGGTCCTTTGAATCTTATAATAGCAAATGGTGAATGTACTGTACAGGGATTATTTTTTGCTGCTTTCATGTAATATTTCTTTTAAATAAATGAAAATCGCTTTAGAAAATGCCAAGCAATTTTGTTGTCTTTATCCCTGGCTTTTGGATAAGAGGAAGACTGACATTCACATCAGATGAATGAAATACAGTATAAGACAGATGATAAATTAAACTGATGATTGAAATACAAGCACTTTTTAGGAATAGCTGGTCATGTAAATACTTTTTTTATTATTCCTTTTAAAATATTGAACAGAAACAGAAAGACTTAAATGAAATAACAATTCAAAGAATATAACTGAACTCTGTATTATTATATTCTGTATTATTACAAACATTATTAAGTAAAAAACATTATTTAACAAAAATATATCGTTTGTTTCTTTGAATAATTTTTTTAAATATCACCCTCAAATTTGGAACACAATGTGTTTTGTTTAGATATGCTTTTTAATTTTCATTTTGATTTTCAGACCAAACTTACGTCTGTGCTCTAGAGCATTCAAGATCTATGAGGGTTCAAGTTAGAAATTTCATTTTCAGATTTATGTTCAAAAAGTGGATAACAGTTAATAAATGTATCATACCTATTTGATAAATATAATTTAGTGCCATAAAATTACCTAAAATACAAAATAATAAATAACATTATAAAACTAAAACACAGCACAATCATTTCATTTGAAAAAAAAAGTAAATTAATAAAAAAAAGTAATTTTCCTCACTGTAATATCGAATTAATTGGGCATACTTAAAAACGCATGCAAATCAATTGCCTTGAAAAAACTAAGTCAAGTAAAATAGGAATAGTATGCTGTACTGACAAATGCTTAGTTGGTATATCTTACTTATGCGAGAGTTATAGTAACTAAAAAATAATTGTGGGGGTAAATCTTTTCATTTCCGTTTACTCATGACTTAGTATAGCTACTGACTGACTCCCAGAGTGCATTGCGGCAGAATCAATTATGCAGTTGCTTTGTTTTACAGTTGTTGATTTTATTTGCCAATTTTATTTGCTTCTTGTCTTGTGTCAGTAGCACAACAAAAAGAGCATATAAAATGGTTATTGTTACAATTAAGGAAAATAAATGAAATTTTATTGTTATCATTGTTGTGATACACATGCTGAATGTTTAACCCTTTCGAGTCGATTAACGCATATATGCGTTTTGAGTCATTTTCACCTGATAACCCCGAAAAGAACTTAAATTACACTCTCAGTTTTAATCGAACAGATAAGAGCAATACATCAATCGAATCTGTAAAGGGTCTAGTTTTTTTTGGATACAGACATAATAACAAAAAACCTTTGTGCACTTATAAAATAAAGATAACACACAAGGTGCGCTGTCTACAGTCTTTGTCTCCGCTGATCGTCATGTACAAACATTTCATTAAAATGAACTGTAACTCCGTGAATACTCAACGAAGAGACATGAGAGAGATATCTATAGAAAGCCTGGAATGTCTACTTTTAAACTAAACAAGTGCTGAGATAAAGTAATCCATATGAAAACAACGCAATGTCTGTTTTTCATATCTCCGCTCATTATATCTAATGTGACCACGCCCCCGCGCTTAACGCGCTATTCAGATTCAAACTGAAGCGCGCGGCTTGCATACGCCCACACAGAAGAAAAAGCAGCCAGACTGTTCTTCAAGTTTTTATTTTATTTTACTGTTTGCTTCGCGATGAGAAGAATAAGACATAAATCACCCCAAAAAGATGTGATGTGGTTGAGGATTTGAGAAATGGATTTCCTCAGAAAAAAGAATGAAGCACTTTATTCAGCAGAGATCATAAACGTGAGTAAGTCTCTTTTTATTTATTTGTACTAGTTTTCACATAACGTGTAAACATTTTACTAGTTAGACTTTTTCCAAATACTTTTTCCAAACTATAATTCCTGACTAAATGTATAATCAAGTGAAACATTATGAAGTTTCAATAACAATATACAATACTATACCATTCAAAAGCTTGATGTAAATATTATAATTGTGACAAATAGAGATAACTCTAACAAATGTAAAAACAATGCAGTTCTTTCAATTTATTCCCCCTAAAAAAAACTGAAAAATATTCTCAGCTCTTTTCAACATTAATAATAATAATGATGATAATAATAAATGGGGTTTATTTGGTAGAAAATAAGATTGTTAAAAGGATTTCTGAAGGATTGTGTGACTAGAGAAAGGATGGCAAAAAATTTGAAAGTCAGCTTTGATTGTTCCTAATAAACTGTTTAACTGCTCCCCCAAGTGGATATTAAATTATATTGTGGGATAATTAAATATATTCTTAATAAACTACAAACATAAAATTATATACTTTTATTTTGTTCTCACATTCTTTCTTGTAAGTCCTCCCTCACAGTGGCACAGTTGAATGAGAGGCTCATTATGCAGCTCATTATGCAGGCCTTTGTCTTCTCAGGTGTAAATCACAATGATATTCATGATAGTTGACGCCTACTCGCATATGACTTTTACCAACAAAAAGTGTTTTAGAAAATGTAAATCAATATATTGTTTTCTGTGAGTGAGTAAACAAGATGATTTTCACATCATTCAGAAAGAAAAATTCTAGGCTACAAGCTCCAGTTCTCAACTTTTCCGGCAACCAATTTTATGTATGTGTTTTATTGCCTTATTCAAGTGATTTAACATTTTTAGTTTTTCACTAACCATGCATAACATTTTTTTTCTCAAAAATACAATCATGTACATGCATGGGTTTCACATATTATTATAGCCCAGTTTGTGCTGATTACAGTGATATTAGACTTTACCCATTTAGATATTTATAAGAAACTGAAAAAAGCACAAATGTCAGGGCATGACAAAACTTCTCAAGGCCCCAAAAATACCCTTAGACTCCAGAGGGTTAAGTCTGTGTGTGACTTTAGCATATTGCCACACACACTATTTAAGGATTATATAAACCCAATTTAAAGCATCTCAGGGTATCAGTGAAAAATGACATTTGTAAATATTCAGTAATAAACTATCACACAATAAAAAGTGCTTTAATTAGAAGATAGATCATCTTCTGAAAGAAACATATGCATTACTCATCTTCTCTTGAAATCAAATAAATCTGATTTCATGATGCATTGCTGCATTAATAACAAGACAATTTGAATAACATAAAAAAAGTTCCAGGTGCGCAACCAAAGGGAACACTAATCACTGTAATGGTGAGTTAACAAAAAAACACACATTTTAGAAAAATCTACTTCAATTTATGAAGTTAGCTCATGTGATATCCTCTCTTTCTTCTTCTTCTCTTGTTATATTGCTCATTAGCAACATATTAATGCACTGCCGCCTCTAACTGGTTTATTAATATCATTGGTTATTTTGTGGCTACTTGAATATTTTAAGTAAGTGTCACTCAAAACACTAAGTCAATTGTTTTATTTGCCTTGAAAGTAGCTGCAACTTAATAAAACCTAGTAAGTTTAACAACTAAGTAAAATAACTAATTAAATCTAAGTAAGGTAAACTATTGGATTTGACATTGTTGTGGGATGCAGATTATTATTAGGTTTCTGTCCTTATAGGATCGTGTAGAGGATGATATAATTTGCTTTGCTGAAAACAATCAGTTCATGGTTCTGTTCTGGTGCCACTCAGCTCCACAATAATCAGGCCTCCTGTCTGTGCGCATGTGTTTGAGGAGCCTCAGACAGTTCTGGGAAGACAGACACTCACACATATACATGCCGGCAGAGGAAATGGCATTATCCGGCGTGGACTGACATTACCATCTGGCTAACATTGGAGGTCTAGAGTCATGTTTGAGCCAGACGTCTAGAGTGGAGGTCTAGAGCCAGACGTTTGACTTCAGGCAAAGCGTTTGATTCAGATTGCAGTGTATTTATACAGAAATACACATTTAGTCTAGAAAGGGTCATCTGACTGACCACACTTACTTTTTATGCTGGTCATCAGTAGCTTTCAAACTTTGAAATTGTACTTGTAGCCAATTCTGATGACTATTTCTTCTTTAAAAGTGCTAATTTCAGCTGTGTGTGAGTGTCGTCTGAGCCTGAAACTAGTGACTGGCCTTTCAATTAGCACTCACTGTGATATAAATAAAAACACAGTATAATGACATATTTATTTAAGTTATGCGATGTTATAAGGGTGTCTGGATTGTTATTTTATTCTAAATACATAAAATTAAACAGCATTTCAATATTTGTAATAATTAAACAAATACAGCTTAATTACAAGTTATATAAATATACATTTTAGAATATATAGATTATACAAATACATATATATTAGAGATATTTACTTCAAGGAATAAAAGTATAAAATGCATTTATTCATAAAAGGAGTAAGAAAACTATTGCAATCTACTAAGATTTTTTTTTAATGTTAATGTCTATGTCTGTACATATGACTTATATTTTAATGCAATTTGTTTCTGTAATGCAGACTTATTTCAGATTTCTTGCATTTTATCTTTAAGCATTTATTTGAAATGAAAATACCGTTGTTGCATTATAAATATCTTTACTGTCACTTTTTAATGCATCTCTGCTGAATTAAAAAAAAAAGTATTAATTTCTTTTTAATAAAGCTTACTGAACCCAATCTTGACCCCACACTATTTTAGTGTTAAAAATAAACCCTGAAGGCATGGTAACCAAGACAGCTGAGTTCACATCAAGAAGTCATAAAAGTGCATGTGAGTGGTGTTTCTCATGCACTTTATGAGGACTGTCACAGTTAAGGCCTCTGAATGAGAGCTGCGATACATCAGCCTCGGCTCAGATTGGACTCATTTTGTAGTGCCCTGCCTGACCTGATGTAAACTGGAATATGTCTGAATAGTTAAGTTGGTAATAGTCTGCCTAGCTGCTTTTCCGGTGAAGTGCCCTGGAATTGCAGATGTTATCAGACACCAAAGAAAGTTATCTTGCTTTTCCTGGTTAATTCTGAGCAGTTCAGCGGGTTCATTTTCCTGCATTGCCTCCTGTCTCTCCCGCTGAAGTGATAGTGCGCATGTCACAAACTACATCACAGAAAGGTCATTTTATCAGATAAGAGAGCTTGATAAACAGGCTTTAGGGCTCCAATTAAATCAGTCTTAAATTAGATATAAGAGTTTTAAGCAGAAGAACAGTTCATCTTTCAGTTCTCTGCCTATTATTGTGGAGATACAGGCCTGTTATTTATTGGAAGCATTCATTTTAGTTAATGCTCCTTTGATTCTGACAAAAGTGGATTTTAATTAAGCAGACCTTTTGCATCAGCAGTCAAATTAAACTTTCATGTCTCTTAATTTTTTTGTGCCAACATTTGCCTACATAAACTCCTCGGGCTCTCATATTTCAGCTTTGGGAAATGCCCAGTATATCTGGTTTTAGTAACAAGCGTTTAAAAATGTAACTTATGGTGGAGTCCATATGTAGTGTGTGTGTGTGTGTAAAATTATTTCATTATATTACGCACAGTAACAATATAAACAAAACATTCAAAACCCTCCCTTCAGTATGGTGCCAGACACAAAATGACTGACTAAAGAAAGAAGAGATAAACATTGAATTATCCCTAAAAACCAAATGATTCATGTCAGTCCTCATACCAGCAGGGCATCATTAAACCTCATTAAAGGATGGAAATGCCTCCTTCATGAAAATTGTGTCCATTACATAACGAATGAGGCATAAAGAACAATAATATGAATATTTATAATATTAAATAAAAATAATATAATTGATAAAATATAAATAACAAGATGCCATTAAGCATTGATTGTAACATTAAGTCCAGTACATCTCTAAGCAATTACCTTCTACTGACATATTCATAATGTAAACTCTTATAACGGATGCAATCATCCTCAAACTTAAACTGAATGTAGTGTATATGTTGTATGCATTAATGTAAGTAACAAAATCATTATAAATCATATCCTCCTAATATAATAGCATCAGGATCAGAAGTATTGATATTTCAAGACTGATCTGCCCAGTCCTACTATTTAGAAAGAGTGTCTATAAAAGTCATTTAATGCCGAGCTGTTCCTGTCTTTATTAGGCTATTTATCATAAGGCTGTTGTTGTTTATTGCTGCTGTGAACTTCTGTTCTGGATGATGTGTGAATTAATCAGCGCTGCATATTTCCGTCTATGACATTTCTGACGACTTCAGTTCCATAATTAAAAGAAATGCACATCGAAATGGACTCCATTTGTTCAAGAAATGAAGAGTTCAAGAAATCAGATTTTTCTGCACATTTCAGAGTCAACGGAGAGCAGTGGCTGGACCGTGCACATGTCACTATCAACAAATCCCGTCTTTGTGATGAGCTTGAAAATATTTTGTGACTGTTGGTTGGTCGTTTCTTTGCTCTGGATGCTGTGGTTACTCCAGTTCCTCGGCTCTTCGTGATTGAGCTAATGGTACGACTCCGATCTGAATTTGTTGGCGTTTTAGATAAGCTGCTGCCAATTTCATACGTCAGTGAGTGTGGTGAAGTGCAGAAGCGCTGATGCCTGGAAAGTCGTCACTACAGCGAGACCGTCTGGACCTGCGAGGCTGTCTGTCACGTTTACTGATCACGTTGTTGTTACACTTATTGGAAATCCTGCTCCAGATGTTTACTGTTAGATGAGTCTAGGTGCAAACACAACGGCTCGCTAGCTGAGAACTTTGTGTCTCCTAGCTAATATCTAAATACTGTGCTAATTAAAAAGTCATATAAATAATGCAAACAGCATGCATACATTTATTAGGAGATTTAGTACTATAAATTGGAGCAAGATCATCAAAGCAGCAGTGCAGATGGCACAACAGAGAAACGTGGTTAGTTTTTAATGGTTTTAACAGTTATGAAATGCTGTTTCAAAGGCATATCGTTAAAATAGTAATGAAAAGTAGGCTCATATAATGTCACATAAAGTAAATACAAGCAGACGATACAATGGCAAAATCTGTCATATATGTGTGTGTGTGTGTGTGTGTGTGTGTGTGTGTGCGTGTGTGAAAGTGACATTTAACAAATATTTTAAATAAATGGTGTGAATTAGTACAAAGAATCCTGAAAAATGTATCATGGTTTCTGCAAAAAAAAAAAAAAAATCTGTTCTTAGCATTAATAATAAGATTAATCACAGCAATTTGATCACAAGAATAATTTATATGTTCATATATATTCAAATAGAAAACAGGTCCTTTAAATTGTAATAATATTTCACACTATTATTGTTTTTTTACTGTGTTTTTAATCAAATAAACGCATCTTTGGTGCAAATAAGAAACTTAAAAATCTTACAGACCTCAAACTTTTGTTTAGTAATGTACGCTTTAAAAATATGTATGTAAAGTTGCAGCAGTTATACCATTGTGTGTGTGTGTGTGTGTGTGTGTGTGTGTGTGTGTGATATCCAAAGCTCATGTTGATGTAAGTTAATGATCTCTGCCTCTAATCCGGCCAGCTAATATCCAGAATGGATGAACCAGCATGATCAAGACATTATTTCTGGAGTCTATCGGGAAGTATTGTAAGTTTGCTCTAGATGGTGTTAATTTGACAGATGTCTCAGGCTGTGCAGGGCTGACATGCATTTATAAAGTGGCAATGTGGCAACAATTTTGGGTTCTGCTTCATTGAAAACATGTTGCATGTTTCCTTTCTAAATCCCGGAACATCATTGAGGTTTTGATAGGTTTTCTTACCCTTTTCCAGGTGAATTTCATGCCCAATTTCTCTGCAGGAATTGCCTTTAGTTTGCTTGTTTATGAACAGAGATTGTAATGATTTTTATTTTTTTGACCTGGAAGAAAAGGAGGTTCATGGCTGGTGCGGATACAGAGAAAGGAAAA
Source organism: Carassius gibelio (assembly GCF_023724105.1). Lineage (NCBI taxonomy): Eukaryota > Metazoa > Chordata > Actinopteri > Cypriniformes > Cyprinidae > Carassius > Carassius gibelio. Next base: position 6,115,370 of record NC_068384.1, read on the forward strand.
GTAATTTAATCAAGTGAGAAACGTACTGTACTGTAGGTCCATCTACATGCTCAAATGTATGTGTATTTTTCTTTGGGTGCCATAAAAAGTGCTATAAAGATTGAGGGGAAAATAAACATATTTAACATTTGTGAAAAGGCCAGCAATAACTCAAAATCTAATTCAAATCAAGTGCATATATCAGAGGAGCTCTTAATATTCTTAGTTTTAGAGGTTTTTGCCAACCAAATGCACCGTATGATTTATATAAAGATATTTCCATATTACTTGAACGTTCATCTAACAGCTTGTAGAGAGATGAAAATGAGATTGTGACAGTGTCATTGAAATGGTTTCTTTTGTCCCTTCAGGTATTCAGTTCTACACAATGGAAAGCACAGTGAACAGGAGAAACTGTCGATACAGAACGACACAGAGTCCCAGGAGTCATGTTTCTGACACAGGCCAGGCTCTAATGAGGAGCATGACTGGAAGAGGATATTTCTCAGCGCCCTGCCTGCAGCTCAGACCCGACCAGAGCCTTTCAGGAGTCGAGGACAGGGAGCTGGACTGAACTGTTTGCTCAAAGAGCTGCTGAACAATGAGGGAAAGAACAATGTTGCCAAAGGTATCTGGTCTGTATTTTAGGATACGAATTTCGATTGCAAAGGAGTGTTGGTAAGGGTTTTCCCAATGTGTTTGTTTCCTTTTTGGTTCTCCTGGGAATACGACTTCCAAACCAAAAACATGTCTTTCAAGCTTTATCCAGAGTGGCTTCTATTAGCTCTACAGGGAGGATAACACTTCCTGAAATATACGGCACGAAGGCTGAATAGCTAAGATGACTCTCTATTAAAGAAAATATTTTTTTTTTAATATAAATGAAAAAGTAAATTCACAAATTCACACCACAGTATTAAAAAGTAGAGCTGGGAGCATTGCTAAGCGATTTCTCAATTTTTTTATTCTTTTAATTTAATTTTATTTTTTTATTATTATTATTATCGTTTCATCAATGAATTCTAAAATCAACAGTTATAATATAGCATTGTCACATGAATTTAAAGTGTTAAAGACAACAGGCCTTTCCTTGTTTCCAAGACTATTCCAGAATCTATTTGCACATTTTTTTAAGTGCAACACAAGTAATGTTGCAGAATATTTCTATTAAAACAGCCTAAATAACAAGTTTATAGAAGCCTGCTTCTGCCACTGGATAAAAAAAAAAAAGGTAATTGTGAATTTTTTGCTCACAATACTGACTTTTTTCTCAGAATTGTGTTATTGAAACTGATTGAAAAAAAAAACGGAGAATTGCAAAATTTTAACTCACAACTGTATATCACGCAGTTCTGGTATTATAACACGCAAATGCAAGTTATTAAGTCAATATTGTGATATATAAACTTTTTGAAAGAAAATATCAGTCTTTTTGGCTTTATAACTCGCAATCACAGTTCTCAGAAAATAAGTCAGAATTGCGAGAAAAAAGCCAGAATTGTGAGATACAAACTTGCAATTTATCTACTCGCAGTTTTTATCACATAATTAGTCAGAATTGCGATTTCATATCTTACATTTCTGATTTCATTCCTTAGAACTGCAGGAATTTCAATTCTAACTTTATAACACGCAGTTGCAACATTATATCTAGTAACTCTGACGTTTTAACTCGCAATTATAAGTTTATATCTCACAAAATGTCAGAATTTTTAATATAAAAAAACCTCAACATTTTTCAGATAAAATGTCGCAAATGTTTAACTTTTTTTTTTATTTAGTGGCAGAAACAGACTTCTATATAAAAAAAAATGCCCCAAAATTGTTGATTTTATTAAAAAAATTGTTTTTTAAACTTTTTAGATTCAAATGATTCATCCTCATGCAACGGATTTTGACAGAAAATTAACTTTTGTTTTCTACCCATGAAATCTATCTTGGCGAAAACATAATATGTCAATTTTCTTATTGTGAACTGGTATCTTATTTATGTTGTATAAGACTTCTGAAGCTCTTTGGGGAATGAGATGTACCGCTCACAGACTAGTTGATGTGACTTGGCTCCTTGTCTCCTCTCTGAATATGACAGATGTCTCAGACTCACGGGTGAGCGTTCTCAGTCAGGTCAGATCTGTGCTTCACATTCATCACTAAATGCAACCATTTCCACGACAGTTTCCACTGCGAGGATCTCCTCTGACGTGATGCCTGCTGACTGAGGATGTGTCAGGCCACTCCAAACAAAAGCTTTGCTGACAGCAACCAGGGCCAGTTCTCCAGATGCTGTGTCTTAAAATGTTTTAGCTTTAGTAAAGATGACCATCGGTTACCGCATGACTGAAATGACCTGAAGTTGTTCTTGTGTAAGTTCTTAAAGGGACAGTTCATCCAATGATGACAATTTACTTTTGTTATTTATTCACCCTCATGTTATTAACAACTTAAGGTACTATTACATTTACTGTCATGCAGTGAATTTTTACAGGCGAAATCCAGTCATTTCAATAGGAATCCACACAATTGAGAATTTCACATAAAGGTGAAAGATTTCCCACACAGATTTTGCATCAGGTTTTAAGTTGTTCAAGTTTGTTTCAAATTTGCCACATTGACAAATAGAAATCTGCTTTAAACATTTCTACACTGTTGAAAATAGACAGTCGAGATTTTTGCCTGCAAAATTTAACCCAAATTTATTATTTTAATGTGAGGAAATACTGCATGAAACACATTTTTGTAAAAGATATGTTTTTCTATTACTCGTGTATAATAGTGAGGTAGTACATGCTTAACCTAAACACTTAATTTTTTTGTCTCTTATGACTAGTCCCATAATGTTTTGGAATGTTCGTGAAAGCACTAGAATACCACAGAAAATTCCAGAATGTTACAGAAACTTCTAAAATGTTCCCATCCTTGCAAAAGCTAAATATCTTAAAGAAAAAAAATGCAGAATTACTACAAAAGCTTATCTGTACTAAACCAATGCTTCATAAACATAAACTGACCTATATTTACCAAAATACTGATGCTACATGAAAATAAATAATTATTAGCACCACAGAATTACAGAAGAACCATAAAAATAAAATAAAATCAGTGAAACAAATTTTTGTTACATTGCAATTTTCTCCTTTTATTTTCCATAGAAGAAATGTAGTACAGGTTTGGAGTGACATGAGGATGAGTAAATAAAGACAGAATTTGTATTTTTGGGTGAATTACCCCTTTACGAATATGTGACACGAGATATTGAGAAAACAAATCTCATGGAAAAGCCATGCAGATGAGTTTTTGTTCCTTGACATTTCTAACTAAAACCTCCCAAAGCAGTGATGTGCCATACTGAAGCTCGCTTCCAGAGCTGAGGACCCCAATAAACACGCTCCTCAGAGAGCCTGGATATAGCAGAACTGACCCAGAACAATCTCCATCCCTCATCCCAGCACTTACCAGTCTGCTGAAGCGTGCCTCTGCCTAAAATGAATTGCCTTCGGGAACAGCAATTGTTTGCATTGATCTTAGACATGTAAATATTCTAAAATAACTACGTTTTATTCGTCAGCCATTGGAAAAACTTTGGTTTGGTCTTAATTGCTATTTTGCAGGGACGTACTGAAGGCGATACACGTACGCCACTAAGAATAAAACACGTACAGCTCAGCACTGTCCTCGTGCATTAGTTTCCTGATTTGAAAACGAAAACCTCTCCTGCAAATAAAGCACTTGTCGCACTTTTACAATACGAAGATTATAGCATCCCACAAGTCGTTCAGTATTCTGGTCACGAATATGTTATCGCAGACCAAACCAATGTCATATGAGGAATATGAAAGTTTGATTTTCATGATCAGTTTTGATATTCTGCTGTGGTGACATGATGAAGGAACAAGTAAGACAGTAAGATTCGATCAAGCAATGGCTTTATTTGTTCCAATGCGATCAGAGCTAGCTACATTACCTAGCTCCATGCCCACTTCAGCTTCTTTTCCCATCTTCTCGTGATTTATCAACCGATATTTAATTTCTAAAGGTAGAGCTTAGTTTGATTTTATTGTACATAGGAATATATTTTTATGCAAATGATTTGAAAGTGGTCCGTGTGTTCCTTTAAATGGTTTAGTCGAACACGTTTCTTCTTCCAGTCTGGTGTACCAGCGAACGCTAACTATGAATCTAGTGTGTCATTGGAAGCAATGTCCAGATAAGATGTGTATGCCAGGCTACTTGTTTTTTTAATTTTTATAATCAAACATGTACATGGCCGTGCCTTCACAGCTATCTTAAAGATGTACAGAGCGTTGTGAAACTGTGCAAGTTCATGCTGGTAGTTTTTAAAAATGTTTCCTTTTAAAAGGTTATAATGTACAATCAAAGGGGCTTTGATGAGTTATAATGTCCAAACTTTTTCATTTGTACACTTTCAATTATGTAGCACCTTTTAATTCTGCGGTACTTTGCCATTATTTAACAGTAAGTGGTTTTGTCGGTCGAACAACTTGCACAGTTTCCCATCTGTGTTCTTTGGATGTCAATACGTTGTTTAAAGATGGAGATTTTGCAACGGTTGAAGCTTAGCAACCGTGAGCAGAAAACAGGCAATGCATGCTGTTTTAAACGCCGAAGGATTTGGGGAAATGCTGGTACTCCGTGGCCATGACAGAACCAAAAGCACTCCTTCATGAGCCCTGAGTTGATGCTTTGAAAAGATTTGCATTAGAAATAACTCTCCCCGAACGTTCATGGACCTTCAGGGTAGTCATCACCATCAGGATTTCATGTGAAATGATTCCCGACCCCGCAAACCTCACATATGAAGCGTGATCGAACACTTCCAGGCCCTGAAGGCAGAAGGTCTAAGCATGAATGTGTTGTAAATCTCCCAAAAAGTTGTAGAACTTTTGTAAACTCAGTATTTATTTTGATGGATAACGATTGATATTTTCATGTAAGGCTTCTCTTTCAGGGAGCTATGTGTATTACTTTTTCTGTTGCTATGTGACAGCTCTAAAAAATAATAATTAAAGACTATGAGATGTTATTAATCTTTATGTGTTTTGTGTTTTATCAAAATATCTTGCCAGATTTGCACACCAACACACATACGGTCGATCAAAATGAATCTTAGTATATTATTTGAAGACGATATAGACAGATCATCACGAAGCAGAATCTTATTTTGGATACATTTGTGAGATCTGACAGTAATTATGAGTGAATCTGTTCGCCACATGGCCCTTTCTTCTTTTGCAGATGTTGACAGATATGATCCACTCGTAGGGGAAACAACTTGTTTTCCTCATGTGCACAGTAGACTAAATAAAAATTTGTGCACTGGAATTTTTCATATGATGCTGACTAGAAACAGCTGTTAAAGCAATATTTGTGTTCTTTAAAGACAATAGCCATGTTTTAAGAATATTATGCTGTATACCAAACACAATATAATGCCTACATTTAAAACATTGTAAGTGAAGCAGTATTATGTAATGATAACAAACATTTGACATATATGTAATATAGTATATATATATATATATATATATATATATATATATATATATATATATATATATATATATATATATATGTGCATGTGTTTATAAAATTTGTTTTTAAATGAATTATCATTCATTTTATATTAATTACATTAATCAATTAATGATTTAACACTTAGAAATGAATACTTGTATTCAGCACAGACACCTTTAATTGATCAAAAGTGTCGGTGAAGATGTTTAGATTAAATATAACAAAAATACAAAAAAAATGCTCTTCTTGTTTGAACTTTCTTTTCATCAAAGAAACCTGAAAAAAAACTGTATCATGGTTTCCACACAAAAAAGAAAAAAAATGAAGCAGCACAGGTTTTCTTTTCTTTTCTTTTACATTGATAATTATAAGAAAATCAGCAAATTGCTGAAGGATGTGACACTGAAGACTGAAGAAATGATGCTGAAAATTCAATTTTGATCACAGGAATAAATTACATTGTAAAATATATTCTAATAGAAAACAATTAAAATGTAAAATACTTAAATAAGAGCAGCTTAATGATCTTTCTGTCAACTACATATACTTTTTATTTTATTTATTTATTCATTTTTTAGCTTGAAGCATGTTCATGCTAAATTCCATGCTATTCTGTTGTATTATAGTGAAACAAAAGTGTCTCAAGTATCATAAGGTAGTATGATATTCCAAACATTTTAACTCATTTTCACATTTATGCATCTACATCCTTTCATTGTCTTGTAGATGGTTCTCTAATATCCTCACTCTTTCTGTCCATCATTTATATCCTACTGTACCAGATCTTTACATTCACCCCATATGTACCTTTTCTGTTGTTGAGAGAAGCAAGCCCAGCATTTAATTATTCATCAATGTGAAAAACAGCAGACTGGCAGTGATCCCAGCAGTAATGAGGTTCAGAGCGTGCAGATCCTCGCTCACCTTCGCCGGTGCCACAGCTTATTTCCCTTTACCAATTTGATGGACCATAAACTGCTTTAAAAGCTCTCCCGGTAACCTCCTGAGTCACATTCTCTGAACTTTCACCTTGACATTATGCCGTTTATTGGTATTTTCACGAGAGCGAGTCAATGTTTCCAAGTCGGTGTGCTGTCAGATTTAAATAGATGGAAAGCGTTTCTTTCTGAATTGTAGAACGGGCCGTTTTTCGCAGACTTTGACAGATACAGTGACGCAATCGAGTCGCAATCTCGAGCATGGTCTTAAAAACTTCACTCGGACCATTATCACTATTTTAGCTTCGCGGTTGATCGCAGGAGGCATTATCTGTAGGCCTGAGGAATGTCTTTTCCCCTGATTGCATTTTGGAGTGACTTGCTGAGTTAAGTGCTCCCTCGTCAGCCCTGGAGAACAGACTTTGGATTTTTTTAGGTAAAATTCTCAAAATGCTTCATTTACACATCTCAAATGCCAAGTGTGATAATAGTGAGCTCTCGCTTAATCAAAGTCTGAGCGGGGGAACCGGTCAACCGGCGGGAAAACGAACTCGAACACACATGCTAGAGACTCCGTGTGAAGCTCTCTCCGTTTGCTTTGCAGCTCTTTAAATTTTAATGCTACTTACTGCGATGAGGTTATTTTTCTTATTTCCCCCGTCTTAATGTGCTTGTGGGACCTCTGCTCATTCGTGTTGGCCTTTTTGCATATTTAAGCTTTCATGTCTCTCGCGGGATGCTAATAATGAGTCTAACCTTTAAATGTGGGGAGAAATAAGAAATAAGCCAAAGTCTTGTTGACTAGTCCAAGTCCAAGTTGAAAAAGTCAGGTTGATAGAAGTCAGGAGAAATCCAGTAATGAGATGATTTACGAGGACTTGTCAGGCTGTCAGCCTCGTCTCAGACCAAGCTCAGGCCGCTTGCCCTTCTGTCTGGACTCATATCGAGTCGAATGGACTTAAATGACTTGAGTATTGTTTGAGGTATTGTCAGTGCTTTTCTGAATAAATGTGGTATTTTTCCAGGAAGAGTAACTCCGCAGCATGGCACGCAGGCAGTGGAAACTGAATAGGCTGTTGTTATCCTCTCGAAGGTTTATAACATTGACCTGAGCTTGAAAAGCTTTCAGAGTCTGACACGCAGCAGTTTTTCTTCATATCTCGCTTTTGTCTTTTTATGAGGCTGCTGTTTGATAGATCAAGTAGTGCTTTTCTAAGGCCACATCCGTCACTGGAAAGACATCAGTTCATGCAGCAACTGTGGAGAGAACTGGTCACAAACAAGTGAACATCTTTAATGTGTGTGTGAGCAGCTGTAGAGAGAATGAATGGAGAGTGTAAAAGTCAAAAGGCCCACATTTATCTCACAATATTTCTGAAATGTGGTGTGTAATCTGTGAGCTCTTCCTGGGAAGTGGCTTTTGAAGATTTTCTCACGCTGATTTCCTAATGCACAGTATTTATTTATTTAATTGATTTTACCATAGTGAGAATCAAGCGGCTTACAGTGCACGAGTCCTGAAGGCTGCTGGGTAATACACATCGAAGCAGGATGAAATCAAACATTCAAGACCAGACGGAACAAATCTAGGAATTTAAGGATCGCTCACAGTGAAGCCCATATTGTGGACTACTGTTCTGGAAGTATCTATGGGGATATACTGGAAAATATAATGCATTTCCATACTGTATAGTAAATGTGTGTCACGTTTGGTTGTGTTTCTCTCTATTTCTGACTTGTTTAGGTCTTTATACGCCCTGTTCTGTTCAGTCGTGGTTGCTTTTTTGTGTTCCCATTGTGTGTGCTACTGCGGTTCTCCTGTGTGCATCCCTTGTGGATTTATAATGAAAATATTATTTTTGGATAATACCATTGTGTGCTTTAAATGGAACAACACATTAGAGAAAAAGTGGCCACAATGTGAGTATTTCTTTCCTTTCTCCCCATGGACCGGGCACTGTTCAGCTCAGCCTGGATCAGAAGGACTTCACTGGATGACCATACGAGGGACTTCTTAGATTGGCTTGCCTTACACTTTCCTGACCACTCGCTTGCTTTGTGTTTTTAACCACACCAGCCTCAGCGCACCGTCTAATGCTCGATTTATTCATTTCTCCTTCATGAGTTAATGCATGGGTTTACATGTTTTTTATTTTTTATTTTTTTTTTATTTTGTGTTTACTGAAAACCAATATTAAATTTTAGGATTTTGACAGGTGGGCGTCTTGGTAATATGGCGTGTGAAATCTTACACTCTTCCACAAATACAGTATATATTACAATATTTTCCTTAAATACATAAATTGCATGTGTTCCCATATAAATATTGCATATGTTTAAGCACACAAACTACCTCATTTTATCTCATTATACAATATTTATGTGTATGTAGTAAGTCTATTTAATCTTGATGTACAAATAAAACTACTTTCAGTTTCTAAATATGAAAAGTGACAATTCCTTCTGTATTATTCACTATATTGTAATGTAAGACAAATTATTCACTATATTTTCAATATGCAATCAATTTAATATATAAGGAAATGTGGTATTTGCATAAAGGTTGTCACTTCCTTTTAGGGAGGAATATAAAAGCTGTTTTACAATAGATATATTGTGAAATTACATAGCATTGCAATTATAACTTCTGCTTAAAACTGTATGCCATTTCAAAAACCGTATACGAACTTATGCATAAAAATGTCCTAAATATATTCATATAATCTGTATATTTATACATTTATATTATTGTATTGCAAATATAATTATAGCTGACATATTTTTGTTATTTTTTATACTAGTATTGTAATAATTTGTTTGTTCGTTCACTCATTTATTCATGCTATGAAATGGGCTTTTATTATATGCTCTTTCTTTTTACTCAGTATTTAGTTGAGAGTTTGTCAGTATAAATAGGCAGTTTAAAGTTGACAGTCGTTGAAATGGAAACGTGGGATGAACTCCATATATAATGGAGATGATCTAGCTATGTGAATATTCATTTAAACATGCAATCAAATCAACATGCACAAAATGAATACATAAAGGAGGCGGATAGGTGAGGTATGTCCCAATTTATAGAGGCGAGATGAAGGATGGGCTTTTTAACCCTCTTCACCTGATTTTCTCCACAAAGGTCCTGATGAGAAGCACTCTTTGCATGTCAAATTAATCTTACCTTTGGATGTTTTTGTAGCCTTTATTAGTGTACAGCCTGGTGAGCAAACTTTACACTGAATTCATATTGTTTCATGAGCTTGAAACACTTCTGCTTCAGTGAACGCTTATATATTCCTTCAATATGATTTTAAAGCATCCCAGGATGCACCTCATGAAGCTGCTTAAATGAATGAACAAGTGTGAGAGAGCTGTTTATTTTGACCAATGGAAAAAATGTTCTCAATAACTAACCGAGCCGACCGGAGTAACTTGAACCTGACTGCTGCAATATAGTGTTATTCTGCCCTCTGCTGGTGACTTCACGAGATGATGACTTACAGTTCAATAAAAGACCATTCAAGCTATATGACTGATTACGTTAAGACATCGTTTCAAAAAAGCAAAATGCACGCTGTTATTGTTTACCAGTTAACCAACATAACCACTTAGCAGTTTATTTTTTTCAGTCCAAATTACAATTCTTATTATTATTTGTTTTTATTTATTATCTTTGGAGTTCACAGGTAACTTATTTCATTCACTAGGTAATAAGATTACCATGCTGTCATTTTGTATTGCAAATAAAATGTGCAAATATAATTGCATTAAATAATATATATGATTTATTTATTTATTTATTTATGGGCAGTGCTTTAAGTGGCCCAAAACAGGTGCCGGTACTCTATTATAGCCACACAAAAAAATATATATATTTTCTTTTTTTTTTTTTTTGATGACTCCCCTCATCCCCTGAGGTAACAACAGCTATATTGAAGGGGTTTTATATACAGCAGTCAACAGGCAACCTTAATAATAAATCCTTTTATTAGTTTGTGGATTTGCTTGAGCTAGAAAGAACTACTGAACATAAATAAAATGTGCAAAAGGATTTTGAAAAAATACCCTTCTACTGAAAAAGAGCTATTGCATTACTGCATTCAAAATTCCAATCTGACTCAAATGAATCGCGAACCAGCTCCGAACTCCCGAACTGATTCAAATGATTCGTGATCACCAAAATGACTCAAATGATTCGCAAACCCGGTACGAACTCCCGAACTGTTTCAAATGATTCGCGATCCCGCTTCGAACTGACTCAAATGATTCGCGAACCCTGTATAACTCTCGAATTTATTCAAATGATCCGCGAAGCCGCTCCGAACTCCCGAACTGATTCAAATGATTTGCGATCCCCAAACTGACTCAAATGATTCGCGAACCCGCTACGAACTCCCGAACTGATTCAAATGATTCGTGATCACCAAACTGACTCAAATGATTCGCGAAGCCGCTTTGAACTCCCGAACTGATTCAAATTATTCGCGATCCCGCTCCGAACTGACTCAAATGATTCGCGAACCCGCTTACGAACTCTCGAGTTGATTCAAATGATCCGCGAAGCCGCTCCGAACTCCCGAACTGACTCAAATGATTCGCGATCCTGCTCCGAACTCTCGAATTGATTCAAATGATCCGCGAAGATGCTCCGAACTCCCGAACTGATTCAAATGATTTTTGTGTAAAACCTCAATTAAAACAGATGTCCAAATGAACGTACCAGTACGCTAAAAGCACGTTCTGGGCGCATGGAGGTGGTGGTATGCTCAAGAGCTATATTTGGAAGTGGCGGTACCAGTGCTTACAGGCCCTTAAAGCACTGTTTATGGGGCTTTACTTGAAAGGAATCAACTCAAATCATTACATTATAAAAGATAGCTGTGGAAGTTTTTAGTATAATGTAATTTAGACATTGCATGGTTTAATACCTACTGTCATTGCGGTTTAGGTCAATAATGTAAAAGGTCAGCAGAGCAAAAATTACAAAGCAGAGTAAAAAGGTCCGGGTAAGTGTGAATGGTTTAACAGAATAAACTACATGCAAGCACAGTTCAAGGAACATTTTTAACAGACCAAAAGTGTTATTAATATTGTGTAGGGTTATTAATGATGTCTTTGAAGTTTTACCCTATTACTATTTAATAAAAATTGTTTAAAATATGGGTTATTTCATTTAGTTGCCAAATCTTCCATTTTTAATAAAGTAATTAATTTATATTTATTACACACACACACACACACACACACACACATATATATATATATATATATATATATATATATATATATATATATATATATATATAAAATGCAATTATATTTTAATTAATTAATTGTATTAATTTTTAATTCAGTTAACAATAAAAACACTGTTTCTGAGATTGAAATACTTGATCTTCATCATTATTGGGACTGTCCATGCTGCCTGCTATATGCTATAACTAAGAAACGTCAGGGCTTGTAAACTGATTTTGGCGTTTAGAAACTTTCTGCATGGCCTTTCCATCCTCTAATATTGAATTCTTATTAATTAGGGTATTTCATAACCTGCCTTTAATGTAAACCGGTCTGCATTTCCCGCAGGAAACCAGATCTTTGCATTTCAGACCTATATTTACATTGATGTCTGAAAAGTGGGACATCAGGTAAAGTGGGTCAAATTCATATCACGCTGGAGTGCCCTTAAAACACCAAGAGCCAATCATATTTTAACATTCATGAATAATTACTATGTTTTCATTCGCCTGACATCACTGTGGTGGGCGTGGCCAAGCGTCAACACAATCGGTCACAACAAGCACATGGTAAGTGCGCCGAATACTCTGCGTAAAAGCCTGCATATGATGATTAATTTGAAAACGACTCATTTTGTATTTCTGCTTTTAAAATAATCAATTCATGGGCAATTGCGTTTGATTATTTGTAAGGATATTTAAAGTAGTGACCCACTTAGCTTAGCTTAACGTGTTAGGTAAAGTGGGACAGCAGCTATCTGTTAATGTGGGACACAACACTCTTCTGATGAAACATGATCGTTCAGTATCTTATATGAACTACTGTGTCATGGATCATAAGCCTGATGTTTTCTAATAATTCCATTGTAGCTGTGCTAAATTGGACGCTAATGTAATAATGTCAAATGTTTGTCAAAAGATTTGAGTACTTTGAATTAGACTGTTGGTCAGATAGTTAGAAGATAACATATAATCTCTCTCTCTATACATATATATACACACACACACACACACACACAAGCACAGAGAGAGAGAGAGAGAGAGAGCGAAATAGCTGATGAAATTCAGCTTTGCATTACAATATATAACAATAGAAAACACATACTTAAAATTGTAATAAAATTTTACAATATTACTATTTTCTGCAGTTATGATCAAATAATTGCAACCTTGGTGAGCATGAGAGACTTTTTAAAAAAATCTTACTGATCCTAAACTTATGAATGGGAGTGTATATAGCAAATAATTAATTAAAAATAAATAAATGATTACTAGTTCAGTTTATAAGGTGTATTTGCACAAAATATAATAATATTAGCTGAGTAATAGGGATGCCAGAATATTAGACCCAATTGAACAACATTCCAACTTTTATCTTTTCAAGGAAAAATGGAAAATCAAAGTGCGTTTAAAGGAAGAAAGGGTCTAAAGATGAATCAGTGGAGTGAGGAGCGAATGAAAGCTGCAATAGATGAGTATAAAGCACAGGCTGAGTCCGGGCAGAAGCCTGCACTACGATTGCTGGCAAGGAAGTGGAACGTGCCGAAAACGACCCTTCAGAGACGCGTGAAAGGCCTCGTCGAGGGATCCGAGCATGCATCTGGAAGAAAGCCATTCATCCCTGTTGAATCTGAGCGGGAGTTAGCGCGCCTTCTCGCCTCGCTTTCAGAGAGAGGCTTCTCGTTGAGGAAGACTGATGTCCAGTCTCTTGCTTTCGAGTTCGCCAAGATAAATGGCATCAGAGGGTTTTCAGAAGAGAAGCAAAAGGCGGGCTATTACTGGTTCGAGGGCTTTATGAAGCGAAACCCCGGGCTGAAAATAAAGAAACCTGAGACTACATCACCAGCTACAAGAATGAATGAAGAAGAGCTGGGGAAATGGTTCACAACTTACAAAATCACCCTGGATGCTTTGGGAATCAAAGACATCCCTTCACATATTTGGAAGTGTGATGTATCAGGAATACAAGATGTGTTCTCCTCTCATCAATCTGTCGAGGAAAGAGAAGATCCCTGCATTCAGATCACAACCGAGGAGGAAACAGCCTCAACTATACTAGCAGCATTCAACGCCAGTGGTGTGTTTGCTCCTCCACTTATCATTTCTAAAGGAATCAAGGTGAGAAATGAGTGCATGAATGAAAACATGTGCATGAGAGCATCAGATGATGGCTGGATAACAGCAGAGCTGTTCCTTGAGTGGGGGGAAATGTTTGTGGCACAGCTCCCGAAAGATGACTCCAGGCCCCACCTTCTCCTCCTCGATGGCCAAAGCAGCCACGTCTTCAACCTCAGCTTCCTCAATCTCATGAAGCAGAACGATGTGGAGGTCATATGCTATCCTGCACCGCAGCCAGCTCTGTGTAGGAGCCTCAAACTCAACTGGTGTGAAGCGAGTCGCAAGTGGAATCAGCAGTGTGTGGGAATGAAGTTGGCCGAAGCACATCATTGTTCTGTTTTCATGGAAGCGTGGAAGAAAACCGCCACTGTGGAAAGAGCCAAGGATGTGTTCAGAACAACAGGAATGTTCCCGATAAACGAGTTTACCTCCATTGGGCATGAAAGCACCACGCCATCCACTGAAGACGCTGCACATTGCAGCACCGAGAGCAGCTCTCATGAGCCTCCAGCTGTTGAAGTGGCATCCTTCAAAGACTTTGTGGTCATACAAAAGAGTCACAGGGGTGTAAAGACAGTACCATATTTACAAAGAAACTCAGAATACCTTCTTTATGATGAACATTTTAAACAAAAAAATGAACTGAATAAAGCCGCCGTCTCCTATAAATGCAGGGGCTGCTTCATAAACCACTGCTCGAGCGACGATCCGAGAGCTTCTGAAGCGTGGATCAGATGCAGCAACTGTAAGGCCTGCTACCACGAGTCTTGTGCGGAAGAGGATGGGATATATGAATGGGTTTATGATGGAGATGGTAATAAGCGATTAAACTAAAGGGTGAAAAAAAAGCATAATTTGAGAACAAGAAAACACAACGACAGAATATACCATTTAGGTTCATTCAGTCACAACAGTCTAGTGGTGTTTAAATAAAATCTGTGTTGAAATAAAAAAAGTGTTGTTAGAATAACAAAGATTAATGACTAAAGTACATTAATCCTTTGACACATCTTAATGAGCCACTATTTATACAGTAATAATATATTTGTGATTAATACTTTTTTGTTGTTTGTTTTTTACAAATTAGTAATACATTAAGTTCCATTCTATCTACAAACCCGTACAAATTCCAGAAAAGTTGGGACACCGTACAAATTTTGAATAAAAAAGGAATGGAATTTACAAATCTTATATTTTATTTACAATAGAATAAAGATAACATATCAAAAATGGAAAGGGAGACATTTTGAAATGTCATGCCAATTATTGGATCATTTTGGATTTCGTTGGAGCTTCACATTCCAAAAAAGATAGGACAGGTAGCAATAAGAGGCCAGAGAAGGACCGATTTTGCAACTTATTACAACCACACAGTGGTAAACCTGGCCTTGTCCCAACTTTTTTGAGATGTGTTGAAGCCATGGAATTTAAAATCAACCTATTTTTCCCTTAAAATTATACATTTTCTCAGTTTAAACATTTTATATGTCATCTATGTTGTATTCTGAATAAAATATTGAAATTTGAAACTTCCACATCATTACATTGTTTTTATTCACAATTTGTGTGTCCCAACTTTTTTAAAATCAGGTTTGTAGTCAGTGTTAAATTCAAACACTAACTAAACATAACTTCAAAATAAAAGCAGTAAAACAGTCAATAACACATTACAAGCAATGAACAGATTGTATTAGTATCAAACAAAAATACACAAAAAATTGTTGTTTTCCCAGCATTAGTAGGACTGTATGTATGGTGTTGATGTTCAATTCTTGAATTAATTTCAGTCAGTTCTCAGGAAGTAACGGTTGAGCCAGTTCACAAATACAACTGGACCTTAGTTCTGGTTTAATGATGAAAGACAATAAATTAGCATATTATGAGCTCCTAAAGAATTCAGAGCCACTGGGAATTATCTGCATCATGACGTTGTTTGAAGGTAAAAACCATTATAAAACCACCTGGAGTTCCCCAAAGTCTGAGAGGGCATCATATAAGGCATCATTGGGTTTTACCAGGACCTGTCTCTGCACACTTGCACTGAATGGATCAGTCTGGAAAACTGAATACACAGCACTTGTTCAGACACATCTCGGTGTAAATCATCAATAAGCAATGAGTTCTGTGTTTGTTTGTGTTTTTTTTTTTTTTTTTTTTTTTTTGTTATTTTGGTTGACCGTTATCCTCAACTGAAGACCAATTCTAGGACTTGACTGTTCTTTAACGAAGACTATTTTCTGAAAGCTATTAGTATAAAGCACAAATGCTGAGTACATGCTATTCAGGTCAAGCTAATGATGTACACCTCCTCCGAAAAATACAAACTTGGGTATTAGTTTTGACAATCCAACTAGGACTCTCATTTTGAAATTTAACACAGGAAGTGAAAAACTATTTCGTAGTCGTTTCCGCCTTCACGCTGTGCGCACGCAGTTAGCTTTGCTGTTGTTCGCGTTTCACTTTGTGCGACGGAAAGAACTTCAACCCAAAGGTTGGGAAGAAAAATAAAAAAATGTAAGTCAGTGCATTCGAGTGACAGATGTGATATTACACCACTTGTATTGTAATAACAGACTATGATGAACCAGAGTTGCACACTTTGGCCTAGCATTATTAGATAAAGATTGCACGTTTGCTGTAAAGGCCTTGTCGTGCACGTTAGTCGCGTGCCTTTTTATCATCCCATTGTGTTTAACTTAACGTTATATGCTTCGCCTAAATAAATTATGTGCACTATTTCGCGGTTAATATAAGAATACAGTCCTAAAATGAAATGGAAGTTATTGTCGTAGCAATAGTGCATTTATTTCATCTGCTCTGAATCTGGATAGCAGTGGCATTGCCATGGTTACACAATTGTTTCTAATTCATATTTTGCATAATGTTTAATAAGCCTCAGATTCCAGTTCTGATTTTAGCTGTGCTGATATATTCTCTTTACTAATGCATATCATTTCAAACTAACTTTAGCCTTCATAAGTCGTGTCTTAAAACATTTATTTTACAAAAATTTTTTCAGCTGTAGCTATTTTAATGTGTTTAGTATATCTTCCCACCATCCTTTCTGGTGTTGTTATCAATTTGCATTGCATTACTTGCTCAGAAAGTCTTCAAACATCCGAAAATATGCATACAGATCCTCTGCACTTCTCAGATTACAGTGAATGGTTCCCTTTTTCAGCATTCATGGTTACAGAATTGTTTTACCCAATAATTTTTTCCCCAAACAATCCAGCTATGAGGTGATTAACAACATTACAAACTTTGATTTGAAGCCAGCTGTATTTGAAAGGAGGGAAAAAAAGACAAAGGTACAGTTCTGTGTACTTACAGGCTGTAGTGAGGGGAAGAACTGTAATTATAATTTTTCTATGTGACATTTTTCCACTCTAATGTATGTTATATATATATAATTTATATGCAAAAAAAAGATATCTGCGGTAGATGTTGCACAGTGATAATTGGCTGGAACTGTACTGACCAATCAGAAGCAAGTACCAGGACTATACTTTTTATAATGGTGTGGTCACAAATATAATTGTGAGTTATGAGTTTGGTTTAAAGATATGTTAAATACTTTTCTTAACAATTTTTTTAGTTTTTAATTACGTTTTCCCCAACCAAAAAAACAGTTCCTCCTGTTTTTGCATATCCCTGTACATGTTTCATTCATGCATACAGCCCATCAGAACTTATTTTTTCTCTGTGTTAAGCAGTTTTTTTGTTTGTTTTTTTAATTGAAAATTTGTCTATTTTTGGTGTTTTGGCCGCACAATAGCCACTGGTTTGATATTGATACTTGTCAGCCTGTTTCATAATACACACTTTTCTCATTTCAGCTTTCCAAAAACAGAGATGACACTCTTTTGAATAAAATAATACAAATAAATAGCTTGTCAAATGAGACACCATTATGCTCATATTTTTCTATTTTGGATGATTTCTATTTGGGCTTTTCCATTATAAACACCACAGTTTCAAGTCACAGTTAATGTGTATAAAATTGCACTTTTCTTTGGATGAGCATACATATCTTGTTCAGAAAACCCCTGGCTCTCTTTGGACCCTCATTTGTTTCACTTGAGTTCGACCATTGGCTTTATCAAGACCTTTTGATTCCAAATTATTTTTGCATTTATGCGCCAAAGTTGATTAGCTTTATTACAGTCAAATTTGTTTTCTTTCATGGATTTCTGATTTGTAGTTTTTGGTCATGCAGTACAACTTAAGAGGCATGAACACTATATCCTTGGTTCTCTCCTGATCAAGAATCTGCAATGTTTCCCTCTCTTTCCCATCCACATTAAAGGCTCTAAAATTGATTCAGGCTCTGTTTTCCTTCAAAACTCTATTGTACTATTGCTCTTCATGGTACCTTTAAATCGTCATTATTTGGTCAGTGTATCAGACTGTCCATGTTGTACCTCTGTCATTTGTAAATAATTTTGACTTCTGTTACTTGCATTGTATGGATTTGTGGAGCTCACTGTCTTGCTTTCCTATGCCACTGCTAACCATTTCGCGAGCATGCTAGAAATCATTGCTCCATTGTGTTTCTGCAGACCTGTTTCATTCTGGAGGAGCTCTCTTTTCTCGATCCAGGCTTAAAAATCGACGGATTGTCTTTCTGGGGACTTTTTAAATTCGCTTTGTTCCTCTCTTTTTCCACTCATCCAGAGCGCCGTCATGTCCCAGAAACTGACCGGTGATGATGCTCAGAAAGGCTTTGCTGTTGGCCGTGGGCTTTTGGCAGCTGCCGAGACTTTGAACTTTAGTATGGGCGAGACGCACTCGGACCCCTACGGCTCTTCTTCCCAGTCTCACGGCATGTCTGGTTTGGGTGGAGGGGAGGTAAAAGACCACGACTCTCAGCTGTCCCGCCGGGCGGGCAGCCACATTAGCAATACCATGAAACTGTTCGCCAGCCTAGGCCTGTCGCCCACCGATTTGGACGCGCTGGCGCAGGTCCCAGAGGAGAACATCAGTGTGGAGACGTTGCCCCATCTTATCATGCAACTTAAGAACCGCAAGATGGAAACCGGCCGCCGCATGGCTGGCGATATGTCAGCTGTTTCTTCTGAGACTTCGTACAGAGGCGGCCGAGACGATTGGGGCGGCTCCCAAGGCGGAAGATTGGACCGTTCCGGAGGACAGGCTCAAAGCCGCTCGCAAGGCGACTTCGGTTATACTTCCATGCAAGACTCGTCCGGTCGTGGATACGACATGTTAGATTACAGCAGCGGTAGCGGCAGAGACCGCCAGTATTCTGATCTTTCCCATGACTCCTACCGCAGCCTTGGCATGTCGACGTCATCGGCATCTGACGACATGTTCATGCAGAGAAGAATGGGCACCCCGTCTCAGGGAAAAGTGCAGGATTTCTTGGGAGTCATGCCCCTCATGTTTCCCCATGTGTGCTCCCTTTGTGATTTTGATGTGCACTCTGTCATGGTGAGTAATTCAAGCCGCTTGACCTCTGCACACACACTTCCTTCTTCTTGAGTCCTGCTCATTGAAGAAGACTTTCTTTAAACATAATTTGTTGCATTTAAATCAGCACCTCTTAGTTTTGCTTAGCGTCAAGTTGCTTTACAAAAAATCTAGTATGAACTGTTGTTAGTTCTATTACTGACTCTCTGGCTTTATGCTTGGATCCAGTTAGGACAGATAGTATGCCAAGCTTATTTCAGATCCATTCCAGTACTCAGAAAGGACAGCTTGTCAAGTTAGCTCTGAACCAGATGTCAGGCCTTGAACTGTTTAGAAATCACAGCTGATTCACTGTCACTTACAAGCAATGTTGTTTCAGTATATTAAGATTTTTTTTTCATCCTTTCCTGTGTTTGTGAAGGAATGGACTCAACACACGAATGGGATTCGTCACTCGGAAAACCGCAGAGTCCTTCTGCAAATGTAAGTGGACTCTTCTGAAAATTGATAAACTGTTCATTCACACATGTCATTTAGAAACGAGACTAAATTTGGCCTCCAATAGAGGTGGAATTCCACTTTATAATCACTTTCCATGAAGTGACAGTATTTTGGGGTGAATGGAACCTTTAAATTTACCCTCTAGTGATTTTTAATATGAATCAAAGTTGGCCCCTCCAAATTGCTTAATGAAGATGAGCCTTTTATTAACTTTTTACTTATTTAATTGCAGTCTTTCAAGCCTACTTTTAATATAGAAGTACAGTTGAAATACAAATGTGACCATGTAACACAAAACCAGTTTTAAGTCGCAGGGGTATATTTGTAGCAATAACCAAAAATAAACCATTGTATGGGTAAAAATTATCAATGTTTTACACGTTTTATGCCAGAAATATTTAGGATATTGAGTAAAGATCAAATTCCATGAAGACATTTCATAAATTTCCCACTGTAAATATATAAAAACCTAATTTTGTTTGAGGAGTAATATGCATTGCAAAGAATTCATTTGGACAACTTTAAAGTGGATTTTCTCAGTATTTAGATTTTTTTTGCACCCTCAGATTCCAGATTTTCAAATAGTTGTATCTTGGCCAACTATTGTAAGATCCTAATAAACCATCCATTTTATTCCGCTTTCAAATGCTGTATAAATCTCAATTTAGAAAAA
The DNA here is from genome assembly GCF_023724105.1 of Carassius gibelio. Lineage (NCBI taxonomy): Eukaryota > Metazoa > Chordata > Actinopteri > Cypriniformes > Cyprinidae > Carassius > Carassius gibelio. The sequence continues at coordinate 6,135,772 of NC_068384.1, forward strand.
TTGACACTTAAGACTGTTTTTGTGGTCAATGGTCACAAATATAAAGAACATGACTGTTTGTAACCTAAAATGTAACCTCTGATATGATTATCAAATATGAGTTCCTGTAATTCTTTGCAAGTTGTCATGTATGACTTCTAGACATGATTGCTAACCTTTGCTCTTGCAGTCTTTAAAACTGAATTTGTCATTCAAGTGTTCAACGTTAAGAGCTCAGCATTTCAAGGAGCTTTAAACTTTTTCCTGTCGTTTCATAGGTACCCGGACTGGGATCCTCAATTGCCCTCTAGTCACAAGTATGTTACTAGTAGTTTTTCCAAACACTTCTTTCATAAGGACGATGCATCCTGCTTTTTATGAATAAAATAGTTGTTTTAGAGCATTAAAAATAAATTCCTCTCAGGTCGACGTCCCTTTCCCTGGACACGAAGAGTCGTTCAGATGGCTTGTTGGGGGCAGCTCCAATTGGTGCCGGTCTACGAAGTACAGGGATGAGCTCCAACTGGGGTAATAAATCAGTGAGAGGATGTAGTCTGGTCTAAAACAATTACTTTCCACAGCGGACATCCTTTCTGCTATCTGTCTACAAGCAAATAATTTTGCTGAATCAGAAATCCACTTTCATTCTGTGTACTTGAGCAATCTGGATTCTATTTGTCTTCCTGTGTGTTTAACACAAAACAATACTGTGAACTTTGCTTTGATGCACGGGCTAATTTGGGTCATTTAAATAACTTTTTTTCAGGATCTAGTTCCAGTATGGGAATGACAAGTAAAATGACTTCCTATTCAACACCACTACCCAAGGTAATAATGTACTAAAGTTTTGTTAAAATTATGAAAGTGCTGTATGTAATTTGACTGCATTAAAGTATAAAATACCATAATATGTTTGCTAGGGATGTAACGGTTAACCGCGAGCCGGTTGAAAATCTATTAAAATGTGACGATTCAAAACAGATGCTAGACAAATCGTGATTCATTTAGGGGTAGGAGTTTATAGGAATGTATGTCTGAGGGGAACTTACTGTCTTTAGAAAAGTTTAGAATGGTATTTTTTCCTTTTCCTCTTGCCTCTGTGTAATACATATTAAAGTTCATTAGTGCAGCTCTCCTTTGTTTACAGTGGTAACCAAGGAAACGCTTTAAGCTCCACCTGCTGGCAGAAAATGAATCTGCGTCTCGTTCAGCTCATTTGCTCTGTTTCATGCAGATATTTTATGTATAGTTTAAAAAACTGAAGTCAAACCAAACCAAATCAAAGAGATTTATTGTATTTGTGTTAATTATTTGATTTGGGACTTGTTATTTACATTTACATATTTAAATGTTGTTATTTAGTAGATACCTAGTGACTTACAAATGAGGACAATAAAAGCAATAAGAAAACAACAAGAGTGTTAATATGCAAGTGCTATATTAGTATATTGTTATAATGTTATATTACAATTTCACAAAGAAATGTGCAGCATTTTGTCCAAGCAATAATACAGATGCCTTTAATTTATAATTTGTCTTAAATTTCATTTTGTAAAAAATTTAAAATCGTGAATCGAAGCGTAAAATCAAAATGCTCAATTGAATCTTGAGTTGAGTGAATCGTTACATCCTTAATCTAATGTTCACATACTTGATGACAATGCTACAGTCAGTTATTCTACTTTGAAATGTAAGATTTCCAGTACCCACTTTAACTGCTATCTGTCAGTTATTACATACTGCACCTTTAAAATCAGTCCATCAGCTCTGTTGCACTGAAAATGCTCCCACAATTAATATACTGATATATTATAATTGAGATGTTTTTGGGATCTGTTGATGGTTATCTTGGTGCTTGTACACTCATAAATGTTTTTGTTTAAGATAAGAAGTAGGGTTGTCGTGGCAAAATACGAAAGGAAACCAATGTCACCAAACAGCCTGTTTGCCTTGGCAAAACCCTTTGGCACCATCTGTGAACATCTAATCCTGAATAACAAGGTAGGTTCTGTACATATATGAACACTCATTCAAGATCAAAGGTCATTACAATGTCATTTTACCTCAGTTTGGAATTCGTATGCACTGTAATTGCAATCTGGTTTGAGTGCATAATGGCATAAAGCTGATTTATTACATTGATAATTTGGTGTTTTTCAAAGGCTTTTTTGGAGATGCAGACTCATGAGGAGGCTTTGGCCATGGCTAATTATTACCAACGCAAACCTGCCATTTTGCATGGGAAAGAGATACACATTTATTTGTCAAAGGAACTGATGGCAATCGAGGTACGAATGTTTCTTTTAACAATGGAAAGAAGTTAAGAAAATCAACCAATCAGTTCTATAAAGCTTATTTGCTTTATCAATAAAGAAAAGTGGAAGGTCGGACAGAGAAACTAGGCCTGTGAAGAGAGGAGTCAGCCAGGTGGTGTTTTTCTCCAATTTACCACGAGGTGGTGAGAAGAAAATGGAGCTCCTCACAATAGCTCGTAGATTTGGCACAGTTGAGAAACATCTCTTTCTAAACGATGAGGTAAGATACGTATGCAGCATGCATCTCTAAAATACATCCTGGTTCACGGATCTCTTTTAGGGATGGGTAAAACTAAACAATTATCTCAGTAATGTGTTTTATAGCGAAGGAAAATCATTTTAAAACAAAGCGTCAACAAAAACTTCATTCATATCATTTAACATTGATATTCTGACTTAATATTGCATTCAAAGATACACGTTTTTTTTTTACTACAGAAATCATAGCTCAAACATCTCCAAAAACAAGTGAAATACTGTTAACATAGTTGAAAATAATCCAGGCGTTTTCTCCACATTGTTTTGTTCATTGCCTTCATTTTGTGAATGGAAAAATTATAACTTAGTCATATGTTCCACTATAACCATATATAGTAATAAATGGCAGTGATCGTGCATATTTTTATTGTTGTTGACAACACAGACAGGACTTTTGGCTTTTGTGAAGCTAACAAATCAGAATTTTTAACTGATTTATAACTCAGCGAGGCTACATTTGTCTTAATTTTACACTGCAAACATGCTGTGGGTAAGTGACAGCGATCGCTTCTGAACTCTCTCACTTTAACTGCTTCTAAAACAGGCATTTGTTCAAATGAGCAATCCTGAGGATGCAGAGATGTTGGTGAAGTACTACACCATCAATTCTTTGACTATCAATAAAAGATCCATTCGACTGAACATCTGCACAAAGTATAAGACTCTAACGTAAGTTGTCCTTCTTATCCAGAGAAAACGCTTGTATCTTTAAAAAGGAAACCAAATCAGATGTGACGTAAATCTGTTTGATGTTCCAGGGTCCCACCAGGCAAGGGCGAACAAGTAAGGGAACCACCTCCCCGTAAGAACAGCAGCACTAGCAGCAGTGCCACCAGCAGAACGGGTGATAAACCTTCATCAAAGTCCCAGAGGTCTTCCTCTACTTCCAAATCCAAAGAGAGCTCTGATGACAAAGAAGAGGAGCCGAAGCCTAAGGAAGCAGAAGCCCTTGGCGGTGTGTCCGGGGATGAAGAAGCTGATGTTATGGAAGCACGTGATGGAGATGAAGAGGGTTTTGATGAAGCAGATGATGTCGAACTATCCTGTGATCCAGAGCAAGCCACTGAAGAACAAGAAGATATTGAAGACACCAATGTAGGGGATGAGGAGGACCCCGAAGCGCAGCAAGCCAGAGATGCCTCCAATGATGCAGAAACCACAGAGAACCAAGAGGACTTTGGTGAAAAACAGGAAGAGACTGAGCTGGAGGAACCTGCAGCATCTGAAGCAGAGCAGGAGGAGAGCACCTCTGATTATCCTAATAAAGACCTTGAGGAACAGAATGAAGAGCAACCTGAAGATGAGGGTGCTGAAGAGGACAATGCAGAGCAGGCAGGAGCTTTCACACATAATCTTTAAAAATGACACTGCCTAATCCTTTGTTGCAGGCATAGTTCATTGAAAACTTTTCATTAAATTATCATTTACTCACCCTCTTAATTAAAAGTACACTGCAACGTCAAAGTAATGTTAAATATAAAGTGGAAACCTGGCCACTGTGGTTGCCAGAAATTCAGTGAAAAAAAGTTATTTTACAATGTTTCCATTTTTAACTGTATATTTCTTTAAGTGAAATAGTGATTAATCTTCTTGAATTACAAATATTTGCTTTTTACCTTTAAAAATGTAATGTAGGGAATTCTGGGAATGTCCTTTAATTGTTTTTGATAGTTTTCGCTGATGGGGAAAATGGTTGTGTAATAAAACATTTACCGTTATTTACCATATATGTCCATATATATATATATATACATACAGTCAATTACAGTAGATAAGTGATTTCTGAGAAATGCTGTTGACATGGAAATGACCAAAACAAACACACCCCTAACCAAAAGGATCACACCCCTGTTTTGATAGCTCCGCCCATAATTCACAAATGTGCTTTGCAACAAGCACCGCTTTTGTCCTCTTTGGAGCTTGACAGCCCTTATTACTAGTCATCACAGCGTGAATATTCTTTTTTTTTTCTTCTTTTAGAGTGAGCTACTATTATTCATAGAAATTGCATGTTTTTCACTGTTTTAACCTGCAGTTCTGTTGACTCTTTCTGTATCTGCTTCTAGGAGGGTGAAAACGAAGTGGATTTCCCTGAGAATATAGATGAGTTTGTTACTCTTGATGAGCTAGCGGAGGAGGAGGATGCTGAGAAACAAGACTCAAAGTCCAAATCTAAAAACACATCAGGTACTGAACTTGAGCAACTACGATGGCTTTAGCAGTGGTCCGTGACAATTGAGTCCACAGTGATAAATTAAAATAAAGATACAATCATTATCAGTGGAATCCCAATGTCAGTGCTCTCTGACTTTGTCTGTTTTAACCAGCTAGAACAAACAGAAGAGAGCATGACACGCAAACATTTAAATCAATGTTTAATTAACCAAAAAATGGTCATTACTAGGGATGTCAAATTTCGATTATTTCCATGATCGATCGTCGTTTAAATTAACGATCAATTAATCGATTAATCGTTAACCATAATACTGCAAAATGCGTCTATTGCAGGCACGCAGTCAGCGGTATGACAGGATGTGCAAAAGCCACACACACACACAAAACGCTTTCTCACTTGAATTAAAGAGGTTTTAGTCTGAATAAAATGCTAGTAGCAGGATTATAAAATGAATAGATGCGATTATGATCATTTGATAAAATGAAGAGAGCGCGCCATACTTTTGAGGTCATTTTACTTTGTTGACAGTTTCCAATCCCGCACGGAGAACGCTGAATGCTCCTCTTGAAATGGTTTTGTGGTGCTCGTTGTTGTATTTTAAAGCACAATTGCAATGTTTTCAACTGACATTATTGTATAAAATTATCCGAAATGTGGAGCGCGTGTGACTGCGCTGCACATTAAGTGAACTACATCGGCGCTGCTGCACCAAAACACAGTTGCTCACATTAATTTGATCCTGCTGGATTCTGTCCTAGAAAATGTCAGATTTTTAAAAATCCGGCATACAGCACATTAGATCGTGACAGTGCATGCGTGCAGACGAGGATGAGCGAGCGCGGCTTTGGCTAGATTTATTTGGAGGTTATTGCTCATGTCTCATTAGGCACAAATCGAAATGTTTCCATATTCGCAATGTATTTGAATGTTAAACTATTATTTATAATGTAAACTAGGCTTGTACTTAAAACGCATTCGCATATAGACGGAAAAGATGATCCTCTTCATATGAGCAAAAACGTCCTTGGCATAACAGCAGAGTGGACCGGTATACTACGGTCTATTTAAACTGACCAGTGTAACCTTTTAATGTTTAGTTGACATTTTATTTTGATAATGAACAGACTGCGATGTAAGTTTGAATCGCTAGAATATACGTGTGCAGCAGGCTCCGGTGCGATCGAAACAGCTGAGACATTAAAAAAAATATATATTTTCCGCAAAAGTGTTTACTTTCATTTGTGCACACTAACAATAAAAACAGAAGATTTGTGCTCTTGTAAAATAAAGCAAACAAATAAAAAACATTTATTTAGAAATGATAAGATCGGATTATGACAAGTGTGGTATAAAAGCTTTGTTTATTAGAGGAATAATAGGTTAACTGGAAAATGTTAGATCGCGACCATGCTTTTGGACCCCATAGTCTTCATTTACGCGGCTTTGTTCTGGTTTGCCGGTTGGTCACGAATTTCCACAAATTCAGTATATTTAGGCATTGTTTCTTTTCCTAAATCTTCATAGTCTAACCCTCTAATTTCCCAGGTTTATTTTATTATCTTTCGCTTTTAATAACTGTTTTCGCATCTCTTACTGTGGTAAACATGGGAAGGGAAATTAAAGATTTCATGAATTAAGAATTTGTTCGATTTATTAATTTGTTCCCTTATTTCACTTAAATCATGGGTTATTTAGGGAACAAAATTAATGAAACATGGACAATTGCCACATTAATAATTCGTAGGAATGAATTAACAAGTTGTAGGAATGAATAGACTACCCGTCCTGTCACTGTGTCCCGCAGCCCTGCAAAGCGCACGATATAAAACAGTTATCTGATGAAATGATTAGTAACTACATTTCTATTGCATTTAATGTTGAAGAACTTTTATGTTGTTTCTATTTTAATGTACTTTAAAGTTTAAATCACATTAAAAGCTTAATTTGTACATTGTGAATGAATGATGATGCTTTTATATATCATCACCGTCACTCACAGCCGCTCGCACGTGTTGAGTGCGCATGAGCCGCATGCAGCCCAACATTGAATCGGTTAACCGACCATCGATAGCCTTAATCGATTGCATCTCTTATCGACAATTAATCGATCATCGATTAATCGTTGACATCCCTAGTCATTACCATTCAAAATACAAATGCTGTTATGTTAAACTTTCTATTCATCAAAGAATCCTGAAGAATCCATTTAAATAATGCCTTATCTCATCTTGTATGTTTCAGGAAGCTCCAAGGATAGTGGAGTAAGTCACTTATTTCTTGCATACTTGAAAGTGTATTTTAGTAGTTTGCAGCTAATGGCTGAACATTGATTTACTGATTGTGTATTTTCTCATTGTAGGGATTGAGAGTTGTAAATGTTGTTGGGTTTAAACGTGGCTACGGTTATCTGGATGAAGTCCTTGCTCTTGCAAAGCCATTTGGTAAAGTGGTGCGGCACCTGGTTTTGGACATAAGGCCTGAGGTAACAGCTCAGATGTTTTGTTCTGGCCACCTCACAGCAGTTTAACTCTAGCGATCCACATACATTTCCAATGCTAGATAATTTAATAGTACATTTATAAATGATTATTATGCATTGACAAGCTGAGGGAATGTTTTTATGTCATTCTGCCTATTTTTTTTTTTTCTTGTCATCTTTGTTAGGCTTTTCTGGAGCTCTCCAGTGAACAAGAGGCAAGAGCAATGGCTAGTTTTTACAGTGGAAATGTCATACCATCTGTGTGTGGAAAGCCTGTGAAGGTTTATCATTCACACACCTATCCAACCATCCAGGTGAGACTTGGGCTTATTGAAGGGATAGTTCACCCAAAAAAATAGAGATTTGCAGTCAATTTATTCACCCTCAGGTCATCCAAGATATAGTTTACTTTTTTTCTTCAGTAGAACATTAAAGAAGATTTTTAGCTGAATCCAGTAGTCGTTGGTGATTCATAAAAATAGAATTCTGTATCTTTCTTAAAACAAATTAATAATTATGGCTCCTGATGATATATACTGAGGTCTTATTGAAGCAAACCGATCGGTCTGTGCAAGAAACTAGTTAAACCACTTCACCAAATAATCTTCTTGCACAGACTGATTGTTTCGCTTCATAAGACCGCAGTATATATCGTCAGGAGCCACAAAGATTCATTTTGTCTTCCTTGATACGTGTTTTTTTTTTATTTTTGTTTTTGTTTTTTTTTAAACGGGCATATGCTCACTTGCATTGTATGAATCACCAAAGACCACAGTTGTAGCAAAAAATCTTCATCTTGGTTGAAATGAACAGCACATTTACATTTTTGGGTGAACTCTCCCTGAATCCTGCCTGTGAATCTAAAAGGAGCAGAATCTAACACCAATGTTTATGTACAATATCTACAGAGCGGCAGAGTCATCTACGTTCGCAATATTCCACCCTTCAAAGGCTCGGATGCATTGCTTCTGAAAATCGCAGAACCTTTTGGAAAAATTAAGAGATATTTTCTGAATCGATTGCGCAGTGAGGTAATGTAAAGTTGTCACTCTTTCTGGTGGATACACATGCGATATAAATATGGGTTTAATGATATCTGTGGTATATTTGCTCAGTGCTTCATTGAGATGGAGAGAGGGGAAGATGCTGAGAAAATGGCAGAGGCCTACAAGGAAAATCGACCTAAATTTGAAGGCAAACGACTCGTTGTCTACGTGAGCAGGAAATATAAGCAACTCAAACATGGGTCAGTTGGAAATTCAGATTGCCTTTTTTCTCTTCCCAAAGGATCTTGAATGGCATATATTTTGACAATATAATCTTCTCACAGACACAGACCTCCAAGCCCAGAGCCTGAGGACAAACGGCCGCTCAAGAGGGAGCGCTCCGGAGAGTCTGAAACCCAGAGCAACTCCTCTGGCAAAAGTAAGGATAAGAAAGAGGAAGAACCTTCTGTCAAGAAGATGAAAGTGGAAGAGCCGGTCTCTGATAAAGCTGAGGATGTGGAGATTCAGGAAGAGAAGGAAAGCCAAAATGTTTCAGCAGAAACCCTTGCTGAACTGAAGATTGAGCCAGAGGAGGAACAAAGCAAAGACACATCAGAGCACCAGAATATGGAGACTGAATCAGTGAGTGACCTCAGTATTTTTCTTTATAACACGAATAGTATGTTTGTCATTCCTTTTGGAGGGTTGCATGCTATCCATAAGTGAGATTTCCCTTTTGAATGGGAACGGATTAGGAGAAAGGTAGCATTACATCACTTCCTCAGCGATGGATGCTTTGCAGTGAATGGGTGCCATCAGAATGAGTCAAAACAGCTGATAAAAACATCACTTTAATCCACACCACTGCAGGCTATCAGTTAATGTCTTGTGAGAAGAAAAGCTACACGTTTATTATGCATCCATCACATGTTCAAAGGTTTGTTGTTGGTGATGATAAAACAACAATTTTACATATCATCAATATCAGGCAGAAACCTTGTATGTCCAAAAGCACTACCACTTTCTGGATCATTAAACACTGTGTTGTCAGAGTTGGTATTTGTACGTAATATATGATCAGACAATGGCATTTGCCATTATAATATTAACATTTTATGAAATAAAGCACAAATGGAGTTATGAAGTTATTAACCAGTAAATGACCAAAAGTCCATAATCCATAATAACGTTCCCTCCAGTGAAGAAGTTATCTCACCTGGATCAGAAGAGAAAAATGCACAGATCAAGCATGGGTTAAAAGCTTACAAAACAGCTCTAAACAAGCATGTCTGTGGATTTTGATGGCAGAGACAACAGGGGGAAGTGTTATGGATTGTGGACTCCTATATTGACTGTGATCTCAGTCCAGACTGGATCCATACGATTCTTATAAATGCTTTCACACTGCCAGCACTTAATTTAGCCTCTGCTTTCCTTTGCCCAGGAGCCTCAAGATGAAGAGACTGTTGCTGCTCCCCCTGTTATTGAATCGGAGAAGAGCGTGAAGACCGAGGAAAAACCTATTACAACAGCAGCGCCTGAAATAAAGCTCGACATTAGCCATGCTACTCTTGGGCAATATGATCCTAATGTCCCAGTGGGTAAGATAACTTTGCTTTTGTGAAAAGAAATAACAAGCTTTGACATAACCAAGCTATGGATTTAGTCTGCTAAATACAGGTCCAAATCTAAAAATAAATACGGCACTAAATCAGGGCCAAAATATTGGCCTTTGATCACTGTTTGTTCCCTCGTGCAGTCTAGTCATGATAGATTGCTTGTAAGAAGTCTCTTAATGAATCCCATTTGACCCTTTTCAGGTGTGGAGTTTGTGAAGATGGGATACTATTGCAGAGTCTGCTTTCTGTTTTACTCCAATGAAGACACCGCTAAGAAGATCCACTGCAGCAGCCAAGGACACTATGATAAACTTAAGGTGATAATTATTTCCATCCTCACTTATTAATATGATGGTTATTTAATATTCTGTCACTTGTAATACACTGACTGTTAAAGCATAAGATTATCTAGTTTATGTATTGTAGCTTGTTGATTTACTTGTCTTTTTTATTGCATTATTACACTGACCTATTCGTCCTTGTTCAGTGTTCTTGTTGTTTTGTTCGTGTTCGAAAACAAATGTTCTTTTTCTCATCAGAAATATTTGGAAAAGGAGAAAGCCAAAGCGCAGAGTAACGGAACGAAGAAATAAACCGAAATATCTCTTCATCTGTCTCTTATGCTATGTTCGTGGTTTCTTGTGTTCAGCCATGTGCATTTATATTTAACTTTTTGTTGTTTTTTTTCTAAAAAAAAAAAAATTGTTAGACTGGGGTTTTTCTCTTTTTAAAGTAGTATTGAAAGCTGGCACATTCATAAATCCTGGTTGTTCTGTCTTAGCGATTTAGATGTGAAGTTTAACACATTTTACTCAATTGCTACTACTAAACCTGTATTTTTGTTTTTCCTTTCTTTTATTAAACTTTCAGCATTCCTCAGACTCCGCCTGACTGTTTTAATCATTTATTTTTGTATTCTGTGAAAGAAGAACCTATTCATGGCCCCATTGTTACAATGTAATTATCAGTCTTACAAAATGCACCTTGCAATAAAACTTTGTGAACGTGTTTTGTCACAAAAAGTTGTAAACCTATTTATCAAAATCAATTCTTCTGCAGTATAAATGTGCCTTTTGACACAATTTTGTGAAATTATCCCATTTAGCCATGTTTGAGCATGTTGTTTTTCACATTCATGTTAACGCTTATGTTGTGTGAATGTCTGCTCTTGGCAGAACCTGTGCAATGAGTTGAATTTGTTCAGACTCTAAACCCATGATCACTTGGGGCTTTGGGATTTAATTAAAACACCACTATTTAGAAATAATACATTTTTCTCTTATTCAGAATTCAATAACTATGATACTTATGTGCTCGCATTGACTCGCCATGACTGCCGCACATACTTGAATAAACGGAAACAAGCCCCCGGTGTGTCTTTGTGTTTACGGACAATGCACCATATGGTAACGGTAACAGAGTTAATTTATTTAAAAAGTAATGCGTTACTGTCAAAGTTACTGCGTCCCAACACTGGACAACACTCTTAAAAAAAGGGTTAATTGGGGTTCAATATAGAACCATAGGGTTCTTTACTCAATTCCAAAGAACCTTTTATGCTAAAAAGGTTCTATAATGACAAGAAAGAACCCTTTTGGCACAAAGGTTCTTTAGGCATTTATTCATTCATATATTACATTATTCTGCAGCATTTTGTATTTGTAATTAAATTGTTTGTAGTAACTTAATACCACATTTTATTCATGCTGATTTTTAGAGAAAAACTGAAATGGCACTCTTCGTGTGATATTGATCAACTACATAAAATGATATAAATATATATTTTCTAACCCCATAGCTTGAATTTTGTGATCATTCACATGCATTCATAAATGCATTTTAAAGGGTTAGTTCGCCCAAAAATGATGTCATTAATAACTGACCCTTACGCTGTTCCAAACATGTAAGACCTTCTTTTATCTTCGGAACACAGTTTAAGATATTTTAGATTTAGTCCGAGAGCTCTCAGTCCCTCCATTGAAGCTGTGTGTACGGTATACTGTCCATGTCCAGAAAGGTAAGAAAAACATCATCAAAGTAGTCCATGTGACATCAGAGGGTCCGTTGGAATTTTTTGAAGCATCGAAAATACATTTTGGTCCAAAAATAGCAAAAACGACGACTTTATTCAGCATTGTCTTCTCTTCCCTGTCTGTTGTGAGAGAGAGTTCAAATCAAAGCAGTATATCTGGTTCGAGAACGAATCATTCAGTTCACCAAATCAAACTGAATCGTTTTAAACGGTTCGCATCTCCAATACGCATTAATCCACAAATGACTTAAGTCTTAACTTTTTTTTAATGTGGCTGACACTCCCTCTGAGTTAAAACAAACCAATATCCCGGAATAATGCATGAACTCAAACAGTACAATGACTGAACTGCTGTGAAGATGAACACCGAGCCGAGCCAGATAACGAACAATAGACTGACTCGTTCACGAGTGAAGAACCGGTTGCATCAGTGTTCGGATCACCAGTAGTTCTTTCGGATAGTTCGATTCAATAAACCGGTTGAAGAAAACGGTTCACCGGTTCTTTCGCGCTCATAACACTAGCACAGAATCTGTTCAGAATCAATCACCAAAAGAATCAGTTCAGTTCAGACGCTCTGTGTGTCGGTCTGCTTCACGCTGAATCACACATGCGCAGTATCATGGGCTCCTCGGTTCACGAATCGGACGCGTTTGACAGAAACGGTTCTTGACTCGTGAACGAGTCAATGTTTTGTTTGTTATCTGGCTCGGCTCGGTGTTAATCTTCTGTTCTCTCTTCACAGCAGTTCAGTCAGTGTACTGTTTGAGTACATGAATTACTCCGAGATACTGGTTTGTTTTAACTCAGAGGGAGTGTCAGCCACATTAAAAAAGTTAACAGCTTAAGTCATTTGTGGATTAATGCATATTAGAGATGAGAACCGTTTAAAATGATTCCGTTCAATTTGGTGAACTGAATGATTCATTCGCGAACCGGATATCCAAACTGCTTTGATTTGAACTCTCTCTCACACAGACACGGAAGAGAAGACGATGCTGAATAAAGTTGTCGTTTTTGGTATTTTTGGACCAAAATGTATTTTCGAAGCTTCAGAAAATTCTAACTGACCCTCTGATGTCACATGGACTACTTTGATGATGTTTTTCTTACCTTTCTAGACAGTATACCGTACACACAGCTTCAATGGAGGGACTGAGAGCTCTCGGACAAAATCTAAAATATCTTAAACTGTGTTCCGAATATAAAAGGAGGTCTTACATGTTTGGAACAGCATAAGGGGGGAGTTATTAATGACATAATTTTCATTTTTGGGTGAACTAAACCTTTAATACACCGTATAATGCAGTGAAAGAACACACTCAAAAATGCACACGCGCCACGTGCACTAGTATGACTTCAACATGTAACTTTATATTAGCGGAGATGTATGCACTTTTTAGGCACGATTTGTTTAGTTTTTGAATATACTAGGCACATCATTAAAACAAAAAATATGATTTCACATATCACACATAAACACGCGTGGAAAACGTTATTAGAACTAGCTACTAAACTAGTTAAAAATGCCTATCCATATACAGCTAACCCCAAACTGACTCAAATGATTTGTGAACCTGCTCCGAACTCCCAAGATGACTCCTAAACTGATTCGCGAACCCGCTTTGAACTCCCAAACTGACTCAAATGATTTGCGAACACACTACAAACTCCCAAACTAATTCAAATGATTCGCGATCCCGCTCCGAACTGACTCAAATGATTGGCAATCCCCAAACTGACTCAAATGATTCGCGAACCTGCTCCATACTTCCAAACTGAAATGATTCGCGAACCAGCTCCGAACTCCCGATCTGACTCAAATGATTCACACTCCGAATTGCCAAACTGACTCAAATGAGTCGCGAACCCGCTACACGAACTCCCAAACTGATTCAAATCGTTCACGATCCCCAAACTGACTCAAATGATTCACGAACCCGCTCTGAAATCCCAAACTGACTCAATAATTTGCGATCCTGCTTCGAACTCCGAACTGACTAAAATGATTAGCGATCCCGCTCCGAACACACGAAAACTCTTTGACCACAGCTGCTGTGCTTCAAAAGCTCTTGCAGAAGCTCAACACTGGTTTTCTCTGAGTTGGTCAGATCACATCAGATTGTGGTTAATCTTGCAGATCATATCTACTCTTCCTCTCTGTGCAGTTTGGTAATATAAAGAATCCTCCTTTGAACTCCCACCTCTTCTGTGGGTTTTATTGTTCTGGGTCTGAATTTGGGCTCCTGGGGTCTCAAAAAAGAAAAATTTTCAATCTCCAAGGTGAATGTTATGCCCGGCGATGGGGGTGGATTCACAGGACCTTCCATCTCAGGTGTAGTATCTGACAGTAACAATATAAAGAAATCATGTCATATCACAACCTCTATTCCTAGGCAATCCAGATTAGCTATACACAGGGGGCAACATACACTACCGTTCAAAAGTTTGGGGTCAGTAAGATTTTTAAACGTTTTTAAAAGAAGCATCTTCTACTCACCAAGGCTGCATTTAATAGGGCTTGGGCGTCGTGACATCATTACTTGGCGTGGCCGCCACGTTGACTGCCTCCTTAACTGCCACTCGGACTACTGCGCAGTGTTTAGACATACTCCCTCTCATCCGTGTGTCTTAATTTGATTAATTAAAAATCTATTTTAACCATTTTCAACCGCTGCTGTATTGTGGGGTGTAATAGCGCAACACATAATCGCCATGGGTAAAATAAAATGAGAATGGATTAACTTTACACATTTACATTTACATTTAATCATTTAGCAGACGCTTTTATCCAAAGCGACTTACAAATGAGAACAATAGAAGCAGTCAGGTCAACAAGAGAACAACAACAGAATACAAGTGCCATGACAAGTCTCAGTTAGTCTAGTATAGAACGCATAGCCAGGTGTATATAAAAATTATTATTTTTTTTTTTAATTAAATGTAAAAGACAAGAAAAGGAAAAGTACTGGTGTTAGTAGGTTAAGTGCAGGCGAAAAAGATGAGTCTTTAGATGTTTCTTGAAAATGAGTAAAGACTCAGCTGTACGAATTGAAATTGGGAGGTCATTCCACCAGCTGGGCACAGTCCAGGAAAAGGTCCGTGAGAGTGATTTTGAATTTCTTTGGGATGGCACCACAAGGCGTTGTTCACTTGCAGAGCGCTAACCTCTGGAGGGCACATAGGATTTAACCAGTGAGTTTAGGTAATTGGTGCCGTGCCAGTGGTCGTCTTGTAGGCAAGCATCAGTACCTTGAATTTGATGCGAGCAGCTACTGGTAGCCAGTGTAACCTGATGAGGAGAGGAGTAACATGAGCTTTTTTTGGCTCATTGAAGACAACCCTCGCTGCTGCATTCTGGATCATTTACACCGTTTCCTGCTTGGAGGCGCGACTACGGAGACCTTAACATCTGAATATTAATTTATATAGCTTAAGTCAACATTGAAAATAAGGGAAATTTCAAGTTATTCATCCAAAATACGGGAAATTTCAACATTCATCTTTTTGTTGCTATCCCTCTGCTGACAGCAAAAATTTGTACTATAAAACTGCTGCATTAACTAACGTTAAAGGGGGGGTGAAATGCTCGTTTTCACTCAATATCCTGTTAATCTTGAGTACCTATAGAGTAGTACTGCATCCTTCATAACTCCAAAAAGTCTTTAGTTTTATTATATTAATAAGAGAAAGATAGTCTGTACCGATTTTTTCTGGAAAAACACGACCGACTGGAGGCGTGACGTCTGGGCGGAGCTAAAGAATCATGAGCGCCAGTAGGCTTTTGTGCTGAGAGCGTTTGGAAGCTGTGACATTACCCAGAGCCGTTGAAAAACATATTTAACGGCTCTGACATTACCTTGAGGAAAAAACCATCATCCAAAATAAACCATGGCTAACAGTCAGATTCAGCCGTTTATTTATGATCCAGAATCAGATCCCGAGGCTGAAACTGAACGAGAGCAGCAGCAGCAAGGACTCGCTCCGAGCGGGGCTCGAACCCGGGTCTCCGATGGTAGGCGGACGCACTAACAAGGAGGCAGAGATATTTTAAGCAGTTTTACTCACCGCCTGCGTTTCCAATACACGATCATGACCCTTTTTCGTTGGGATTGCATCATCCTTAAGAAATAAACGATACTCAAATCCGTCGTCAAACTGGGCCTTGTTTGTAAAACAAGCATCTTCGAAATGCAGGGAACAAACACAAACACTTGCACAACTCCGTTGATGCTCTGTAAAAATAAACTCCATCCACTGGTCCCTTAATGCTGTTTTTTCTTTGGTAATCTGTGCAGGGTTGTCTTGCCCAGGCAACCAAAAACACTCCTTTTGTGACATTTCGCGAAGCTCTCGCTCTGATCAGTGATTGTCTGTGCACAGCCTCTCTCTGCTCTGCTATATGGGAGCGCACGCTCTTCCGGCAGAAGTGCCCTTAGGACCCATATAAGGAAATTCCGCTCCATCTAACATCACACAGAGTCATACTCGAAATAAACTTTCCGAAACTTATGACAAACCGGAAGGAGTATTTTTGGAACAGAAATACTCCTACAAACATAAAACTTATTTTTTGAAACTTTGTCCATGTTTAGCATGGGAATCCAACTCTTTAACAGTGTAAAAAACTCAGTATGCATGAAATAGCATTTCACCCCCCCTTTAAGCGATTTGTGAAGCTAGGTCTAACGTGACTTTAGTTACAGATTGGCGTGAAATCGTGATCTCACAACAACCACGCTATCTTAAAAAGCCCAACATCACTCTAAGGGCCGTTTCATAGTCAACACGAGAAACGCGAGCAAGCAACGCGAGCGACGGGCTCTCTTTCATAGTCTAAACAGAGAACGCAAGCGTCACGGGTGATGCGTGTATGCAATTTAATTTTTGAATTAATGTACAATACTTGCAATGTCGCCCCCACCGACAACGCATAGGATTGCGTGAATCGGCGCGTCGCGTATCAAAAACTAGGACGACACATTTGGCTACGCACCGACGCATAATGGCGGCCGAAGCGTAACGATGCATAGCCTCGGGGACGCGTATGCGTACAGATGCGTTGACTATGAAACGGCCCTAAGGTTGCTTTCAAGTAAGAAAAACGATGCTTTGAAAACATCTGTTTCGCTGGAAGGACAAGGAGTAGCAACAGAACAACAACACAGAGACTTGACAGGTCTGATGGAGGGGCTAACGGGAAATACTAAAACGGGAAGACAGCGGGAAAACAGCTCAAATACGTGAGAACCCCGGAAAAACGGGAGGGTGGACAGCTACTAACTACACTTTTGAAAAAATGTTTAAAAAAAATACATGTGTAAATGGTTGGCTTACCGGATTACTGTATACTGTTTTGCCGCTGTTCCGGTTCTATGATTTGCAGCTCCTGAACCCATCCATTTGTGAACTGTACATGAGACTTCAATGACTTGTAGCTTCGGAACTATTCTGAAGTGTAGGCACTCACAAAACAAACAAGGTAGTCGAAGATATCTGTAATGCAAAAGTGCGGCAACAAGTCTCCGTCGGTACTCCACTATTTGTTGGGAATTTCATATGGATCCAAACCGTTAATAGTGCCGATTTTGTCCACATACCGGTCCCTGGCATCCCTATTTAGCGTATCCCTATAAATCCCACAACCTTTTCGCAATTTTAACATTTTTTTCTTTCTCCCAACTCTGCTCTTCTCGTTCAAATTGCTGTATGTTTACATTCGCGAAGCTGGCAACATATGGCCGCCACGTCCCAGAATGCAACTTGGCGCCCAAGCCCTAAGGATAAAAAAAAAAAAAAAACGTAATAGTGTGAAATCTTATGACAATTTAAAACAACTTTATTTTAATATTTTTAAACTAATGTATTCCTGTAATCAAAGCAGGATCAGACTCCAGCAATTCATAGGCAGGTTTGCCTGCAAACACAGTCACCAAATAAAATTGCAATGTAGCCTAGATGTACAACATTTAAAACTGATTAACGTTACGCTTTAGTACATTGGTAACTTAAGCTAATTTTCTAGCCATTTCATGCTAGTTAACAGTTAAAATTTACAGAAAGTAATTGTAACTTACCTTTGTGAAAATGCTTTGAACACGCCATCATGTGTGGTGGAGTGTTATCGAAGATAATCTTGGCCTCCTTACCGCTACTATCCATGCCATTCGGCGCCTTTTTGTCATCTCTGAAACATGGCTTTACTATACATGCTGGAAAACGATAAAATGCGTTCTTACCTCCATGCAAAGAAGTCTGGCGCCTAATGTTTGTGCCGCGGATTCCCAAAATGCTTTGCGTTCACCACTGGGAATACGTCATGATGACGACACATTAGCGATCTTGATAGAGTTTTTAAACACTTGTGCTGTGTCCGAAATAGCTCCCTATCCACTATAGTTCACTATATGGGGTGTCAGCCATTTTGTAGTACTGTCCAAATTCTGAGTGAACTACTTCATTCCCTAAATTTGTCTACTACTTTTTACCCACAATTCAATGCGGAGTAGCGTCGAGCTGGAAGCGAGAGAGCGAGCGAGTTTGAATGAGAGATGAAGTTTACATCTTTATTATTTCTGTTTTAACGTTTTTCCTACATTATTTATATTAAAATATGTTATGTAGGCAATAACCCAGTTTAATATTTGACTAATTTACTGAGGTGGCATCGTTGTTAACTTACAAAAATGATGATAATTTGGTGGATAATTAAAATTTTTTCGTTAATAACAGGTAGTGTATTCTGATGTAAAATTAACGGTCGCCTGAGGACGCTCTACAACCATCTTCTGAGCTCAAAACGCTGCTTGAGCGAGTGTCAAGATACTAAAAATAATAAATACATAATTATGAACTTGTTTATGTGTGTTTATTTTTGTTCTCAGTACGTTATTTTTATTTTATTTATTTTAATAGCTAAATGATTAAGAACATAAAAGCATTACAAAAAAAATTATATAACCATCGATGAAACCACAAAGCTGACGCAGAGGTATGTATATAACTGCAATATAAAGTAATTTTGAGTATTATTGCTATTATTTTCTAAAATTAGGTACATAATAAAATAAAGGTAATATAGAAGTACATATGGCATGTTTTTGCAACAGCTCCAAGTCTCACGCGCGGTGTAGGCTATACTGTCCGAATCCGTTCACTTATTTTTTTGTTCACTCCTTCCTGATATAGTGAACTCAACTGCCATACACTATATAGGGATTAGAGTGAGCGATTTCAGACACAGCTACTGACAGGAACTTTCAGAGCTGAGTCCAAAATGACTGCGTTTATAAAACAACTCTATGAAAGACTCCGATTACGTATCTAAAAAATAAATCGCTATAGTAAAAGAGAAATAATAAGAGTAGTGAAGTTTCCTACCGTTCTGCTGTATTTGGTCCTCACGCGCGTCTGACGCTCCGCGGCGCGTCTCCGCCCCTCAACACGCGCGTTTACAGCGCTGAATTAATCATCTTTGCTGCTAATTATTATACATTTACTTCATTGTCAGCTTCAGGTACTTCATTTATTATTGTTCAATGAACTGTTTAAAAAAAGGTTGTATTTCAGTAATAATTCAAAATTATCAAAATAAAACATATATAATATAATGGTTTCTACTTTAATATCCTTTAAAATATAATTTATTTCTGTGATTTGCAGCTGTTCAGTATCACATGATCTTTAGAAATCATGAAAATATGATGATTTATTATTAGAAATATTAATATTTACTACCAAATATTATTTTGGAATCTGCGATACTTTTTTCAGGATTCTTCTTTAAAGAACAGCGTTTATACCAAATATAAATCTTTTCTAACAATATTAATCTTTGATATAACTTCTTATCAATTTGGGTCCATGTACATGCTGAATAGACAGGTTAAAAAAAGCCTCAAGTCCAAATATTCATTTATCACCAGTTAACTGTATGACAAACACTTCCTGCTTCGATGTCCAGATCTGAATTTGAAAAAAATCTGAAACATGCTCTGAATTCCCGATCTGAATCAACCGAGTCCCGAACATGCTCCGATTGATCTGAATCAACCGAGTCGCGAACAGGCTCCGAAGTGCCGATCTGAATCAACCGAGTCGCGAACAGGCTCCGAAGTCCCGATCTGAAAACTTCGATCAAAGAATGTGAAAAATAACTATATTTCTCTAATAACTCTACAAAGATTCAGATCACGTATATAAAAATAAATCGCTATAGTAAAAGAGAAATAATGAGAGGATGAAGTATCCTACCGCTCTGCTATTTTTGGTCCTCACGCGTGTCTGACGCTCCGCGGCGCGTCTCCGCCCCTCACACGCGCTTTTACAGCGCTAAATTAATCATCTGTGCTAATTATTATACATTTACTTCATTGTCAGCTTCAGGTACTTCAATTATTATTGTTCAATGAACTGTTTAAAAAAAAGGTTGTATTTCAGTAATAATGTAAAATTATCAAAATAAAATATATAAAACAATGGTTTCTATTTTAATATCCTTTAAAATATAATTTATTTCTGTGAGGTGCAGCTGTATTTTAAGTCTTCAGTGTCACATGATCTTTAGAAATCATGAAAATATGATTATTTATTATTAGAACTATAGTTGTGCTACCAAATTTTGTTTTGGAATCTGGATACTTTTTTCAGGATTCTTCGATGTATAATATTTTTTAAAGAACAGCATTTATTCCAAATATAAATCTATTCTAACATTATTAATCTTTAATAGCCTAACATTTCTTATCAATTTTACACATCCTGAATAAAATATTCTAAAATCTAATAAAGAATAGGCTACAAATTCTTATAAAAAAAAAGAAAGGATAAAAATTTACCAAGTCGCGAACATGCTACGAAGTGCCGATCTGAATCAACCGAGTCGCGAACAGGCTCCGAAGTGCCGATCTGAATCAACCGAGTCGCGAACATGCTCCGAAGTGCCGATCTGAATCAACCAAGACGCGAACATACTCCGAAGTCCCGATCTGAATCAGCTGAGTCGCGAACATGCTCCGAAGTGCCGATCTGAATCAACCGAGTCGCGAACATGCTCCGAAGTGCCGATCTGAATCAACCGAGTCGCGAACAGGCTCCGAAGTGCCGATCTGAATCAACTATGTAAAAAAACAGAAAACTGTTCTTACCAAATTCATTCAACACGTTATTAATCATAATTAGTTTTTAAATACTGACAGGAACGTTCACAGCTGATTTCAAAGTTACTGCATTTATAAAACAACTCTATGAAAGACTCAGATCACGTACTAAAAATAAATCGCTATAGTAAAAGAGAAATAATAAGAGGAGTGAAGGTTCCTACCGTTCTGCTGTTTGGTCCTCACGCGCGTCTGACGCTCCGCGGCGCGTCTCCGCGCGTTTACAGCGCTAAATTAATAATCTTTGCTAATTATTATACATTTACTTCATTGTCAGCTTCAGGTACTTCATTTATTATTGTTTAATGAACTGTTTGAAACAAAAACAGGTTGTATTCCAGTATTAATTCTAAATTATCAAAATAAAATATATAAAATAATGGTTTCTATTTTAATATCCGTTGAAATATAATTTATTTCTGTGATGTGCAGCTGTAATTTCAGCATCATTCCTCCGGTTTTCAGTGACACATGATCTTTAGAAATCATGAAAATATGATTATTTATTATTAGAACTATTAATAGTTGTGCTACCAAATATTATTTTGGAATCTGCGATACTTTTTTCAGGATTCTTCGATGTATATATTTTTTTAAAGAACAGCATTTATTCCAAATATAAATATCTTCTAACAATATTAATATTTGATATCACTTCTTATCAATTTAACACATCCTGAATAAAAGATTCTAAAATCTAATAAAGAATACAATTTCTTATAAAAAAAGAAAGGATAAAAATTTACCGAGTCGCGAACATGCTCCGAAGTGCCGATCTGAATCAACTATGTAAAAAAACAGAATACCGTTCTTACCAAATTCATTCAACACGTTATTAATCATAATTAGGTTTTAAACACTGACAGGAACTTTCAGAGCTGATTTCAAAGTTACTGCGTTTATAAAACAACTCTATGAAAGACTCCGATCACTCATCCCAAACTCTGACCGGTAGTGTGTGTATGTGTGTGTGTGTGTGTGTGTGTATAAGCCCACTAACACACTAGGCAAGGCAAGGCAAGTTTATTTATAGCAAATTTCATACACAATGGTAATTCAAAGTGATTCACATAAAAATACAAATAATCACAAAGAAAAATTATAACAAAAATAAAACAAGCAATTTTAAAACTTTTAAAATTATTAAAAATTTTACTTAATTACAATGAATTTAAACTCATTGCATTTGCTGTCTGAGAACATTTCACTGGGAATCTGACTTCAGTCTATGTCTCGTATCGTTGAACGCTCCTCTGGTTTCAGTTGTGTTTTTGTTTATTTTGGTGATGTATAAATAAAGTCTTCCCATCTGCCTGCACTTGAGTCTTCGCCTGAATCTGGATCAACCGAGTCGCGAACATGCTCCGAAGTGCCGATCTGAATCAACCGAGTCGCGAACATGCTCCGAAGTGCCGATCTGAATCAACCGAGTCGCGAACATGTTCTGAGGTGCCGATCTGAATCAACCGAGTCGCGAACAGCTAGGCTCCGAAGTGCCGATCTGAATCAACCGAGTCGCGAACAGGCTCCGAAGTCCCGATCTGAATCAACCGAGTCGCGAACAGGCTCCGAAGTCCCGATCTGAATCAACCGAGTCGCGAACAGGCTCCGAAGTGCCGATCTGAATCAACCGAGTCGCGAACATGCTCCGAAGTGCCGATCTGAATCAACCGAGTCGCGAACAGGCTCCGAAGTGCCGATCTGAATCAACCGAGTCGCGAACAGGCTCCGAAGTGCCGATCTGAATCAACTATGTAAAAAAACAGAAAACCGTTCTTACCAAATTCATTCAACACGTTATTAATCATAATTAGTTTTTAAACACTGACAGGAACGTTCAGAGCTGATTTCAAAGTTACTGCGTTTATAAAACAACTCTATGAAAGACTCAGATCACGTACTAAAAATAAATCGCTATAGTAAAAGAGAAATAATAGGAGGAGTGAAGGTTCCTACCGTTCTGCTGTTTGGTCCTCACGCGCGTCTGACGCTCCGCGGCGCATCTCCGCGCGTTTACAGCGCTAAATTAATAATCTTTGCTAATTATTATACATTTACTTCATTGTCAGCTTCAGGTACTTCATTTATTATTGTTTAATGAACTGTTTGAAACAAAAACAGGTTGTATTCCAGTATTAATTCTAAATTATCAAAATAAAATATATAAAATAATGGTTTCTATTTTAATATCCGTTGAAATATAATTTATTTCTGTGATGTGCAGCTGTATTTTCAGCATCATTCCTCCGGTTTTCAGTGACACATGATCTTTAGAAATCATGAAAATATGATTATTTATTATAAGAACTATTAATAGTTGTGCTACCAAATATTATTTTGGAATCTGCGATACTTTTTTCAGGATTCTTCGATGTATAATTTTTTTTAAAGAACAGCATTTATTCAAAATATAAATATCTTCTAACAATATTAATATTTGATATCACTTCTTATCAATTTAACACATCCTGAATAAAAGATTCTAAAATCTAATAAAGAATACAATTTCTTATAAAAAAAAGAAAGGATAAAAATTTACCGAGTCGCGAACATGCTCCGAAGTGCCAATCTGAATCAACTATGTAAAAAAACAGAATACCATTCTTACCAAATTCATTCAACACGTTATTAATCATAATTAGGTTTTAAACACTGACAGGAACTTTCAGAGCTGATTTCAAAGTTACTGCGTTTATAAAACAACTCTATGAAAGACTCCGATCACTCATCCCAAACTCTGACCGGTAGTTTGTGTATGTGTGTGTGTGTGTGTGTGTGTACAAGCCCACTAACACACTAGGCAAGGCAAGGCAAGTTTAGCAAATTTCATACACAATGGTAATTCAAAGTGATTTACATAAAAATACAAATAATCACAAAGAAAAATTATAACAAAAATAAAACAAGCAATTTTAAAACTTTTAAAATTATTAAAAAATTTACTTAATTACAATGAATTTAAACTCATTGCATTTGCTGTCTGAGAGCATTTCACTGGGAATCTGACTTCAGTCTATGTCTGGTATCTTTGAACGCTCCTCTGGTTTCAGTTGTGTTTTTGTTTATTTTGGTGATGTATAAATAAAGTCTTCCCATCTGCCTGCACTTGAGTCTTCGCCTGAATCTGAATCAACCGAGTCGCGAACATGCTCCGAAGTGCCGATCTGAATCAACCGAGTCGCGAACATGTTCCGAAGTGCCGATCTGAATCAACCGAGTCGCGAACATGTTCTGAGGTGCCGATCTGAATCAACCGAGTCGCGAACAGCTAGGCTCCGAAGTGCCTATCTGAATCAACCGAGTCGCGAACAGGCTCCGAAGTGCCGATCTGAATCAACCGAGTCGCGAACAGGCTCCGAAGTCCCGATCTGAATCAACCGAGTCGCGAACAGGCTCCGAAGTGCCGATCTGAATGAACCGAGTCGCGAACAGGCTCCGAAGTGCCGATCTGAATCAACCGAGTCGCGAACAGGCTCCGAAGTGCCGATCTGAATCAACCGAGTCGCGAACAGGCTCCGAAGTGCCGATCTGAATCAACCGAGTCGCGAACAGGCTCCGAAGTGCCGATCTGAATCATAATTAGTTTTTAAACACTGACAGTAATGTTCAGAGCTGATTTCAAAGTTACTGCGTTTATAAATAACTCTGTTAAAGACTCAGATCACTTATCTAAAAATAAATCGCTATAGTAAAAGAGAAATAATAAGAGGAGTGAAGTTTTCTATGGTTCTGCTGTGTTTGGTCCTCACGCGCGTCTGACGCTCCACGGCGTGTCTCCGCCCCTCACACGCGCGTTTACAGTGCTGAATTAATCATCTTTGCTAATTATTATACATTTACTTCATTGTTAGCTTCAGGTACTCCATTTACTATTGTTCAATGAACTGTTTCAAACAAAAACAGGTTGTATTTCAGTAATATATATATATATATATATATATATATATATATATATATATATATATATATATATATATATATATATATATATAAGCCCACTAACACACTAGGCAAGACAAGGCAAGTTTATTTATATAGCACATTTCATACACGATGGTAATTCAAAGTGCTTTACATAAAAGTAAAATAATCATAAAGAAATATTATAACAAAAATAAAACAAGCAATTTTAAAACTTTTACAATTATTTAAAAATTTACTTAATTACAATGAATTTAAAAACATAAAAATAAAAAAAAAACTGTGAAAATATATTGCAATCAGTTTGGACATTGCACAGTGCTCATTCAACATTCAATGTGGCTGAATCTGTCTGACCTCTGCATTACTTGAGGATGTGCTAATCGCCTTCCTGATATTGATGATCTTTTCAGAAAAGAAGGATGCAAACTCATTGCATTTGCTGTCTGAGAGCATTTCTCTGGGAATCTGACTTCAGTCTATGTCTCGTAACTTTGAACGCTCCTCTGGTTTAAGTTATATTTTTGTTTATTGTGGTGATGTATAAATAAAGTCTTCCCATCTGCCTGCACTTGAGTCTTCGCCTCTTGCGATCCGTGACACTACGTCCTTAATAACAATGGATGAAAAGTTTAGAGCCCTACTGATGATTAAGTCTAGAGTGTGTCCACCTTTGTGTGTGGGTCCATGTACATGCTGAATCGACAGGTCAAAAAAAAGCCTCAAGTCCAAATATTCATTTATCACCAATTAACTGTTTGACAAACACTTCCTGCTTCGATGTCCAGATCTGAATTTAAACAAATGTCAAACATGCTCCGAAGTCCCAAACTGAATCAACCGAGTCGCGAACGGGCTCCGAAGTCCCGATCTGAATCAACAGAGTCGCGAACAGGCATCGAAGTGCCGATCTGAATCAACCGAGTCGCGAACAGGCTCCGAAGTGCCGATCTGTATCAACCGAGTCGCGAACAGGCTTCGAAGTCCCGATCTGAATCAACCGAGTCGCGAACAGGCTCCGAAGTGCCGATCTGAATCAACCGAGTCGCGAACAGGCTTCGAAGTCCCGATCTGAATCAACAGAGTCGCGAACAGGCATCGAAGTGCCGATCTGAATCAACCGAGTCGCGAACAGGCTCCGAAGTGCCGATCTGAATCAACCGAGTCCCGAACAGGCTCCGAAGTGCCGATCTGAATCAACCGAGTCGCGAACATGCTCCGAAGTGCCGATCTGAATCAACCGAGTCGCGAACATGCTCCGAAGTCCCGATCTGAATCAACCGAGTCCCGAACATGCTCCGAAGTCCCGATCTGAATCAACCGAGTCGCGAACAGGCTCCGAAGTGCCGATCTGAATCAACTATGTAAAAAAAAAAAACAGAATACCGTTCTTACCAAATTCATTCAACACGTTATTAATCATAATTAGGTTTTAAACACTGACAGGAACTTTCAGAGCTGATTTCAAAGTTTCTGCGTTTATAAAACAACTCTATGAAAGACTCTGATCACGTATCTAAAAATAAATCGCTATAGTAAAAGAGAAATAATGAGAGGAGTGAAGTTTCCTACTGTTCTGCTGTGTTTGGTCCTCATGCGCGTCTGACGCTCCACGGCGCGTCACCGCCCCTCACACGCGTTAACAACGCTAAATTAATCATCTTTGCTAATTATTATACATTTACTTCATTGTCAGCTTCAGGTACTTCATTTATTATTGTTCAATTAACTGTTTGAAACATAAAAAAGGTTGTATTTCAGCAATAATTCTAAATTATCAAAATAAAATATATAAAATAATGGTTTCTATTTTAATATCCTTTAAAATATAATTAATTTCTGTGATGTGCAGCTGTATTTTCAGCATCTTTCCTCCAGTCTTCAGTGACACATGATCATTAGAAATCATGAAAATATGATTATTTATTATTAGAACTATTAATAGTTGTGCTACCAAATATTATTTTGGAATAATATTCTAATTTCTCAAAGGTGCACGTCACCTCTATCCAGAAAAAAGGCTGAGATCACCATCCTGGGATCTTCCCATGGTTCTACAGTCATTGACTAGAGCCCCATTTGAACCATTGGCCCAAGCAGATCTTAAATCACTGACGTGGAAAACAGTTTTTCTTCTTGCTATCTGTTCAGCAAAGAGAGTGGGTGAGTTACATTCTTTAGCAGTAAGTGAAGACTGTCTGAGATGGAAGGCAAACTATTCAGGGGTCTCTCTTTGGCCAAACCTGGCTTTCCTGCCTAAAGTTCTTAATACTTGCACGATCAATCAAGTAATCAATCTTGCAGCGTTTCAACCTGATCCTGATCTCTCTTGTACAGAACTTGATCTTGCTACCTTATGTCCAGTTCGAGCACTTCGCACATACATTGAGCGGACATAGTCATTACGACATTTACACAATCAGTTGTTTTTGTGTTTCGATAAGAAAAGTATCGGAAAACCAGCCTCGAAACAGCGCCTATCACATTGGATAGTAGACACTATTGCACACACATACTCCAGTCAGAGCTTACCAGTCCCAGGGAACCTGGGAGCTTATTCTACCTAGGAGACTGGCCACATCCTGGGCAGCACTTAAGGGGGTGGCACTAACGGACATATGTGCAGCGGCATCATGGAGCTCACCTTGTACCTTTGCCCGGTATTAAAGGGTCAGTGTGGCAGACCCAGTTATGCTTGGGTCCACAATTCTGCTCTCGGCCGCAAAGCAGGGATGTTAAGAAGGAGAGGCTTACATTCCCTCGTGACCTTGATGGCACTAGTCATCCAAGGTAAGACCGTGGTGACGGTCTGAGTGAGGTCGAAATAGATCGTAAGTTATGACTATAACTATGGATCTATGAGACCGAATGATGACCGTCACCATTTCTTGTCACTCGGGATGAACTGAGGCGTTCCAGGCAAGAGGAAGTGTTCGGTTCATCTGGATGTTTTATAGGGAACCAACCACTAGGGGTCAGTCACCTGACAATGTTTACATTAGGTCTCGAGGAGAGCTAGCAGAATGGCGACATTTGAGGTAAGACCGTAGTGACGGTCATCATTCAGTCTCATAGATCCATAGTTAGTCATAACTTATGATCTAGAAATGCAGTTTGTCAACTGCAAGCCGTTCTATTCGCCGCGGGAGAATAAAATACGTTAGTTGGCAAGTTAATAAATTACATTTGATTTGAGAAATCACCTCAATGGGGGGGGGGGGGGGGTCATTTGAGGCACCACACTGATTATAATACGGCCCTAGTTGTGCTAGTTCATAATAAATATGCATTACTGTTAAAAGTAACTTTTTAGTTTTTTTTTTTTTAAAGATGTTCCCATTAATGCGCTTTTATGCGCAAAAAGAAAAATTTGTAAACACTATTTTGATTAAGTCAGGTTTATTCATATATTGTCATCCTATTAAACTGTTGGAATAAGACATATTTTGTTGTCAATGCCACTTGTCAATGCTTCAGGGGAATATAAACTTCTCTTATACCCTTTCTTTGTTACTTCTCCTGTCTTTTTCTTGGCGAGCATGATTTCACCAAGTAAACCATGTTCCATCATCCTTGTTGATCCAGGAACAACATTCCAATCAACCAATCAGAAGTGAGATATAACTTTTTAAGAAATATCTGTTTTAGGCTTACAATCAGGATTAGGAGATTCTACTCACAGCTATCATTTCCCCCTATTATAAGGACTAAATTATGGGTAGGGTTAGGTTTAGGGGTAGGGATTGATTTAAGTCTATTTTTTTGTACAACAATGTTGATCCAGGATCATCATAAGATGTTGATCCAGGAACATGTCTTGGCAAAATCATTGCAACCCTTTTTCTTCACCCTGAATCTTTTCAAGGTCATCCTGCAGATATACACCTCCCTTGCCACCTGAATTATGGTTTTTCCCTGTTGCATCTCTTTCACTGCTCTGTCCAACTCCACAAGAGCAGTTGAAGCCCTGTCTGTCTTCCGTTTATAAGTGCGTGGCATAATGGTTTTTTGTCTAAAATTAAGAATGCCACATAGTTTAAGTGCTAAAATGCAATAGTGCAATGTACAATTACAAATTAATAATGTGTTGAAAATAATCATAAGTGGGGGTGAGTTGTGCCACTGGCACAACTTAACCCAGGCCCTTTGGCACAAATCACCCCATACCCAAAAATTTGAAAAGCTAGCATGATCCAGCAGTTAAGAGCTAACATCATGCTAACTGTAGACTCATTGTGTAGTCTGGTAAAGCACTAAAACATGTGTGAAATGTTTTCAAACTTTTCTAGAATTGTTCAGACGCTACAATCAAAAAACCTAGATCATAGAAATTTTACTTTTAAAGGAAAAAAAAAACAGTTTGAGCTAAAATGTGATTACCTCTCATGCCTTGTGTCTCTCTTCTTTGGAGGATGAGTAAAATGGATGGCTTTTTAAAATTATGTGGTCACATGACCAATTTCTTCAATGGTTTTCCAGAAACAAGGGGTGGAACTACTTCCCCCCTGGCACAAATCACCCCACTCTCCCCTAAATGAAAGCAATCTGAATCATTCAGAATCAATTTCGAGAAACATACATACATTCATATATATATATATATATATATATATATATATACAAAATCTGAGCGCACGGATTGGAAATTCGTGGGCTAGGAATCCTATTAGGACATTTGAACCAGAAAGCCACAGCTTTGAAATGTTTTTAAAATGTTTTTGTTTATGCTCAACTAAAGTGAAATAATGAGCATATTTCCACTTCCACAGTGCGTCTTCGTGTTTACAGTGGTTGGCATCCACCATAGACAGTAAACTAAATGGACACAGCGACCCCGTTGGATTCAACGGAGAAAAATGAAGTAAATTAGAAGCATGCAATTCTCAGCATAATTTTTATGCATATGTATTTTTACTAAAACATTCTATTAGACGAAAAATGTTGCAAACTGTTTGTTGAATCAGTTTTTAATCTATTCATTAAGGCTTTCTGAACTTATTGCTGATATAGTCTGACTTTATCACTAGGATATTCTTGCAGTTTTACTCTTTATTGTTCATGATATGTTAGGTGCAGATTTTGTCTGTGTGATATATGTAGAATTATGTTAATTATGTTTCTATTGCAGGTGAAGAAGGCATTAATTGAGATGGTGAATGCTGCCAATCCTGAATGCTGCCGATCCTGCAAAACTTAAAGACGAGTGTAAAAGGCAACACATTAAATTAAGGTGGCAGAAACTTAAGGATAACAGTCTCAAAGAAATGCAGCAAATTGAACAAGGGGTAACTTGCATTTAAATTACTACTAATCCTTTTGTGCTTGTGTGGTCTGAAAAACACATTAGATATTTGATTCTTTTTCCAGCAAAGTATTGTCGCTGACTCTGAGACAGAAAAAGTTAAGGAAGATTTTGAAGAGAACAATAATGAGCCTTCAAGCACACTGGCTTCCAGTGAGGAGAGTACAGTAGTGATGGCAGAGACGGACGTCTCTGAAAAAGATGCTGAGGATCAGGAAAGAAAGGAAACCAACATGGACACAATCATGCAAACATCTAGTGATGAGGAGGTCAAATCCAAGGAAAATGATGAAACCAAGACGTGTTTCCAAACAGCGAATGTCAAGGTGGATCATATTCTTTTGGAATATACCAACTGGCTTTGGTCAAAGTTTTCAGATAGTGCTGTGCATTATAACTGATACTATATAAATTACTTTAATTTTAGGAATCCTCGAATTATGTTAACTCAAAGGCAGATGAGAAGCAAGATTCTGCAGCTGATGAAGGAAGCGGAATGAAGGCGGGAAATTCAGACATTGTGTCAGAGATGCAGAAACGTGATGGATCCAGTGGGTAAGAGCATGTAGTAAAGCACTCAAAGTCTTCTGCTCAACTGATCTCTTGTACTTTACCAACAGGTACAGAGTTTGTTCGGCCCCTGTGGTCGGTTATTTCTGCAGCTGCCATATATGCCAGTGAGGAAGAGGCCAAAAGATGAACACTTCAGGACCCCAATGCATCATCAAAAGCTGAAGGCAAACCTTCTAACTCCTAACTTGCATGATTATTTTGCATATCTGTCTTCAGTGTTCGATTAGACTGACATGTGTTCTCATTCCTTTTGTCTTAGGAGCAAAAGGAGCGAAACAGTTCAACATAAACAATGACACAGAACAGAAACAGCATGAACATAGCATACTGTATTGAAGTCACATCATAATATTTGTCAAATGATTAAGTGATTCATTAATAATGCAGGACTTATACTTTTTTCTATTACTATAGCCTCTGTTTTTCGTGTTGTCTTTGTGTTTCAGCAATGGTTTTATCTGGTAATCACTAAACAATTTTTTTAAATATAAAAACATGTATTTTCGTACACTGTATTACACTGGATTTAATTCATAAGTTAAACGAAATGAAGTAAAATAGTTTCTGCTCAAATAAAACACGTGTACAGTTATCAACGAAACGCCTGTTTTCTTCATGCGTGTTTTGATTGGATGGCTGATGGTTGTCTCCGCCCACAGTGTGCCGTTTCCATGACAACCCAACATGGCCGCACACGGTAAGTAGAAAGATGTTTATGATTTGATCCTAACTAGAGTAGATTTTAGCTTGATTTCGTCACACATTTCCCTATATTTTATTGTGAACAGAGCAAATGGCTTTCATGAAGCCGAATAAAACGTTTTGGTAAGGACCAAGCGATCAATTAATGATTCGAATGAAGGAGAAGCATCTTCAAGCTAATGCTAGCCGTTCACAACACTAACGGTACTGTCGTTTTGTCAATAAATATTTATTTACTCGAATTCTGGTGATTGCTTTTGAACCGAACATTTAAAGTAACAAAACTGCTGGACTTTGATGATTGTGCGTCATGGGTCGTTAGGATTTATCGCCAGAATTGTGAAATAAAAGTAGCACATTATTATTATTATTATTATTATTATTATTATTATTATTATTATTATTATTCAGTGACGTAAACTCGTTTCCAAGCTACCAAGTATTGAGGAAAAAAACCAATACATTTATTAATCAAATGCATATATGATTTATTTTCTTATTTAAAAATCAGTGTATTTGTATTTAAAAAGACGGATTTAATGAAAATGTGAATTGCATGTTGTTTACAGATGATGTAATTAGTTTCAGCATCATTTCTTAAAGTTTGCTATGTGATATTAATTACTGACATTGATTGTGGTCTGAGGTAGGTGCATTTGTGAGAGATTTATGACCAAAAACAGAAATAAACAGATAAAGTTACAATAATTCACTCTCCTTACATGCTTACATTGTTCATTAATTCAGTGTTTAATTTTGCTTTTGCAGGAGGACAACCTGTCGTATCCTTCCAATACAGTTTTCTGATTTACAGTGGCATGCGAAAGTTTGGGAACCCCTTGCAAAATCTGTGACAATTTAAATCATTTTAACAAAATAAGAGAGATCATACTAAATGCATGTTATTTTTTTAGTCATGTCCTGAGTAAGATATTGTACATAAAATATTTTTACATTTAGTCCACAAGACAAAAAAAATGCTGAAATTATTAAAATAACCCCACTCAAAAGTTTGGGCACCCTTGGTTCTTAATACTGTGTGCCGTTACCTGATGATCCTCGACTGTCTTTCTGTTTTGTGATGGTTGTGCATGAGTCCCTTGTTTGTTCTGAACAGTTAAACTGAGAACTATTCTTCAGAAAAATCTTTAAGGTCCTGTACATTTTTCAGTTTTCCAGCATCTTTGCATATTTGAACCCTTTCCAGCAGTGACTGTATGGTTTTGAGATCCATCTTTTCAGACGGAGGACAATTGAGGCACTCAAACACAACTATTTAAAAAGGTTCAAAAGTCACTGATGCTTCAGATGCATTAAGGGAAAACCTTTGAACACGATGAAGATGTCCAAAAATTTCTTATTTTGTTGAAATATTTTTTTTCCCCATTTAATTCTGCCCTTCGTAAGCAAAAGAAGATACTTGTATGTTTCCCGGAACACAAATTAAGTACAATTTACCTTGATCTTCAAATTCCAAAAGTTTTCACACCTCTATCTATATATTTGTTTATGTTGCTTCTTAACGAAGTATCTCAGTTGTCCTCCACACCACTGCAGATCCTGTTTCACTTGAACGGCTGGTATTTTGCAGCTTTCTTCATCGCTGAGATTCTTATGTTTATCTACAAAGGTGATGTATGGACTCAATAAATCATTGAATTGTTGAGATGTATGATTTTTATATACATGTGTATGACATAATCAGTGTTTGCTGTGCCATTTGCAGGGGTGATCCTCCCTTACCCACAAGCCAATCTGATATTGGATGTTGTCTTGCTGCTCCTCTTCCTGGGCCTGGAAACCCTCAGACTCTTCTATGGTCAGTGTGTGGGATGTTGTTTAGTGTGTTGATCTAGAAGTAGTTTTTATTTTATCCAGAGGATTAAAATCATCCTCGTTCAGAAGCCAACTCTTTGGAGCAGGGTTGTGCAAAACTGAATTCATAACATTGAATTGAAATGCCAGGAAGAGGAAGCGCATTCCCAATACAAGTTTTGCTAAATAATATTTATAATTACACTGTTCATTTAATACTTTATTCCCAGTCATTCGGCGAGGATGCATTATATTGTTCAAACGTGACAGTAAAGAAATTTAGAATTTTACAAAAGTTTGCTATTTCAAATAAATACAGATCTTTTGATCTTTAGATTCATCAAATGATTCTGAGGGGGAGGGGGGGAGTATTTCCGTTTCCAGCATAACTGTTTTCCACGCTTATATATATTGATTCAAAGAAATTTATTCATAGACATTTCAGAGCACAATTATTTTAAATTATAACGAAATCTCCCAATATCACTGTGTTTACTGTGCTTTTTAAAATAGAGATATCTTTCAAAAACATTGAGAAATCTTATCAACCCCAAACTTTTGAAGGAATGCTGTATTTCTCAGTCATTTAAATACAAATGCCAAAGTGATTATCACAGCATTCATTTTCATTTAATTCAAGAAAGTATGAAGTACGTTAAAAAATAATTAAACATTAATATCACGTTGATGAGTAATTACTATGAACATGGAAATAAATGAAAACCACTTATTTTACAAATTTAATTTGAATGCCTTGAATTTAAATCTGAATTCCAATTCTACATCCAGTTTAAATTCTGTGAAAATTCCGGTAACTGAATTGGAATTTAAAATACTTTCTCTGTTCAGTTCTCACCTGGATGGATGAATGTTGGATGATAATGATTGATTACCTGTTTGTTGTGCACACTTTGTACTGGTAAAAATGCATTCTGCCGTTCAGGCTGGAAGGGGAACCTGTGTCAGCGCTCTCTGGCTCTGTTTGTGAGTGTTGCTGTTCTGGTGCCCTGTGCGGTGCTGAGCGTCTACTACCTGCTGCTGCAGACCTTTGTGTTACGGCTGGAGGTTGTGCTCAATGCTGTGCTGCTCTGCTTCTACAGCTTTGAGCTGATTCTGGGGCTCATAACCCTCTCCGTTTTTTCAAGGTAACTACTTCTGTATTTTCTGTTTTTCAACATATTTATCCCACAGTTGCAAAGAGACATACAGGTTATGAAAAGATGTGCATTGAATAGAATAAATATATGGAAGTGGAAATTTAGCAACATAATTTTCAAGTTATTAGGCCTTTTAAAATACAAGATATTTACACTCAGCAATTCTTTTTCCACTCTCTTTCAGGGCCAACATTTATTAATTCCATCTGCTTTTTTGACGTCTGAATGAAAACACTGAACTGAATAAGCTTGCAGGCTTTCAGATTGAGAACCGTTAAGATCTGCAATACATTTAAATTACATAAAACAGACATTTCATTTGTACAGTTTTTCAAACAAATATAATAAGTTGATCTTGAGATGTTTTAAAGGCTATTTTCAGTGTACTCTGATTTTTTATAAATAATGCATTCTTAATTGCTATGTAAATGTATTTATGTAAATAAAGTTTGCCATTATTAGAGTGAAACAATTGTGTCATCATATACTTACTACACAAACACACACATACACATTTTTGAAAAATAAAACATTAATATCGTGAAATAATATTTGTACAATTTAAAATAATAGTTTTATATTTTTTTATGTAATTTATTTCTTTGATGCGCAGCTGTATTTTCAGCATCATTCCTCCAGTCTTCAGTGTCACGTGATCCTTCAGAAATCATTCTGATGTGCATATTTGCGGTTCAAGAAACATTTCTGATTATTATCAATGGTGAACACCGCTGTGCTGCTTCATATTTTTGTGGAAACTGATGCATTTGTTTTCAGGATTTTTTGATGAATAAAAAGTTACATTTCAATTATTTTTGGTGACATTACAAAAGTGTTTACAGTCACATTTGATCAAGTTTATGTAAGCTATTACGGTATTTTATAAAAATTATTTTCTTTAAAAATCCCACCAATCCCAAACTTTTGAAAGGTGCTTTATCTATTTGCCTTTTCACATACATGATACTGAAAGACAGTATTTTAGGTTTTGTAACATTAAATTAGTGACAATTCAGGCGAGCAGCAACCTCAATGTTAAAAGTAAAGTTCCTAATTTCCCAGATGTCTTAACTGTGTCAGGTTGTGCATGCTGTGACTGCTGTCAGGTGAATATCATAATCCTAATTACTATTGGACACAGGATTATGAGTCTCTTTAAAACAATCTCCAGTAATCCCAAGTGTTTCTCACCATCCTGCTGCCGAGCTGCATTGGACAACACCGAAGCTTTGGGCAGCTCTAACCCTGTATAGAAACCCCTTTCAAGTCCAACACTTCTCTGACAGCTAAGAAATGGCTGCAGTGGACAAAGATGTGGCTGAGAAGTTTTTGGACAGTAATCCAACTTTTGCCAAGCAGTACTATGACTCCAGGTTCCGGGCGAAGGTCGTCTCTGACCTTCTGGCGACCACCAAGAAAACAGAAGTGGACATCAGCTCTTACCACGACCTGAGCTCTATTGAAGAGTGCGAGGTCATTTTCGATATGGTGCGGGACATGCAGGAAAACCTGCAGATGGAGAGGGCCGTGTTCAACCTCATGCGGCATCTCACTTTTATTATGCGAGCCGACCGCATGAGTCTCTTCATGTACCGCCAGAGGAATGGCATAGCTGAACTGGCCACACGAATCTTCAACGTCCATAAAGATGCCACACTGGAGGAGTGTCTGGTGGCACCGGACAGTGAGATCGTGTACCCACTGGACACAGGCATTGTGGGCCATGTGGCCACCACCAAGAAGACCGTCAATGTACCTGATGTCACACAGGTAGGAGAACTACTCCTGATGAGGAACAGATAGTTCAGCTATCCACTCCTGTGTGTTTATGATTATGAAACGAAGTGCAATTCACAATATGACCTGTAGAGAGCAGTGCTGCGCTGCTCGTATCATGAGCAGTCGAAAAGGACTCAATATATGAAAATATCATGTTTATAAGCTCAACAGTTGTGTCTTTTCTGTTTTCATGAATCATATTATAACCAGCAGTTCAAATCAAACAAGCAAATCAAATAAATTATTACATAAGCATCCACACTCTCAGAAAAAAAGTACAATAGCTGTGATCAGGGTGACATCTTTTCAAAAAGCACACCTTTGTACCTTATTTTCTCCTAAAAGGTGCATATTAGTAGCTCCAGTGTAGCTTACATATTAAAACCTAAATAGTACCTTTTTAAAGGATATTACCATTAGTTTTCCCAGTGCTGATAAACGTGAGAAATGTGCAGGAGATGTTGCACAGACAGATATATATGACTCAAATCTCCCTCTCTTTGATTAGAAATTACTAACCATTTTTCAAAGAAACGGGCTGTTGCTTTTTGGTACCAAGTGTGCTTCACTGCTTCTCAGACAGCAATATGCTTTCCTCGGTAGTGCGCATAATATATATTTTTTTTAAATGTTGTTTTTTCAATCTTTGCATTATGTGACCGAAATACCAAGCGGGTCAGTTTGAAACCCTGGATTCGGCAACAGTTTATCTCAGTTTCATATGTCTGACAGATAGCTGAACTATCAGTATATCCACAGATAGACTGTTTGTAAATTGGAAAGGTGTATCAAGCTTCTAAAACAAGTGATTGATTTTGAACATTCTGAGTGAGATCTCTGTAACTCTGTTATTAGTCTGCATAAACGCAGGCCAGCGCGCTCCTGCAGTGAGTTCTGTTAAACTCTTTAATCTGAGCTGAATTAGAGCGATCCGGGATTAAATCTAAAGGTCAGTGTCTAACTCTGTGTTCCTCCAGTCAGCAGAATATCACTGCTTGCATTTCACCTTCCCTTTCTAGTGTCCATGTGAAACAGAATATAAAGGATTTATAATGTTTCAGAGACACCTGAAATGAAAGCAATTCAATAAAATCAGTAATGAATGTCTGATAATTGTCAGTTTAGGTTTTCATATTTGGATTTGGTTTAGTTGCATATTATTATGCATAATTGACTGTTATTGCTATAGTCAGTATAGAAGTGTTACCAAATTTAATTACATTTTATTTAGTCCATTTGTTATCATTAGTTAACTACATCAGTTTACATGGACAAGCAATTGTATTTGATAACTTTAACGAAGATTACACTGAACATTTGGTTACACTTTATTTAAAGATGTCCTTTTTACAGTGTAATAATATATTTAAATACTACTGATTAATTTTAATAACATTAGGATTAGGATTAAGTGCATACAACATACAACAAGGACAATGTGAAGTAGTGTTGCCAAATATGGCAACAAATGATCATTGTTAGTTAAAGTTAATGTGTTTATATTATTGTAAAGTGTTAATGGTGTTTTAATAGGTATTATAAGATTTTGTGCTCTCGTCATTTTGACCTGGAGAGAATAGTCTAGTTTTCTGTTAGCTAGTTAATTTTATTGCATTGGACTAAGATCTATTTACTTTGCTTACACAGGGGTATGATACACTTGTGGTGTTCCTAAAAAAAAAATGAGCAGATTACAATTAAAATGATTATTTATTGAATTTTTTTTTATGCTGTATTATTACGAAATATTAGATTCAGTATTTTAAGCAACTTGTTTTCTTTCAGTTAGCACGTTTTGTATTTCTTTATGGAACTGATTGATCATAGGCCTCAGTGATCTTAGCTAATGCCCCCAATTTATTGTCAAAATTATCCATAAATAATGCTTTTTTTCCATCAAAAACTGAGGTGCATAAACTGAGAAACAGACTTTTTCTCAGAACACAGCCCGCAATAAACAAACCTTTCTTTAAAGCTAAATTAAGCTATTTAACTGTGTATATCGGTGATGTCTTACCACAGTAAATTAAAATGTGCTTCACTCTCCAGGACAGCCACTTCAGTGATTTTGTAGACAACCTCACGGAGTACGAGACCAAGAACGTGCTCGCGACTCCCATCATGAACGGCAAGGACATGGTAGCCGTCATGATGGCGGTCAACAAGATTGGCGCTCCTCATTTCACTGCTCAGGATGAAGAGGTAGCATTCACTTACATCATCCTCTGTGATAGCGAGCATGCTTTGTGTTTATACTCCACAATAAGTCCAATTTGAAACGTAAACAATACCAGAAAGATTAATTATATGCATTGTGCTCCCCATCCATACTTTTAGTCTCAAATCCCCAGTGAAGCATTCTGATTAAACAGACTTCTACAGAACAGATTAAACGCTCTATTGGAGTGAATCGAACTCTGTGTCTTGTAGACGCTGAAGAAATATCTCAACTTCGCCAATCTTGTGCTGCGAGTTTTTCACCTGAGCTACCTGCACAACTGTGAAACCAGAAGAGGACAGGTGGGATTTCTGTCAGGTCGTGATTTAAGACTTTGACCCATAAACACTGCAGCTTCATGATCTTGTCATTTTCATCACATCTACATTGAAGGTGTTGCTCTGGTCTGCCAGCAAAGTGTTCGAGGAGCTGACTGACATTGAACGACAGTTCCACAAGGCCCTCTATACGGTCCGAGCCTTCCTCAACTGCGACCGCTACTCCGTGGGCCTCCTCGACATGACCAAAACTAAAGTGACTGGTTATTTATTCAATGCATGAAATATGCAGCTGGATTTGTAGCTCAAACATTATTGAAATATTGTATTTGTATTCATTTGTCTGCAGGAGTTCTTTGATCTTTGGCCTGTACTGATGGGAGAGGTGCCCCCTTACAGCGGACCAAAGACCCCTGATGGCAGAGTGAGTATTACGCCGAATATATATGTTTGGTTAATCGTGTTAGAGAAACACAAAACTACCCTGGATTAATTATTTTGATGCTGTCACATGTTTGACTTACGGTTTTAATTCTGCTCCAGGAAGTGATTTTCTACAAAGTGATTGATTACATATTGCACGGAAAGGAGGACATCAAAGTAATTCCGTAAGTTGATACATTTTATATTGCCTGTTAAATTTGAGATTCCACTTGGCATTTAATTAAGCCCAGTATTGCCACATGCATTATCATGCATCATACTGCATTACATGCATTGTAATTATTGTACCTTATAAACAGACAGATCAGGGTGTTTGTAAGGGTGTGTCAAACTCATGGATGGGCTCATCTAGGCCCTCCTATTGAACCAGGCCTGAGCAATAATTCATCTTCGAGTACAAATTTTAATATTCCCAGCATAGAGGCACTACCATTGCACTACCAAGAATGCATTTAATTGATCAATAGTAAACAGTAAAGACATTTATAATGTCACAAAAATATCTATTTCAAATAAATGCTGTTCTTTTGAACTTTGTTCATCAATGCACCCTTGGGGTAAAGAACACATATCACTCCACAAAATATTAAGCAGCACAACTCTGATTAACTATAACAATAGTAGGAATAATAATAAATGTTTCTTAAGCATTAAATCAGTTTAATGAGATGATGAGACACTGGAGACTGGGGTAATGATGCTGAAAATACAGCTTTGCACCATCGGAATAAATTACATTTTAAATATATATTTAAATAGAAATCAGTTATTTTAAA
This sequence comes from Carassius gibelio, assembly GCF_023724105.1. Lineage (NCBI taxonomy): Eukaryota > Metazoa > Chordata > Actinopteri > Cypriniformes > Cyprinidae > Carassius > Carassius gibelio. Next base: position 6,175,739 of record NC_068384.1, read on the forward strand.
TTGTAATATTATTTATCTGTATTGCTGTTTTTACTGTAATTAATACAGCCTTGATTTGCATGAGAGACTGTGTTTATTTTGTGTTTATTTTTTTTTACTTAGATGTACAGCCTAGAAAATAAAAATGAGATTTTCTGATCAGACACATGTGTATTTTCGTTACAGTAACCCTCCAGCTGACCACTGGGCATTAGTGAGTGGGCTTCCCACCTACGTCGCAGAAAACGGCCTGGTGAGAGTCTAGACCCTTATTCTCCTCTCCTACAGTAGCCACAGTAGTTGGAAGCTATTATGGTTTATAATGCTCCTGTCATGTGCACAGCGAGGGGGAATAGAATGTGCTCCCACACCGAAATGATGGATAATTGTAATTTTGTGAACCGTAATTAATCAGCAAGCAATGCCCTTTCTCAGTGAGCGTGCCTGCTGCTTTCTCTTCACTCTGTCTTACAGATCTGTAACATCATGAACGCTGCTCAAGACGAGTTCTTTGAATTTCAAGTGAGCTTACTTTAACTTCTCCCTCTGTGAAAGCCCTTAATAATCAATGAAATTAAATAAACAAAAAAGGAAAGCTGTATACCTCAGCTTTTTGTTTATTTACGAAAACCTGATGTATCCTGCCAGAAAGAGCCTCTGGATGAATCTGGATGGACAATAAAGAATGTGCTGTCTTTGCCCATCGTAAACAAGAAAGAGGAAATCGTTGGCGTGGCCACATTCTATAACAGGAAAGATGGGAAGCCTTTTGATGACATGGACGAAACACTAATGGAGGTATCTGAGGCCACAGTATAGATCAGTAGTGTGTCATACCTATATATATATATATATAGTAATGGATAGATCAGCAGACTCTGCATTATGCATCACTGAGAACATTTCATAGTGTGTTTGCTCCTTGAAAGTTCGCCATGTTCTTAATCTATTATGCTGGGCTTGTTGGATTCAACTAAAATGCTAAGCCAAAGTCTTCAAAAAGTACTTTGTACTTATGTGTCCGTTTTATCTTAATGCTACAGTCCACTGAGCCTTTCATTAAAGTTCAGTCATGTGGAGATGTGATGCTTTTTTTTTTTTAATTTCTAATTCATTTCCATCAGAATGGAAAGACTTCTTTTAATCTAAATGTGTGAATCTGAACTTGAATGTAAAAGTAATTCTGTATCTCTTTCAGTCGCTCACTCAGTTCCTGGGCTGGTCAGTGCTGAACACAGACACGTATGACAAGATGAACAAGCTGGAAAATCGCAAGGACATCTTTCAGGACATGGTCATGTACCACGTCAAGTGCAGGAAGGATGAGATTCAGAATATCTTGGTGGGTTCCTCCAACTTTATAGGATGTAGTCCACTAATTAAAGGAATATAAATTACACTACACTGGTAAAGCTGGTTAGAGCACACAGTATATGTGGAGAAGCACTGTTGTCATATATATCACTATGATTGATCATCACAGAAGAAGAGTCTTAGAATATCAGCCTAGTAAAAGTGATGTTTTTTGTTCAGAACACACGTGAGGTGTATGACAAAGAACCTGATGAATGTGACGAGGACGAGCTGGAGGAAATTCTGGTAACACACACACACACACACACACGATCATGGTTTAAAGTCTAGTTGTTTTCTAGCTGTTCAGCTCTGCTGTCTCTCTCTCTCTAAAGTTCGAAACACTGCCAGACTCGGAGGAATCCGAGATCTTTGAGTTTCACTTCTGTGACTTTGAGTTCAGTGAGTTGGATCTGGTGAAGTGTGGGATCAAGATGTACTATGAACTCGGTGTGGTAGACAAGTTCCATATTCCCCGTGAGGTGAGTGATAATGACACATGTTTCGGCCATATGTCTAACTCGATATTTCCAGAGGTTAGGGTTGTTCTGGGTGGACGTTTATTTGGGACATTGTTTGCTTACTGTATAAGACAGATCCACATGTTCGTTTTCTTAAAGTTAAGAATATTTCCAAATAAACATTTCTTAAACATGTTCTCATCTTTTCTTTCAAGATTGTTCTAAAGTCAAAACCTAAGAAGAATTTGAATCTTAAAAATCATTGTGACACTTGGTAATAATCTTATCTGTTTTACAGTTAATTGACGAGTCAAGTCAGATTTATCGCTGGTTTCACAATAAACTTTGCAAAAAAACTTAAAAATATCTTCATGCCTTATCGTCACATTCAGAGCTGAAATTAAAATACAGTTTATTTTTTGTGATGATATCAGAAATCAAGCAGCTAAGAAATGCTAAACAGTATATATCACCAAATGCAGATATAGTCGGACATAATTAGAGCTCCAATTTTATATAAAAAGCTGTTACTTTTGCAGTGAAATTAAATATGCTATATACTGTACTATATATCCTTTTATGTGACTGTACTATATGTAAAGTATGTGGGAAAAGTTGCATATTTTATTTTGATTTATCTTTTATTTAGCCAGGAGAATTCCATTGAGATTTCCCAGTCTCTTCTTCCAGGGAGACCTGGTCTAAATTATGTATACTCTGAAGAAACACCAGTCAGTGATGATATAAACAATGACATCACTTCCTTAGGAAGATTAGGTGAATCTGAACCTGGTCTGAGCCCCCCCTTCAATGTATTTTCACTCATTTAATCATTTTCAAAAGTAGATATAATTCATGTCTATAGCACAAACAGAGCAAATCGGGATATGCACCCAAGTTGAATTTATTTTAAAATAGCATCAGTGATTTATGTGCATTCACGCTATCAAGCAGCACTATTGCTTCTACCAGTCGTCTACAAAATGCACTAAATGTTTCAATGCATTCTCTTCAAGATGTTTTACTGCACATTGTACAATGTAAATACAACATTTGCAGTGCCTTGTAAGACGTAGCTGAAATTGATTTCTCTCTAGGCCCTGGTGCGCTTTGTGTACTCAGTCAGTAAAGGTTACAGGAAGATCACCTACCACAACTGGAGGCATGGCTTCAACGTGGGCCAGACCATGTTTACACTCCTCATGGTAAGAGAAAAACCTCTCAGAATGACATTTCAAATATTACCTAAAAATCTCATCTCAACCCCTCTCCGAATCTGCCCTCTCTTCAGACACAAGACCTCATCTTGCTCAGCAAAGGCTAGTAGTGAGGCCCTAGTTATGAATACATTGACTGTTCTCACCCCGCAAACAAGAAAAACAAACAAACCAGTCATGTTAGCCTTGCAACCGAGCATTTGATAAATTTGCCCCTGTGTTTGGTGGGTGCAAGAATCGTGGGCTTTTTTTATGGAATATGTTTAATGATACGGCCCATTTCCAACACATGTTCTCCGAAATGGCAGACAGCCTCATCTAATTAATCAGTCGAGTGTAAACCTGCTTCTGGTTAAGTCGTGTGTAATCACAGTGAGCTGGCCAGACGTCAGGGAGGATGGAGGGTTTGAGGGAAGGAAGAAACGCAAGCCAGGCTGCTAATGAGCCTTTCTCAGCGCTACTCCCATGCTTCACTAAGCCTAATGAGCCCTCGCTAGTCAGCCTCCTTGCTCTACAAGAGAACGGGATGTGTCTTAAGCAGGCTCCACCTTGAAGCCTATTAAACTTGTTCTATTGTGTCTCAGACAGGTGACCTGAAGCGCTACTACACGGACCTGGAGACGATGGCAATGGTGACCGCTGGGCTCTGTCATGATATTGACCACCGCGGCACTAACAACCTCTACCAGATGAAGTATGTACTCATTACAGCCAATGTCCCACTGCTCTCACCAAAGAAAAGGGTATATGCATTACAGGATTTAGAAATAAAGGTAGAAATAAGGTGTGGAGGTATTCTCATTTTTATATCACCAACACCCACTTTCCAGGGGTTTCATGCACCACTGGGGTAAGATGTGTCTAAAATAAAAACATGTTTAATGTTAAATGAACATCTGCTAAATCAGTACATGTTGTTTTTTTGTTTTGTTTTTGTTTTTTACATTTTTGTTTAGCATGCAAGCGGACAGAGGTTCAAATCTTGACCTAATATGCATTGTTTATTGTTATTTTTTAAGCAAAATTGCAACTTGACAGAGGAATATTCATCATTATCACAATATACAAAAAAGAAAAGCAGCTTGGACATTTTTAAAAAATATTTTATATATATATATATATATATATATATATATATATATATATATATATATATAAATGATCATGCTTACAGAACAATAGTCATGTTGGTCAAAATTGGTCAAAGATACAATTCTGTTTGCATTCAAAATACAGTTCAATCAAAGAATTAAAGAGCCAACATTTACATTTGAATCATGTTAAATTTATGCAGACTGGCATATCACATTGCATTATGGCGATTTGCATTAATTTTTTATCCAAAGTCTGTGACCTTCTAGGTTTTAAGATTCTGTTTCTGTGATGACTTTGCCAGGTCTGGGAATCCACTGGCAAAGCTGCATGGTTCCTCCATTCTGGAGAGGCACCATCTGGAGTTTGGAAAAACTCTGCTTAGAGATGAGGTAATGCTGAAAATGAATTATATTTCTGGGTGTTTTCATCATTAAAATGTTGAACTCTACAGACACATTGAGAATGTGCATCTAGTTGATAAGCCCATAAATAACTGCCAGCAGTTTCCTCAGTGAGTGAAATAAATTGTTTTCCCAGGCCTTAAATATCTACCAGAATCTGAACCGGAGACAGCACGAAACCGTCATCCATTTGATGGACATAGCTATCATTGCAACAGACTTGGCCTTGTATTTCAAGTGAGGATTTTATTTTTCAGCAATGTGGGATGTGCTTGGCTTTTGTGAATCATTTATTCAGAGTTAGTCTTGCAGTCAGAGCTGCACAAACGTGATTAACGTGAAATTAATAATGATGTGCCTCCACAGGAAAAGGACCATGTTTCAAAAGATCGTAGATCAGTCCAAGACCTACGAGAGCTGGGACGCTTGGACCAAATACATGATGTACGAAACAACTCGGAAAGAGATTGTCATGTAAGTGCACAGAGAAAAAAGCCTGTTAAAAAACGAATATCATCTATACTGACTGTTTGCTCTATAACCTGCATTATATCCTCGCAAAAGATCATATGCAGCAGTCTGAATTTGGTGCATTTTAGGGTTCATAAATATGAATTCACAGCATGGTGTTTTGGTTTTCCACACCGCAGGGCTATGATGATGACTGCTTGCGATTTGTCAGCCATTGCCAAGCCATGGGAGATTCAGAGCAAGGTTAGATATTCCTAATGCATAATGCAAAGTCACACGCGAGGCCTGATACTACAACAATGTATTCAAAAATGTAGGGCAGCCAAGGGTGTGACAGCATAAGAAAACGAAATCGCTGGCATAATGAGTCTGAAATCCCATTCATATGATAATGTATCCATGGTTGGGTTGTTTACATTCGTTGTTTAACACTTATTATTTTATGCATTTCACAGCAGACGGCAATGTAGATCATCTCACATGCGTGAGATTATATTCTGCCAGATGTCATGCATTTAAAAAAAATAAACATTCTACTTTTAGATGTTGTTGTTGTTATATTCATGCAAGTAGATCCCAGAAAAATGATAGAGACAATATTTTATGTTTGCAAATGGGACATGTGCCAGGTCTGTCTCAGTGGGAATTGTACTGTAGCGATTTTGAAGTCATTAATGGTCTCTAATGCACATTGAAATCTAGTTACATGCAAAATCCATATTCGCATATTTCCAAATGCATCTATAAAGAGAATGTATTACTGACTCCGTCCTCTAGGTGGCGTTGTCTGTCGCTGCTGAATTCTGGGAGCAGGGTGACCTGGAGAGGACAGTGCTGGAGCAGCAGCCCATTGTGAGAAAGCACCTGGAGTGAAGGGTGTTGGGAAGGGGCTGAGAGAAAGGGAATAAGAATGAAAAGTTCCCATGGGTCATGTCGTGATTTACTTCCTATTATGCGGAGCACTGAATCAGAAAGAGCGGTCACAATGGCCCAGTCAAACAGACCGTTCCCGAACTCGCCATTTTCCTTGGCTGTGATTGGAAATGCAGGAATGTAATATCTTTGAAATTTCTGTATTAGTTGCATGGCTCTTCACCATCACTGTGATTTCAGTTCAGAATCAGCAGTGTTTGAGTAGTAACTAATAATATTACAAAATCAGATTCCAAAAATGTAGCAATTGTAATTAGATTTTATTACATTTTAAAATGCTCATAATCAGATTACAGTTACTTCTTAAGGATTACATGATTACAAGTTATTCGTGCAATGGCATAATGACCATTTAAATGTCATGTAAATTAATTTGCGATTCATGCTTCTGAGTTTGAGGTGAAAAAGCACCTCTGTGAATTTTATCATGTTCATATTTTAATAATTTACCATGCTCACAGTTCTCAGATGTTGATTAATAGTCATGTGCTGGCAATTGCATAAGCATTGTATTTATTCATTTGATTTGACATTTTCATGACTTAATATTATATTTTCATCAACTCATTAACCCTCTAAAATCTACGCAGCCCTGGCAATCTGTAGGTTGTGGGGTTTCTTTTTGATAATGAATTAAGTACATGCTGTTTCTTTTCCAGCCCATGATGGACCGGAACAAAGCGGACGAACTTCCCAAACTGCAGTGTGGTTTTATTGATTTCGTCTGTTCTTTCGTTTACAAGGTGAGGCCCTCCATTTCGATTAGTAAACAAAACAACACATGGGACTTTATTGATCTACACTTCTAAATGTTCACAGGATCCAGACGAGAGTCCATCAAAAAGCAGATACATAATCAGCATAAATGCACAATGCTGGTCATGATCAGATGTCTGTATACTTGAGTTTTATTGACCTTGAATGTCAGAATGCAGGCTTGCTGGAATTAGAGAACTTGATGTGAAGAAGAGTCACAAAAGTACGATTTTGGGGAAAAACTGATTCGCACAGGGTTTATATTTTTTACTAATTAAAATAATTCACAAATGTCAAAACTTGATTTTCTGAATGTTAGTTAAGAATGTAATGTTGTAGGAGCACTTTGTATTTTCTACAACTTTGCACAATCAAACACAAACACGTTTTGAGAGTGCAGTGCTTCAAAGTCAGAACAGAACAGCAGACTTGCTTTGAAACAGAATGAATCGAATAAGCGATTCAGTGATTCCTTCATTAAGACAAGGATATTCTGCCAAACTATTGGTGGCTTCAGTTTCATATTTAAAGTATAATTTTATTTTTTGAACATTAATGTCATAGTATTGTGTATGCTCTTGTAATCAGTGTAACATGCAGTGTAAATGCATTCATGCCACCTCTGAGCTGCATTAAATACGCTTTGTAAATGTATTTAAATCTTCTTCAGATGTAACATCTGTGCCACCTCTGCAGTATCTACACATACTGATTACGTACGATTGGAAACAGCCCAGTAGTGTCTTGATATTCTAATTTAACTAATTCACTAAATGTAATAATTATGCATTTAATAAGTGATCAAATGCTATCATCCACAAATGAAAGACGAAGAAGAAAAACCTTTATCAATACTGTGGACTAACTACCCATATCATAAATCTTTAAGATTAAAATGCAATAATAAAACATCTAGTATGACCTAGAGGATTCGTATTTGCTCAACATTATACCCGCCTACGATCCTCCCTCTCTACTCACGCCCCGTCTCTCTTGCAGGAGTTCTCTCGCTTCCACATAGAGATCACGCCCATGCTAGAGCGTCTGTTGAACAACAGGAAGGAGTGGAACGCTCTGAAGGAAATTCATGAGGCCAAGGTAGCCAAGCTGGAAGAGGCCAAAAAAGCTAAAGAGGAAGTAAACGCTGCCGCCTCAGCTGGCAAACAAGGTAGTGACTCAAACAGTGTCTCGTTAAGAAATAGTTCATCCTAACATGTGGAACACAAATGATGTTTTGAAGAATGTTTGTGCTGCTCTTTTACGTAAAGTGGGTGCATAATGTAACAATAGAATCACAAAAGTCCATGTCTACTGAAGAGGACAAGATCCTTACGAAATTACACTGAGAATGACAAATGTAAATGCTGCAAATGTGCTTACCTTCCCTTATGAAACAAAAATATATTGCAGTATATTGGAAAATATCATGTAAGGTTAGGCATATATTCTTATATATATATCTTTTTTCCAATATATTGCAATATATTGAAAGTATATTTTTCAATATATTATATAATATATGTATCATCAATATATTATTAAATGTATTCAAATATATAATATATTAGAAAATAAAAAGGGGAAATAATATATTACAATATATCACAATATATTTTAAGAAATATATTGGTAAATATATTTTCCTTTCATAAGGGTTCAGGCCACACAAGATTGTTTCTTCATGGGAACAGATTTGGAGAAATGTTGCATTGCATCACTTGTTTAGCAATAGATGCTCTGCAATGAATGGGTGCCGTCAGAACGAGAGCCAAACAGTTGATAAAAACATCACAATAATCCATAAGTAATCCACACCACTCCAGTCCAACAAATAAATATGTATTGAGAAGAGAAAAGCTGTGTGTCTGTTGAACTGCTGCTTCCGGCTAAAATACAAGTCCTCTATCCATGGTATTGCTTTATCCAGTAAAAAAGTAGTTTCTTCTGAATCAGGAGAGAACTATGCAGAGATCAAACTCCGTTTACAAACAAAAACAGTGTTAACAAATATGTCAGTGTATTTTGATGTGAAAGGACAACAAGAAATTGACCTTTTTTCACTGGAGGAAGCGTTATTATTGATTATATTGGACAGAAACAAAAGTGTACAGTTAAAATGACTTTATTATGGATTTGTTTCTTACAAACACTGAGCTTTTCACTTCAAAAGATGCTAACTGATGGACTGGAGTGCTGTGGATTATTGTGATGTTTTTATCAGCTGTTTGTACTCTCATTCTGACGGCACCCATCCACTGCAAAGCATCCATTAGTGAAGTGGTGTGATGCAAAATCTTTCCAAAACTGTTTCAATGAAGAAACAAACTCATCTACATCTTGGATGCTTGGGGTCAAGTGCATTTTCAGTTTTTGGATAAACCATTAATTTTAAACTTGCACAAAGTTATTGTAAGACTTCATATGGGCCACTTCTGTTTAACTTTATTATTATTATTATTAAAAATAAGACAATGAACATTTTTCAAAAATTCACCTTTTGTATTTCACAAAAGAGAGAGAAAAAAAATACAAATTTTTGTAAAGAATTTTCCTAATAAATATTGTTTTAATTTATGAACAGTATGATTAAGGATGCATTTAACAAACAATTGACATGTCATTTATTCTTTTCCATAACCAAGTTCTCTTTCCTCACAGGAAACGCAGTCCAGCCAACATCTCAGTCCAAGACCTGTGTCGTTTCCTAGACGTCAAACTGCATAAAATCAGACAATAAGAATGTATGACAATGTACTGCTTTAATTATTTCTCTCCACAGGATGTTGTGTAACAGTTATTTACACTAGCCATGCATTTATAGGTAAAGGAAACCTTTTAGTGTAAGTAACAGACTAGTGCAGTGTCCCAGTGGCAATATCAGGTTTGTAAAGTTATACTCTAGTGACTATGGCTGAAAATCTACAGAATGGAGCATTCTTACATACCTAATAACAAATACTTGAGAGTATAGTGTGTAAACCGTTGGAAATTCAACATTATGTTTTTTCGGTATTTATATGTAGAAATGTATAAATAAACATCAAATGAGGAATTTCTGAGCTTAAAATTGTCTTTTTTATTATTATTATTTTTTTTTTATCGTGTTGCTGTGCAAAATAAGACTTCTGCCCTAGGATGCATGCATGTGTGTGTGTGTGTGTGTGTGTGTGTGCTAGTGCTAACTGTCCCACTGGGACATACATAACAGTCTTACAAAAGCATTGGATAACACCTAAGGGGTGTAGGCCTCATCGACTCAGAAGGAAGAGAGCTGATTGGCAGGACAGCAAAGAGGCATTTACGTCATGTCACAGACGCAGTCACTGCACGTCAATGGCTATGATGTCACGTCTTCTGCTACATTTACCTCACTCTCACAGCAAAGAGGTGGAGCCGAGAAAATCTGCAACCACTGCAAAAGCCAAAATTAGCTCTGACGTGAGTGCAAATACACACACCTACTCAGATAGATGTGCATCCCCCTCACACACACACACACACACACAGTGCTGTAGGGAATGATTATTCTGACATCTGAAACACAAACCAGCAGAGCGGCAAATTGCCACAAGCTCTCCGAATGGCTGTGTTAACAGTGCTCTCATTCAGCATGTTCTGCTTCATACCCTCAGTGAAAGGAACCGCCACAATTAGCTTCACCACCTAAAAATGTAGGCACTCTGCATGGATACAACACAGAATGCAACTAGCCATTGGCTGCCATTTCAATGCGGCAACCAATCAGAGGGTTTCCGGCTGAACTATTCTGTTTATGCAATGCGTAATGTCATTTGGAACAAGTGGAAAAAAAGTCAGACAAAAACCTCTTTCTCAAATTGCTATTCAGCACTTGTTCCAAGAATAGCATTGAATTCTGTGGACGGTTTTGATGTGGGTTACTGCAGCATCTATTAGGCATAAATAACATAGTAATGCAGTACATGAATGAATCACAAAGTTGAATGTTGTTCATTAAGGATTTTATTTTTTGGAGGCAAAACAATGAATATATGTACTTTTTTTTTTACAGTATATGAGGATCAGTTTCTACAATTTAACAATGTAAACAATCTCGGAAGAGAAATGTGTTCAGTTTAAAAGGAAGCCATCATCATTTTTTTTTTTAATATTTACATGAATTAAAATATAATTTATGACATCAAATAATTCCCACTATATAGATTTGAGCTAGGAAACTAGATTTTAGCAATTTAAAAAATACTGAAACGCATTTGTCTCCACATTCTCAAGATGTAGGAAAATCACACAATACCGAGAAGAAAATAAAACTAATACCATTTCAAGACTTCCAAGCTAAGTGGCATATAAATAAAAAAACAACGACAACTCAAAACATATGTAAAAATATAAAATCTTACTACAAGTATTTACCGAAAACTACATTAAAAAAGGAAAATCATAGCAAATTTGATAGTCATTAGATGTAAATAGTCAAAAAAAAAAAAAAAAAAACAGTTAATGAAGAAAAATGTATGCCCTTTGACTCAAATTTAGTTTCCACAAAAGAAAAGGTCTGGAAGCAGCAATACAATTCAACATGGATGTGTGATTCATTAACTGATGCTCTGGCACCACTTCTTGATAAAAATGATCCAACCTTCCCCGAAAAATAATCACGGCTGATTCAAGAGGAAAATTCTCCTATCTTGCAAGAGCATGTACTTTGTGAGCAACAAATTGCAGGGCCATAGATTAATTAAAATTAAAAATTAAAAGTGACATTTTGTATGAACTAATAAAAAAAAAAAACAGGAAAAAAATCACATGCGCTCTCTCTCTCATACACACACACACACACACACACACACACACAGAGCAGGGCCAAGTCAAACGATCATGACATTCTTGAAATGGATTTGATGTGATACCTCACTTCTCCTGTATCCAAACATCAAATGTACTTTTTGGTCAACTTGTCTAGCGATTGCTAAAATGAGGGCTGGAAAAATGTATTGCATTGAAGAAGGTTCCCTTTGGAAGTTTTTTTTTTTTATTATTATCATTTTTAATTTGAATCTGTACATTCTAGATTGACAGTGTTCGATGTATTGAAGTGTTCTGAAACACTGAATAAAATGGTCTATAACAAATTATATCATCTATATATTTATCTACACAAACACAAATATATATATATGTGTATTTATATAATCATATATATGTATATACCTTTTATAATATGGCTGTATTGAAAAAGTTTACTCAGTGAAGAAAACACATTGGATTGTACATGAGATCAGACAGGACTGATAGCTTTATTTTCCTCGAAGGTTTAAGGCTCTCCCTGTGAGACTATTTCCCTCCAAACGTCTGCCTTCTTTTCGTACGATCTGAGCCGTCTGCAATATACAGTACAGGATTCGATTACCCTTAATACAACCAACCTCTTCAGTAAAGCCTTCTGTTATAAGAAAAGCTTTCTTAGATCTCTCAGCGGTATTGCATCTCAATTGCATAAAAAAGAAAAACTTTTAATCTTAACCTCATTAAATAGAACCATTTCTAAAGGGACACTTTATACAACTGTGTTTGACTTATGAAGCCATATCAATGAACATTTCCCTTCTGGATCTCCCTGTATTGCTTAATGCTGCATCATCGGGTTCACCAACAACCAATCAGAGCCACCCTTTGAAACCACACGTTACCACATCGCTGTACAGCACATATCCATACATCTCATGTTTACACAAGACACAGTGCTATATACACATTATATACTTCTCCATATATATATATATATATCATGTAAACCAGCACATCTCTCACTTACTTTGTAGTATACATACTAAGCACAAACACTCATTCAGTTAAAGATCTTATAGGGCAAATTGGACAAAAGCAGCTGTAATATTCAGAGGTCTTGTCCAAGTAACAGCTCAGTACCGTAAAAGGGAAAGCCAAAAGGCACTTCCTGATAGGATACTTAAATACCAAATAAGGCGTTCTGTACTTAGTGTGCGCTCTAGTAAAAGTCGAAAGAGAATTCAGTCATGTAAACATTCAGGTATTGGGTGTGTTTCTGGGCTAAAGGGGAGAGTTAGGGTGTTAAGAGAGGCTGATGGCTCTCTCTAAACCAGCACACACACACACACACACACACACACACACATGCTCACAACTGCACTAGATTCACAGGATTCGAGGAGACCCCTGCAGAATAAAAGCAACAGGTCCCAGCATATAATAAGGGACGGACCCATCCCTAGACCCCGTAAAAGACACGGACGACACACAGTTATACACTGGTACACGTTTAGACTTCAAAAAACACACACAAAGGACAAAGAGACAAAAAAACCCGCAGATCGTCCCCTGTCAGAAAGGAGAGAGTAAAAAAAGAGTGTTTGAGCTTATAGAGAGAAAGAGTATGAGAGAGTGACATGTAAACAAAGCAGAGATACGACTGTATCTCTAATAAGATTGAGCTCTGGAAAGATCTTCCTCCTAGTTTACCGCCACCCTTCTCTCAGCAAAAGCCTGGAAGTCTGGTAGGGCTATGCTACTGGGAGTCGAAATGCTTAACTGTACTTTCGAATCTAGACCAATAGGATGGGAATTACAATCACATTTGTGATACATTACATTCTTGAAAAACGTTTCCGTCAGATTGGGATTCTGAACCAGATTGGGTCGCATTCTGACAAGTAAAACGGTAACCGCAACTAGAGAATTAAAGAGGAAGTGTGTAGCTCTGCACCAAACATAATGACTGTTTTCAAACAGGTTTCCAATTGGTCAGTCAAACAGAAAGCTCCACCCCTCAACTCACACCATTGGATGTGTCAGGCTGCTCAAACATCAAAAGATGTTTCGAAATTCTTTTTAGGATTTGTGTTTACTTAAACAGTTTTTGGGCTGGGATTGGAGTATTTTAAAGTTAAAAAAATGCCACACTTCAGCTTTAAGGTAGCACAATCGGGTTTGGACTCGGTTGTGTCTGACACCCAGCAGCAAAAGCCCCTTCCACACCAGAGGAGGGCAGAGGCCAGACTAAAGAAGCACTACCTCGTTTGAGTGCATAGATGAAATCAAGGAAGCACTAAAATTACAAAAAGACTACTCTTTTCTTGACTTAATTACTTGATCTGTAAACTCTACCTTGTAGGATTTTTTTGTTTGTCGTTTTTTTTAAATCCACTTTTAATCCATCGTAACACACACACACACACACACAGAGAGTTGAACATCCACAAAGTTTTGCTAATACAAAGCTGTTATTGTTTATATATTTGTACGACAAAACGGTGAAAGCACCTTGCAGGTCTAAGAAGAGTGACAAAGGGGTACAAATAAAAATAAAAAATAAACACACGCACGTCACAACAACCGATGGAAAAGAGTGCGGTTTGCTACAAAGCCCGAGCCGCTCGCAACATCACGAATGGCATCAAACACACACGAGAAGCAGCACTTGTGTCCAGTGTCTCAAAGCTGTTTCTGTTCCTTTGTAATCCTCTCGCCCCAATGACCTCTGATCCTCAGGAGTGACAAGGTCTATTTTTTTATTCCAATGTTCAAAATGTAAACATGAAGAAGTGCCTTGGTTGAGCTGCTGAGGCGAGTCTCGAGCAGGGCGTGACTCTGGAGGCGTGGTAAGGCGCGTGTCAGCGATGCAGGCTCCTCTGAGCCTCTTTCAGCAGAGCGTCAAAGTCCAGTGCATCATACTTGCTCTTCACCGGACCGGGACCCGCCTCATCTGAACGGCAAAAAACTCACAGTTAGTTTGTTACACTAAGGTCATCTGCTTTAAAAATTAAAACATTTATATATGGTGAAAAATATTTCCTGTAACAACAAATCATATAGTTTATCATTTTAAAATAATAAAAGTTTGTGCACATCTCTCTAAATTAATCTCACTAATTATTAAAATAATTTTAGATGTACATTCTATATTATATTATATTATATTATATTATATTATATTATATTATATTATATTATATGTAAATAAAGTAATAAAATACAAAAAGTACTATAATTGGGCTTGGCAAGATACTGGGAAAAAAATAGTTTGTTGTTAATGTCAAACTCAACAATATAATGGTGTAAAATTACCTGTTGTTTGATTTGTGTTACTTTACCATAATTTATATAGAATTATAGTAATTATTCATTTTGTATCTTTTGTTATTATGTTTTTGGTTTTCATGTTAATTCTAATCTAGTCTAGTCTAGTTTTAATTATGCTCGACTTAATTAAGTGCAACTTTTGATATAATAGATCATGATATCCTTATTAAATGTTTAGAGCATGTTCTGGGTCTGAGAGTGACTGTTTTAAAATGGTTTTATTCCTATTTGAAGTGAAGATCCTTTTCAGTGAGAATTGGGGATTTTTTTTTCCTCTTTAGTCTCTATTGATTTGTGGAGTTCCACAGGGCTCCATTTTGGGCCCTGTTCTGTTTTCACTATTTTTTGCTGCCTTTATGCCTTATAAAAAAAAAAAAAAAAAACATAGTATGTCTTATCATCTTTATGCTGATGATGTTCAGATTTATTTGCCTATTAGATCTAGAGGATCAACTTCTCATTCATCTTTGTTATTATGTCTTGAGAAGGTGAAGGGCTGGTTAAATCAAAAACGCCTACAGCTAAATGCGAGTAAATCTGAATTTAGCATTTTTGGCCCAAATAAGGTTGACAGTGACATAAATTATGTTTTAGGTACATGGACAACAAATGCGTAGTCCCAAATCAGGAACTTGGGTATAATTTTTAGCTCAGCTCTAACTTTTGATCATCAGATTAAATGTGTGGTGAAAAGTTGCTTCTTTCAGTTGAGGACTATTGCAAAAATGACATCCTTTTTGTCTGTTGCTGACCTTGAGATAGTGATTCATGCATTAATCTCATCCCGTTTGGACTATTGTAATGCACTTTTTTTGGCAGTAAGCTAATCTCTTATTTCAAAATTGCAATTGGTCCAGAATGCAGCAGCAAGGCTCCTTATTAGCTTAAATATCGGTTTCAGTATAAGGTGTTACTGCACGTTTTTAAAGCTGTCGATGATATGGCCCCAGAATATATTATGGGCTTAGTTCATATGAACTCTGGTAGACCTCGAAGATCATATAACTGCTTACTGTTCCCAGATCCAAAAACTCGCCTGAAAACGAAAGGAGATTTTCGGTCGGTGACCAAAGACTGTGAAATACCCTTCCACCTGACATCAGATCTGCAATCACAGATGATGTCTTTAAATCTCGTGTATGGCTTTTAATTGTTGATTTTTGGAAGATGTTATTTGTTCTGTTTTCTGTTTTTGTTCAATTTTTATTTATTTATAGTGTCCTTGTATTGTTGTGTTGCTGTACAGTCCTTTGGTCTACTTTGTAGTGGAAAGGGCCCTATAACAAAAAAAGTAGACTTGAGACTAGTTTTGCGGTGTGCTTGTCAAGTTTTATTTAATTGACCCTGAATTATATTTATTTGTTTTATTTAACAGTTACAGCACTGCTTTATTATATGGCCATTACTAATCAAACACTTGGCTCAGTGTCTGTAATATATTTTAGGATGATAAATCACACTTGTGCTGTCATTTACAAATTTACTCAATTCACTTCAACAAATCTTGGTTTTTCCATTCAGTTCATGCATTTCATTTTACTAATCTGCATAATGAGCCAGTGCATTTCTTTGAACATTAATATGATTTCAATATTTGATTTACTTTTGTATGAAAAACTATTTTTGAACTGTGTTACGAAGCAAAACCAGCGGAGTATCACTGATCAAGATACCAGCATCAGTCATTTACAAAACACAACATATATGTTGACAGCAGTTTTTTTCTAAACTATATTAAAGCAAACTTTAATATAGGCTAGATAGAACCTGATTCAGCACATTGAATTACACGATGAGTGTGATTTAAAAAATGAGCACATTTTCATTCTCATTGTCTGGAACTGACTTGATGTAATAGCAAGCGCTGCGGTGCACCGGCCTGACTATAATTAAAAATGCACCCTGCTTTTTCAAGCAGGTCAACCAAGAATCAAAAAGTCTTTTTTCCATTTAAATGCAAATGAAGTTGAATTAGGCTGTTTATTAGCTTAGATATGAGAAGACACCTTCCTCTGACTTCATCTGCCTCAGAACAGAGCACCAGACGTCTGATGCAAAGACGACATCAAAGAGAAAGAAGCTCTCTGTTCTCTTACCCAGATCTATGTAACGCTTCCTGCCGAACCGCTGGCTGCTGCTCCCCCCGCTCGGACCGAGCGAGTCCCACCTGTGCCGTGAGGTCTGGCCATCCTGAGACGGTCTCAGTGTGATCACCCCACAGCGCTCCCTGCAAAAACACACAGAAACATCAGCGCTCCATTCTCCCACTCAGGGCATACGCTCAGGGAAGTAGAAACAAATGGAACCCACTCGTTTTTGATGACCACTTTACAGTCCTCCGGACGGCCGAAGGCCTCGAAGCGCTTACGCAGCATGGACTGAGTGACGCTGCTCGGAAGGTTGTGAATGTAGATCACTTGGCACTTGTTCTGTGAATGCACAGCGGATTAGAATAAATACACTCGACGGCACTTAAAGGAAAAACGAATCAGACATCAGATGCATCTACGGCTTTGATAATGAGCTTAATGTTGCGACTAATAAAATGGGTTTGAAAACACGACCTACCACATCATTCTCTTGTCCACACTTTGTCTTGCTCCATTTCTCAGCTGCGCCGTGGCATGTCACAGAGCTCTCATCGCTGAAAGAAGCATGACGGGGCTGAGTTACTCAAAATGACTAATACATTGAAAAAGCATGTAGTTAGTACATTGCTCATTTTCAATTATTAAAGGCAGTGTTTGGTCATCTGCAACACGTCTATAGGACATTTGCAATCAGATGTCAAATACACGTTTAGAAGATGTCTTTAGGATGTAAAACTGACATTTTAAAGACATCTATCAAATCTGGGTATAGATTAACCACCTTAACTTAACCATGGGTTTGTAATAAACTGTAATAAACTTCTTTAATAAAACCATGGTTAATTTTCATAAGGGTGATATCTCTGATTTCCAAACATGGAAGTGTTTCATTCCCTGACACTCAAAATGATGAAAGCATTTCTAGTCTTCAAATTTTTTTTTTTTTTCATATTTAGCATTTTCTGTCTTGTTTTCCATTACAAATATCTAAACATTCTTGAATCAAGATACGTTTACTTGAAAAGAAAAATTACTGAATATATTAAGATACAAAATTCTTAAAATTAGAAAAAGAATTGCCACTGGGGCAAGAAAAAAAATCATGCTTTCCTTCTGAATTAAGAAGATTTTTTTTACCCCACTGGCATTATTTTTATGTTTGTTTTAAATAAAAACGAACCACATTTTGAAAAAAAATAATAAAATAATAATAAATCAGAAAATGACTTAATATCTTAATTTATTTTCTCAAGTAAATGATTCTTGATTTAAGCATGTTTAGATGTTTTTTACTAAAAACAAGAAAAATACTAAACAAAATAAAAATTTTTTTTTGCTGTGATTCTGCAAGTTTACAGTTTTTTTAACATCTAGATCACTGCCAAACATTTCTGATGTGATGTAGGAACTTTAACTCATACTGCGTTCACACCTTGTTGTAATTACTGTAATTACTAATGGCAAGCCTCACAATTATGTTTGCTTCCTCAGAATTATGCATTTCTTTAGCTACACTATTAAAACGAACATGTAATCTGAATAATCAATACACAAAACCAGATTAAAGGCCTGTTCACTGCTAGGATCACTGTAACGAGAACTGTATTAGCGTCTTTGTTTTACTTTCACTGTCTGCCGTTTTAAACACCCAGTTTAGTTGTCGATTAGGGACCCTAAGACATCATACACACACATTTGGGCTTCACATAAGTGGCGATCTATTGCACTTTTCAAAGTCAGAAGTTCAGCAAAATGCAACAGTGGAAAAAGCCCCGGAGTATTCAGTACCTGAAGGGGAGTTTGCAGCCGGGAGACGGGGGCGAACAGGAAACTGGGGACTGGGCGTCCAGCTCTGGGGTGGGAGACCGGACAGGTGAGGGTTGACCGGTCTGCTCTGGACCGGGCGAGGACAACACCACGGGTGAATCAGCCTCAGACCTTTGCTGGCGATCGGTTAGGAGCCTCTCCTCCTGTCTCTCCATCTCCAGTGTCTTGCAACTCTCTCCCAGGCCCAACAGGCAGTAATCGTGGTCCCCGTATGCACGTTGCGCCCCTTCCTTAGCGTCCATGTCGCCCGTTTGGCCCATCCGGCGCAGCTGGGCGTACAGCTCCGTCTGCTCTGGGAGCTTGCGTATGTGCGCCCGTGCCAGGCACGAGCTCTTGGTGCTGAGCTCAACTTTTCCGTCTGGTTTGAAGAGCTCGTCCTCCACTGGTTTATGAGGAGGTGTGGTGGGGGGGGTCAGGCCTGGAAAACACACACTCATTAATCACTACCACACACACATTGAATATCACCAAGCATTCTGTTATTAGCCACAGCACAGAATTAATGAAGCTTACAAAAGGAGTCATACATAATATGAAGCATGTATAATATATGATTACAAAAGATTAACTTGAATCACTTAAAAAGCAATTATCTCCGGTGCTTCTGCACATACTAACCTCTAAAACTAAGCGTTAAACTTCAGAAATCTTACATATGTAAAAACCACTGTTTGAAAAGTTGAGGTTGTTTTTGCTTTTATTCAGTAATGACACATTCAGTTGATTAAAAGTGAGAGTAAACACATTTATGACGTTACTAATGATTTCTATTTCAAATAGATTATGTCCTTTTGATTTATTTATACCGAAAATAAGAATCCTGTATAAATGTATAATAGTTTCCACAAAAATATTATGCAGCACAATTGTAATAAAAATAATAATAATTTTTCTTAAACAGCAATGATTGCTGAAGGATTATGTGACACTGAAGATTGGAGGAATGATGCTGGAAATACAGCTTTGCATCATTTTTTCTATTCAAATAGAAAACAGTTATTTTAAATTGTAATAATATTTTACAATATTACTGTTTTTGCTGTATTTTTGCATCAAATAAATGCAGCCTTGGTGAGCATCTCTTATCAAAAATCTTACTGGCCCCAAACTTTTCAACAGTAGCATTAATATGCAGAAGTCTTTTTTTTTTTTTACATAGATGCTTGAACTTGAGCTTAAATACATTTGTTTGGACAGGGTCCACTAACAGCACAAAGTCCTTTACCATTCAGTTCATTTAGACATTCGCTAGCCTAATTCAGACCCGTCATTGGCTACATTTTAAATCCTGTGCAAATACTGGCAAGCTACTAGCATGTGTGAGAACATATGAGGTGAATCAAGTGCTAATAGCTCACACAATGCCAAAAAACGACACACTTATAAAAAATACCCCTCACTGAGTGTGTAATATTACCTGCTGTGCCACACAGCTCCACAGAGAGAGTCTGCTCAAAGGACTTGTTGGCATACTGCGCGTCTCTGATCAGAGAAATACAGAAAGAGATTGCAGTCTATTAAACCCTTACATGGACAAGAAAAACAGAGATAGAGAGAGAGAGGAAAGGATGCAGTCTCAGCTACATGCATCAGATTTACTGTTGTGGAGGTCTATATTTGTCTACTAATGACATTTGGAGCAGGGTTTGATTGATCTCGGTTGTTTTACTTCACACCACGTCTGAGCTATGCATATGCAGAGAACAACAAATGACTGTAATTGGTAGAAGAACCTCAGGGCTATTTATAGAGAAGTTTTACTGCGTGAGACCTAGTGCTTTGTTATGTAAAAACAGCAACTCTACAAGCCTCCTCTAGGCGATTCAGAAGATGGACGGAGTCCAGCGGTGGTCTTAAACTGTCGGCCTGGAAGTGTTCCAGGGCTCACGAATAGATTAGATATGAATGAAACACACACCCGTTGGATTTGGACGCCAGCGGCAGACAGAGGCAGGAGCGTTTCTCTGCAATCAGAACAACAGACAGATGTTAGAGATCCCAACAGCACACGCAGTGCTCTCTGAATATTAAAATCATGCTTAAAGCTTTATTATAAGGTGTTCACATCAGCATTCGGTTTCTGGGTTCAAAAAAGCTACAGAACAAAAAAGTTCTTTGAGTTAAGATAAAGTTAAAATCTGCTGACAAATATAAACATATAAATGTATATAAATTATTCAATAAATCTATATAAATTATATAAATTAGATAGAACACATGTGTGGATGTGTGTGGGTAAAGGCAACAGTAAACAGATGTTTCTCTAAAAGAACCACTGAACTAAAATGTTAATAAAAGTTAATAAAAATGAATTTTTTTAAATATTAATAATTTATAATTTTTTTAGATTTGTATTTATTTTTAATTAATTTAATATAATGTTATTTTTGCCATGTGAAAAGAAAATATGACATTTGCGTGCACACTTAACCGTGGAAAAGTTTTCTAAATGTTAATGTTTTAATATGCATCTATATATATATATATATATTGGTCATTCAAGGAGACTCAAATTTATTAAACTATTTTTGATATAAATCTAAACTGATATATTTGATTATATTTGATTATTATTATCTATCTATCTATCTATCTATCTATCTATCTATCTATCTATCTATCTATCTATATATATATATATATATATATATATATTTTTTTTTTTTTACTAACAACAGATTCAGATGCACAAAAATAAATAAATAGTGTGTCTTTGTCATGTGAATCTCTAGTTTTAGGAGTGAACTTGCAGTGTTTATTCCTCGTGTGTTGTTCGTGTCTTACCGTCACTGCAGCGTGGGTTATGGGCTTCAGACGTCTTGTGGGAGCTGCTCCTCTGCCTGCTATCAGAAGGAGGCTCGGTGGGAGGATGCTTGACCGTGTTCTCCTCCTCGCTCGATTGTCCAACACTGGCTTCCGACCGGCCGCAGTTCACACGCACTCTCTTAGCGAATCGGCTGGGGAAGGAGGCCAGCCGGCGAGAACGCCTGACCGAGAAGGAGCCTTCTTCCGGCTCGGGGCTCTTGGGGCGCTTTGCGGCCTTGTGCGAGCTCTCGCAGTCCGAGTCTTTAGGTTCGGCTTTGGGCTGAAGGTCAGCAGGGAGGCGAGTCGCAGCCCCTCTGCAGTGGATATAAGGAGGGCTGTGCATCCTGTAAGGCTTGCTCACGTCAAAGGAGCTGACGTCCTCCAGCAGCTCCTTCAGCAGGGAGTGGGCTTTGATTTCCCTGCGGCGGGTGAAGGGAGCCCTCGGCTTGGTCAGAGGAGATGGTTTCTGAGGGATCACGGGAAGGCTGCGGGAGACCTGCGAGCTCTCAGGCTTGGCCTTACGCTCTCTGCGATCCCAGATGGCCTGTTTGCGTATGGGCAGGCAGTACGTGTGCATGTATTTGATGAGCTCCACTACAGAGTGCATCTCCTTCTCCGAGGAGAACTGAGGCTTTGGTGGCTCGACACACACCATGCTCTCGCCCTCGCTGCCGGACGACTCCTCCGAGTCACTGTCCTCTTCATCTTCCTCCTCTTCCTCTTCCTCGGTGTCAGCTGAAGGTGTGTCCTCGGTCTCCTGCGCGGTGGTCAGATGCCGGTGGAGCTCAGTGCAAAGACGACCGGAGGGCCTCGCCGGCCGTGGCTTACGCTCCTGTGTGCTTGATTTGTCCTTCTGCAGAGGGAGGACGAGACGTTTCATTCAATCTTTTGATATTAAATATAATAAAGCAACAAGGCTTAAGAGAATGTCCATTGATTGATTTTATTATGCTTGAGATATGCTGTTAGTCACATATCTGACAATGCTGTTGGGTCAATTTTAATATTTTTTATTCCACAAGGACACATTAAATTGATCAAAAGTGACACTAATTTATAAAGTTAAATGCTGTTATTTAGAATTTTGTTCATCAAAGTATCCTAAAAAATTTATCGCGGATTCCACAAAAAATATGAAGCAGCACAACTGTTTTCAACATTGATAATAGCAGTAAAGCATATTATTCTGATTTCTGAAGATCATGTGACACTGAAGACTGGAGGAATGATGCTGGAAATACAGCTGCGCATCACAGGAATAAAAATATTAAAACATATAAGAAATCAGAAAACAGATACTTTGAGATGTAATCCTATTTTAGTATGTTACTGTTCTTGATCAAATAACTGTAGAGTATATGAGACTCCTTTAAAAACCACTCATACACAAAGAAAAGCTTTTAAACGTAGTGTATAAATATTATACATACAGTATTGTTCAAAATAATAGCAGTACAATGTGACTAACCAGAATAATCAAGGTTTTTAGTACATTTTTTATTGCTACGTGGCAAACAAGTTACCAGTAGGTTCAGTAGATTGTCAGAAAACAAACAAGACCCAGCATTCATGATATGCACGCTCTTAAGGCTGTGCAATTGGGCAATTAGTTGAAAGGGGTGTGTTCAAAAAAATAGCAGTGTCTACCTTTGACTGTACAAACTCAAAACTATTTTGTACAAACATTTTTTTTTCTGGGATTTAGCAATCCTGTGAATCACTAAACTAATATTTAGTTGTATGACCACAGTTTTTTAAAACTGCTTGACATCTGTGTGGCATGGAGTCAACCAACTTGTGGCACCTCTCAGCTGTTATTCCACTCCATGATTCTTTAACAACATTCCACAATTCATTCACATTTCTTGGTTTTGCGTCAGAAACAGCATTTTTGATATCACCCCACAAGTTCTCAATTGGATTAAGGTCTGGAGATTGGGCTGGCCACTCCATAACATTAATTTTGTTGGTTTGGAACCAAGACTTTGCCCGTTTACTAGTGTGTTTTGGGTCATTGTCTTGTTGAAACAACCATTTCAAGGGCATGTCCTCTTCAGCATAGGGCAACATGACCTCTTCAAGTATTTTAACATATGCAAACTGATCCATGATCCCTGGTATGCGATAAATAGGCCCAACACCATAGTAGGAGAAACATGCCCATATCATGATGCTTGCACCTCCATGCTTCACTGTCTTCACTGTGTACTGTGGCTTGAATTCAGAGTTTGGGGGTCGTCTCACAAACTGCCTGTGGCCCTTGGACCCAAAAAGAACAATTTTACTCTCATCAGTCCACAAAATGTTCCTCCATTTCTCTTTAGGCCAGTTGATGTGTTCTTTGGCAAATTGTAACCTCTTCTGCATATGCCTTTTTTTTAACAGAGGGACTTTGCGGGGGATTCTTGAAACTAGATTAGCTTCACACAGACGTCTTCTAACTGTCACAGTACTTACAGGTAACTCCAGACTGTCTTTGATCATCCTGGAGGTGATCATTGGCTGAGCCTTTGCCATTCTGGTTATTCTTCTATCCATTTTGATGGTTGTCTTCCGTTTTCTTCCACGTCTCTCTGGTTTTGCTCTCCATTTTAAGGCATTGGAGATCATTTTAGCTGAACAGCCTATCATTTTTTGCACCTCTTTATAGGTTTTCCCCTCTCTAATCAACTTTTTAATCAAAGTACGCTGTTCTTCTGAACAATGTCTTGAACGACCCATTTTCCTCAGCTTTCAAATGCATGTTCAACAAGTGTTGGCTTCATCCTTAAATAGGGGCCACCTGATTCACACCTGTTTCTTCACAAAATTGATGACCTCAGTGATTGAATGCCACACTGCTATTTTTTTGAACACACCCCTTTCAACTAATTCAACTAATTGCCCAATTGCACAGCCTTAAGAGCGTGCATATCATGAATGCTGGGTCTCATTTGTTTTCTGAGAATCTACTGAACCTACTGGTAACTTGTTTGCCACGTAGCAATAAAAAAATATACGAAAAACCTTGATTATTCTGGTTAGTCACATTGTACTGCTATTATTTTGAACAAAACTGTACATAATTTTGCACTTTTTATATTTTTATATTTATAACTTTATTATAATAGTATATATTACATAATTAAAAAAAAAAGGTAAATCAGCTCCAATCACAATTTACAGAAATCGAATCCGATCTGAATGTTTTACAACGTTTTTAGCACTACAATGACAGAAGTAATAAATCTGAAAAATGACCCTTTTGAAATGGTTATAGTGTTAAGCTTTTGCTCATGGCATTGGTCAGCGCTATGTCGTGAGCTATCTTTTGTAACGCCCTTGTGAAACGAGCAAACACGCGAGGCTTGCAGGGCAGCTGAACCCCTAGAGTCTATTTCAGAGTGCACTTCGCTCTAAGGTTACTGTGACAAATGTGCCAAGGTTAGTCGCAAGATATTCTCTTGGTATCTGAGGAACTAGTGCTTGTTCTTTTAAGTAATCTCAAACCCAGTGAGCATTGCCCTTTAGGCTGTGGCTGTGCTATGACAGATGGCTGCGCTCAACACTAATGCGACAGCGGCCTTAGCCGAAGCCGAGCGAGTGAATGAAGAACCACAGGCTTCACAGGCTTCCAAACTTTGAAGCACAAATCCTCAGTGTGGTTTCTAAAGGCTGGCATACGCTAATGAGGCATTAGCATTGCTGAGGGGTAGTGAGTAGCATGCATGCTAACACTGAGGTTGTTCAATTATGTAAGAGTCTTCTTTGTCTTCTTGCGTCACATGTTTTGAGTTTAAACCACAGTCACAGCTGGAACTTCTTCTCACCTTGTGTACAGGCTTCACGGGTTTGACGTGCTGGCTTCTGCTGCTGTGGCGAAACACGCTGCCGTCTTTGTGCGAATCGAGGCCCGCAGGCACATTAGGGGGCGACAACAGGAGCTTTTTGAGCTGTGGAGGGAATGAGAGGCCAGGGGTTATAATCTGATGACCCATGGTGCATTTATAAATTACACACAAAATCAAGAAAGTTAGCATTCTGCACTTTCAGTACTCAAACACGACAACAAAACAAGCAGTTCTGTGCTGTAGCCACTGTAAAAACAAGACTTTAAAGTTACTAGATATTCGAGAAAATCTGAAATGCGAGTCCTAAATGACCAGCGCAGGCAGAGAAAGCAAAGTGAGAAGCAGCACAGTGTTGTTGAGTCCCTTAAGCGTTTGTTAATGTGCCAACTTGGCAGTTCTGTCCATGTCTCTGAGTGTCCATAGAGGAAACTGAAGAGGCGCCGAGGGTCTCAGCTTCTGTGTACCAAACCGGTTTAGCATGCACTGGCCATCTATGTCATGAAAACATGTGCTCTGCCGTCCCCATTCCTGGTTCTTCAATGCACCCCTTGTTTTGCACACCGACTGGCCTCATTTAGGGGCTGAGGTGTAACCGTGGCCATCACCAGCAGAGGGGGTTCTCCGCTCTTGGGTAAGATACACCCAGACTAAACTCTTACACTGAGACTCCAGGAGAAAAGCGAAGTTACACAAATCATCTAACAGAGAAATGCATCTGTCTAGACTTGTAACTTACAGGCATTTATTTTCTAGAATTAAATATTGTGAAAAGACTAAATAACTGACAGTAACTTAATTAACCATATTTTGTAACTTTACAATAAGGTTCAATGTGTTAACTTTAGTTACTGAAATATAAACATGAAAAACATGAAATAACCATAATACTCTCATAAAATCTATTAATCTTGGTGAATTTTATCTTTTTTATATACACTTCCATTATAAAGATTGTGATCAGTATTTTGTGTGTGTGTGTGTGTGTGTGTGTGTGTGTGTGTGTGTTAATATTTTATGATATAAATATCTTCTGCACACTAAGGTTGCATTCATTTGAACATAAATGCATTAAAAGCAAGAATATTGTGAACTATTATTACAATTTCACTGTTTTCTATTTTAATTATAATTATTATATTTTCAAAATAAAATAATAATAAAATTGAATTTTATACCATTTTAAAATGTAATTTATTCCTGTGATGCAACACAGATTTTTCGGCAGTCATTACTCTTCAGGGTCACATGATCCTTTAGAAACACTACTTTGAACCGTAGTGTATAAATAACATATTTTTAACATGTAAAGTTGTAAAATTTAGTATCAATGTATTATGAACACATTAATTAATGATGAATGATAGTATACAGTATTTATAAACCAATGAAGAATTGTTAATCAGTCTCAGTTAATGTATTAAATATATATATATATATATATATATATATATATATATATATATATAGCACATATAAATGTTTTGTTGCATGATAGTAAATTGTAGTTTTCATAGAAAAACTACAAACTGTTAACAATCTGTATTTACTGGTATTTCCAGCCCTAGTGGCACCATAAAAGTAGTCTTATTCTCAGAAGGATATACATAATTTTCATCAGTTTAAGGATAATTTCCCTCCTTCAGACGTCTCTTACACTCTGTAAGTTGGTCTTTTTTTGGTATCTCTGAGGCTATGATTATCTCAGTAATCATCAGAGTCAAACAATGCAATCCCAGAACAATGTCCGTTCTGAAAGGTATTGAGTGAAATATAAGACAGTAATAACCATAAGTACTACAAGTCTCTATAGCAAAAAAAAAATCACAAAACACAAGACAAACTGGAAAAACAGTTACATTACAATACAGCCATGCCAAGTCATTGTTCAGCGTTACAGGAAAGAGCAGTGAAATAAAGAAGAAAAGCTGTCCAACGGGTAATAACTGTTATAACTGGTTTTACAACGTACACAGATGAAATTGTTGGGGTTTGCGAGCTGAGAGGAACAGATAACAAACACACCAACTTGTTCCAGGAAGCAGTTTCTTTAGAAAGAGATGAGTAAAGAGTAAAGAGAAAGAAAAAAAAAGAGGAAAGAGCACTGTTGAGGATGTCCATCTTGTGACCTGAAGGAATCAAAGATCTGGGACGCAAATATTAGCATTCCCTTAAAAAAAAGAAAAAAGTACCATGGTATTACCATGTTTCTGGACGTTCTCGTGATGGTAATGCCATGGGATTTTCTGAAGTACACCACTGTTTAAAAGTATTTATTTGATCATAAACACAGTAAGGTAAAAAGGTGATATTGTTAAGTATAATTACAATTCTGTTTTCTATTTTAATATATTTTAAAATAGGGATGTGATGATGAACCGTGAGCCGGTTGTTGATCAGTGTATGTGACGATTCAAGACGGTTGAGATGTTAAAACCAATCGGGATTCATTTGGGTTTCCTCTAATTTTAAATGGAAATCGCTCAGGCACTTTCTTCACATGAAGATAATTTCGTCTGAGAAATAATAAAACGACACATCTTTATTTGAAACTAATATCTCATTTTGTTACTTTTTTTGTTTTTGTTGAGAAAGTTATATTGTAAATCGTATTGCATTGTGATTTGACTGAATCGTTATATCCCTATTTTACATATAAATCTTACTGACCCACCGTTTTGAATGGTAGTGTGCGATTTCAATAGCATGCTCTCCATACATTGCCATGGAATATATCGAATAGCATGCTATTGCCATCAGATACTATCACAATACCATGGTATCACCACAGTACTTTCTTATAAGACTCAGAAGAAGAGCAATGGGAGGTGTTGCAAAATGAAAGCCTAGAAAAAGCAGTGTCCATGTTCCACATCCCTGCCTGTGAAGAGGATTCTTGTTAGATCGTTGCTTAAAATGAAACAAAAAGCCCAAAATGAGAAAAATTCAGACCTGTGTTGCCTATCATACCCATGCTGTGGGGTAGTCAGAGGCCCATCCAAATCCACCTTAAACAGGAAGGAAGGGTTCTTACTAGAGATGGGTCTTCTGTCTCTGGGCTCAATGAGCCAGGGAGGGGCTCACTGTCCAAAGGGAGGTCATCTTCCTCCTCCTCCTCCTCCTCCTCCTCGCCCTCCTCAGGGTCGTCCCCCAGCGAAGGGAACACAGACAGACCCCCGACTCCATCCTCAACAATGCCGTCCAGGCTGTCTGTGAGGGCAGCGAGCAGTGCCGCATTTTCTTCCTGAAACAACCAGAAAGAAATGAAGGCAAATGCTCTGAAAAGCAAAGATTAGGAAAACCTACACTTACACAGTTAGTATACGTCTAGTATGTTTTTTCTCTTAAAAAGAAACAGTGGAGAACGACAGAGGTTATTCCTAAAAGAAGGGAAAGGCAGGATTGAAACCGTTGCAGGCTAGACTCAAACCTGCAATACCCATATGGGCACCATGGCTCAAAATAACAATGCCCTGACTTTGACTAACAGTTAGATTTCATCTTACACCACTGTTCTGTCATAATTTGCTCAACCTTCATCTTCGAAACTCAAATGAAATTATATATTCTTAATAATTGAATACTGTCCAGGCAAAAATGTCCATGCATCAAAGGCTACGACATAAAAGGCTTTTATTAACATGTATAGAAACATGGCTGAATGCATGTACATTATTCATGTCAAATGTGGTAAACGATCTATGAGGTTTATTCTGGCATAAAGCAAGAATGTTTGAGCTTCCTATGTCCATTCCTGATGTGCTCTATATCTGTGCATTGATCAATGCTTATATGTGCATAAAAGTCCAAATTAAATCTGTTCATCAAATAATGCAATCAAGTCGCTTCTGAAGACTTTGATTCATACCGATTTCTTTTAAAATGCCTTGTTTTACTTTTTGATGCGTGAAAATTTCACGCAAAAAAATACAAAACCAAGTGAATTATGACGGTATTTAAATTTTTGCATGGACTATCCCTTTAAGACTAATGCCTTTTCCAAACTTGCAGCCCTTCAAGTCCAATCTTGACATAATTCTACATGGATTAATTTCAAGTGCATCATTTGGGACAGAGACTTACTGAAGATTTACAAATACCACTAATCAGCACAATCAAGGCAGATGATTCAGATGATGGTTCCCACCTCGAATAGCTCTGGGTCTCCTCCGCTGTACTGTATGGAGGCAGGGGAGTGATCTGAGTGCCCGTCGCACCAATGCAGCTCACTGAGGCAGTTCACCGAGTCAAAATCACTGGCGTCCAGCTGCGAGAGGTCAAAGTCAGGGAAGTCAGCATCCAGGCGGTCAGCATCTGAGCAGACCTCCTCTTCCCCATACTGAGACCGAAAGGGAGAAAAAAATGATAGGTCAGAAGGCCATCATCAGAGGACACATCTAAAAAGAATGCACTCCGCCGTAAACGCTGGGAAATCAATAGAGATGCAGTGACTGTGAAGATCCTGAGCTCGTAACAGTCATCTGAATTAGTACTAACCCTCCGCACAACTTCATTACAGCTAATGAACTGGCAGTTAAAAGAAGAAGAAAAGCTGACCCTGGATTTAGCAAGGGTTGCACATCGCTGAATTAAAAACCATAGCTATGGGGTTTTGGGGTTGGTGTCAGAGGGAACTGCTAAGGAATAGAAATGACTTTTCTCAAGACCCATGCTTTATGTTTCGCGATGCTGCACTCCATCTAAGTATTTTTGAACATGCAAGCGTCCCTTTGAAACATGCGTCTGATTGGGGTCAGGTGAACCCGAACCACACTATTAATTATAGACCTTCCTTAAAACACATCAGTCCACTAGTTGTTCCTCTAGCTGATCTTAAAAATATGCCGTTTTGCACATCCTTTGCATGTGTGTGTCTGTGTCAGTAAGCACTGTGAGAAGGGAAGTTGTCTAAACCCCAGGGGTACGGCAGAAAACCACACGTGCCTTAATATCTCCATGTGAGCCAAGGAGTCTACATGTTGCACTGGGATCATTTGGCCCCATCCCACCCTTGCCTGTCTGTCTGTGGAGAGGATACCTGGAGGACACCTGGTGTGATGCTGCCTCGGTTTACAGGAGGCCGATGCATCAATATTCTACAAGGTTCGCTGTGATGCATTTTTGATGACTGTTTGCACAAATTCTCCCCTCTCTGTTTCACACAGATGATGATTGTGCTTATTCAGTTCCCTTTATTTTCTTACACTAGGCCTGGAATAGAGGTCACCAAAACGAACAGGCAACTTACAGAGTGCCATTTATGTCACTGTTTTAAAATGCAGTGAACTACAGCAAAGACTTTACGAAGACAGTCTCTAAAGCACATATTACCATCTGCTGAGCTCTGATGAAATGAGGTCACATACTGTAGCCCATACCTCTGCACCGTTTCAGCCCAATCTTATTATATCTGCAGTATTTTAATCTGCCTCACTAAGCTATTGTTGAAACATTCTTGAAACTGTGAGACTAGAGAATGATAGCAGTACATATAGCTAAACCTTGTGAGTTTACATTTTAATTTACATTTTATAAACATTATTATTTCATTGATTAGTTATTTGTATATTATATATATGTGTGTTCCTGTAGCTCAATTGGTAAGGCACTGCCTTATTAAGCACAAGGCTGGGGGTTCGATTCCCTGGGAACACATGACAAGTAAAAATTGATAAAAAATGATTGCACTGTAAGTTGCTTTGGATAAAAGTGTCTGCTAAATGCATAAATGTAATTAAAATTGAATAACAAATATTCAAAAGTTTGTGTTCGCTTCTATTTTTTTTAAAGGTTTTGAAAGAAATCTCTTATGCTCAGAAATGCTGCATTGATTTGATTAAACATACAGGAAAAAACAATAATATTGTTAAATATATATATTTTTTTTTTCAGAATTCTTTGATGAATTGAAAGTTCAAAAGAACAGTATTTATTTGAAACCGAAATCATTTGTAGCATTATAAATGTCATCACTGATCAGTTTGATGAATCAAAACAACAAAAGTATTAATTTCTTTCCAAAAATTGTACTGAGCGCAAACTTCTAAGCAGTAGTGTAATTAGTATGGCATATTAACCATATTTAACAACATCATATTTTATCATCATCATCATCATCATTTTTTCATATCATTCTTCAAATTTTCGCAGTCTAAAAGGTCACAAATTAATTTCCATTTTTACTTGCATACTATTATCCCCCTAATACTGTTCGATGTGCTTATTGAATTCATGCACATTTAAATCACTGTCAAAGGAATCACAGCAGGAAGGATTCTGGCAAAAGTTAAAAATTATAAAATTAATCGGGAATCCATTCCTGCCTGCAGTGTTTTGAATGAACTAGTTCAGATGCCCTGAAGGTGTTGTGCATGTGCACACGTGTGTGTACAGATGCAGGTGTAATAAAGGTGTTCGCCCATCATTCAGCATGCAAACACACACACACACACACACTTACTATCCTTTACACATCCCCTCACATGCCACTGACTCATCTCCTTCCTTTCAGACCCCTCCCCATGAGCACAAGAGCTCGGGCTAATCAATCTTTTTTTTTTTTTTACCAACATTTTTATTCTCTCTTGCTCTCTTTTTCTGTGTTATGGAGAGTCTCAATATCAATCAATAAAAAGCTCCTTGGGCTCTGAAGGTTTAAGGTCACGAGTGCGAGTGTGCATGCTGCAGTGTAGGTAGGGCTGGGCGGTGTGACCGTATATACCATCAAACAGAAGAAGTGACTTTGCATTTTTGGTTATACTATCAGTAAATCCATATGACCATATATTTATATATATCAATTTCAAGTATAAAAACAACATATTGCAATATTTACTGTTACAGTGACATAAAAATACTCATATTGTATTATTTATACCATAAAAATCTGGGTCTTACCACCCATCTCTATGCAACTGGAAGCCATAAAGCTCCACTGCTGCTGACGTTCTGTAATAGCAGCACATGTGACCTCTTATCAGCTGCACACGCTTCGTGAGGGAAAGCAGAAGAGATGCTGTTCACACGTGCTGGAATCATCTGCATAACTCACACGCTGATAAAACCATCGGTTCACCCCATTAACAGAGTACGCTGCACCCAGACCTCTCGGCATGATCATCACACTATTATGAGGCAACAAAATCCAGCCACATTTTCAATGCACCAAAAGAGATACATCCCACCAGTTAGCGCTAGACCGGTGCTATTAAATGAACAAAAGTTAATGAGCGTAGCTGACCTACTCGAGACTAAATCGGTAAAGCGTAATCAGTGATCTGTGTAGTCAAGAATGACCTTTACATTCACTCTCCATTAAAAAAAAAAGTTCCACGAATCTCTAAAAACAAGATCAGGCAGCGAGGGGTGAACTGCGTATGCATTTGACGTATACAAGTATGCATAGTGAGCCTGAGTCCAAGTGTGCATCAAGATAACACTCAAAAACAAGCACATAATAGCATGTAGGTTTAATGCATCAGTGTTAATATACACTGCATGGTACAAACAGCAACCCTAGTCATGTGGCTCAATACACAACCATGCAAGGCTGCTGACCCACTGTTGACTGTGTACTGGCATGTTTTCAAGCTGTATGGTGAATTTTATGAATACATTTAAGGATAATTAGAGGCAGAGCATGTAAAAAGCAAAAGAAAAGACACAAAATGTGACCTTTATAAGCTCGTTGTTGATCATTTCCTACTGCAGGGCGATCGAATGCAGCATCTGAGACTGAACGGCTTCTGGACACCACTGTTATCTGGGATTTCTGTTATGGATGGATAGATAGACTGATTGATTTGAGCACAATTCAGTTATGCCATCATTCTAGTAGAGCTGCAGGTTACTCATTCATTCCTTGCATTTAGGAGCTAATAGGCTCTTATCTGGGTGCCCTGTTCCCTTTGAGCCTACTGCTATCTAAGATATGTTATATATAGCCGTTATCCTCAGTCTCACGACTGGCACTTACACAAGCTGCTTGTGACGGGCCAGGTTTTGAATGCTGCCCATGCCAAATGCAGATGGAGCTAGTGGCTCTCTCCTAACCCTCCTACCCCAGAAACAAAGACGCAGACATGCACGCATGCGGCCCTTTGAGACACATCCTGCCTGGGCTGTTAAATGGATTCCCTCACGACTCAATCCATAAAAAAACTTGGGTGTAGTAGCTAGCCGGCCTCACACAGGAAGGATTTTGTAGCACCATTTCACCAGTAGCAATGGGTTCATGAGGTTCGCGGTACATCCTGTTGACCTCTATTGACCGTCTGACCCTTCGCTCACATGACCGTAAATGAAATAAAGATGATTGACTGTAGTGAAAAGAAATAGAGGAGATTTCCGTCAAGACCCATTCTGCAAATCCAAATTAACAGCGGGCGAACTGAAGTAGGGCAGTTAAAGGAAGATCTGGGCCATTCATGTACAGTTGAATGAACTGCTAAAAGAGAGATGCATGATACCTTAGTCTCAGATCTGGCCTTTCTTTTCTATCCGTCTAGGAATTAACTGTCTGCAGTGTCCACAGCCTCGCTATCCCAGCAGGCCACCTTTATATTCCCAATTCTGAAACCAGCCTAGCCCTTTAAATGTAGAGCTTACTGAACCCATTCTTCCTTCAGACCTTTGCTAACGATCCCCATGTAGTAAATTTCCACACACTCTCTGTTGGAATCCTAGACAAAGTTTCACAATCAAATGTTGAGACATTGGTTGATGCAATCAAAAATGACAAAAAAACGTTTTACCGTAAATTTGGCTGTTTCAATCTTCAACCTCATTGAGTCAGTGGGATTGACAGTGTTACATTTGGGTGTAGACAATTTATGGCCGTTTAGATTGCACTTCTTCAAAATTTCCCTTTTGATTTATCAGATATTCCACTCCTCAAATCCAGCTTAGAAACATTAGCTGTCTACTTCCATCAGAGACACCCAGAAACACTCGCTGTATAGCTTTCATCATAAAACATCTTGAGCTGCTCAGTGAAAAACATTTCAACATCGGCGTTGACAAGTCTCAGGCTGTGTCCTGGAAGTTTTCTGAGAAGCAATCTAACAGCCACAGAGGTCAGTTTTAATCCTGCTTAATTGTTTTCAGATTAGCCATCAGACTCAGTCTACATCTTGTAGGCTGAGACGGGTATCAAGTGCAAACCAAGGACAATGGCACTGGTCCGAGTAAGACGCTATTATGCAGAAAGTCTGAGAGCTAGTGCCCTCGAGCGCAACCCCACTTCAGCCAGGTAGGACAGTAATGGGATCTGATTAGAAAGCGGATTCTGTACTTAGAGACGGGGCTTTGATAGACGGCCAGTTCAGTTGTGAAGCTAGATTCACATGAGAAATGAAAAAAAGCTCCATGTTCAAATCCCAGCTGGACAGAAGACCCATTAAAAGCACTGCTATAAATGTCGATGTTTCCTGAAATTACACCCTTATAAACACATTATGCAAGCAATCAAGATTAAGTTGATATCCATTAATTATCACCAATCTACATGTTCTTTCTGTCACAAGTGTTTTCTAATGCATGACAGTCATTATTTCGGTCTGGCTGTTCTTAACTGACATCACTTGATAATCCATAGACACTAAAAATATGTTTGTTAAGTCCTTAACAAGATTTAGAGGTGTAATAAGAAACGTACGTTAGGAGAGGCCAAACATCACATGGGTTAATAAAAAAAATTGGTTGCAGGACAACAACAAAAAAAGACAATCAATCAGTAAATCTAGAAATATTGAATGAGGTCAAGAAGTTGGTCAAGTATTACCTCTGTGTGTCAATAAAACAGTAATAAGTAAAAAACCTGTTCAGGTATGGTGCATTATAATGCTTTATAAATCTTCATACTGACTCTGTAGTCTCCAGAGTTTGGTGCATGCGGGCCTCAGGTGTTATGTACTTCAGTTGAATGAATGGCCACATTAAGTGTAAACTGATAACATAATATTCATAACATTCTTAATTAAAACGATCCTCTGAGAAGATAAAAGAGGTACTCAAAAAACCAGTGCCTCTTAGACATTAAATATAGTAATTCTGCACCACACCAGTCGTTTGGCTGGAAATGGTATTACAAATATAGAGAATGCATTTATTGTATAATGCATTGGGGGCGGGGGGAGGGTTGGTAAAGCGGCTATAAGTGCATAAAAACTTATTGGCATTTTTTCTGCTTGAATATCAGCACTGATGCCTTTTTCATTCAATCCCACAGATAGGTGTTTTGGTTAGAAGATGATCCTAGTAGGAGAGACTGCTGCCAGCATCTGTTCTTCCATAAAGTCATCTCAGAGAGTGGGCGACTATGGGGAGGGGTGACGTTTGAACACTTAATAGAAAATCACAGCAACTATTATTTAATGTGCAGCTACTCTCATGCTCAGGAAATGTGCTATTCTTATCATGTCAGATCAACACTGTGTCTCAGAATCTCTCAGTGTCCAATAAATGAATCTGTTCTGTAGTCCTGCAATAAAAAAAGCAAAACAGTAGGGATGTGAAAAACTAGACATTTTCAAAAACCGCAAGTTTGGTAAATGTCTAGTCAACTAAACGGTCTTGGAAGCACTGGAAAATTAGGCTGGTTTTGGGTTTGTCTGACCCTGGTCAGATGAGTTCTCCTCCTTAAAAATAGTCTTCTGATGCAGCAATCACCAAAGACATCTGTCCCTATTGTACATGTAAACTGAAAAGACAAAAGAATAAATAAGGCCAAGATGCAAATATGTCGTAATTATGGCTGCTAAATGGATATATTCTCCAATTTAAATATATGACGCCGAGTCTCTCTGAAACCAAAGCTCTCAAGGTCACCCACAGTTCAATATGCACCATATTAAACATGAAAGCATACCCAAGCACTGATGTAAATATAGGCACGGGCGCATACATGAGAAGTCAATGCATGTCTGCAGTACAAGAAAAAAACACGAATGGGAAATCATCAGGAGATCCAGAAGGTAGTCAGCAATTCTTCCTCTGCTTCTAACCTGGATCCATTTCACTGACACAATGAGAGCACTAGTCTTGGGTTTCAGAGCCTTGTATAAGGTTGTTGACTGGTGTCACATTTTCCTGCAACGCAATGCAGAGACTTTGTCACAAGACTGTAGGTGCGCAACCCTTCATTATCTTCAACGGGGGTCCGTCGCTCTTCAGACCGAGGCCATTTTACCTGCAGTCACGACTGTGGGTGAGGGGAGGACAATACAAGCACTGTTTCCAGGCAGAAACCAGACAGCAGTATCTTAGGAAATTCAAACAACCAGAGAGAAATATCAGACTCACATTGATTACAGATTACCAGCTGACTTTGATGAAGATGTGAAAATAAAATAAAATAAAATGCTTGAACTTGTTTATAGATGGAGTTGCTCTCATTGTGTCTAATGTGTTCAATCTGTCCAGCTGACACAGATGGGATGAAGGGAATATGCTCAATTACACCTGAGAGAGAAAGGTAACATAGAAGGTAGATGCAGGGAGGCAAAAATGCAAAATTAGTCTTTTCAAACTCGGGTGGCCACAGACAGATCACGATGCCTGAGGAAGATGGCATCAACCCAACTTGTTTCTAATTCACTGGGAGCAGTCAGTGTCTGAGCTCTTAGTAGATGTGCATGGCGGTAATTAAATCAAAATGTATTTCTTGCTCACTCTGCTCACGCATGAGGGCAGAAGACAGTGTTTCGAAATATAAGTGACCATCTAGAGTGACCATTCCCTGCAATCTTGATAATAAGGTTAATCTGAGGCTGTTCTGTCCTTGTATTATTCTTCATGACGCATGTTTCATACTTGAAACGTGTATTCCTAGACAGGTTTGCTCCAGAAAACACCAACCCCATTTGGGAATCACAGCAAGAAAGCCTTAGTGCAAACACTACTGCAGCATTTAATGCAGGTCTGCAGTGACCATGCACAATGCAGATGATGCATGCTACACTGATGGGTGTTTTGAGATAACACTGGGTTAATAGGATTACATGCCTTTTTTTTCCATCTGTTGCGAAGGTCATGAGTCTGGGTCAACCAATATCAGCTCACGAACACCACTAGGGGCCAGTCAAAACCCTTAAATCTTCAGTAAACAGTCGCTCCACATAACCATGGAGTCAACATGTGCTTTGACATGATGAAGAACACTTTATAGCGTTATATATAGATGCCCAGTGTCTATTTCAGAGCATGCACATAAACTTGCAGTGTCAAGGAGAGAACCATGGCTCATAGTAAATGGCACTCTCCCGTAGGCCTTGGCCTCGGGTAAAAAGCCCCCAAGTCCTCCTTTGACTGCACCAAGTGTGCATCTCTAAGACTAAATATGGGAAAATATTTCCACTGCATTGGTCCAGTGGTTGCACTCCAGCTGTCCCTTAGGAGAATTGTTCCAATGCAGTGAAGTGGAAAAAGGCATGAGAGAGTTAAACATTAGTTC
Source organism: Carassius gibelio (assembly GCF_023724105.1). Classification (NCBI taxonomy): domain Eukaryota; kingdom Metazoa; phylum Chordata; class Actinopteri; order Cypriniformes; family Cyprinidae; genus Carassius; species Carassius gibelio. The sequence continues at coordinate 6,213,502 of NC_068384.1, forward strand.
CTGAATTCAACCAGGCTATGCACAGCATGGTGGGTATTCAAAGAGGACAAAAAGAAAAAGGCTAAGAGCGCTGGTGCTAAAAACACAGTCGTGCAGAATGTCATGGCTACCGCCATTAATCTTGATCTCCAGTTTCTTCCACTGCTGGCCAAGGAGTCAAGGTAAAGAATATTCTCATTTCTATTTTAGGGGGTCACTCTGCAAGCACAGGGTTTGTTTTGAAATCCAAGAATAGACCCAAATGTCGAGGTGACCTTTGCTTGTTGCATCCAATGGTTGAAAGGACAGTGCTCCGACAGCTGTTCAAGTCGCAAACAGAACTGTGCGGCAGCGCTCTGATGTGAGAGGTTGTATTAAGAAAGCGATTCAGTATTATAAGCACAGCTAGTCACTGTGAATATATAGAATGGAAAATATGCTGTTTTGGCTATTTAAGCCAACTACGACACCGTTATGTTTTGAAGAGACTGTGAATGCTCAAACATCTGCGAACACAAAGGTACCATGTTGTAGTTCATGCTAAGGACATAGACCAGGGATAGCCAACCCTGCTCCTGGAGGGCTACTGCCCTGCAGACTTCAATTTCAACTCTGCTCCAACACACCTGCCTATTACTGTGAAGTATTTCTGAACAACTTGATTACAGAACTTGCTTCTTGTGTGCTTGTTTGGGGTGTAAGCTAAACAAGATGGTAGCCGCCCATCAGAGGCAGAGTTGGCTACCCCTGATGTAGACTGGCAAAATAAAATCATTGTGCCATCAACAAGTGACCTTTTAAGAAAAGTTCATCCATAGAAAACCTGCCTGGCAACTGCATCCATGCTGTTACTTTTCTGTGCAATAAGGCAGTGTTTAGCTTGCTTAATCTCCCCCCAAATACTCACTGCTGGCTTTCTGAGTCAGCACTGCTGCATGTGGTCTTTGGGCAAATCTTGAGTGGTCCACAGGTCATCTCTGCGGTGGCTTTCTGGGTGAGCTCTGAAGCGGGAAGATGACTCACCCTGAATTTCTAATGCTCAAACAGAAGGCAAAACCATCTGCCAGCCCTCATCTTTAAGCCATCATTTTAGCAGCAAACAGAGTTTGTTACTTGTACGATGTTCTGACATGAATTGTAAGCTAAGTGTCGCATCTTTGACCTTCACCTGCTGCTAGTCTCTAAATCAGAGCAAATATTAAATGCTGATTGTTTGCTTTAGTCTAATAAATATTAGATGGAAATACTGAACAGACTACGAGTGCATGTTTCAAAGAAATTTAGCAGATATTAGCACTAATCAACTAACTGGTAGCGATGCTGAAAGCACTGCAGTTCTTAGACTGGTGGAATGTGTTAGTGGTCAAAACAAACTGCATTTGAACTTCACTGTATTAGTGTTATTAAGGGTAATTATGGTGGGGTGATTCCTCCACTTCAGTTTCCCTCTGTGATAATGTGAGAGAGCTGTCATGTCAAGCACATTACACCAGCATAACACATGCGCTAGACTCAACCCCTGAATAGTAGGGGGACTGAAGGTTGTAACAGATGTAGTGCTAGGATTCATCCCATTGAAACACCACTGGCTGTCTCCTGTTTTCAGCTGCATTCTTACTAGGTGAAATGGCAATTTCACCATCCACATCCCTGTGGTGGTGCAAGGTTAATCGTTTTCCCAAACCCTATACTGTACTACACAGGATACAACAAACCATTAACTTTCAATTTATCTGCCTCTTTATCTGACAGTTCTTGCCCGGAGAGGATAAGGTGAGAAATTCCACCTGTTTCATTGTTTTATTTCCTGAAGACAAGAATTCCGGAAGAATTTCCTTTTTGTTGTGGAATGTTTGTAATGGCAAAAATTCCACAATTTTCCTTTCCACTATAACTGAAGGAAAGCCAAAAATATCCTATGTGTCCAACCTCTTATGACGGAACCACCTCCAAGAAGAACTTTTTTCTTCACATGTCTCCTGTAGATGAAGTGTATTGATATTGTTTCTTTTGATTTCTTGAAACTCATTATTTGGCAGAGCGGCTATGTCAATAGTGCAAGGTCTGAGGACCCCTCATAGCTTTTACACTATGTGTACTCAACCATGACAGTTCAAAGCCAAACTAATTCCAAGTGAATAAAATGCTAATAATAAAAATATTAATTTTCCTTTTGGCAGGCCAACAAGACAAACCCTTCCTCTACATTTTTAGGGAAATTTGTGTAGTTATGCAGTTCACGTAATCTTCCTCGTTTCCAATCTTGATTCTTCAGTGGCCACATTTGTTGAAAACTAGAAATCCCAAATGTTTGTCCCCCAACACAATATGTTAAAGAGTATAATTTTTGAGTTCCTTAGTGTCTGATCCATGTGCTAAATGCTTTAGGTGTTTGTCTGTCTATCAAAAGTTGTCCGGTATCATTCTGAAGCCAGACAGTTGGTCTGCCACCTGCACTCTTTCCTCAGTGTGAGTGCGAGTACATCGGATTTTGTACTCCATATCCCTTGACAACCCACAGTGTTAGTCTCAGCATTCCTTCCGGATAAGGTCAGGTCTTTCTGGTGCAAATATCAGGATCTCCAGCTTGGAACTACATGGGTAACAGATCTCTCCAAATCTGTTGGCATGGCACGGAGAAATTCCAGTATTACAGTAACAATACCTGACTCCAAGCACAAAACCCCACCAACCACATCTTATAGTCCACCCTGGGCAGTATCAGATTAACGTGATCTTTTCCTCTGGCAGTATCCATTAATAATAAAGACTAAAAGAGCAGGGACTGAATACGTTTTATTCCAAACAGCACAACCTTCAATGTACTGTGCATCACTTGGGCCACATAATAAAAGCCTTTAATAACTCCTAATGCTTAGCTGATCTTAAACCGGCTCTCAAATACAAAACAAAGAGCTTTAATTCAGCAAGGGCTAGTTTGTATCGAGTAATCCACTGACCTCACACTCTCCCCTAGAATCCTGCATGGCATTTGTTGTGCTGCTGTGTTAAGGAACATGAAAACACACAAGGAACTTGTTCATCTTTAAGGATCTAATGGGGCACTCAAAGGCCATCGAAAGAGAAAGGAAAAACCTGTAATTGGCTTTGATTGTGAGCTTTGAACTTCCTTGGCAGCTTTTCAGTTTGGATGGTTTTGTCGGGTTGTAGTGTTTCGAGGTACTGACTATGAGATATGCCCATCGTGCCAAAATATTCTGTCCCATTCATTGTTTCATAGTAATTCAATGAGGTTTGGTGCGTTTCAGCTACTGATGCCTAATCTTGTTGCTGAGAAACTGAAGTGGAACAAGGCCAAGCCTGGTAACTGATTTACAAACAACTCCACAATGGTTCTAGAAGGTGATTAATCTTAACCCATTCAGTCATTCTGCATTCACTTCACAACAAACACTCAGACTGGACCGGCTTTTCATTATCTTTTTCCACCTATTGCAAGAGTGCAAGGTCTGTTTTATGAAAAAGAAAGTTTATGTCACGCAGGTTATAAAACACACTAAAATATTGTGCTGTCAGTGCAGTGATCACATTTCACATCATTTGAGTGCTGGCCAAGGTCCTGGCCATTTTTCTGTAGCTTTTCAGTCACAGATGGAGGAATTAACTGCAGGTGTGAGTGCTTCCACTGCTACCTGACCAACTGAGTTGTAGAATGACTGATTCATTCTTTTAGTGGTCAGTCAGTGCCTTTGCATCTTACAAGGACCCTCGACTCAGCTGCTTTGGTCTCAGTGTATGAGAATGAGAGGCTAGAGGCGGCACTCATGTCCTTAGCCGACCCACATACACGTGACTGAAGTGAGAGCTGCATGAGGCACAAATACGAGGGAGTGAGGGGCAGAGGGAATTGGTGAAAGAGCAAATGCTAAAAAGAAAGAGATATTAGAGAATCAGCAAATAGCGAAGCAAGTAGGCCAAAGCAAAAGCTGGATACTTTCGATGGACAATTTTTTTCTCTCTCACTATATCTCGGTACCATTACAAGGTGCATCACATTGGTTCTTTCACAGCTCACTGCTTCCGTTCTCTCGCTTTTCCTTTTTTCCCAACATCTCCAATCCTCTTCACTCTCTTTGCATCAAAGCAGCAGTTTGTGAGCTGCTATCTGCAGCGCTTGTGTATAACAGACAGCTGTCACCTGAGGTGACTCCAAAGTGGGACATCAATTACCAAAATTCTGCTGATGTGTACAAAGAGTAGAGGGCAAACTCAGTGCAGGGACACATTTGCTCTGTTGCGTGGCAGCCAGATCCACACTACCTGTCCTTCCGTTGTCTGTTAAGAGTCTTGAGAAAGTGTTCCTCTTCTCCCAAGACCTATTACTCTTGTACGGCCCAGATTCATTATATGAGTATCTCACACACGTCATCTCCTCTTCCCACCATAGTCACTCTGGACATGAGCCAAAACAAATCCTTTGTGGATGGCATTCTTTAATCTCGTCTAGTGGTCGACTAATATTGTTTTTTTGACAGCCGATGCCGCTATCTTGGAAAGAAGGGGGGCAAATAGCCTATATAAAGCGATATAATTTTTTTAAGAATATTTATTAATATTTATGAAATTTTAAAGAATTTGACAATGGATTAAAACATAAATGTGTAATATAACAATACTTCTACTTTAGATGACAAAGTGTTTTTCACAAATAAATAAATATTTAATAAAAATATAATTCATAAGGAAGTAAACACTGTAACCAACAGGACAATCAGTATTCTGGCGCAATGACGCAATGTATTTTGTTTAAAGCACTATATAAATAAAGGTGATTGATTGATATTCTGGGAAGTTTGTGTGCATTGGGAATCATATCTTTCAAATAAAGCAAGGGTAACAGTCATTTTACATACAGCACACAGAGAAACATGGATATGACAAATGGCAAATGCTGGTCTGATGTGAACAAACACGCATGAGAAGCACATGGGGGAACACGTGAGAGACGCACTGAATGAAAACAAATTCACTCTTCGACTGCAGATGGTGCTAAACTACAGGAAATGTCCTTACCCTGGAAACCCCATAAATAAAGCAGCTTCTACTTTCTAAAACATCTTTAAATTATTTTAAATAGCCATTCAGATGTGTGTATTTGATATGATGTTCATCACAGTGCCAAATACTTAAGTATTAAGACTCAATAGGCTATATTAATCTGGACTACAACATGCCCTAGATATTGATTGAAAGTGTTTAGATTTTTTATTGTTAATTCACACTTTACATTAGGGCTTCATTTTTAACATTAGTTAATTCATTAAGTAAAATAAACTGCAAATGAAAAATTCATCATAACATTCATTAATTTTAGGTATTCCAATATTTAATAACACGTTGTTATAATCTAAAGTTGCAACTGTGTTATTTAATGAGCTAACATGAACTAAGACTTGTATTTTTTAACAAAAATTAATAACTTCTGTAGCAAATGTAGCTATTAATCATTTTTTTTCATATTGCTTTGTTTAACTGTTCTATCTGATTATTACACAAACTTCTATCCATATAAGACAGAACTGTTAATGCCGATGGCAAACAATAGGGAGAATGCCAGGTGCTACCGATTTCAGCACCGTCAAAATAAAAGTCAGGCATGCTTTCGAAATGACAATTCAAACACATTGGCCAAGCAGAAAAACGTATCAGCCGATGCCGATATTTGCTAAATGCCAAATATCGGCAGATATATCGGCATTGGGGATATATCGGTCCACTACTAATCTCGTCCTCCATCATGATTATCAATTACTCCATTGAAAGTGACTTAATGATTATTAATACATTGTTACACCAAAAAACTAAGTTAATTGGACAGTGAAATGAGAGACTGTCTGGAGAGCCTTTAGAAGAAAACAGAACTTAAGGCCAGAATATGCATTAGAGCAGCTGATAATGCACCAAATGACTCTGTAATTGCTGTGGCCATAAATGACTGAAATGTAGAAATATGAACTGCTTAAAACACTAATCTATGATCAGATTATTCATTATTTCCTTTGTGTTGGTTTGAACACTCATCATAGTTGTAATGTGGAATGGTTATTTCATTACAGACGCATTCAATCAAGCAAAGTGCCATTCCAGGCATCTCATCAATTAGATGAGACCCAGAGACAGATCGCAAGTGAAGACCTTGTCTCCTAGATGGCCATCGGGACCACAGAACCGGATGAGGCCTCTGCACAATCTAACTTTGCTGCAGCATGGATCAACCTGCTGGTTCGACTGGTAAGAGGAGAACTGGCCCCACCGACTGAGTCAATGTTTTTTCTCCATTCTGTCACTGATGGAGTTTTGGTTCCTTGCCGCTGTTGCCTCTGTTTTGCTTAGTTGGGGACATTTAATTCCCAGCGATGTCATCGACTTGATTGCACAGATTAGTAATCAGTGTAAAAAAATCCTTTAAAATTCCAACAAATCAGCAACATTAGCAAAGAGTATTCATTTGCTTTCACTTTCTAACCTTTGTTGCTGTTATCTCTTCAGAACTTTGGCTACTATCATATCCGTATGTTTAAACTCGGAAGCAATAATTCTAAAACATGTCAGCAATATTTTATTAACAATAAAAGTATGGCATTGAATCTTGTGATGAACAAATGCAGATAACAACAGACTCACACAAAAGCAGGGATAGGAACTGTAAGAAAAAATAAAACGTTACTGTTCCAGTTCAGATTCCACTTAATGATTTCACGGTTCCATCAAAAGTTTAAGTTTATTTTTTCTAAATTGTAAGTTTATTTTTAATAAATCAAACTGAATTGCCTCGAGATAATTTCAAAGCATACACAGCAAAAGTGTTTAGTACTTTCTATGCAATAAATCCAGCGGCTGCCATGTTTGGTGAATGTCACAAGGTCATAACATAGGCTTTTCTTTCGTCCTCAGCATGTGCTATTTATGCCTGTCAAGGTCTGGTCCATTGACACGCAACAGAAGCTATGACTCTACCCACACTTCCTGTACCTGTCCACAATGAGTCCTGTCACTCACACATTACGGCAAACTCACAGCTTATCTTTTATGATCTATAACTGCCATTTTGGGGGATCCAAGCATCTGTCTGAAACCGGTACTTACTAACTTGTAGCTGTAATTACTTCAAATTACCAACCACAATGCATCTATGTTATAAAGGCTGATTATGATTATGCATTGTGTGGGGACTTCTTGAAATATATACAATTATCTGAAAGTTGAATAAATAAGCTTTACATTGATGCATGGTTTGTTAGGATAGGGTAATATTTGGTCGAGATACAACCATAAAAAAAAAAAAAATCTAAATACAGAGAAAATCATCCCTTTAAGTTGTCCAGATGTAGTTCTTAGTGCATATTCAAAAATTAAGTTTTGGTAGGTAATTTACTAAATATCTTCATTGAACATGATCTTTACTTAATATCCTACTGATTTTTGCCATAAAAAAAAAATCTACAATTTTGACCCATACAATGTATTTTTGGTTATTTAAAAAAATATACCCCAGCAACTTAAGACTAGTTTTGTTCTCCAGGTTCACATACTAGTTTGTAGTTTCAACCTCAGCTGAGTGCAAACATGTGTCATTTGAGCTTGAAATTGTGCACAGTCAGAGACATTTCAGTTGAAAGCGTGCTCAAATGACAAGCCCTCAAACACAAGCCCCCCCGGCTACTTGCCAACGTCTAGCTGGGCTTCTGCCAGCACAATCAGCAGAGATGTCCTTGGGAGCCAAACACAACTTGAGGAATGCCTCTGTGACACATCATCACCGAGCTGCCAGGTCATTACTCACCTCTGCTAGTACTGCACTCATCATCTCAACCTGGTAAATCACCACATGCCCACGAAACAGCCCTCCACCTGCTCGCCGCAAGACCCTCAACGATCAGAGGATGTGGTCAGCATGTAAACAAATTTGCACGTAATTTACACACTCGCGACTTGAGCTACAGCCTTAAGATTCCACAATGATTCCTGGCCACAGCTTCCTTGCAGTGTCTGTATCTAATGATAATGGATGAAATGAACAATCTGCCTGTTTCAGGAGGCCATTGTGCCATTCTTGATGGCGATCAGCCTGCATCCCTTTATTTTCAGTGGCTGCGAGTGACATTTGGGTGCTTTTCATTACCGAGAGATGCGCTCCCTGAGGCTTGCAGGAGGAGGGCTGCCCAACCCATCTTCATCTCAGATGAGACCTCCAATGAGGAGGATTTTCTGAATAGCATCATAGAATGGAAAGCAATGTAATGCATGCATAAAAAAACATACTCAATGGATTTAAGCATGCATATTTGGCTTGCTTTGCAAAGTGGGCAAAGGGTCAAGAAGAATCCATCAAAATAGAAGTTGTAAAGGAAGATTAACCAAATGTGAGGAGATAATCAGTGCTTAGTGGTTAAGCTCTGGCGGTTCACAGGGTTAGGGAGCACTAGGTTTTACACTAGTTTTTGCCTAACTTGGCCTCTTTAGAGCCATTATCCCCTCTGAACTGGTGCAAAATAACTTTTTTCTTTTTAGGCCACAAAAGGCTAAAGGTATCAATATCAATCAAGTAAAAATACACTTCCGCTTGCCTTAAAAGTGGGTGTCAAAACCAGGGTGAAAACTGCTGATGGGAAGAGATCAGTGCTGAAAACTTGTTTATATGGTCAAACAGTCCTGTTAAAACAGCAAAGCCACTGAATCTGTGTTGTCGGCGTGCATGTGATTTTGGAGTTCGCACAGCACCATATTAGGAATAAGTACAGGATTGAGTAAAAAATAGAGACAAAGAGCATTCATTTCTCAAAGCGACAACTCCAGAGCCCCGGGAGAATCTGAAATCTAAGAAATATTGCGTCAATGGGTTCGAAAACAGACGCCGATGATAAGCTTCATGTTCTATCAATGCATCTGCTATCTAATCGTGTGCAAAAGCACATGTTCTCTTCCGTACGAGGAGGGGTACTTTGAACTTCACAGCTGTCTGATCAAAGGGGACGGTCTTTTGAGTTTCCACAAACAACCAATTCCGTGCTCTGTTGTCCCAATCCGTGCCTTCAAATTCAATCATGCCAGATTATATCCTACTATAGGGAGCCATAACACATGTAAATATAATCTGCCAGACAAAAGTCGAAGGGCTATGTAGCACCTGTTCTTTTTGATGCATCTGCCCCCCTCATTCAGTGACGTCTCTTTTCATCCCAAGCCTGCATCTGAAAAACGATGATAATTTGGCCTTGAAAAGAACCTGACCCTGGAGAGGATGGGAAATGTCCATCTCCCTCTCCTTATAACCATGAAACTGTGTGAAACTCATTTTCAAAAGCTCTGCAGTAAATCTCTGACAGGCAGGTTAAAACTGGATCAGGCTTTGTGACGAAAGCTGCACAGTGCACACACCCCTAAATCTTGCAGTAAATAAAACAAGACGGCTGTGAGGTGAATCGCGTCCGTCTAATGAAGGACTGACCTCATGTTCACCTGATTGGACATCCAGTGGGAGCTTTTTCCAAACAATACTAAATTTGTGGTCATCTAGATTGCTCACACTGGGATAATTAGAGCGCCAGCAAGTGTCAATGTCTGAATGACCCACGGAAATTGAGTTTTTCAACTTCCCTGTCCATGTTTTATTTTTTATTTTTATTTTTTTAATTTAATTTGAATTTTTCTGGATTCTGTTTTTTTATATACATATTCCTAGACTCTGTTTTAATCGTTAAAATAAAACATATTAATCAAAAGCATGTCTAATTAATACAAATCATCAAACTTACAAATCTTTAAGGCCCTATGAAATACAATTTGTTCTTTTTTTTAAAATTCAGTTTTATTATTAGAAACTTCTCGGATTTCCATTAATATTTTGGATTCCATTTTAATGGTTTAATTTTTATTAATATAATTTAATTTTTAGATACTGTGATTTAAATTGTTTTTAAATTTTTCTGGTAAATATATTCCTTAAAAAATTATGTTTTAACAAAAAAAAATTAGTAATAGTAGTAGTACTATCATTACATTAAGTAGCTGTGTGACCATGGACCACAAAACCAGTCTTGGGTGTAAATTTTTTAAAATTAAGATTTATTCATAATCTGAAAGCTAAATAAATAAGATTTCCATTGATGTATGGTTTGTTAGGATCGGACAATATTTATTTATAAAATATAAGTTGAATTCTTAGCAATGCATATTTTAGTAATCTAAAATTAAGTTTTGATATATTTACAGTAGGAAATTTACAAAATATCTTCGTGGAACATGATCTTTACTTGATGATCTTATATTATCTTACTTATCTTATATTTGGCATAAAACAAAAATCGATAATTCTGACCCATGCAATGTTTTTTTGGTTTATTGCTAAAATATACCCCAGCAACTTAAGACTGGTTTTGTGGTCTAGGGTCACATACATTTCTGTCAGAGTTTCTTCAAGTTAAACCAAACTTTTATTTTGAGGAGTTGCTACGAAGACCTTTACGTTTCTGTTCATATATGATATGACGATAGTTTTTTTTCTCAAAAGAAACGGTAAAATGCTCATGAAGTGACATTCAGAGCAGTTCTAGAGATGTATATGTGTTCATGTACTTGTGTATCGTGGCGGCAGAGGCTGAAAACACCACAAAGGTCACATGGGCTTCATTATGTGTATAGTAAACAAAACCTCACATCTGCATCATTCATTTCAACAGAGACACGAGAACATGAGAAAATTAAATTTAAAAAAAAAAAAAAAAAGCTACATCCTGCATGTTCTCAACAGAGAACATGCAGGATGTAGCTTAAAATTCACAGACACTAGCCCATATCAAGTCTCGATTAAAGTATACTGACCTATTTTTGATTTATTCATCCAAAATTTGGCAAATTACGTGACATTCAGCATCATGCAGTAAATTTAATTTTTATAAGTCGATTCTGCTATTCTATTTGCATTTTCCACATTGCTGAAATCATAGGGCCCTAAATCTATTTCACTCTGTTTACAAGCTTGTGTTTAAACATGTAGTAACGATTTGGAATGTTATTTAATGCAAGGAAAGCAGTGTCTGATTCCAAACCTATGTGAAAGTCTTTACATATTAATGTGTGTTACACATTATGAAAGCAAAACAGCCACTCCAGCACCGCGGATGCTGCACCGAAAGGTGCCGCCTAAGTCGGGAAAGCTCTGTGTCACCTTAAGAGCAACTTGATGTATTTGTGGAAGAGAGTGGGAGTTTACATCTTTAGGCTTTCTGTCATTGTGAATTAGTGGGCGTCAGGAATTGTAGGATGCACTTATACGAGTCAAAAGCTCTGCAATTGGAAAACAGGATGGCGTTTTTAGCATTCATTTACACACAGACGCTTCCTGCCCATGCAATTAGACATACATTTTTAAACTCTTATATTTTTAAACAAACACTCATTAGAATAATTTTAACATTGTCTTTAAGTCTGTAAAGACAGCCAGTGCTAATGTCCGGGCAACTGTACTCTCTAAAAAACATCTTCAGGTCCCCAACAATCCCTGTTTTATTAGGTGTATGTGTCTTGAAGAAACAAACACTCTAGTGTGCCTCATCCATCCTAATGACCCTTCCGTAAGAGTCGCCTCCAAAAACATTCCAGTCACTCCAAGAGCAAAACACAATTCTGTTGTGACGCTAGCAAAACAAAGCTGTACACTTCACATGAAAGACCATCACTACAACCCCTGCATGAGCCGACTTCTAAGTAGGCAGGATTATATGAGCTACCAACAGTTGGCAACTGTCCCGTGCCATGTGACTGGCTTCTTGTATGCCATCATGCCGGCTTCCAGAGTCCATGGGCATTTAAAAACTCAGATTTCCGTTTGAAAGCTGGGAATTTCACTGGAAAGCACAGTTTTCCAATAAAATCTATTCAAATCTGAGCTGTAGCTTAAAGCGTGAATCTGCAACACAAATGTTGCAGTGTGAAATCTGCAAAGCCTGCCTGAAGAACGATATAAGAAAAGAAGAAAGCACATTTCTAGAGACCTGTCACAAAAAGAGTGTCTGAGGTTTACTTTGGGTGAAATAACCTGAGGGAAATGCATTCAAAGAAATCAATATCCCATCACAGGCAGGTTAACTTCATCCACGTATCTCCAGCAATGTTTGTCTTCCTCATGAGGGACTCTTTCTGAGAAGAACTCAGACTTCTACTTTGTCCATGATGTGAAAATATGACGTGTAACATGTAAAGTTTTTTTTTTCTAAATTGTAAGATCTGTTTACACCTGACATTTCATACTTGGGGCCCAATATGACATGGGTTTGACCTCCTCTAGAGGTTAGGTAATGAATCCTCCACATAAATCTGGTGCAGTGGTTTCATAAAGGCAAAGCAAATATTCAAATGACTGTAATGAAAATGCTAATGTAACCCAGTGAGATTACTCCTGCATTTGTCCAGGCACAGATTCTAGAAATAGGATCACACACAGCTGCGCACACATCAGGGGAGACTCTGAAAAGCACATAGAGTACTGAGAAAGTACATGAAAGGGCTAATGGAAAAGGGGGAGAACAAGTTCTGTATAGTGGGTAGAATTCAATTGTTTGACATAGAATAAAACTGACTGGAATTTTCTCTAGCGATTGCTGACATTTTGCCCTGTGGCAATAAACAACTACTACATCCAGAGCTTGTCTTAGTTTATCTCACTCTGTTCGAGAAGGGCTGCCTAAGCCACAGATGGACACTACACTGTTGCCTAGACAAACACTGTGAATTTATAATTCATATCGGGGACATACTGCAAGTCAAAATTGAAGGAATATCGTCTGGTAGACCTCTACAAATCAGCCATCCATTCACTAATCTAAGTACCACAGTAATACAACATTTTTAGAAATAGTACAATGGTAATGCCAAGCCCCCTGAAGTACCGTTTAATTGCACGCGAATATAGCAACCATTCAGTAGTGCAGTTAACAATTACAGTCCAAAATGCTTATAGCAAGTTAACTTTATGAATCAAGTTTTTTTTTCACTTGACTCTACTTTTGCTGTGCTCCTGCTTTCACACTGATTTCCCAGATTACATCATAACACTCATTCCTTATTTAGACATTTCTGATACCTGTTTGGGAGCGTCTACAATCCAATCATTTGCAAGTCCTCACTAGTGAAAGGAATGCTAGTGTTTCAAAACCTTTGTACCCACCTTTGACACGTTCAAAACAAACCGGAATGTGGCGTCAGGCTTTTTACTACCCTGAAACAGCAGGAAAGAGTGCTAATAATTAATGTGGCACAAGAACAAGATTTAGAACCAGTTCAAGTTTGGTTCTCAGAGCATTAATGGAAAGGTGAATGAACTGGACAGTGTATAAAGTTCATGCACTCCGAGAGCAAACTAGTAACGCAGACAGCTGAAATTGCCCAAGACGGACAATTTCCAGAATGGCAGTCAATTGGCAAAGCTTTCCAAAGCAAAGGGTCATTGCTGAATTAGGTCACAGTCACAGAGATTTGGAGATGCTGGTGAAATTCAAGTTTTCTCATGGGGTGAGACACTCAGGTGCTTGCTAAATTCCGAATGGGACTATCGATGAACAGACACTTTCGGATTGGTAACTGTCTCAAGCCAGAACATTCTGTGAAGGAACACTGTGTATTGACTTTAGGGTTGCAAAGGGGCGGAACATTCTGGTAAATTTCCATGAGAACTTCATCTGGGGAATTTTGGAAATATTCCAAGTTTGAAATTTACCATTAATTTATGGGAACCAATTGGGAAAATGTATAAAACTATCATATACAAACATAAATATAAACATGTTGTTTGATCATAGGCTCACATGCATGCAAACTAATACAAACTTTAAAAAATGTTTTGTTTTTTTTTTTTTGTTTTTTTGAGGTGGAGGGGGTGCTGTGGTGCTTTTTTCAGGATTTATTCAAAACACATTCACATTTAGTCATTTAGCAGATGCTTTTATCCAAAGCGCCTTACAAATGAGGACAATGGAAGCAATCAAATTGACAAAAGAGCAATGATATATAAGTGCTATAACAAGACTGAGTTGGGCAGGTCATACCACCAGGAGGGAACATTTAATTTAAAAGCCTGTGAAAGTGAATTTGTGCCTCTTTGGGATGGCACAATAAAGCGAACGTCGCAGAACGCACGCTTCTAGAAGCACGGAAGTCTGAAGTAATAAATTTAGGTAAAGGGGTGCAGAAGAGCCAGTGCTGGTTTTGTAGGCAAGCATTAATGCCTTGAATCTTATGCGAGCAGCTATTGGTGGCCAGTGCATAAAGAGAGGTGTGACGTGCACTCTATTCGGCTCGTTATAAAATTAATCTTGCTGCCACGTTCTGGATTCATTGTAAAGGTTTGATAGAACTGACTGGAAGACCTGGCAAGTCATAACATTACAAAACACATGCAACTATAATATGACACACCAAAAACACATCTCCACTTGAATGGTTACTCAATCATCAAGACCAGATGTGGGTCCATTCCTGATGTTTAAAATAAAAATACCCGTGTTAACCAACAATAAGTATCAACTGACAAACATCAAAACCCTTTAAACCAAATTATTTGTAATTACACCTAAGATTTTTGATACAAATAATAAATGTGGTCTATAACGCAAGTCGTACAGTACTGAACATTTTTATGATACTTTTAAGTTGTTTTTGAAACCCTTCATAAGTCCACTACAAGCATCTACGTCAGAATACAAACAACATATGATTAAGGCTTATTTATGGCCTAATATGGGTGAAGAGCTGATCTAAAGATAGAGTACTAGTTTTCTCCTGGGTTCAGATAATCCTGCTGATTCGTTTGTGTACCCGTGTGTCATTAGTGCTGCTTGGTAACAGCTCTTAATTATCATCTTATTATAATCAACAAGACCACCAATTAGTGTCCACCAAATTAATCATACTAGCAAGTCAAAAATGACTAAATGAACAAGGAATATGAAATATACTTGCCATATTTTAAATGTAGGCTTTCAGGACACACCTATTGCAGGTGACAGGTCTATGTTTCAGTTACTTGCTGTTACGCCATAGACTTGCGTTTAATGATGCCTACATGTTCCCATTTGCCCACCGTGAGTCCCTGCCAGTCTGAGCTTGCCATCCTCTGATGTCACGCTGCTATGGTAAAATTGGTACGCTCCCTTCCTATTCAAAACATGCGGAAATGTCCTTAACCTCACCTGCTTTCTCTGCTGTGTCTGACATAAGACAAAAGACTTAACTCTTAAAACAATGAGCCTGAATATAGGACAAGAATCTAAGTTCTTGCATAATATATAAAAGATAGCTCAGAAATGTAATCACTGATTGCTGGTGATATAAAACTGAGTAAAATTGTTAATATGATTTTAAAGAGATTTTTATTGGGCCAGTAAGTTTCCTGAAAATATCATTATCAGTAGACTTGAGTTGGAAAGTTTGATTCATTTATGTGAATCAGTTTAGTAGAACTGATTCAAACTCTGATTCATTTGAAACCCTCCATTTCAGAGCAAATAAGCTATCAAATATTGTTGAAAGGCTGAAAAGACATCATTTTTTGCCAAATCACTCCATATCACTTATATGTGTGTGTCATCTGATCTAAAGACAGGGACCAGATAATAAAGACCATCCAGAGTTTTATAGTCAGGTACATTTGAACTAAAGCACACTGTAGGACTGTTTCTGTGCTTTCACACAGTGTACAAGTGGGGGTTGATATGATATTATAATAACACACCTGCAACTTTGTTTAGGTTGCAAATATACAGGCCAACCTGCATCCATGCAAATGCTTCCTGCAAACTCATGCTTACAACATTGATTTAAACCACTTAAATTGAGACCAAACAATACAAGAAAATCACATATCAGTCTAATCTGAGCCATGTGAGTGCTTCAGAGATTAAGATATAACCGTATGCCCCAGAATACAAAGGTTGTTTGCAACTTCTCTTTCAGCCGAGGTCAGATTAGGACACCTGATCACTGATAAGTGTGTGCAACTGCTGAGACATAAAACAACAGCAACATGATAATGCCGGCATGAAGCATTTCTCCAGGATACTGCATAAAAATGCAGCGAAAGCTTTAATCTGTCTCTAAAAAATGAGCGCTATTAGCCAAGACATATCCAAAGTGATAATAGTGAGAAACTGAGAAACTATGGCATTGAACTAAACGGCTGCTTACAGATGAAAAACCATAGCTCATCCAAAAATGTCAAATCTGATGAACTATTCACACTACGTCGTTCAGGAAAGAGAAGGAGAAATCCAAAATAGGTGACATTTTTAAGAATATCCTGGCTATTCTTCTCGACTTATCAACATATCATTCACAACAAGGACAATAACAATAAAAATAATAATAGTAGTGCCTTGCCTCCGGCAAGCACCACTAATAAAGTTTTAATTGCCCTAATTGTATGAGAACAGTGAAGTACACACACCACTATGAAAATGATAACAACACAATGTAACAACACGGTTTGAAATGATTTCAGAAACACTTTTTCCACCTTATGAACGATTAAAAACATTTCTATGCAATCAGAATGTGCAAGAGAGTCAAGTCAAGTCACCTTTATTTTTGTAGCACTTTATATAATACTGGTTGTTTCAAAGCAGCTTTACAGTATTAAACGGGAAAATAGTGTGTCGATAATGCACGAAGACAAAAACAGAGAGTCAGACGAGCAAATGCTCAAGCATTTTAAGTGGCAAAACTGCAGTGGGGCTTTATATTAAAGTGTAGATGCTTAAATAGTTATCGGTATATTTATCTTTATAACTACCGTTCATGCTGTGGACGGGTCTAGGCCTTTACTCTCTTATGACTGAAAACTAATATTTTTAAATTGCTTTTAAACAAATTCTTAGTAATGCAACCCTTTGCAATTCACGATGAGCTAGTCTTACAGTCCTGTTGCACAGCATTATCTTCTAGAACGATTTGTCCATTCCACAAAGCATGTAACTTCATTATGACACAACAAAAACATCTCCACTCTGACAGTTATTCAATCGTCACACTTAAAAGACCGGGAACTGGGTCAATGGTGCATAACAAAATCCGCAGGTAATTGCATGGAAATGATTGACAAGTGCATTCTTCATAATTTCTACTTTTGTGTTCTACAGAAGAAGCATGCAGGTTTGGAACATCATGAGCTATTTTTCCTTATTTTTTGGGAAGAACTACACTTTAATCAATAGTTAATGCCAAACGATGTACAGAAATGTTGATGTGATGAACATAGGCATCAATTACAGACCACACTCATCAAGATCATCTACAGTTTATGTTACAGCAGATTGAGGACTACTATAGTTAGAGAAAACATCCTACCCTTGGTCCCATTATCAGACGACTCAATGAAAGGGTTTTTTTTTAACCTTTGATGCCAGTTGAGCTCTTAACTGATGATGGATTACTATAGTATGGGTACATTATTGATATCAAGGCCCTGTCTTTCCACAGTCTTTCCCTTTCAGTCCAAAATTGACATTGATCTGTTACAGAGCATTCCCAGGCTTCCTCACATCCCCAAAGAGAGATGGAGGAGCCAGATGATGGACTCTGGGGCTTCAGAAGAGGAAACAACCCTTCTAATAAATAAAAGTGTGCCCTGAGCAAGGCATGAGACAGCGCTGTAAAGTAATTGGAGTGAAAAGAGCAAAATATAAACTGACGATCCAGAGGCTGAAGCCAATTTATTGAGCCACATTCAGAGGTAAAGTCTTTCTGTGAAAACCGAATCAAATTATTTTCCTGTGATGTTTTATGGTATCTCATTTTACTCTCGCTCTCAGTGGACTTCAAATGAATAGACTAAAAATGTGCAATTTCTTCAAATCTGATGTCAAGTGAATTCCAACCATGCAGCAAACTCCTACCAGAACATCTAAAGCATCATTTCATTGCCGCTGATTTGATTTTATGGTTCGACTTCACAGCGATCAAGGCAAATGATAGAGAAAATGCTTCAGTAAACAAGCAGACACGGAGTCAATTGTCTGAACTCGCTGTAAAGACCATGTCAACCCTGCATATTTATGATTTCAAATGAGCATAAAATGATGTGTGGAAATGAGGGGGAGGCCCGGCTGACTGACAGGAGCTGGGGGTGGAGGGACTCATTTCATGGTGTAAATACATTTGCCTGACTCTGTCAAGTTAGGTGACTCAGCCCCTATCACGGAAGCTGAACACATAGTACTGCAGTGCTGCACATCACGACAACCGCGAGCTCGCCTGAAAACTGGTGCAGTGGGATGGATTTCAAAACCTTAAAATGTTCCGATTTTATGCAGTAAATGTGTAAATGTCAACAGCACAACACAAGTATTCACTGAGGGGGGGGGGAAACTGAAACTGGAATGCATGAAGGTCTTTTTTCCCACAGCACTAGTGACAGACCGACATATCTACCAGGCCGATAAAATACCAGCTCATATTTGCCTATTCTGAGATTATCAGCATCTGCCAACAATCATGGACACTTAAAAAAATTGAGTGGAAAAAAACAGGTATTTACTATTTACAATTAGCCCTTTGCTGCAAAGCTCTTGATTCTGATTGGCCAATCAGAGATTTCAATGACAACTCATTCAACTCAACTCAACAAATAAATATTTTAAGCAATCATTTAATACGTGAGACAACAATACGATCGCAAATCATTATTTATCTCTCGACTCTCATGCAATAATTTAAACTCAAATCAATATTCTTTTTTTTTTTTTTTTTTTTTTTATAAAATCAATATTCTATTTAATTATCTGGTAACAACAACAATGCAATAAGTGGGAGATGGTCTTTAAATTTCACCACGTAATACAAAACATGGAATACGCTGTAGCCTACTGGATAGGGAATTTAGGAGATAAGACAGTCTCAATCAAATTGTGTATTCCTCGAATAAGCACCGTCCGGCACGAATGGCATTTTTGCATGCATGTGAATACTGCTTATAAATGAAAAAGATGCGAAGCTCGCGCTCTTCAGTGGCTAGAGAGAATGATCCCGCCTCGCGCTGTTCTACGTCTCTCAGCGTCGAGCACATGACTGCAGTAACTGTGTTCTGTAACTCAGTCACGAGGATGGAGTACTATTACACTGACCAGACAGCGAGCTCAGTCCAATAACCCGAAACGAGCACATTTACAGCTCTAATAATATTCACACTGGCACGAGGACACAGGACAACATCACCGAGCATTTCCTCAAAGCGTTCAAATGTTACGAAAACGAGTCGACGCCTTTCAGTGACGCCGGACACATCGTTCACAGAGCGCGCGATTTGCAAACATGCACGAACTGACGATTTAATTTATGATACGAAAATTAGTTTTCCCCGGCACGTGCTAAATTTTGAATTTAAAATAATTAATCAATGCACCGCATTCTTAACCTCATCCTTGTCCTAAAATCTCTAAGTGTGGAAGTATCCGTGTTTCGAAGCAGGCTTTTGAAGCGTTGTTTTGTAACTCCCTATTCTACGCGTTATGTATCTATAAATAAACACTTTGCGATAGTCTGCTTGACATGAGAAGTGCAGAACGCACAGCGTTTATTTATTAATACCAACAGCACACACTGGCACATGATGCAGAGATCGCTTGACTACTTCTAATTAGCATCAAGCTCGTTTTGTAACAGTTACGCAAACGCTTACGAAAACAATGCATTTCGTAAATTGCGTAAGTTCCGTTCTCTATACAGATATACACATGTATAACACCTATAAGCATACATTTTGTAAACATATGCTACATTTTATAAAGGCCTTCAGTGCTGCATATCAGTTTTTCAACTGTACAGCCTAAGTGATATAATGCACTCGGTTTGAAGCTTTATTAGCTACAGTTTATCTAAAGAAAGCAGACCAGGTAGGAATATGAATTAAACAAATACTGATCGCCTCTAATAACTGCACTAACAGTAGTAATATGCACCGATTAATAATTATGCGATGCAAAAAAAAAAAAAATTAAAAAGAGAGGCAATACAATCTAAGTAAAAAAAAAGAAAAAAAACTGAAACCCCCCATAGTTTTCAATGTCTATATTCATTTTCATCTACCTCACAGTGAACTCGTACGGAATCAGAGCGCATATAATGTATAGGCTATATTATCAAGCAACTAAAAGTCAAGTCCACCACAACACCCACGTGTCACATACTCTCACACACAGACCGGGAAATTACTGTGGTTTTTGTCAAACTGATGAACACATCTGAACTTATTCTGTTCCGCATGTGAAGTTATTCACTTTCGCCTAATCGCTAGCCCTCGAACGCAGACTTCAAAGGAACGATTATTTGTCTATAAGTCACTTTTCGCATAGATGCATTATTTCCTGTGAACTCCACGTGAAGCGCAGACGTCAGGGACTCCAGACGCCGGCTGAGACGCGCTGACAGCATCGCCGAAATGATGCGAGTATATCGCGCCACGGACAGTTGCATGCTAAAATACACCCGGGGGAAAAAACAGCCATGCGTATGCCTTATCCGAAATGGTGCATGGCTTACCTGGCTGCCGGAGTTTTCAGTCAAGTAATTGAAGACAAATGAAGAGAGCTCGTCGTCTAACAGTGAAGCGCAGTCCGCCATCTTCCAAAGAATGAGATGAGAGGAGCCAGAGAGCGCTGCTATACTGCTCTCCCCGCGTGCAGTGAGATCTCCAACCGACCGAGGGCAGTGTGCTGAGGTGCCTCAGGGCTTCCCAATCATTGCTGGATTAAATAAAACTGCACAAAAGTGAATTCTTTCAAGGTGTAGGTGTGTTAAACACAGGTTGGTGGCTGAAGAAGGATGTGGGGACTATGCTGCAGGATGCATGTTCCCAACTGTAACTGAACCTGCTTCTGCTGTCTAGATTACAGTGTCTATGACTCATTTATGATGCTACTTCATGACGCCTAAAGTCCATGCTTTGTGTGGGTAATATATACTGACCATCCTTTTACCATATAGCATCTCAGCAAGCTTCAGCATTCTGCTTATGGTGCTCAAAACCAGCCACTGTTAATATAGTCATTTTATTATTATTATTTAAATGTACTAGAGAGTCTATCGACTTATGCTGAGGAAGAATGTAGCTTATCTTTAACTCTTGTACTACAATAATTAAAATTATTATTATTAAAATGTAATTGAAAATTAAATGTTATAGATGAAAAGCAGATGCACTGCTGACTTTAGGCCTGACCCTAGATCAAATTACGAGCTTATGGTGATAAAGTTTCATATATGAGTAACGCATTAAAATCTATGTAAACAATTGGGGGAATCACCCTGTAATCAGCGGACCCATTGATTGGCTGATCTTGTCGAGTGTCGTTTTCTTACAAACTTTCACTACTGCATGTGGGGATTTTGAAGAGCTTAATTAAAGTCATTCCATTCTGAGTGACATCCCAGAAATCACCACCTGACTGTTACTCAAGAGAAGAGGCAACTCTGCTAAAGAAACCATCCTATATTTGATTCACATTAAAGATATAAATCTTATTGGTTGTAAACATTTCAAATGGCATGCAAACCAATACAATTAAATTGTCAAACCCTTGACATACTATTACAACAGCCCAATCTGAAATGACCCCAAGGTCACATCAGTCTATTGAACTGTGTGCTGTCTAGCTGGTTATCATCAACCAAACAAATATTGTTTGAATGTTTGAGGTCAGAGAGAATGTTTGCCTCTTTGAAAACACTGTATAAAAACAAAATATAGGTTGTGCTAATTCTTAGAGCAAAAATAAATAAATAATAATAAACAGATAAATGTAGAGGGGACAACAGTTATAAAACCCAAACATGCAGTGACATTCATAGCTGTATTTAGATGGGAACTTCAAGACTGTTACTTAAAGCCAACAAGCCCACCTTCCATAAGAGTGTGAAAGGTCACTGAGGGGATTTGACAGCCCTGAGCGTCTGGTGGGTGTCTCTGACAGCTGTCAGACTGGAGGAGTTTGTTCTGTGCTGGAGTTATCAGTCAAGAGAAGAGTCCGTTTCATCAGTCATATCATTTCATTGATTATGCCCTGATGTTTGGAGGTCAACGACATTGTGCCTTCAGCTGCAGTTGTCCAAGGACAGCAATCAATAGAATTCACACATTGTTTCCCAACACTGAAGCATGCATTACGTATTTGTTCATGTTTTTGTTTGCTATGAGTAATGGGAGCGCATACTGGACTTTGAATCCATGCATATTGCTGAAATCACTCACGATTGGTTATGACTAGAAGGTGATTTAATGGGGGCTTCTGTGTGAATGGACGGGGCACTGAGAGAAGACAAATCAAAGAGCACCGAGGACTGTAGCAACTTATTTATGAAGAGTGTCATGCAGGAACACTGGGTTCAGTTTAAGAATGACACTTTCAGAGTGCTGAAGTTTTGAAATGGCCTGTTGTTGAATCCATATTTTAATACACAATATGTTAATTGTGAAGTATATTCAGTTACACTTTAGTTTGTGGACCAATTCTCACTATTAACTATTAACTGACTTTTGCCTCAAACTCTGAATTGCACTGCAAGGATTAAGCTATCAGCACCTCAAAAGAGCAAGCTGATCCTGCTTCAGAGTTACTGGAGCATTTTACTACAGAAATATGTGACTTCATTATATCCTGAAGGGTAAAGTCTAACTTGCAGAATGGCCGAGTCACAATGTGCCACTGTGTATGGAACAGTTACAAGCAATCTGAACTGCAAGGCATAGTTAAAAAAAAGCCAGGTCATGATTGGAGGAAATGCCCGCTACACTACGGATATGCAAAGCTGAACACGCTGTGATTGGCCGGAGCTCCTCCTGTCTCTGTGCATAGTAGGAAAAGGAGCGTGTAGAGTAAAGCAGACTGCATTAGAGACTCGCTTCCCCTAGCAAACACGTGCATGCTCATCACATGACCCCCTTTTCCATTGCTGGTGCCTGACCATGTATAATGCTTATGCTTGCTATATCGAAATGAAAATGATGATTGCACAGGTGAAAGTTGAAAAGAAAATGGTCTAATCTTACACAAATCACCCAACAATCACCCAAGGTTACAAACAATTTCACCAGGCTAGAGAAATTTTCCATAAATATTCATTTTAAAAGGAATAGGGAGAGCATGCCAATGCAAAGTGTAAGATATTGCCTATTTGCAGGTGCATGTATGTGAGAGATATATATGCAGAAACCTATTCTGAAGAAATTACTACACATCAACCAGTAAAAGCATTATTTTTGCCATGTAGGTTCATTCTGAAAACATTTTTTTTATATGAATATCATCATATTGGAAGAGTATACATCATATATATATCAGTGGGTCTCAACCACATTTCTGCATATAAATATATATTAGAATTCATATATATATATATATATATATATATATATATATATATATATATATATATATATATATATATTGACTGTGCATCGGTGTAGTACCTGAAAAAGCACAATAAAATAATCTTAATATTTGATTAACCGAACCTTGGTTGAGTGAAATATGTCTGAAATATTGACTTAAAATAATGCAACAATCTCTGTTTGGGTGTATATTGATTTTGGGTATATGCACACACAAAAACACCCTCCAATACAGCATATTTCTGTACAGTATATGTCTTCTGGGAATAGTTCCAATCCAGAATGGAAGTTTGGATCGAGAAGCTCAAATCCTCCGACCAAATGCTTCACTTTTATCTTTGACCTGGACTATCTGGAATTCCCCATTATTCTAGTGCGTATCAAAACAAGGGGTTGCTTTAGACAGAGGATAGAGGCCTTTTCTGTCTGGGATCTGTGGGCGATTGACCTGGGGGGGCCATGTGCATTGGTTTGAGAGTGTCTGAGCCTTAGTCATCACAGCATGTGTGTACACTGCTGCATGTGTGGCATTCCATCACTAAACCTACAAGAGTCTTCAAAGACACACCCATCAACACCTTCACAACCCCAACAACTTTTTCTATTGTAATGAAGTGTGTTTGTGAACTAGACTGTGGAAACTGACTAAATTATGCATTTACCAAACTTGTAGCAACTGGCTTCTCCCTGTCTGCCTGCTCTATTTCTGCCCGTTTGCAGAAAAGTCGGTGGCTGTTGCTGCAGCTGAGCAATTATCATGCCTTGCATCAATATAGGTAGGAATGGTTGACGCTGCAAACCACTGGAAAGCAGTGTGACACTGAGCTACAGATCTCAGGCCTAGCGTCCTTTTGAAAGTTGTTGACATGTGACCATCACAGTATTGGACAGCTGTGGGGTAGAGATCAAAAGGACATGCCCATCATAGTCTATCAGGATCTGACAGATTTAGTCTCCTAACACGCCTAGAGAAGGTGCCAGCTAAAGCTATCTAAAGGGCTCCCTTAGGTCTGTTGTCCACCCAAGCAATTAAAAATTAATGAGTATGAAATTTCCCATACCAGGTTTCCTTTCCAATGGATCTAAGTGACTAGAACAAGACTCTTCTGTACTGCACTAGTAGTTTGTTTTAGTTGTAACAATTATACATTTGGCGGATGCCTTTATTGACTTTATCAATCCATTCATGGCATAGATTTTGTCCCTATACAGGCACTTGATTCACTAACTGTCTGCCATTTTGAAATGGTCTCATCATACAGGGTTGATTGGGGTATCAGCTGGGTGTTTGTTTTGTGGAGTATCTAGTGTTATCAGGCCATGGGAGAGGTAATGCAATAGTCTGTGCTGATAGTCCACCTGGTGAAATGCTGAGTGTTCAGTCAGATCCCGCCCAGCCAAAGTAGGCCATATTAGCATTGGAACCAGTGCTACGTCACACGGCCTCCCGTGTTGATTTATGGCCATGAGCACCAAGTGGGGCAAATGGCTTTAATCCCCAAAGCACCACTTCACAAGCTCAGTGACAAACATGTTTAAAAATATTGGAAAAAGCGCTTAACAATCAGAGTCATAAACATTGATCCTGCTCTATGAGATGGAAGACCTTCTTGAATTCCAAGCTCTTGGATACAAGCAGAGGCACACACATGTATGAGCGCACCGCATGAGAAAGCCCACACTGAAGTGGAAAGCTCTATAAAACACCATTGCCAAATGCAATAATTTGCTTTTTGAAGGACATATCATCTTAGAAAGAGGACAGATGGAGAAGAAGGCAAGAATGGGAGGAATTTTTTTTTTACATTTATGCAATCTTTGGAAGCCCGGGGGCATACCTGGAGATATCGTAGGCATATCTTGACATTTACATGATGGGGAATTATAAACAGAGCAGGGCTCGAAGGAAGGCTTAACAGTGCAAAGGTAGTCTCTCTCCACATGTGACATTCACACCAATTTTATTTTGCTCACGACTGAGCTGTAGGATCACATCACTCACAGTCCTCCAATATCCACCACCAAACTCTCACTTTCAAACACATTTAGCAAAAATGGACTATGCAAATGAGTTCCACACAATAGCTGGTGATTAGCCAAATGCTTGGTCGCTTTGAGCCAATCCCAATAGTACGACTGCAGATTGATGGAAGGAACTGACCCCGAGCCTTTCTCTTTCTTTTCGCTTCTCTGCACTTCACTGCCACACTGGAGCCAAGAGACGAAGGCCCTGATAACTGCACCATCTTATCAGAGAATTGCACTCCCTTGGTGCTGAATCCATGGGTAATTGAATCACGTACAGGGCTATTTGACTGATTGTGAATGGTATTTAATAATGGGACAGTCAGGGGGTGACTGAGCATGCAGGCTTCTTCTTTTAGAAGGATGCTCGTGGTCCAATCCTTGCTGCAGTGGTTTGTCATACAGGGATTATACAACAGCTACAACTCACTTCATTTCACCTTGTGCTTACCAAGCAGGAAAATGGAGCTAAATATAAATGTAGACGGCAGCATCTCTGGAAAGGTCAAATATGCATTTGCAGCAATGAAGATTATCGCATGTAAACGTGACTTAGTTGCAGCATGAAACTCAGTCCAAGGATGGGAATCTTTATGGATTCTTTATGTAAGAGGTTTCACAGATTAGCTTTTCCCTAAAGATGATCTTTCCTCCCATTCACATCAAAGCCTAAAAGAGCTTGATGTGTAAATTTCAGACTGCTAAGACTAGCTCCTTCATAACCCCTTTCACTGTGATGATGAAACAGGAGAGTTTGACACTTGACACATTGGGTGAGCTCCATCTCCATGCTGTTTGTTTGAAATATCTTATAACTTATATTTAGTCTCTGCATTACCATCTCATGTGACTTGGATGATCCTTGACAACCAAAACAAAGCCGTTCATCTTTTCTCAGGATCACACGGCTGGAGGCCACGCCGCTTACATGCCAACACTCCGGCAGTGTTTTCACCAAGTGCCGTACCCAAAGCAACTTTATTAACACACAACAAGCCTCCAGCAGACCGATTTGCTTACTGATGGGGTTTCCATTGTTCACCTTTTCCATTTTCAAGCATAGTATAGATTGTCCCTTATCTGGAACATATTATAGATGTCTTGCTTCATGCAGAATACTACTGCAATTAGGAATGGGTCACTATTCTAATTTCTGCATATGGGGAAAAACATCTTATGCAATGTCAGTGTCTTTGATTTCCTATGTCTGTCTCTCTCTCTCAACAGCTGCTGTTGGAGGTGGACCAGAACACCAGCTTATAATATCTGCATTAATGTAAGCACAGCTCCGATGGGTAGGGGGAGGGTCTTTGGATCCAACCATCAGTTCATCCTGCCTAGAGGATGTCAGCCATCACAATGTAATTAATGTGTGTTTGCCCATCTGTTAAGGTACATCCTCTGACCTTAAACCCCTTGCTGTTCTCCCTTCCAGTTGGCCAGAAAGTTTGAAGGCTTGGTCGGTAGAAAAGTGAGATGAGTTAAGAGGAGAGAAGAGAGAGGAGAGTTGAAGGAAAATAATGAGGCTAATAAAACTGAAAGAAAACAGGTAAGGATTAGATTTATAACATACTACAGCGCATTGCATACTCCCATTGAAACAAAGCCTAACTCGTTGTGACCTGCTGTTATGAGATGAGAGCTTTTGCAATTACACAAAGATTATACAGCACATGAC
The DNA here is from genome assembly GCF_023724105.1 of Carassius gibelio. Lineage (NCBI taxonomy): Eukaryota > Metazoa > Chordata > Actinopteri > Cypriniformes > Cyprinidae > Carassius > Carassius gibelio. The sequence continues at coordinate 6,240,579 of NC_068384.1, forward strand.
CCGCTGAGAAATCCCCAACCCCATACAACCTGCAAAAGCCAAGCTTACACAAAAAAGCAATTCAAAACCTGGACATTTCATAAAAGCAAAGCCAAAAAGCCAGAATACGAGGGAAGTAGGATTTTCCCTCTTGAGGGGAGTGTGAGAATCAGTCGGGCTGAGACAGGTCTATGACAACACACTCTCACAAGACAAGGAAGTGAATCCTGATTCATCTGCGGAGGAGGAGGAAGTGCAGCAGGTTTAGGCAAGATCACCCCGGCAACGCAGACATGGCCATCGAATACTTTAATAGAGACATTCATCTTTCTGTCTCGCATGTTTGGACAAATCAAGAAAGCTGTAACATAATTCTGCAGACTGGTCCTATGGATCATGATAGATACGGATTTGATATTAAACACTGAATTAAGCACAGTCTATCTTAACAGACATTATGGTTTTCAATTTCTGTTCCTTCTGCGGTACATAAAACTCGTCAGGCTTGTTGACCTCTGTTCATTGTGATAGAGAATCAGGCCCATCCTTTTCAAGAACTGTAAAACTGGAGTGTATCTGCAGTGTAACTGAACACTTATCAAATTTCAAAGCACTACATATTCTTAGAAATAATAAAATAAGTATAAAATAGCTTTTGAAAGAGACCAAAGGGTAAAGAGCATGTGTGCCAATAAAGACTGTATTTACATCACCTTTTACTAGTCAAGCTTTGTGATATCTGCAAGAAAACAAGGGAAACCAAAAATGAGAATCAAAGGAACAGAATCTTTGAAGATGTTTTCTGCATGTTTATTTCTGGCACTGAACAAATGCAAATGCAGCTAATTGTGATTTGATTTTACTTTCATTGTGATTTCTAGTAATTGTGTGAAAACACACAATTTTATAGTTAATTCCAATAGATATTTAGGTTAGCATGTTGCTAAGCTAATGACAGTTTTCTAAGCATAAAAAGATATTTGGTAAAACAGATTTTTTTTTACTAAACGTTGTTTTTATTGATATTTTATTGTATTAAAGTAATACATATATTAACTACTGATTATGAATTGACATTATTAAAAAATATAAACAGTTTTCACAATGCATTCTGTGATTGCCTTTACCACAAAGCATATGTGCAATGCTGCCTTAGAATTTGCCCATAAATAGGCATCTAGACTCAAAGTCAAACTAGCGTGTGCATAATTTAAATTGTTTTACTGTGTGTCTTGTAGATGATCTACAAATGAACTGTATCAACCAAGTCATGAGATATTCAAGAAGCCAAGTTATACATTCAAGACTGCCCTCCACAACATGCAACCTCGATGACTGGTTCGCATTCATTATCTTATCTAGCCACAGTAAATCAATCTAGTGATAACCGTTGAGTCATCGAGGAAGCGAAAGAAAAAAAAAATCATGACCACTGTTGGTTATTGTCTACAAAAGAAAGTGGAGCACATGAAATGATTCCAAGATGCTGTTCTAATTCCTTTTATCTGCAGATCATTATTCACTAATGCTTTTCTGCTTTCTGGATGAATACCTCAGAGAATGTCGGATACAGAAATCATTTCACATAGAAGTCTGGCGTTAATGGACACCTGTGAAGGTACTGAGAGGAAATGTGGATTGTTTGAAACCCTGTTGACCTCTGAGCTCTGTTCCAGATGAGGGAATAGGTGTCACAGTAACTGCACTCACATTTTTTACGGCAGCTCCAAATCACAACTGTCAGATTCTCTCAGTTCAAAAAGGATCAAATTGAGATTTAAGAAAGCTCTTGTTGGTTTTTGTTCATTTAGTAATCCGCCCTGGCTGAGGTAGGTCAAAGGTCAGCCTGCTTGGTCCAACGGCACATGAAAAACATCAGTCAGCAACCCACGCTCAAAACACTTTCATTACTCAAGGACAACTGCCACAAGTAGAAGGTTAGTTCCAGACGAATGGCCCAACATTCCAGTCGTGTCACTCCATGTCTCAGGGTCAGGTGCTCAGAAAGGGTGACCTCCAAGCACCATTTACCTCACATCCTGTGTTACATGTGGGTGTCCCATTCCAGCAGCGTCTTGAATCATGATCTCTGTTCAGAACAACCCTCTCTTTTCCTGAAGTGGCTCCTCTGATCTCCCCAGGGAAGCACTGAGAGAGACTCTCGTTTAGGTCAGTGGAGCAGCAGCCCACAGATCAATGGCTGTGCTGTCACATGGGGAGGACGATACTAGTGAAGATGATGAGCTTCCATCTAATTACATGACAAGGCCGCTTCAAGGCCGCTTAGACCCTTATTCACAGCACTTCTGAAGGAATCAGCATGCATTCCGATGCGCTAAAGCAGGTGTTTTATGAGAAGGAAATACATGGGAATCAAAGCTAAGAGTGCAGCACATGTGAACAAGATTTTTACATTTTCTCGCCACCATGTTGCAATGGCAGTTTAAGTCAAAAGAGCACACCCATACATTTTCAATAATATTTAGATTTAACTAACACCCCTTTATTGTGAATCTATGCATATTTGGTAACTCTTTATAATAAGGTTTGCTAACATTATTTAATGCAATCATTTTCATAAAGAACAGAAGCAAGGAACAATACATTCAGTTTTACTAATTTAAGTTTTATACTACATGCATACATTTTTATTTATCATAATTGTACTCAAGTTGTTCAACATTATTATTATTAACATTAGTTAATAATAATATAGAATTATTTTACTTATTGGTAACACTATTTCAGTGTGTCCTTGTTACATGTATTTACATTTATTTATGCATATTTGCAAGCAATTAACACTAAACCAAACCCTATACCCAGTTCTTAGTGCATGTTGTGTAATTACCAATGGTGTGTAGGCAGAGCTAGATTACTTACCAGTTTTAGTCTGTTACTGATGCCAATACATGACAAAAATTGTAGTTAACATTATCCATTACATTACACATTATAGGTAATATAATCAGACTACATAACTCTGTCTAAATTTAAAACAATCAAAATAAAATTATTTAAAAAATATATATTTTTTTTTACCTGCATGTCATGTGACCATTAACCAAAACTCAAAAACTGACTTTTTAACACAGAACTTAAAGACTTTCTGAATATATGTAAGGAAAATGTAAAAGATGAAAAGGAATAATTACAGGACGATTAATAAATTATGAATAATTTATTGCTATTGTGTGAATATTATGTAATCAATAAAAATTTACTGTAGTCTGATTTTGAGAATATAATCTAAATATGAGTACTTAATTTTTGGACTCTTATTATGCAATCCAGATTACATGTAATCAGTTACAATGCAGAACTTGCCCTATAACAAGGGCACATTCATATAAAGTGTGGCGTAATTATGTTTTTAAAATTGTATGTTTCTGTATCTGTATTTGACTAAATTTGTTCAAATATATATACAAATATATATATACCCACAGCTGTACTTTTCCTACTGACCACGTGACTAACTTCCCAGGTTATTTGGACAGTTGGATCAGAGGGATTCAAAACAAGAGCGTAGAGTCCTCATGCTGAGGCTCTGTGGCCACGCCCCCAGCCACTCCCCCTCCACTCTCGCTTGTTATCACAACGGCATGTAAAGGTTAAATCCAGCATAGTTTGTATAAAATGTACACATGGCTGATGAAGCGCAAAACAGACCTCACATGATTTTTAACCATTTGCAGGTGTCACAAACCCATGCTGGTGTGTGGGTAAAACCTGTCTGAAGCAGCTGTGCTTGTGTTGGGTTGATACGAGAACCTTACGGGGCTCACATCTTGGTGCAAGGATGAAGCAGTGCTTCACATGATCTGACACGGACAGTTCAAGTCATGCCGAGCATGCCTGAGATTTCAGTTGTTTACTTTCGCCGGTCTCTCTCGCCTTAGCAGGCTGTGAACAGTTTCCCTGTGAACTGAGAAGAACAGAAAACAAAGAACATAAAAGCACATGGAGTTGCACACACATGCAAACAGCAGGTGTAACCAACAGATGCAGCTCCATTAGATTAGCTCATAAAGCAATGTTGTGCTGGTAATGTGAGGAGCTTTGAGAGTTAATGTGACTCATGCATCTCTTTCGATCACACGGATGTGGAGGGTGGAAAACACTCGGTGCATTTAACACAGCAATAATAGCACGGTCCGAGCAGCTGTGCGTGCGCGTCTTACGCTTCTGGTTCTGTTTAAAGTTTAATCACACTCAAGTGCATGTAGTTTGGCTCCAGTCTGGCTGTTAGTACACAGAGAGCAGAAGGGGATTGTGTCAGCAGGGATGTGCATGCGTGCCTATTGTCATGTCATGTGATCTGCTCTGGAAATAGCCACCTGTCACAAAGGAGGAATGGATCTGTGTGCCCTCTACGGTATGGTGGAAATACAACTCTCAAAGGTGAACCTCAGCCCCCCTCTATTCCAGAAATAACCCATGTAATATCAATGTCCCACAAGCAGCGCTACAAAGAAAGGGAAAGGAACGAGTGATTGACGTGCCAGGAAAAAGAGCAGGAGAGCTGATTCTGTGAGAGCAAGAGAGATACAGTTTCAGGGGAAGACAGCAGATTCAGGCCTTGAATGATTCAGTACTGCAGATCAGGGACGTGGACGGTGCATCTCTACTGCATGTATGTTTACAATGAAGCCCTGCAAATGTGTGCATCTGTGAATCAATTCTTTTTTAGATATTTTATTTCAAATTTAGTTTCTGCTCTTCCTGTGTGCAGACGCGGTCATGTATTTGGAGGAGGCGTGGCTTTGGAGAGTGATCTGCAGGGAGGGCGAGATCTTATGCTTTCAAAGCTAGCTTGCTATTGCTAGCCTCTCAGAAATCACCCTACCTTACAAATTCCTAGAAAAAAACCATCATGACTGAATTTACTCGGAGATCATCGCACAATCGCAATACCGACAAAAAGCATAGCACACGAACCCGAAGTCTGTAGATATTTCTCATATGTGATGAAACCATTCAGTTGTGGCTTAGTGCAAGAGTTCAGCTGCTGAGAAAAACTCAAAGGCAGCATCTTGTTAACACTCCTCCAAGTTTTCAACCTGCTAGATTCAGTACTTTGACTTCGCGGGTGAACAGCAGGAGAGATGATGAGCCAGACAGACTGTGGGTGAAAAGTATTTTAGAAGAAGGAGTGAGAGAGAGAGATGCAGTGTCTTCTTCCTTTCCCTTGCCCTCCCTGTGGAACTGTTCCTGTTCAGAACAGAGTGTCCCTGCATTAGCTCAGCACTCAGTGCTTCCAGCGAGCTCAGCGAGATGCACAGTGTAGCCCAGGCAACACTAGTCACCTCAACATTTAGCTGAAGGCTTCTCATTAGACACAGCGCATGCCATGCACCTGTACATCAGGAGGAAACGCTTTCTGAAGAGTTAGCATACACACACAGAAACCTACTTAGACAGAGGTTTGATTAGCACTTCAACTGTGTCTCAAGAATCAGTGAAGCAAAGAAATGAAATAAGGCACATGTACTTTTATACTATTTATATGTATGCTGTTCAAATGTTTGAGGTCAGTAAGATTTTTTTCTTAGTGAAAAATTACAATTGTTCAGCAAGGATGCATTAACAAACGATTTCTGTTTCAAATAAAAGTTTTTTTTTTTTTTACTTTTTTTTCTACATACTCAATAAAGAATATATATATATATATATATATATATATATATATATATATATATATATATATATATATATATATATATATATATATATATATATATATATATATTAATCAAAAAGGTAAATTAATTTTCACAGATATAATTTGAAATATATTAAAACAGAAAACAGTTATTTTAGATTGTAATAACTTTACTGCCCAAGCAAAAAAAAAATTGTTTCCTTCTAATGGAGTAATGCAAAAAATCAAGGGCAAATTTTAGTGTGTTAGTTTGTAGTAAGAATGATTTGTATGAAGACAAACATTTTAAGCGTTTCTAATGGTTTTCATAGTGAATTATGCAACTACATCCAATAAAGGAGTGACTATATCTTTGTCTTTATCCTCTGTAGTGATTAAACACGGATATGTATGAGAATGTGTGTGTGTTTCTGTGGCATGTGGGTGGTACGGCTACACTGACTCACTTTAGCAGAGACCAAAACGCTGATGACTAATGGAGGGAGACGCTTGAGGGCCTTGAAAAAATAGCAGCAAAGAAACAGAAGAAGAGGTGGGCTTTGAAAAATGCATGCACCCCAAACCCTACACTGCCGGGTTTACCTCAACTGCTGCATTTCTCATAAGAACATGCTGATGTTTTATTGAGCAGCACAGTTCCGGTCCAGGACATAGAGGTCACTGCATCAATGCAGTCAGCTGAAATAGCCAGAAGTCAGAGTGCACAAACACGCACGTGCAGCAAATACTTAATTAAGCATAGCCCTAAAGAGCACTAAAACCTTTCCTCTAAGTTAAACCAGCATTATGGCATTAAATATGCATGTCCTGTCTGGGATCTTTTTAAGAATGTGAAATTGAAAAGTAAACAGGAACAGCGTCGTGCTCACGCTGATCAGACGTATGGGTGGAGCAGTCTGGTGCTATCAAAGCTATGTAGATCATTTATGACAGGGGCGTTTCTTACAACAGTCAAAGAGGGATTTTATTTTACTTAAGCTCATTGTAGTAAAAGGGTTTGGCTGTGTTTGGCAATCTTCTAGAGAAATCTGAAATGATGTTAGAGTATATAAGGAGGCTATAAAGGAGAAGAAGAAAAAAAGAAAGTTGACTTAAATGATTAGTTGATGTTAATTTATTCACCCTCAGGTAATCCAAGATGTACAGTAGGTGACTTTGTTTCTTCAGTAAAACAGTAAAGAAGACTTTTAGCTGAATCTGTGCTCCTTGGTGATTCATAAAATGCAAGCCAGCGGCTGCCCGTAACTGAGAAAAAAGTAAAAGCATGTCAAGAAGCACAATATTAATACTATAGGCTCCTGACGATATATATTGAGGTCTTCTGAAGTGAAACGTGCAGGGAACTGATATTACCTGTAATCCTGAGCCTCGGGCAAACAGGGAAATTCGGTTATTTTCCACAAACTGGTTGTTTCAGACTAGTTAATTTACATAATCACACATAGATAGACAATTGTATTATTAAAGCACCAAATAATGATGTGAAACATGGATGATTTGTATGACTAAAGCATATAAAGTGAATAAACTACAATAGACTACTGTCCAATAAACTAACAAATGATTCATTCATCAACCAGATATCCCTCTTTGGATTACAGGTGAGGATGTTGTAAATAATGTTCAGTTTCTTTTTAAATTTATAACAGGGCACAAAATAATCGTTCTGACAGCTAGACAAACATTGGATAACCTATGCATTTTACATGATGTCACACCATTTGGGGTAGGTTGTCACAATAGACTTACATTATACATTATACACCTTACATGCTTTTTAAAGAGTGAAACAATCATAAATCAGCTGAAATGTTGGTAACAGAAATATTAAACAATTGTTTTGACCTACAGATAATATAAGCTTGTGTATAAAATTATATGCAACAACTTTAATTAATAGGACAGAATTCACTAATGATTCTAATTTAAGAACCAGATGTTTTTTATTTGACACTAGATCTTATAGTCAAAGTTATACATGCCCCAAATCCACCACATACATCATCATCTATGGGAAGTGAAAAACAGCATATTTACATGCTAATGCTAGTGATTTTAAAATCCAGAGGTCACAGCAGTCTTATCTGGGAGATAATCATTTACAGATTGTGCTGGCAGCTACAGACTCACCTACATCCTGGTCTTTACTGTTTGTTAATAGTTTGCTTTGAATTAGCTATGTGAAATTCTGGTTGACTTTAGCATGAAGGGCAAGCAGGTGATAAACAGGTCGAGGAAATGAAGGAGGCCGAAAAACAGGACCCGTACACATTAACTAGCAAGCGACCAAGCAAACGGTCTGTTGCTGGAGGCTGTGCTGTCATAACAACGTTACAAGCTACGCTAGCTCACGGGATGGAAAAAGAATCATCCTTGCTATATCCTTGCACACAGCACATGACGTGAGACGGTGTCTGATGTCACGGCGGGATACGCTCTGTGGGATTACACCGTGCATCAGCTGGGAGGATGAATTAGGCAGGATAAACATCTGCCTGCTTGCTTATCAGATTAGAGGCCAGAGGAGGAGGTTTGGAAATATGGAAAGGGGGTATGGCATTATGATTATGATTACACTTAAAATGCATTTATATATTGTAGCAGCTAATTAGAATTCAATATGCCCAGTCAAGTTTTAGATCCAAAGCAAAGGACATCGGTGCACCAAGGAGCTGTTTTGCAGCGTCAGGTTTTTCCCTAGCTGTGACCTGTGAGCTTGGAAAGCACAGGAAGACTGTCCTGTCCTGTCCTGCCTTTGCTGAGCTGTGTATTGCCGGACCGCTGAAGTGGGAATCCATTATTCAGCTCATGGGGAAGGGCAGCTCCATCTCCTGGGATTAAGAACTCAGCTCTGATGAGCACACAACGCTCTCCACTGACACACACACACAGAGCACAACAGAGAGCCAGGATGCAGGGACATGGAAAACACAACTCCTTCACACGAGTGCATCCATTCTGGAGTGAAAGCCTGGATATCTGGATCAGAGCATCTAAACCTTGAAGGCGGCTCTCTATGCAGTACTAAATGCATATAATTCATAACACGTACATGCAATGCAGGCATGTACAACATATAGCAGTAAAATGACATATTTCTTTTTTTGTGACGAATGCAGGATTTCTCCAATCATTTTGTCGTGTTTTTTTTTTTTTATATACAATGGCCACATCACAAAAACCAAATCAACAACTGATGCATAAAATCTTTTCTTTTTTCTTTCTGATAAAGCATTACACTGGCATGTATGTCACAGTTAGAAAAAAATATCCACTTTAAAGGGATAGTTCAATGCAGAAAATTTCCTCACACAGTCACACTCAAGTCATGCTAGATGTAGATGAGTTCGTTTCTTCATCAGATTTGGGGAAATGTAGCATTGCATTACTTGCTCATCAATGGATGCTCTGCAGTGAATGGGTGCCGTCAGAATGAGAGTCCAAACAGCTGATAAAAGCATCACAATTATCCACACCACTCCAGTCCATCAGTTAACATCTGGAGAAGTAAAAAGTTGTATGTTTGGAACAGTGCTTTAAGTGGCCCATGAGGGACATCCCCTGAGGTAACAACAACTATATTGAAGGGCTTTAAACAGCAGTAAACAGGCAACCTTAATAATAAATCATTTTATTAGTTTGTGGATTTGCTTGAGCTAGAAAGAACTACTAAACATAAATAAAATGTGCAAAAGAATTTTGAAAAAATACCCTTAGAAAGAGCTACTGCATTACTGCATTCAAATTTCCAAACTGACTCAAATGATTCGTGAACCAGCTCCGAACTCCCGAAATGACTCAAATGAATCACGCTCCGAACTCCCGAACTGATTCAAATAATTGGCGATCCCCAAACTGACTCAAACGATTCGTGAACCCGCTACGAACTCCCGAACTGATTCAAATGATTCGCGTTCTCCAAACTGGCTCAAATGATTCGCGAATCCACTTTGAACTCGCAAAGTGACTCAAATGATTCGCGATCCCACTCCGAACTCCCGAACTGATTCAAATGATTCGCGATCTCCAAACTGACTCAAATGATTCGCGAACCCGCTTTGACTCCCGAACTGACTCAAATGATTCGCGAACCCGTTTTGAACTCCCGAACTGACTCAAATGATTTGCAAACCGCCTACGAACTCTCGAATTGATTCAAATGATCCGCGAAGCCGCTACAAACTCCCGAACTGATTCAAATGAATCGCGAACCACATACGAACTCTCGAATTGATTCAAATGATCCGCGAAGCCGTTCCGAACTCCCTTATTGATTCAAATGATTTGCGATCCCCAAACTGACTCAATGATTCGCGAACCCGCTCCGAACTCCCGAACTGACTCAAATGATTCGCGATCCCGCTCCGAACTCCCAAACTGACTCAAATGATTTGCGGACCCGCTCCGAACTCTCGAATTGATTCAAATGATCCGCGAGGCAGCTCCGAACTCCCGAACTGATTCAAATGATTTGCGATCCCCAAACTGACTCAAATGATTCGCGAACCCGCTCCGAACTCCCAAACTGACTCAAATGATTCACAAACCTGCTCCGAACTCCCAAACTGACTCAAATGATTCGCGATCCCGCTCCGAACTCCCAAACTGACTCAAATGATTTGCGGACCCGCTCCGAACTCTCGAATTGATTCAAATGATCCGCGAGGCAGCTCCGAACTCCCGAACTGATTCAAATGATTTGCGATCCCCAAACTGACTCAAATGATTCGCGAACCCGCTCCGAACTCCCAAACTGACTCAAATGATTCACAAACCCGCTCCGAACTCCCAAACTGACTCAAATGATTCGCGATCCCGCTCCGATTTCTCGAACTGATTCAAATGATCCGCGAAGCTGCTCCGAACTCCCTTTTTTTGTATAATGATGGATAAACTAATTGAGCATTGTGCCTGACACTCCAAATTCCTATATTTTAGACATTATAAACTCAAATCATGTCATGTCCATTGATTTCATTTAAGTAGCTGTGTCTTAAGAGAGAAAGTGGCCAAAAAATAAAACTAGTGGATAAGTCCTGATCACCGTGTCTAGATATATTTTGTTAGAATAACAGCTGACTCTACGGCATACTTAACTTACTTGATTCCTGTGTTAGGGGGTGGATTTGGGCATCATGTTACCTCCAGGAAGAGTTTTGGGAAGGCAGCACAAAATGTTTTTGTTGTTGTTGTTGTTGTTGCATCAGCATTTCAGCATTGCTTCACCTTAGATGAAGTTTAATGAAGGCTGGGAGTGTGAGCAATCGATTGAGTTATGTGACGTTATCAAAATCTCGACAGAGAGTGTTGCACGATCAATACTAAAAGCACGAATCACAAATGCAAAAACGTCTTATCTTTGGGAAAACATCCAGCAGTTGCTTTAACCTACAGAAGCGTTAAAGCTGTAGTGTATTCAGCAGCAGTGCTGATTAGAGGAGCATCTGTTCGGTTAGAGTCATGCAGCCTACAGGTGTTCCAGGAAGGTGTGCTATTCATGGCGTCTCCTCATCACTCATCACATACACAGATGTGGAGAGGGCTTTCAGAAATACCAGACAGCAGCTTATGTTAAATTATGCCTATATTAAATTTAGATCGTTAGTTCATCATTGAGGTTTTGGAATGACAAACAGCTTTGGTTTGAACCAAATGGATGATATCTTTAGCTATGTTCGGAAAAAGTTTTAGCATACCGTTTACTGCATATCATACATTATAATGTGCATACAGCAAACAAGATTTTTAAAAAGCAGTATGTGTAATATAAATTAATTCACAGTACGGTGTATACTATTGACCATCTGGTTGTTTAATTTGTCTAACGAGCTGTGTAGTCCTTTGTATTTGTACTGTAATTTTGTGCTTAAAAAATACTTTTTTGCAGTTTCAATAAATAATGAATCAAAAGAATAAAAGATCCCATGTCACACTGGGCAGATGCATTGCATTGTGGTACATGGTATGCATATTTGGGCAAATTAAAAAATTTGGGTAATTCATTATTCAGTGTATTTCATGCATAATAAAATTTGCATTCATATTTGTATGCATACTGCAAAAACAGAACAGCCATAGAAAAGTACAAAATAAATAAATGTAGTATGGTTGTACAGATACAACATCACCACCATTCAAACAGCAAGCGTATTCAGCATTGATCATAATAATCTTGAGCAATTCTAATCAGCATATTAGAATGATTTCTGAGGGATCATGTGACACTGAAAACTGGAGTAATGATGCTCAAAATTCAGCTTTGATCACAGGAATAAATTATATTTTAAAATGCATTCAATTAGTAAATAATATTGTTAGTTTAAATTGTAATAACTGTAATAATATTTCTCACAATATTTCTGGTGAGCATGAGAGACTGACATTAAACTGATATTACAAATCATTGTTTAATTTTATTTTGCATTTTTACTCCAATAATGTCTTAATTTTTGTAAAGTAATTAATGAATCCACAAAATGTTAAAAATTTGTTCACCATCTTATTTGTCAGACTAGTAATAAAGGCGTAAAGTGCATTGCATCATGTTATACAGCAGGTCAGGTAAAGGTACTTTAGATAGTAAATCTTATAATAAATATATCAAAATAGAACAGTATGGACAAATACATTGACAAAAGAAAGCAATGCAGTTGGGAAATTTGCTGAAATATTTGTGTGACATTTGGACAGGTAATGAGTACAGTCACAGGACCAAAAGCTTAGTGCTGACAAATCTACATTTCATCATTCTTTTTCCACTGTGTCAATGTTTCACTGGACTGGTTAAAGCTGAGGATGGAAAAATCTCATCCGGTACTCTGCCGGACACGACGTCTGTCGATCATGATGTAATCAAATCAGGCTTAAGACTCTTACCGAAGGCTTTATAAGAGGGCTGGGTTTGCCATTGACAGAGCAGACCTGGATGGCTGCGTGATCTGCTGCAGTGCACTGCAAATAGGGAGGGAGAAATGGAAAGCAGTTTCCTTGCAAGCCATAATCTGACGCAAATCCCAGCAGGTCAGCAGGGAACTGAGGTCAAGCGTCTGTGGGCACTGAAATGGCTCTGTATCAGTTTATGAAAACTCGCCAGGGCTGTGCTCACGGCTGACCTGCCTCTCAGTCTCCATACTGACAGCATCAACAGTAAACCGAAGCAGAGTGACGCTTGATGTCATTTCACGCTGATAAACTGACTTGAAGTTCCTGGGTTTTAGTGCTCCAAAAAACGGGAATGATTTTCGAGTTCTGCTCACGGATATCAACTTTGATCTTTCATTTCTTTGCCTCCTCGTCATTTTCCCATTTAATATCAAGGAGCTGTTGAGAAAATGACTGGTTAATTTGCCACAGGCGGGAAGTCAAGGACAGGTTAACCTTCAGATATGCTGTGCTGCCTCAGCAAGTGTGAGGATGCTTTATTACTGCCATGATGGAAAAGCATTATCTGCTTGCTGTGATTCTCAGGCAGATTAATACAGATGAGACACATAAAAAGGGGTATATTTATTTGTTTTGCCGCAAAGGCAGACAGAATGGCACAAAACTCCCCCTAGTGGTCACATTTCACAATAGTAGTCCACAAATACTGCTCCAGACAGTAACAGCAGAAATCACTCACATGAAGGAGGATGAGAATGTCACCTGAGGGGATTCACAATTCCTGCTTTAGCTTAAAGGACAAGCTGTTATTACAGAAATGGCACATTTTAATATACTAATATTTTATATTCAAGCACAATAGGATTTATACATTCGGTATGCTTGATTACAGTAGCTTAATGCAAATTCATAAAGTTAAAATGAGCAAAAGGACTTGGAATATTTTAGAGAGAAAGTTAATTTTCCTTCTTGGCTTCTTGGGTTTAGTTTATGTTTTAATCAACACCGGTTTAGACGGTGTTTTCATTTCAAGTTGTCTCCTGCAGATTATTTACAGTGAAAACAGGGTTTTGTTGCCGGCTGTGTTTACACATAAAGCATATTACAGTAGGGGCAAAACAATAAGTCCTGTGTTTGCAGAACACTGTGCACTCGTCCAGAGGGGCCGGTTTCAAAAAAGGCAGTAAATGCCAAGATTAAACTCTGAAATTCCTTCATCTGCACCGAAGACTGTGCTGGCGAATTGAAACAGGTGTTTCTGGCAAATTCGATTACTGGGTGACGAGCCAAAGGTGACCCCAAAGGTGCATAAACAGAGAGGTCTAAAAGAGCTCTATTGCAGTGGTTTGTGGTTATCACGGGGAGCTGTAATCTGTCTGGGTTGCAGGCTGCATGGAGCTCTGCCCTCACGACTGTGACCAATGACATTTTTAAAGCAGTTGCATTCCTGGACTGTCAGCGTTACTAAGAGTCTGACCTTGAGCAGTAGGGCAGCTGGTACGGCGAGTGTAAAATGAAAGGTTACTTAATGAGATGAACAGAGAAGAGTAACGGGAGACAGAAACCAGACCTACAGAGGGGAAATGAGATGATTAAATGGTTTAACAAATGAGTGAATCTCTTGAAATGAAGAATGATTGGAAGTGCTTGCAAAGAAATGCTTTATTATTATTAATACTTGCTCCTACTTAAGGATTTAAACTGAATAACTTGACCAGTTTTGTTTGTGCTTTGGATGTGAATACTACCTCAAATCATGTGGCTGGTTAGAGGGAAGTACTTGTGGTATTGATGCTCTAGCAACCGTCCAGAATATCCCAGCAGCCATCTTTCAATAGACTAACAACCTCCTAGAACATCCCATAAACCACCAGAACACCCTAGCAACAACCTATCAATGCACTTGCAACCACACCCTAACAACCACTTTTCAATGCAAATGCAACCACCCAAAATATCTCAGCAAACACCCGAATACACTAGCAATGACCTAGCAACACTAGCATCCACATAACTACACCATAGCAATGACCAAAATGCACCAACAACCACGAGAACACCTATCAACCACCATCAGTGCCAATTCAGAACATCTTAGCAAATCACACTGTGTATTCTAAATAATCTACTGTTTTATCGTTTAGCTTTAAATATTCAAATTATATAATGACCATGGAAATTAATTTGCGATCCATGCTTCTGAATTTAGGGACAAAAGCACCTCTCTGTCAGTTAAACCATGTTAATATTTTAATAATTTAACTATACATTCCCTGGTGTCGGTTAATGGCCACATTGACATGCAGACGATCATAAAAAAAAAACATTATGTAAAAATGTGATTTTATTTATTAATTTATGCATTTTTATGACTTAATTAAATATCTTTTCATCAACTCATAATCCCTCTGCAGTTCTTTATTTTACTTTATTTTGGGAAAACCCTGAAGTTATGTAATGTTTAATGCATTTCATGATCTTGATAAAGAATGGACTACATAACATATACTCTTGTTAGGTCAAAAGTAATCTAAAAATCCAAAAGTAGTCAGAATACATTACCTAAAAGCAGTAATCTAGATTACATTACTGACAACAATGTCCGTCATGTAATCTGTAATCGATAACAGACTACAGTTTATAAGTAATCTACGCAGGGCAGTGATTGGATGCTTTTGGACGGACAGGTTTACTGACGCTCAAGAGTGCTGTTTAATGGAAGCAGCTCTGTGGAGTTTCCATGGCAGACCGTTAAGTGTTTACACTCTGTTCTTTGTTAATCTACACTGCCTTTCCGCAGAACATTCTCAAAGTTCCTCAACGCTATAGTTCTCAAAACATCGCTAAACAAAACACACAGTCTAGCATCAACAGCTGAACTCAAACAATGTCTGGTTGTTTTCCCAGCAGGCCCATTAAGGTGAGGATGGGAAAAGCTGCTAACTCAAGAACAAGCAGATGATGGATTTAGGAAGACAGGAGTTGGTCACATGATCACGTGTCTCAAAACAAACACACCGTGAGATCAGAATCGGGCTGAGTATAGATATGAGATCCACAGCAGCATTCCCTCCCCTCTCCCATCTCCTGCCTGGATGCTTTCCCAGCCAGCTGCCTTTGGGAAGGTGAACGACACGGCTATTTTCCTCACACTTGTATGAAAAGATTGAGTGTGTCAGTTTTCAAAGAATGATGGCTGCTGGTATTCACACTAACAGCAATAACAGCTCACCTCCAGCACTGATGGGAACAGTCCTAAAAATCCTTTAACGGATCTGGATATTAAAAGCACATTAGTATGTTATGTGTAAACCAGGTTAAAGAGATGGGTCTTTAATCAAGATTTAAACTGCAAGAGTGTGTCTGCCTCCCGAACAATGTTAGGTAGGTTATTCCAGAGTTTAGGCAAAAAAATAGGAAAAGGATCTGCCGCGTGCAGTTGATTTTGATATTCTAGGTATTATCAAATTGCCTGAGTTTTGAGAACGTAGCGGACGTGGAGGATTATAATGTAACAAGAGCTCATTCAAATACTGAGGTGCTAAACCATTCAGGGCTTCATAAGTAATAAGCAATATTTTAAAATCTATACAATGTTTGATATTGAGCCAGTGCAGTGATGACTGGACCGATAAGGTATGATAAGGTCATACTTCCTGGTTCTAGTAAGAATTCTTGCTGCTGCATTTTGGACTAACTGTAGTTTGTTTACTAAGCATGCAGAACAACCACCCAATAAAGCATTACAATAATCTAACCTTGAGGTCATAAATGCATGGATTAAAATTTCTGCATTTGACATTGAGAGCATAGGCCATAATTTAGATATTTTTTTGAGATGGAAAATGCAGTTTTACAGCTAGAAATGTGGCTTTCTAAGGAAAGATTGCAATCAAGTAGCACACCTAGGTTCCTAACTGATGATGAAGAATTGACAGAGCAGCCATCAAGTCTTAGACAGTGTTCTAGGTTATTACATGCAGAGTTTTTAGGACCTATAATTAACACCTCTGGTTTGTTTCAGAATTTAGCAGTAAGAAATTACTCGTCATTCAGTTTGTTTTATATTGACTATGCATTCCATTAGTTTTTCAAATAGGTGTGTTTCACCGAGCCGCGAAGAAATATAGAGCTGAGTATCATCAGCATTACAGTTAAAGCTAACACCGTGTTTCCTGATGATATCTCCCAAAGGTTACATGTAAAGTGTGAAGAGTAGCAACCCTAGTACTGAGCCTTGAGGTACTCCATACTGCACTTGTGATCAATATAATAGATCTTCATTCACTGCAATGAACTGATGGCGGTCATATATGTATGATTTAAACTATGCTAATGCACTTCCATTAATGCCAACAAAGTGTTCAAATCTATGCAAAAGAATGTTGTGGTCAATTGTGTCAAACGCAGCACTAAATCCAATAAAACTAATAGAGAGATACACCCACGATCAGATGATAAGAGCAGATCATTTGTAACTCTAAGGAGAGCAGTCTCAGTACTATGATATGGTCTAAATCCTGACTGGAAATCCTCACAGATACCATTTTTCTCTAAGAAGGAATATAATTGTGAGGATACTACCTTTTCTAGTATCTTGGACAGAAAAGGGAGATTCAAGATCGGTCTATAATTAAGTTCTTTGGGGTCAAGTTGTGGTTTTTTGATGAGAGGCTTAATAACAGCCAGTTTGAATGTTTTGGGAACATATTCTAATGACAATGAGGAATTAATAATAGTCAGAAGAGGATCTATGACTTCTGGAAGCACCTCTTTTAGGAGCTTAGATGGTATAGGGTCTAACATACATGTTGCTGGTTTAGATGATTTAACAAGTTTGTACAATTTTTCCCCTTCTATAGTAGAGAATGAGTGGAACCGTTCCTCAGGGGATCTATAGTGCACTGTCTGATGTGAAACTGTAGCTGACGGCTGAATGGTTACAATTTTATCTCTAATACTATCGATTTTAGAAGTAAAGTAGTTCATTACTGTAGTAAAGTAAAGTAAGTCATTACTGCTGTGATGTTGGGAAATGTCAACACTTGTTGAGGCTTTATTTTTTATTAATTTAGCCACTGTATTGAATAAATACCTGGGGTTATGTTTGTTTTCTTCTAAAGAAGAAAAGTAATCAGATCTAGCAGTGTTTAATGCTTTTCTGTAGAATAGGTTACTTTCCCGCCAAGCAATATGAAATACCTCTAGTTTTGTTTTCCTCCAGCTGCGCTCCATATTTCGGGCAGCTCTCTTTAAGGTGCGAGTATGCTCATTATACCATGGTGTCAGACTGGTTTCCTTAACCTTCCTTAAGCATAAAGGAGCAACTGTATTTAAAGTGCTAGAAAAGAGAGAGTCCATAGTTTCTGTTACATCATCAAGTTGTTCTAAGGTTTTGGATGTACTAAGGAATTCGGGTTACATCAGGAAGAAACCTTAAAATTTAGAGGATATTAGTTTAGCAAGTAATGATTTGACAGAAATACTTAACTGTAAAAGGAATATTCTGGGTTCAGTGACGCAATGTTGAATACTAATAAAAATTATTTCCACTTGACCCTAATTTTCTAAAAAAAAAAAAAATGCATAATTTTAAAATATATTAAAAGATTTTCAAATATATTAAAATAGGAAAGTTATTTTTAATTGTAATAACGATTAACAACATTACAGTTTATACTGTATTTCAAAATAAATGCAGCCTTGATGCGCATAAGAGACTCCTTTCAAAAATATTAACAAAAAACAAGGAATACATAAAACTTATCAAAATAACTGTAAAACTCTGAAGAACATTACAGCTTAAATAATATATAAACTCTAACAGAAGCATTTATGAAAATGCTTTTATCAACTTGTAAGCTTCACATTTCTACTTTTAAATTTCTATAAATATTTCCCCTATTCACTTCACTGTAAATGCTTCACCATAATCTCCTCAAGCATCTAAAACACATCGACCCAATGAATGGGATGCAAAAGCACTTTCTTTCCAAAGGTACATCATATGCCCTTATGATGATCGGAGGAAGGACAGGTTTCCATATAACATGACAACCGCAGGAACATTGGATATGAGGGCGTGAAATGGACTCTGAAAGGTCAGCAGATCTTACCTGCGTGGGCGAGCGGATGGGTCACTTCATTCCCATCGCCATTAAGATCTCCATTTGGAGCTACAGCTTCCTTTATGGCTATAATCTGCCTCATGTGTTATCAAATAGATAGAACAGGGTCTCTATCCAAACTGCATTATCATGCAACACAGAGAGCGTCTGCAAAGCTGAGTGGCTTCTTCAATCAATGCTATTGGCTGCTAAGATAAATCGAGCCTTGCCAAAGTGTTCTCACAGCTTGACAGCGCAAAAATATTACACAATATAAAAGTTTTAAGATTGCTGCCATTAGAAAACAACCTTGAGAGGGATGTAACAATTACTGCATTTTCATTATGAGGTTTTTGTGCTAGTAGACTAAAATAAGTTGCATGATTTGGGGAAATGTTTAATGCTGATTGTTTTTTAATATAAATTTTGATTTTGATTTTGATTTAAAATGTGTCCTTCAGAAAAGCAGCTACATGGCTTGCAGTGCATGCACTTTTTTGATTTTATATATATTGTTATATAATTGTCTAAAAAAATCAATCAATAATCGAATAAATAGCACGCAGATTATAAAATCTGTGACACTACATTACACACAGAATATGTCTCCCATTCAACAGTCAGCTACACGACTCATTCAACATTGCGCATAATGATTAGTTACGTTATTGCATTATTCACAACCAGATAGTTAAAGCATCTAAATGGTTTGATCTCACATTCAACAGAGTTGCACAACTTATTCAATATTGCACAAAATTATCAGTTAAGTTAATAAGCTTTGGCATAAAAACTATTCCTTAATCTGTTTTTGGGGGGTTTAGAACCCTGTACCGTCTGCCCGAGGTTCAAAACGAGAATGTCCTGGATGAGATGGATCCTTGAGGTCTTTTTAATAACAACAACAACAACGTTTCTTCTCATTATTATTATATTAGTATTCCTACTAATTATTATTATATTACTTCATACAAATGTTATATTACTATTGTAATATTACAACGTAAAATAATAATAAATAATTTAATTTAAAAGAATCTAAAATTACTTTTGTATTTTTTTTAGAATAACTTTTTTTATAAAAAATTTTTTGACAACAACCTGTTTATAGAAGAACTAAGAATTACTAAATGTTTTAATTGTTTTTGTGTGTGTGTGTGTGCGTGTGTTAGTAGACTAAATAAGTCTGATATAAGGGTTGCATGACTTTGAAAATATTTAGTAAAAATAATATTCATAACAGCAACATCAAAATTGATTATAAAAATTAATAATGGCATTAAATAATAATAAAAAATATTATTATATTAATATTAATAACAGTAATAAATATTATTATTATTGATAACAATACAATAATAATAATAATTCATTGTTTGTAGTACTGCAAATACTAATACTTATATTACTTACAAATATTAAACAAATTAAGACTACTTTTATACTACTGAAATACTACTTAAGTATGTTGTATTTATGATATATATATATATATATATATATATATATATATATATATATATATATATATATATATATATATATATATTATAGCACAAGGGGAAGATGGTTTAGCACATATGTTCAAAGTGTCTCAAACTCAGAGTACATGCACAGATTGTTTGTGTGGCGCTGCATTAACTATGGACCAAGCTGCTCTATGACACTGAAAACACTGGATTGTGAGATTAATCAAGCAGCCCAATCTGGCATACAATAAAACCAAAAACAGCAGCACTGAATGAGGTCAATTTAAGAGTGAGAGCTTGCACGTGGAGATGTTTCTCAGATCAAAGCATTCAGACGCAACACATTTTAGATTCATGTGGTTTAAAAATAAGCAACACCCTGTAAACTGAGCCTCAGACAAGAAAGATAAAGCATCCTATCAATTTTCCAAAGGGGACATGCGCTGCAAACTAGAGCACTTGTGAACATGACCCCAAAACATACACACCCTTTCTTCCAAACGTTTAAAGTCCTCCACCCCTGTTAACACCTGACATCATTGACATTCAGGACAAGCACTGTTTACAAGAGCCTGAAAGAAAAGAGCAAAGAGAGGTGGAGAGATCTGAGACAGGAATCTATAGAGGAGCGATACATATGCATTGAATTCACGGCAAAACATGCCTTAATGTTCCTCTCCAGAAATCAACAGAAATTACACTCAGATGCTACATTTAACAGTGTTTTTTTTTTATTTAAATCTGGAGAAAACATCATGCTAACATCTGATGGAAAACTAACAGAGACGGAAAACTCATGTTTGGATCCTCATTGAGCTGATTTATTGAATCTGTCCTCACCTGCTCTTGCTGGACGGGATCCACGTCTACCTGATCACACACTTAAAGGCCAATAGGATTTATGGAAGTGAAAGTTCAACGGTCCAGCATGTATGAAGGTCAACATGTTAACAGTCCGTGAAAGCCCAGCAAATACACGTTCATCTTCTCTAGATGTCAATATGACGCATGTGCACATTATCGTTTCATAACATTATTTGATTTTGAATTCATCTCCATGTAAAATGCTAAGACTTTCACATTGTATGCTCTATAAATACACAAGCCTTTAATGTCAGATAGGCATGTTTGTCAGGGCAATGAAACATTAAACCGTGACCTATGAACTAAATAAACTTGTAGTTCAGTCTTCTAAACAGCTGCGTGATCTGTTGAGTCTACATTCCCTCACACAGAGGTCGCTCAAGGAGTCTCGCTGCAATTCGGAGTGGGCCCTAATGGGAAAAGCAGATCACATGCATCTTTGCTTGTACTACAAACTGTGCAGTCCTCCATGATGAGGGGCTTCAGCTCCAGCCAAGATGAGCTTTGGTTAAGGTTAAAGTTGGTTGTGCTACAGATCAGCTGACAGCCCTAACACAATCACAAAAAAAGTTACTAAATACAGTCCCAGCATTATGCTGGACAAAGCCATGGTGTCTATTTCTACAGCACAGCTTTTGACAGGTCAGCTGACACAAGCTGTTCTGTGCTGACCTTCCTTGACAGCAAGAGTATTCCTGATTATGCCGGGAAAAAAAATTCTTCCTGGATATTGAATACGGATCTGTTTCCAATCCCTCACCCAACTCACACAAACATAAAACCTTATCTATAAATAAATCAAATCTAAAATCTAAAGAGTATTTTGTCTTTTAGAGTAAAATATTTTAAACCATTATCTTTCAAATAAAAGATTCATTTTGAGAATGTAATACAATATTTACTCAATTTTAATAATGTAACCTTTAACAGTGATTATATTATATAATTATTTTTCATATAGCATTTTTTTCCTTTTTAACAAATCTCATTATTTATTTATTTTATTTAAGCTTAAAACAGGAAAATACTATTTGTCATTATATATTAAGTAATTATTTTTAAGTTAAATTCAATTAAAAATATTTTCATATTTTTATGCATTTTCGCTTCTTAAGGAAATTATCGTTTTAAAAATAACCTTTTTTATTTTTACTAGAAAACATAAATTCTGAGACATTTATACTAACATGATATGTATTTACTATTAATACAATAACATTAACTTGATATTTACTTACATTTTTTATCTAACATTATTTAATTAGGATATTCAGATTATTTCCAGGTAATACATAACTTTTTTTTTTTTACCATAATTACATTTTGTTCTTGTTTTAACCATAAATACCTCAAAATAATGTTCTCAAAAAAAAAAAAAAAAAACCCAAATAAATAAAAATAAAAATCCCAGTGGGTAGGAATAACAAACTCTGAAAACATTCATATCAAGTAATTGAATCTTGTTTAAAGCATCTTCAGATATTATTACTGGAGGAAAAAGAAAAAAAAGTGCCCCCAAAATAGCCAATAAATGAAATTGTGGAAATTAGGTTTAGTGCAGACTTCTAAAACCCCTGCTGCTTGGCTCATCCTCCCTTCCCTCTATAATATGAACACAAACAGACATCTAATGCAGGAGCTGGAATAGAGGCGCTAGGTTCGCTTGCTCTCCCACAAGGAAATGCTTCATAGTATGTAATGTTATGAGGGATATAATAGATCTAATTACCATAACATTTCCCCATGGCTCATCAGCTGAGACGGAGAGCATGGCCAAAGCACGATTTGATGTAATGTGAGAGAGAGACACCTCCCACAGGAGAGAGAGAGAGAGAGAGAGAGAGAGAGAGAGAGAGAGAGGCCGCTGCGGTCCCCAACTGCTCCATCAGGGGGAGCCGACATGGGGCTATTTTTAGACCATTGAATAGAGAAATGTATTTATAGCGCTTTGAGTTCTGTCGCATAGAGGAAGTGGAAGCTGTGGGGGTTCAGTGCATCAAAGCTCTGCTGACAATCAGCTCTTGATGGAACCAGGAGAGATTGACAGGCAGCATCTCTCTCGGACGTCGAGCCTGCAGCGTGACAAAACATCATCAGCCCTGCCGTGACATTTACACATTCTCAGAGGAATAGCTGAACTCGGGCTAAAAGCGGCCTCAAACCAAATGCACATCTCCAAAATAAAGCTCTGCAGCAGACGGAAATACTCTGCTTGGTTTGCGTCAGGGTTTTAATCTGCTGGGCGTAAATAGAGCACTCAGAGGTCAGGCGGAAACACTCAGCCAAAGCTACTTGATGCTTCTGACAAACAATTTCTGGTCACGCGTCTCAGAATATCAGAAGAAAAAGAAATATGAGATTGATTGCAGAGGGTCTGATGGGTTAATTCAGGAGTGATTTGATTTAATGACATTTGGAATAAATAAAATAAATATGTACAGATGATGCCATATACAGGGGATGGTACCAGCAGGAGGACAGCATCCATTAGATGAACTGCCTCTCACTAGATCCCTCTTAAAGCGACTGTGAGGATCAGGTGAATAATACATGACTCTGTTTGGAGGATTAAGGCAGCAATGGCAGTCTTCACAATCACAGAGGGTGCTCTGGTGCCTCCAGTGGACAGCAGAAGCAACTGCAGGCAGGTTCATGACGGACAATGCAGCAAATCATCTGCACTCTTGAATCTTTCGATATGGGTTGAGTTCTTCATCACAGAGGTTATGAGGTCACTATACAACACAATGCAGCAGCCAGTGCTGAATCTGCAAGCAAGCGTTCAACATCGTTACACTGTCTTCAACATCCACCACACAGTGGCTCCAAAGAGTATCTGGACACTTAAGACACAATTAAAAATGCATGAATGCCAATGCATATATAAGTTAATATCAATCCAACCAGCAGCTGCAAACAAACCACGAACCTAGGTGTATATCATCATATTAATTATGAACTACTAACGTTGACATGATTGACTGATACTGATTTTTCTCAAAGCTGATATCTTTAAAAGCAATTACATTTATAATTGTTTTAAGGTAATATTTACAAAATTTGAAGAAAAAAAAAGAAAAAAAAGGTATCAATATGAAATCTGTAAAATAAATCTGTAAAATAAGATTTATTCTTCATATTGCAACTACTTAATACTGTATTACAGTACTGTACACTGTAACCAACAGTGCACTCAGCAATCTTGAATGTTTGTGTGTACTTGGAGTCCTATTTTATCAAATAAAGACCAGCTAATGCTAATTAAATATAAAGTGCACAATTAATATGACATGAATATGGCATAGCAGCATGGTGTTTCATCACTGTCAAAATAAAAGTCTTCCAAAACGTATTAAATCAAACATAAAAAAGAAAATCTAATATCGGTTGCTATTGGCATTATATTGTTTTTGCCTACAATTGGAACAGTCTATCATTTTTAATTTTTCAAACTTTTTATTGTGAAAAATTCTGCTTTAAAAATACGTTGGAGCCTTAAAAAATAAATAATAATAAATGTCACTTGATATTTAATTGATATTTTGCAATCTATGCATCAATGACATTCATACATTTTAAGCATATCTCAAGTGTCCCAAATACTTGTTAGATCCACTGTAAAAAATGTAATAACTAAAAACCATCAAGTATTATTCAAATGGTGCACAAGTAGGAATTTTGTGAGAATGTTTTTGAAAGATCTTGTCTTCAAATCTGCATGTTAGTTATCTCATGTAGACTGGAAACCAGTGCAAAAGAGGTCCGACTCATAAAATGAGATCCAGCAGTAAAAACCCAGATATTCTCCATTTCTTCAATAGCAATCCTGCCAAAAGAGTCATTCCAGTGGACAGCTGGACCAAGCAGTAATTGTAGGAAACAGCACACTCCACCAGCAGCCATGTGCTACAACAGCATGTCTGCTGGCCCTGCAGCTCTTCTCTGATTGGATAAAACCATCTCCAGCAGTAACAACCCCGGGCAAAGCAGAGATCAAGTATATGGACGAGCACTTCACAGCAGGGCCCAAGCACCACTCCAGAACATACACCAAACCAAACAGCAGCCATCGCGCCTCACGAGTGCAGAGCCCTTCAGGGAAAGTGTTTGGATACTGGCAGGAGTTGATGGATATTCTAGCGATAATGGAAGCTGGGTGAGGTGATCTCAGAGGGGAGGATGGTGAGGTAGTTAGAGGGGACGTATCCTCTCTGGCCACGCGCCTCCACCAGACTCCAGTCCTTGTTTCCACGCTTATCGTGAGGCTCCACCACCCGCACCTGCTCTCCGGCCCGCAGAGAAACCTCGTGAGCGCTCCTCGCAGTGAAGTCATAGCCCGCATACACCTGCAGATAGAGAACGGAGAGTTTCAGTGTGCTGCTGGAAAAAAGTTACCTTCTGTTAGATTTGAAAAACTAGAAAAACTAGATGAAAAGCACACAATAAGCATTGCTAAAACCCACACAAACAGCAAAACTGAACAACTGAGATCTGACTAGAGAACGGATGCACTTTTCTTTTTTAAAATGCATTTTTTTAGATTCGAAAGTTAAGTGCTATTCAATGTGTGTTTTCACATGAAATTAAAGTTATCAATGGGTTTTGAGACAGTAAAAGAGATCTGAAGAAAATCTGAAATGATAAATTAATTGAAGTGCACCCCCTTGTGGTTAATTTCAGTAATGCCTTATGAATCATGTTTGTCAGTGACATTTATTTTTCATATTAGCTCATAGAGTTGTAAACAAACCCCCCACCTCTGAAATGTTAAAGTCACAGTCAAACAGATGTATCAGCAGATATTTTCTTCTGTATTGTGGCAAGCATTTAACTGTGATGGATTATCAAGAAATAATCATATAAAAAATAAATAAAAGAAAGTATGATGGACTGGGTTCTGTGCAATGGCTGAATGGAAGAATCATTCGTAATAAGATCATAATTTTTTTTTTACAAAATTATATATATATATATATATATATATATATATATATATATATATATATATATATATATATTTTTTTTTAATGCATTTTTATGCATATTATCGATCTTATTACGAATGATTCTTGACAAAAATATGACAAGAATAATTCATAATATATAAAAAATTAATAAACATAAAAATTATTAAATTAAAACAACAAAAAGGGACAGGAAAAAAATATTCAAAAGGACCCGAATCATATTTAGTATTTTTTGGGAGCCATTATGCAACCACTACACCAGTCACATTTTCTTCAGAAAATATCGTATTTGACAATAATAATAATAAATAATGCTTTGTAAATGCAAAGTTATATAATTTCCACTTGAGGCAACAAATCCTGGAAATATAATACATCTGCGAGTCGTAATAGCGGTCTGTTTATCATTTGTCACAATGATAAACAACCCGTGAAGACTGACTAGAAAAATTTGTCATATTTTAACATTTGTGTATCTCCCACTGCCCCAGTTTCTTAAACTTGAAGCCACAACGAAAGGACACCTTTTGACAGGCAGATAAATCGGTGTGTGTGTGTGTGTGTGTGTGTGTGCAGGTGGACATGATAGAGTATGTCACTTCTGCTGACATGGAGAGTCAGTTCATTTGTTCATGATCTCCCAAAACTGATTTTACAAATGCTGGAGTGTGTGTGATTGACGATCATGATACTGCAGACCTGCCATCAATCTCCAGAGGCCTCGTTCTGTTTGACACACGAATCAGAGCGAGTAACTGGGACACCTCATGACCCGTCAGTCAAACACATGTCTGTGCTGCTGTGTGTCAGTCACCTGGAAGCAGGGCGTGGTTATTGTGTGTGTGAGCGGCTGGGCTCCGGGAGTGTAGGAGTGCCTCCGGGGTCCTGGAGCGGTGGGTGTGACCCTCAGATGAGAAGACTGCGGCCGGTCAGTGGTTATCTGGTGGTAGCGTACCAGTTTTAAGGCAGGCACATAACCTCTTGGGCCTAGAGAAAATAAAAATATAAATCTCGTGAGGATATTCAAATCTGCACATTGCAGTGTTTCTATTCTGCACACTGATAAGACCAGCTCAGATGTGCTTTAACTGTGTTTGACCAGCAGATGTCACTCACAGCTTTATCAAAGGCTTGCAACAGCATTTATTGTACTAATGCAAGAATTGTGGTCAATTAACAGAATTTTGCACACACACACATACACACACACACACACACACACACACATATAACCTAATGAATAAACATAAAAAATAAACTATAAAGGTTTGTCAATTTAGACTTTAAATGTTTGCTTGATTGATTTAAATTACATTATGTCCACTGACCAATATATATATTATATTTTTTTTATTATTATTTTATTGCAGCTGAATGAAAGGTATTATGTCCTATGCTAAGATAAACAAACAAAAAAAAAGAAATAAATCTAAAAAAAATAATAATTATATATATGTACGCATATATGTACAAACATATATATACACATATTTTTTTATTCCTTATATCTTAGCATAGGACATAATACCTTCATTCAGCTGCAATAATATATATTAATAATAATAATAATAAAAATTTAAAAAAATATTATTAAAAAGAAAATAAAAATGTGTCTGAACTGGCTGTGTGAAGAGCTGTAATAAGCAATTAAAATAAACTTTCACTACATGTGCTCTAGCACTGCTTTATTTCCAACAGCTGCACTATTATTATTACAGCTCAACTCCATCACGGTCATTAGACCTCATTTTCCCATTTCACAGATAGATCCCACATGCTATCAAAATATCACTGCAATAAAGTAAGCGTAATGTGTATTATAAGATGGTTTATATGTTACATTAATGCAAATTAAATCAGTTTGATCAGATGGATTTGTATTGTATTAGAGCAAGTATTATCTTGAGATATTTTCAGATGTGTGTAAACTATTATCAGATAGTTTGAATTTGCTATACAGAGTGTGAATGACTCCTTTATGTTCGTAAGGGCTTATACTAGAAGAACATATATTTTGTTTGAATTTCATTTAAATATGTTACAGTACGTTCTTAATGCAAACAGGAATTAAGGTACATTCTTATGCATTATAAAAGATAATTTTTATGGAGCGAACTTGTTGTTTCTCCACAGTTTTACCTCCTGCATCCACCAGCCAGCGGCGACGGTCTCCTCGCGTGTCCATCTCACTGACCACAGCTACCAGCTCTCCCTTGCTGAGGGTCAGGTCAAGGTCACGGGTGCCCACCACAGGACCTGTCAGCTGGTAGATCTTCTCCGAGCCGTGTTTGGTGGTCAGAGCCTTGAGACGGCTCTCACACTCGGGATTGAGCGCCTGAGACGACACAGACAAGAATCTGAAAACACTGATTTCCTACAGACTCACACTTAAGGTGAAACTACATAGAGTAGAATAAATTACATTTAAAATGCAAGTGTACATGAAATGAGTAGAAGGGCAGTAATTATAGCGCTGGATCACTTTGAACTGAGAAACCGAGACGGGAAGTGAACAAGGATTTGCATTCTGATCCCTGTCAGCATACTTATTCATCAGTGCAAATTGCTCTAAGATTGCTTTAATAAACAATCTGTTCTCTTTTATTTTCTGATATTTAATCTTGACCCATTTCATTTGTCCAATGATATAAATAAAAGAAAAAAATCCTTAAAATCTTAGAATAGGCGAATATTTTCACCTTTGCCAGTTGCCTGCATTAAATAAATAAATAGAACAAACCAATTGATTCCTGATGCATGAAATCAAGCCTAATCCTAAACATTTTTCTGGTCACATACAATACACTACCATTGAAAAGTTTGGGGTTTTAAGCATCAAGTCAGTATATTAGAATGATTTTTGAAGATCATGTGACACTGAAGAATGTAGGGATGATACTAATAAATACAGTTTTATTTTTGATTGAAAAATAATAATAATAAATGCAGCCTTAGTGAACATAATTAGAAAGAAAAAACAAAATCTTACAGACCACTATCATTTGAATGGCAGTACATTTCTCAGTTTCATTTATAATAAATGCTAGTTTAATTACTTTGCTATTATTCTAAAATGTGTCCAATATTAATATTAAAGAATCAGTAGATGTCTTTCAGACCGGTTGTACTGTATATTTACACTGTAAATTGCATTTGAATTTCACTAAATGAAAGGCAGCTGTTCTGGGCCACCTAGGACATAACATATTTCACTGAGGTATGTTTATAATTAATGTACAGACTGATGCAGAACACGTGAGGGCTAAACTATATCAGGATGAGTGAATGGCTGTGGTTTTATTCCAGCTCTGTACACTGTACACTGCAGTAAGGTGAACCAAACTGTCCCGTAGGAAGACGTCTCCACCCGAAAACAGTGTGTCTTTCTCTGTGTTGGAACTGACCTGCACAATGGGAGCATCGAGTACACACTGAACACTATGACACAGGCTCTCCATCCTCCTCGAACCCTCCAGCACCGAAGTCTCTGCCCACTTCCAGAACTCCCCGTCCTCCAGAAGACTGTGTGTGAGCTGCCCGGAGACAGAGAGCAATTCATGAACACTGGCAGCCTGCACACAGCCACATCTAATAACACACTCCCAACCACACGCTTGCAGTAGTGTTCAATGGTGGGATTACTGCAAAGATGTCCAACACTTTCTGAAACTGAGCGGTGTTCAAGTGTAACTAAAATCAAGAAGGTGAGAACTACAAGACTGTGAAGAATAAGTAAAAAAAAAAGCTACATATTTTTCATGAAAAAGAAAATCAATGAACATTTTTTTGTACTATTAAGATTTTTTTGTAAATATTTATTCAATTGCAAATTCATCTGCCAGTATTTGTATTGCATTTAATTAATTAATTAGAATTATATATATATATATATATATATATATATATATATATATATATATATATATACAAAAAAAAACACATTTATTTAAGTAACATATTAATATTTGTTTTATTCTAAAGAATTCTGATAATGTTTCTTTGAAAATTCAAATAAAAAATGTCATTTAGAGCTTTTTTTTTTTTTTTTTTTGCAGAAAATGAGAATTGGTCAAAATATCAAATGTTTTCATTTGTTGTGACTGACAATCAGGGTTATTCCACATAATATTTATTTCTTAGCTGAAGTTAAAACATTGGTATTGTGTTGTCTAAACATGAATACAAACTTGGCACATTCTTTTGTTATTTGGACAAATTGTCATTTCATGCTCTAAATTAAAAAATTTTTTTACATTTGGAAGAAATGTCATCAGTAGTTTACAGTATAAAACTAAAATTACATTTTACTCAAACACATACTGTAATTATAATTTGTCAATCCAGAGAAACTGGTCTCTTCATTTTCTTCCATAGCTGTTTATATATAAATAAAAATATAATATGATTAAAAATTTAAAGTAGTATAATTATTAATATGTTACCTGCCCATTTGGATTTAAATAAGCAAATACTAGAAAGGGTATGGGAGTGATTAATATGATGTTTCTGGCATGCAACATGTTTGCAATAATTAACAAATCTTTTAACTCTAACTCTTTTCATTTCTTAAAAAAACATGTTGGAAGACCTTATGTCGTCCATTTTTCAGGATGACAATGTCAAGATTCATCAGGCTCAAAATGTGAAATAGTGGTTCAGTAAGCATGAGGAATCATTTTCAATTTTCTAGGATTTGCCGGAGTCGACTTTACAGAGTGTTCAAATCTCTCGCTGTCAATACAAGATCTCAGCCAAAAATTAATGCAATAAATGTTGTGATGTTGCAAACAATGCTACAAAGAATGCACAATGTTATCAAAGCCAAAGGCACTCCAAGGAAATGTACGAAAGAGTAAAGTCAATTCCATCACATCTCAAAAACTTTAAGTGGGGTTTAGGTCAGGAATCTGTGGTGGCCAGTCTCTCACAATTTGGGTCCAATGAATCTTGACACTGTCATTCTGAAATATGGACATGAGTACATCTTCCGACATGTTTGTTGGGAATACAACATGCCAGAAACATATCAATCACTGTAATAATGATTCTAAATTCTAAAATCTTAATACCGGGTAGTAGACATTTTGATTCTCTCTAGAACCTCGGCATTTCAGCTTCTTCTGTAAAAGTACCTGATCGGTGAAGCTGGTGGCCAGCTGCTCCATATCAGCCGCCAGGTCTCTCTGAAGGGCGCTGAAGGCCTCTAGTGATGCCCACAGGATCTGCAGGGCTTTGCCGTTGAACTGCGGCAGCTCGGTCAGCAGGAGAGTGTTCATGGTCTTGTAGGTGTTCGCTATGGCTTGCTCCTCAAAGCTCAGGCTACTCTTCTCCTCGATAAGCTCATAGTCCAGAAGTTTGTCCTGACGTTTGCAGATGAGGTTACGTGGTCCTGCCATCAGTTCCCGCAGTGAGCTCAAGGGCTTAAAGACTAAAGTCTTCAAACGCTCCTCCTGTAAGCGGCAGCAAGAGAGATGTTCAAAGCAGGTTCAGAAGGCAAGATACCAGAGATGTTTAACCTGTTAACCTGACCCCCCATCATGGGACTCACAGGTGTAAGTACTCTACCGAACTTAAAATTGTAACAGTTCCTTACTTCAGTGTGTTACAAACATAATTTTGGTGTCTTTGGAAAGAAGACCCATTGGGCTTTACTTTTTATCAACCAGATTTTATACTCAAAAATATTATATTAAGTTATAGACACTAAAGTGCCTTGGAATGTTTTTAACCACACTGATTTTTTTTTATTATTTGATATAAAAATACATGAAATCAGTCCTGAAGCAATCTAGAAAAATAATGGGTTGAAAGCCACATGTCTCATGAGTTTCTATTTCAAATCTGAAGAAGATACCATGAAAAATGAGATTCCAGCAAATATTTTTCTGAGACTATGTCTATTACCCCCAGGTTGACAGGTTAATCAATTACTATTACAAAAAAACAAACAAGATACATATGGCGCTATAATGCATAAACCACTGTGGTCTTCTCAAATATGATGGATATATCACTAACATGGGTGTTGTGAAACTATTTCAACCTTAATGTCAATGGCTGGTAAACAGTTAAAAGATCTTGGCAACATTTGTACCTTTACATGAAACATGGTGTTTTTGCAGCAGCATTGGTTCCAGCAGAATTAGACACTGATGTATGGACAAATACTAAAGTGGCGGACCACAGTGAAGAAATACTGACTCATGACAAAAGCTGTGACAAATACTGGTGTTCAGACTTTAGTCAGAGATGTGTCATATTTAATTTGACCTACAAAAATGAGGCA
The DNA here is from genome assembly GCF_023724105.1 of Carassius gibelio. Lineage (NCBI taxonomy): Eukaryota > Metazoa > Chordata > Actinopteri > Cypriniformes > Cyprinidae > Carassius > Carassius gibelio. Next base: position 6,272,798 of record NC_068384.1, read on the forward strand.
GTGAGGGATAGAGGTACAGTGTGTTATATGAGTACTAAAGCCTGGAAATGAGTTACCGGTTTTGCACTTTCAGTTGAATTCAATGGGATTTTTGATTAAAGTTTTTGTCTACATGTTATCTTTATTAAAAGTTTTGGTTAAATGTCTGAAATACGGTCTGTAACATTAGCTCTAAATTATTTCACACACAACTAATATTACAACATAAATTAAATCAGTATAAACCAACAATTACCCTGACTTTTTGAGGTTTTCTGTGTTGAAAAGGTGGCTGCTAACAAGTGGCTAAATGGGACAAAAGAGGCTGCAGGGGACATTATACGCCATCACTGCAAAATCTGACTCAAACTATTCTATCCAAAACTCTCCAATTTTGGTCTACAGCAAAACTTCAGCTTTTTGCTTCTACCAGTTGTAGCTAGATTTCAGAATAGTACTTCGACTTAAAAAAAAGCTGTGCATTTGTAAAGATTATTTTGATAAAACATGAATGCATCACAAATGTTCTGCTATAAGCCAAAAACCACTGGGAATATCCTATTGCTTTTTTGTTTAGGAAACAAGGTTCATCCTAATGTTTTGTAAATAAATCGTGAGACTTTTTGCTGAGATCTTGTAAGAGGTCACGGTAACCTTTCCATTGTATGTTAACAATTTATAAAAGATATTACACGTTGCACATTTTATTGGTGCAAATGAGTAGTGGTGATAATTAATGGCTTGTCGGACGTAGCAACAGTAACTAGGGTGGGCGGGTCTGTGCGAAGTATCAACTGTAAATCTATCACTCACAGGCTTGCTTCATTCACACCAAAATAAAAGACTAAAGTCTAATACCAATTTTTACTGCAAAGCTGTGAAGACTGGAGCATAAGATTTTAAGTTTCTCCCAAGAAAACTTAAAGGCGCAGTAAGCGATTTCTGAAAATCACCAAAACAAACACACCTCTACCCAAAAGGGTCACAACCCTACCTTAATAGATCCACCCCAAATGTACAAACGTTCACAAAAACAGGGACCTCCCCCCTCACAAGTGGCATGCCCCTTAATGGTGATTGACTACGAGTGTGTTTTGGTGCTCAGTCATATCCACTCTCTCAGAAATCACTTACTGCACCTTTAATTGGCCAAAGGAGCTGCATCTTTATCACTAACAATAGTGAATATCTCTAAAGGATGGGAAATGCATTCTGTTTAAGGTCTTACATATGAAGGGTAGATCCACTGTCTGAGTGCCACTGAGATTTCTTTGGAAAACAAGGCGGTTTTATCTCCTTCCAGATCAAGATCTGCTTCCTCTGGTCTGCAGCGGAGGAACCTCTGTACACAGAGACAGAGCTCAGACGTTTAAATAAATCTTTACAAGTGCACAACCATCCTCTGAACCTCACAATCTTCAGTCACCCCACCCATCTGCACTGGGATCAACCCTCCTACAGATTTTCCTTTTATTCAGCAGCTGGAATAACAATGGAAAATTTTTAAGAGGTTGATCCACAGGCGTACTGGCTTCACATTGAGGGAACTCCAAAACAACTGAGAGGATCAGCACTTTTTACAATTTTTACTATACTCATTAAGAGTAAGAATGTTAAATCCAAACCTGCAGATGGTGGAGATAGGCCTCCAGGTTATCGTGAAGCTCTGAGACGCCGCTCTCCAGGACAAAGAAGAAGCCAGCAAGGGCTTCAAATTCTTCATCCTTTAACTATAATGGGATAGGATTACAAAGTATAAATTAAAGAGGTCATATGATGCGACTTCAATTTGTGCACGAAGACCTGTAAAGTTGGTTAAGAGTCAACCACGCCCTCCTAAAACGTCTCATTCTAACATGCCCCCACATCTTTACATCACGATGTGGGAATATTTGCATAACGCCGCCGAAAGTTTCATGCTAAGAAAAAAGGTGTAACTATTTTTCTCTGCCATGTTGTGGAGACACTGTGTGTTTCGTTGTGAAAGCGAAACTACTGTGTTTGGATTTCCAAAAGAGGACACAGATAGAAATCAGTGGTTAGGTTGTAGTTACAACACTGTTCTGGAACAGTTCAACCCAAATATTCATATGTAAGCAGCACATTTTACAGAGGACGAGGACTGTTTCCCAGAAGAGTACCCTACAATGCTGGTGTCTTTCTATAAATTGGGAAATTCCAACTTTGCAAGGACAGTCTAGCGCTTCTGACAATGTTTTCTTATTAAAAGAATTTGCCTCTGATGATTCAAACGCGAGTTTTAAGCAGTTTAGATAAGCACTTGTTGTTTGTTGTTTCTCCAATCACAAATGCAGACATGATTTTGTTTAAGCAGCACTATAAGCAATGCGTGAAAAGACAGTACAAGTCATTAAAATCAAAACCTTGTTTGTAATGGTTTTTATTGTTTTTAAGTGGTCTATTTTTATTGTTTGTCTAGTGGTCGAACGATAAATCGCCATGGCCGATATATCGGCTGATATTTTTTCCAAATATCGGCATCGGCTGATAAGTTCACTGCTTCAAGGCAGGACTTTTATTTTGACGGCCCTGAGAACGGCATCTCCTGAGAACACAGTGCTCGTATTCTCCCCCTTGTTTACTGTTGTTATTAACAGTTCTGTCTAATACAGATAGAAGTCTGTATAATAAAAAGATAGAACGGTTGATAAAACGGAAAAATACTTTGTCATCTAAAGTATATGTATGTTTATTTTACACATTTACTTTTTAATCCATTGTCAAATGATTTCAAATTTTTTGAATATGAATGAGAATTTTTTTTATTTGTTATTATTTCTGCTTTATATCGGCCCCCTGCTTTCCAAGATATCGGCATCACAGTATGGTAAGGGGCGTAACAGTTCCGTCACATGCTTGAGGAATTCAGCCAATCACAATGTACTGGATAGCTGGCCAATCAGAGCACACCTCGCTTTTCAGAATGATGAGATTTTAAAAATCGATAATTACAGAAAGGCGGGGCTTAGAGGAGAAACTACATTATTATAAAATACATTATGTGGAAAATAATGTCTTTTTTTGACCTTAAACCACATAAACGCATTGCATTACACAAAATAATATTATTTTTAGCAACATTATATGACCGCTTTAAGAAATAATTGTAAAAACATTTCATGTAACAATAGTATCTGAGGTTTAGTGGAAACAATGTGGTTCTTTCAACATGCCAAACATTTCTGTGCCTTTGTTTACATGAAGCATTGTTCTTAGGCAGTTACCTTTGGCACCATTCCTGTCTCGTGCTTTATGTACTGGCTGAACCGGGCCGTCTTCTTGGCAATGCTGTGGCCACTCAGCCGATTGATCTTGTCCTTGATGGTCAGGTTTTCTGTCTTCTTGTATTTGTCAGCTGTGACAGTCAGAGAATTAGAATAGTGACGTAACTCAAAACCTCAACTAATATTTCTGTGCTGAAGTCATCCATGGATTGGCATGTTCTCACCGACTTCACGGAAGCGTTTGTATTCATTGATCCTGCAGTTGATCTGGACTGCAGTGTGAGCGGTGTGCTCCAGTAAGGGGTACGCGGGGTGCCCGGGGTCTGTGTGTTTCTGGATGGTTTGGAGCAGCAGCGGGTAACGGGTGATTCTCTGAACCGGCATCACTAGGAAGAAGCTCAGAGTGGATGCATTCACATCAGGACTGAAGACAGATCAGATCCGGGGGTCAAAAACGACAGGATTGCTGGTTAACACAGTGGTTTATGTATCTAGGACTCATTTTGATCTCAACAGTGTTTGATTTCTACACAACCTCGGTAGGCTGTTGTTTATGAACTTACGCAGATGACTTGACGATTCGGACCATTTCCGCCCACAGCGCCTCTTTCTGTTTGTAGCTGTTCTCTAAAGCCGTGATGTTGTTGTAGTTGGCAAGATACTCTTTATAAGCCATCTCTATATCTTGAGACAGACTCAGAAAAGAGTCACCTGAGAAAGAATAAGATCATTTATAATATACAACAAGACGTACAGTACATCTTTTCTATACAACAAACACTGCTGTTCAAAAGTTTGAGGTCAGTTTTGAAAAAAAAATAATAATAAATTATTCAGCAAGGACACATTAAATTGAACACAAGTAACAGTAAAGACCATTATAATGTTATAAACAATTTATTTCAAGTAAATGTTCTTTTGAACTTTTAAAGTTGCCATTCTTTTAAAAAAAATCTTGGGAATTTTTTATTTTTTTGTTGAGTAGCAAATCTGCATATTATAATGATTTTTAAAGGATAATGTGACCATGTGAAAATTCAGCTGTGCATCACAGGAATAAATTATATTTTAAACTATATTCAAATAGAAAAAAGCTATTTAAACTTCTTTTTATAATATTAAAAAAATATGAATGTATTTTTGATCAAATAAATGCATCCTTAGTGAGCATAATTATACAAATAATGTTTCAAAATCTTTTTTTTTTTATCTTACCAGCCCTTAACTTCTGAACAGTAGTGTAAGTGTATGGTTATTCAGACAGTCAAGCTGCCAGAAGGACATAATTTGAAAGATCATAATCATTCCCATCTTGAAATTCAAGTTCTGGATTCTTCACTCATGATGTCACGGGTAAAAATAATCTGAAATGTGGGTGAGCATGACACATAGACATGTGAGAAGTAAACCGAAAGTGAGGCAGAAATTCCAGCCGGTCGGGTTGTACTCACAGAGAGTTTCCAGGTACTTCGGATCGCTGTGATGAATCTGTGTCTGGTCGAGGAGGCTCAGGAGTCTGCTGGAAACATCCATCACTTCATCTATGTGCTGGAACATGATCTCCAGGTTTGGGGGAGGAGGCTGCAAGAGACCCCAAAAATATATTATATCATCATTTAGTCCCATTTATGAAGTATACACTCAGTAATAATAATATAATAATAATAAATACATTATTTCCGTTTCATTTCTCAAATAATTCAAATAATGATATTAAGCAATTTTTTGATTGTTCTTCTTATACGTTTTTGCCATCATTTTTTATTTGTCATTTTCTTTTACTTTTTTGTATATTGTTAATATACAGTACATATTTGGTTGGTTTTTGATGATTTGTGTTAACAGTTGTGACCTGTACATGATGTACTGTAAGAACCCATTTATTTGATGTTCATGTTTATAAAAAGAAAAGAACAATTAATTTGAAAATAAAATAAAATACACATGGCAGGTTTGCTGGAAATTAATTGCATTTCTAAGTTTAGAGGCCATGTGTTAAATACAGCTTTAACGGTTTAATATCGGAGAAGAATGTTAATGTGTATGTTATTGTAAGAATGATTTCAGAGTGCTTTAATGGTATTTCAGTGGTGATGAAAGCAATACGTATAAAACACAGAAAGCTGTTGGGCTTAAGAATAACACATATCACCATTCCAGATAAATCAGGACTGCAATGTTTGAAAATGGCTGCTAGAGACATTGTCTACCTGTAGTTTCTGCAGGTTGCTGTGGATGGTGACTGTACAGAGCTGCAGATGTTTCAGGTAGTTCCTCTCAGTCTGCACCAGCTCCTCTATCGTCATGAGCTGCCTCTGAGCGTCTCTCTCTCTGGCTGCGGCCCGTGCCTTCCTCTCCTCTTCATCCTCTTCATCCTCTGCAGGCTCATCCATTTCTTTAGCTCCATCTTTCTCCTCTCTGATCTCCTTCTCTGTCTTGAGTGTTACATTTGGCTTCAGGGAATTTGCCATAGCAGCGATGTCTAAAAGAAAAATATATGAACGTGTGTTGGGGATGGGGATGCACTCATAAATTTAACCCTTAAAACATGCAATTATGATTTCTGTGATATGCACTTGGACCAAATACTGTAGCTTGATTCGGTGTTACTTTAATATTTGTTGTACACTATTATAGTATACAATATTATAGTTTCAGCTTTATCTCAATTATTAAACACTTTTAAAGACATTAATAGTTTTCATTGACAATAACAATACTAGCTTGAGTAGGTGAAAGCCCGTGGAAGCTCCATAATGATGGATGCAAACATACGTACAGGCAGCTTTCCACTGATATTCACTGAGCATTTGAAAAAAATGGTTATTCGTGCACAATAAAATATCATTAATAGGTATCAAAGGAAATTTGGAAATGCATTTGATTTTATTTCAATTTGACTAATAATGTAACAGACGATTCTGGTATAATGTTTATGTGTTCCTTAAGTAAAAAAATAAAAATAAAAAAATACACAAAAACCCAAATAGGCAAGTCTCATTGAAAATAAATGACTTTCATTTGATTTAGTAGCTCCAATTAGATGTCAATATAAAAGCCCCTTAAGAATGCTGATCTTGGATTACATGGACTCACTTTTAAGCTCATTCAACACAAAGAAGGTTAAATTGACCATCGATCAAGCCTTTTACACACATAAACCAGACATTATAAGGACCACCCGTAAAGTGCTGTGTACTCTGTATTGTTGCCTTCCAATCGTGTGAAAGACCATGCGTCTATCTCTTACACTTTCAAAACGATGCTTCCAGAGACAGCTTATAATTGCAGTTCACTTCTTCAGAACAAAATCACTAAAACGTACATAGACACCCAGAGAAATAAACTCAATACAACTGAGGTCAAAGTCTGCCAAAGCAAACATGACGATATTTGTGCAGCCATTGATAGTGAAAGGTTCGTGTATCATCAACACCTCTGCTACTATTCCAGCTGCACATAAAACTGCAAGCACCTCTACACAAACTTCACCACATCCTTAGCCATTAATAAGAAACAACATATTTGTAACAAGTGCTCAAGGCCAGCAGGCTCAAAGCAAAAACCACAAACTCAGCATGTAGTGCAGTGCGTATGCTGGCGCACTGAGATCTAATAGTGGTGCACTGCAGTATGACGAAGCCCTACTTAAGAAGGAGTCAAGAAATGACAGGTTTACTGCAACAACAATCCCAAGAAAAAAACCAAATGCATCATTACCTTTACAGAATAGGAAAGACTAACCACGGCTGTCTCTTGCACAGACTCTCAGACTGATGTGAGTTTGTCCACTGAGTCACACTGCATGGCCTCATGTGGCACGGGTGTGTGAGGGAAATGGGGATGGTTGGGTCAGCTAGGACGACTGTGCCGGGGGGAGGTGGGGTTTTAGCAGTGGGAATCCGGATAGGACCACTGCGGATACACATACTTTTGATGAACACACAGATTGACTGTAGCAGCCATTGGGAAGGAAGTGACGCCTGAGCAGGGTGAAGCCGATTGGATGGCAGGAGTTCAACACACACACTCACAAACACAGTCAACAGCAGTAAACAAAAGCCCCATGTGGCCAGGACATACAGTAACTCACCAACTCCATGGTCAGGAGCAAAAGCCATTAAACCAACTGTTTCAGATACAGCTCTATGATTCAAATGGACATGTTTTTAATATAGAGATTATAAATTAAAATTGATACCAATTGTGACAAACTACATAAGTTTGAGACCAGTGCTACGTAGTAACTGATTACAGTTCATCAGATTCCATCAATCAAGTACCTGTAACTAGATTATAAAACACTTGTAATCAGACTACAGTTGCTGTTTTATTGATTCTGTGATTACATAATATTCCTAAAAACTCATTGTCTTTGTTAGGCTTTCAAACACTTTAAAACTCACATATTAACCAAATATTAAAAGTATGATCACACAAGAAAATGTTGCGTGAAAAAAAGGTATATTGTCAAAAAGAGCATTTATAATGATTATCTACGATCACAATCACTATAATGTCACAAACCCTGATTGGAGCAGCATAGGTTACTGTATGGCTAAAGGCATAGAATCATAAATAAAAGAATGATTCTTGTTTTTTTTTTGTTTTTTTTTGTTTTGTTTTTACAGACAATAAAAGTAAATGATGACTGGTTAACATCCCCATTTGTTTTCCGCGTAAAAAAAATAAAGTCAAACATTAATGTTTTGGCTGACACCTTGTACAGACTCGATTTTAGAGCTAAACGTATCAGCTACAGGTAGGATCTGACCTGAGTTCTTACCTGTCCGTGTTTACAGGGTTGATTCCTCGTGAAACAGCGCAATCACAAACATGCCAACTCTCCGTTGAGTTAAACAGCTGAAATCAAAAGCGCCACTGACTGACGCTGCTCTCAGACTCTCCAGGATCACCTGTTGTCACGGTCCTCGCGCGAGCGCAGGTACAGGACCGCGTCACGGATTCCGATCATGCCGCGCGAGCGAGGTGAGTTTAGTCATGAGAAGTGAGACAACTGCTTTCTCATGCGCATAATAACCCGGTGGAATGCTGAGGGGTGGCATCTGAGAGATAACGCGTTGATTACTTAGAAAGGTTATCGTCGATATCGATTAAGCGCGTGCATTATGGGTATGCAGATGACAAAGCGTTGTCAAGGTAAAAGCGCATGCTACACTCCAGCTGTTACTCGGGAAACAGAGACATCGCGTGGTCGCAAGGGGATGCTTATGAAATCTATGTAGATGGCATCCCAATTTAGACTATAAATAATGTTTTCCTAATTTTATTGAACCCACATTTTATATAGCCTACTGTTTGTGTATTAAACCATGCATGCATACCAGTAAAAAGTTAGGGCACATGTTAAAATATTGTGAATCTGAATCTTAAAAAGCATATTTTTTTCTCTATATTGCTGTCAATCAATTCATCGCAGACAAAGTAAAAGTTTTTGTTTAAGAAATATAGGCTATATATATATATATATATATATATATATATATATATATATATATATATATATATATATGTGTGTGTGTGTGTGTGTGTGTGTGTGTGTGTGTGTGTGTGTGTGTGTGTGTATTTGTGTATTTGTGTATTGTGTATTTGTGTATTTATGTATACATAATAGGCCTACATATACACAGTAAACACACATATATTATATTAACAAAAACTTTGACAGCACTAGTAAAAATACATGAAGGCTAACAATTAAAAAAACATAACTAATTGTGACATTGTTAGTCATTTTCTAGTAGCTTACAATATATAAAAAAATTAAAAAAAATTACTATGTAAAGGAAAGGCTTGTGTGGATCCATTAACATGATCACAAATCAAATTATAAATTAGATACTATTTGTTCTTAACCTAAAAGTTTTTTTTTATTCCTTTAAGTCTTACAACTTCTAATTAGTTAAACATGTGGTGTTATTACCAGTGTTGGGCAGTAACGCGTTATTAGTAGTTCCATTTGACAGTAACTAATACTGTAACGCATTACTTTTTAAATAAATTAACTATTGTTACCATTACCATATGGTGCATCCATATGGTTTTTACTTAATTAATTTTGACTGAAGTGCAGCCTTACCTGTTTGCAGCAGAGACGCATTGTAGGATTGGTGGATGCCAACCACTGTAAACACAATAATTCAGATTGATTTCATTTATTTATTTCAAAATGTTTTGTGTTATGTTGTCCATTGTTTTCATACTTAAGCTGTGAAAGGAAAATTTTTAAGGGCTCAACACAACTATGTGAATTATGATGCAGAAGCCACTTTAGTTTTTGATTCTGAATATATTATTCAGGTGTTTTGTTATTTATTTCAGAAATCCTTGTGATATACAATATTCAGTTTGTGCTGGTCTGACTTAATCAAAATAGTGTTTAAAAATTACTTTCTGTTTTACTTTGTGTTTGTATAGACCATAACTCATAAAAGCGCTTTAATGGGAACATTAAAGAAAGTTCTTTAAAAAATAACTAAAAATTTACTTTTAACAGTAGCCTAATGCATTACTTTTAGGTGTAAGTATTCAACAAAGTAATTGAGTTACTTTTTGAATTAAGTAACTAGTAACTGTAACTAGTTGCTCTTTCTTAGTACAACACACATTTAGTATATTTATATTAATCTTCCATGAATGCATGCTTGATTCTAACCTTCCCTGCCGTGACTTCCTGGTTATTGATGTTGGTAAATTACAGCTCCTTCAGAAAAAAAATAAATAAAAAATTCGACACGAGAGAATGGAGGCTGCACACTCGTTATAGATCATCTTTACATTGCTATGGCAACAGATAAAAGCACAACCTAATAAAACAAAGTACAGCACACAGAAACAACAACCTGTTATTCTATCCTCTAAACACAATTGCTCTAAACAAGAGAAGGGTGTCAAGAAATTCCTTTTTATAATGAACACCCTGACAGAAAAACAGTAATCAGAAGGCTTATAGGATATAATTATAATAATTAATATGTTCCAGTCCCAAACAACAGGCCTTTCAGTAATGATATCACTACTCTCCACCTACATATTGTGTGCACTTAGAAGAAACATCTGTCTTTGGACAGAGCTGAGAAAAAAATCCCTTAAGAGTGGATATTTCCTTTAATTTAGAATCATTCATTTTAAATGAGTACAGATGAATCACTCACTAGGAGACCAGAAAGGGCTAATTTAGGCCTTTATCTCCGAATCATTTGTAGTGTGATAGCCAACAGCGTGAGTCACCTTTGTCATTTACTGTATGTTAAGTGCTGGCCATTATGTCCTTTGACGACTAGGAAATTAGTTTCTCATCAGGGGGTCAATTTATGTATGAAGTCTGACTCACTGACAGCCAATGAATGACAGTAAACAGTCTGTGTTCCTGTATTCTCCAGGAGGGGGCAGTATGAGCAAGTACATGCACTGGGAAATAACAGCAAGGCTTGTCTATGGCACGCGGGTTTAGCTTAAAATATTCCAAGGGTTCCTTGTCATAGTTGCATTTTTACTAACAATTCCTTTAAAAGGGGTTATACAATTTAATTCTTACTAGTAACAATGCCAAATAGAGAGCTCTCTTAATTTATTTTTACTAGTTATAATTATAATAAGAGAGCTCTATAATTTAATTAGATTAGATAATTTAATCAGAGAGCTCTACAATTGCATTCTTACTAGTAAGACCTGAGAATAGACCTTATGCTTTCGGATTCTGTCTTTTGCGTTTTGAAGTGGACTTACTTCTTGTAGAGTTAATGAAAGTTGTCATGAGCATTGTAATGTTTTGAAGCGGATGTCATGACAGATGTCAGCAGACCTGGAAGATTTTAAAACAAGCAGTTCATTCATAAATTTATTCGATCTTATGGAAATACAAAACGGAAGACAGAAGACAAAAGGGCGGGGCTACATTCGGTCCTGAAATCTGATTGGCTGAGAGTCATTCCGTGATGGCTGAAGTGTGTCTGCTCATTTGATATTGGCCAAACAATTGAAACAACCCTTACAAAGGTTTCCTATTGCTTGTCAATGATAAAGCAGCTTTTGATCTTGTAAACAATTCTGTGCTTTAGTTAAAGATGGACAGATCACTTCTGTCAGTTTTTTTCATATTAATGCCCAAACACATAAATTGTAGTGCGCTAAGCAGGTAAACAGGCTGGTTTAGATTGATTAGCACTGCAGTATCAGAACATACATCACAGCAGCCTTTTATTCGCCTTCCAGACAGAAACACGGTCCACAACCTCCTCCTGGCTGCTCGAGTCCTGTGCAGATGTGCTTGAAGATTGGTAGAACGTCCCTGGCTCACAATTTCCTTACCTGAGTGATTTCTCTGTGAGTAAGACTTGGTCAGATTGGAAACAGGTCATAAGTTAGGGGTTGTTGGGTTTGAGAGTAAGGCTCCATTTCATATTACCACCAGCAAAATAATCTCGTGGCTGGCAGAGATGTGCAGGGCTTCACCCAGAGCCCATTAAAACATGTCAACTGTGTCATTGATTTTAGTTCAGCCTGCCATTGATTGCACAGTCAGGCCACATTTGCATACTTGTAACTGCGTCCCATAAGCTGCTAATTCATAGTTCGCCAGCAATCACGGCTGAATGATGAGAACAGTCATTCTGGGTTGATGTGAGGCAATTGTGGTTTGTTTGCAGCTTAGGGGTATCCATGTCAAATGAAGTATTGCTGGTGTGCTGCCCATGGATTTTGCTTATATAAGTCACACGTTTATTGCCTTGTCTAATTGTATGATTGAGATTCAGCACAACATTCTGTCTCTGAGTCCAAATTTAGGTTTGTTGGGAAACGCGGCCGTGCATATCGTGCCTCACATTGGTTTGGCAGCGTTAACAAACATGTTCTCTCTAATAAAATCAGGGAAGGCATGATAGAGGGGAGAAAAGAATGAACAAATAAATAAAGTGGAGTTCAACAGTCCGAGTACTGGTGAAAATGCTGATATTTATCAAGATTATACAACTTAAATATGTAAAGGATAGTCAGTAATGCTAACAAAATAAACTCTAAGTGATCAGGACCCAATTAATGTTCAATTGAGCATATTAGAATGATTTCTGAAAGATCATGTGACACTGAAGACTGGAGGAATGATGCTGAAAAAACAGATTTGATCACAGGACTCCATTATATTTGAATATACATTCATGTAGAAAACAGTTATTTTATATTGCAATATATTTAACAATATTTACTGTAGCTTCCACTTAGAAATAATATTCCATTTCACTGTACAAAACAATGATCCTAGTAACAAGGCGAACATAGCAACTATATAATGCCTGACCGCTGAATGCCAGGATTGACCAATCAGAATGAAGTATATGCATATTATATCATTAAGTTTCTGTTTTATTTAATATTATTATTACTTTAAAGGTTAGACTTACATACATATCCCAGCTCTTTAATGTTGTCTCTGATTTTTTAATCCAACTGCATAATAAAACGATTTTTCAGAAACATAGTTAAACATAGTCAAAAATGTTTAAACCAATCCTGCTAATGAGCTTCAGTTTTGCATGTGAATGCAACTGTGAGCGATTCTAATTGTGTTTAAAGACACGGTGGTCAGTTGCTATGCAATATATTCATTTAAAGGTGGAAATGGATGTCCTGCAGTGTAAGAAACAAGGCATGCACTAGCCAAGCCACCATTGCGTAATGTAGGCATTTATGAAAGAATTCAGTCATTTCTGCTGTGGTTTGAGCTTTTTCCTTTTACAGGATTTTTAGGACACAAATAACCGAAAGTGGCTGACAATAAAATGACCAGGGTCCCTTTTAAGGAGTTTCTTAGCGAGTACATTTGACCTCAGCCCCCTCAGAGAAACAGTTGTGAGAATGCAGAACGAGAATAGATAAAGACGACTCATTCTCGGTCAGCCATAGTGCTCTTCTTCTTGCACATCTGGATCTGAGCTGGATAAAACCAGGTACCTAGAGAACCAGGTAAGTGGGGCTTGTTAAAGAAAGGGGAGAGATTTACCATGAGCTGGGGAAATAAACCTGTATCAAAATGTAATGTGCCAGGTTGTAAAAGCATTCAGTTTTGCTCAGCATAGCCAGAGGGTACCTTGGCCAACACAGAAATGACTACATGCAGCTACTCCGAGTTAACAAACTCAATGAGCATTCATACACACCGTAATCACAACCGCGTGGGTTTCTTAGTCACCGCTCAAACACCGTGCCACATGCATCTCTCACTTTGACCATGTTCCAGTTTTACTCAATGGGCAACTGTTGGACACTCCACATATCCACGTGTCATTGTTTAGCTCATTTGTGCATTTGTGTGTGTCTCCATTTGTAGGTGTGATTGAAAACTCACTTAGAAAAGGCTTGCAGTCCGATTTTCCAGATTATGACATGTTGTCTCCCCCCTTGATGAATGTTGCCCATGTTTATCTACTGATTTTATAGTTTCAGCCTCAGACAGCATTGCACTTCATTCATTGGGCATTGCGATTTTAATTCCGCTTCCTTGAGTTCGTTTTTTTTTTCCTTCTGCTGTGTGTAAAAACAAAATGGGTAAAAAGATAATGATTTCATTGTTGAGAAGCCATGGATAAAAAATATCAAAGGAAATAAGAAAATGTTAAAATAATTTGTTTTTGAGAAACAACACCCACTGTACACCCTCTAACAAAGGAACCCTAAGGTTTTTGAATAAAAATAAAAATCTGATCGATTCTTTATTTGTGATGCAGTCCAGGGTTCTCGCCACATGTTGATTAGAAGTTGATTTCAAATCAAATACTGCCATACTGTCAATAATACTTCTGAATGTGATGTCTACTTCATAAATACTGTGAAAAGTATGGAAAAAATCAGTTTCAGACCACTCAAACCATACATGGAAATAGAGGTGACTTATATGGTCAATAATGGAGGTTAGAGCCATTTAGTGGAAAAGTTTGGTACTGCGCCCAAACAAAATCATAATGAAAGCATTTTTTTAATTTTTTATATATATATATATATATATTTTTTGAGACCAACATGTTTAGTAAAATAAATACATATATTTTTATAAGATTAAAAAATGTAAGTTTTATTTTTATGTTTTTATAAATTTAAACTGTTTTGCATTGAAATTTTTACAATTTAAGTTGGAAATGTCATTTTTAAGTATGGAACTGACAGGTTAAAGGTACATACATATTAGTACTTTTATTTTTATTAGAGCCTTAAGTGTACATAGTACGCTTTAAAACCAGTGACAGTGTATTTATGAAAATTTTAGCAATTTTGAGAATCAAATCACTGTATTTACCAAAACTTTTTGAGGTTAGTGGCATCAGACTTGGAAACATATCTGGAGATGTGTTAATGATAGTAGCAAATAAACAGATAGAAAACTGTTTTTATTTAGTCTCTGAAATGTACCTATGGATTGCCAGAAAGCCTATTTATACTATAATCTATTTATAGTATTGTAATTGGTGCATTCTGCTTAGCCGCCTGCTGACTTGACACTGCTGTGCAATTATTTGAGTGATTATTTAAACCTAGTTGGCCTCCAGTATCGACTATTTTAGATACCACAAAAAGTAACTTTATATGTCATGTATATATGTGGAGCAGATTTTGTGCTACATTTCAAAACTCTGCTAATTTAGACTAATGATCTTACATGAAATACATCATATTTGTTACTTTGATATGTTTCCTACAAGAATAATACTCACAAACATGTATCATAGGCCATGAGACGCTTCATTAACTAGATTTGAAAGATTCCCTCTATTGATGTCTCCAAACAAAACCATTATGCCAGCTTACACCAAACGCTGAGGTCATTCAGACTGAGCGGCCTGTTTTATGAATGCTGAAAGATCCTCTAACGTCAAGGTTATGTCTTCATACTCTACACTTTTCCAGTTGAATCCTTCTTCACTAGTCCTGTCAGGATGTCAAAACAATACTGCCACCACACTCGTAAAGATCATGTTTACCGCAACACTCCACACAAGTGAGCGTACAGTTCATTAATTATACGCACACACATGCCCGCCGCTTAAGCATTCGCAGTAAAAATGGAAAATACAAAAATAACAAACTATTGAAATATTTCGAGTCGAACTGCAAAGGGTTGGCAGTGTTTTGAGAGCAGCGGTCGTAAGAGGTCGGATTGAAGATTTACAGCCGCTCTGTTCCTCAGTTACACCCATTGAACTGGTACAATGCATGCTGACGCATTTATGGAGGAAAAGAAAGCTTAACACAAACACTATTCCTGCTACAAGGTGACAAACACTGCAGCATTTCCAGAATTACTATAACTACTATTTGAAAAAAAAATTCCAACCTGATGGTCCGTCTCAGAGGAGAGGAACTTAATTTAAAATCAGATAAAGAGAGAGAGAGAGAAAAAAACATGGCTTTTTGCTCCATTTGCGTTCCATGTTGCATTAGGTTTGCGTACCTGTAAATCATCTGTCATGATCCTTCCTTTCAACAGTGTTTTCCAGCATGAAAAAACTATTAGGTTTGCACACAGCAAAAGCATTCCACACCGATGTCGTTTCTATGAATTATAAAGCATACCAATTTAAAGTGTTTTATTTTCCGATATGCCCCTTTATGTGAGGTTACTTTTCTCCTGTTTTAATCTTTTATGGGCTCATTTCTGCAAAGAGCTCTGGCCCTCAATGCCTAATATCCACTCTCTCACCTGGAATTACAAAAGATTAAACCTGGTTACCTCAGCCAGTGTTGTTGCACATAAACTTGGATGGAGTGCGTGGTTTGTGTTTGTTTTCCCATTTCTCCAACACCCTGGTTTTTACAACACCCTTTTTCCAGATAGGAGACAAAAATGCTTTTTGTTAGGGAGCACTAAAGACTTTTTTCCCTCCGTTGACAGTGTATGGGTGTGTGGACTGCAGCGAGGCATGTTTCCTCAATCACCAAAGATAATCAGGGAGGGAAGGTGACTATCATCGCCAGCGTTCCGGCTCTTTCCTCTTCCTTTCCCAGTTCCCCCTGGCTGAACTACACAGGACTCGGCGTGACGGAGCCCGATGTCGATCCCGCCGCTGGATAACACGCTCGCTTGTGGTCAGATCTCTGGAGTCAACAAAAGGGCATTTCTTTGCACAACACTTCTAACAATTATCGCTTTTCCTCAATGACGACTGTTGCTAAAGCACAAGCAGAGAAAACACACCTTTGAAGTGCTGGCAGGTGATGAGTATAATCTACCTGCTGATGGATGGAAGAGATTCGGGAGAGGGGAAGCTGATAACACACTCGACTGTATGTTCTCTGTCTTTGATCCGCTCTGGTCTGTCTCTCTGTCATTCATCGATGTTGTCACACAGTCTCTGTTGTTTACCCTGTTGTTGTCGCTGCCAATGTTGTTGTTGTGGCCCTGCATTTTAAGAGCTCTGTAATGAGAAGGAGGGAGATTTTTCAAAGATTACTAGTCCTGGCATGAATCAATGCAGCATTTCACACTAACTCACAGAATCCAGGCCCTATTGTGAGGGGTGTGATGTCTTTGATTTCTAATATGGGGATGACACTAATAAGGGAGCACAATGCTAAATCAGGGACAAGGTTTGGCTAGTTAGTGTAGTCCAGTAGATATGCTTGTAGATATCATCTGGTCATTGTTAGCTTTTTTTTCACTTTTTTGCAAGCAACATATCACAAATATTTCTTAACAATTCATCAGCCGAGAAACTGTTATGTAGATGAATGAAAATGCTAATGATAGCTTTGATGCTAACTAAGTTATGTGCAGTCTGTGTGAGTCTTACGAAAACAACAACAGCTAAGACATCCTTCAAAACATCTTCTTTCCTGTTTTACAAAAGAAATAAAGTCATACAGGTTTGAAACAACGAACAATTAAATAATATGCATATGTAACCACTGTTGCATCTGAAACAGCTCAAACCATTGATATTACCTGAGAAGTTCAAGTAAATACACTATAAAACCACTGGCTTTCCTGGGCGCACATTTAATACAAGGGTGGAGAAAGAACATATAAGGGAGGCGAAGTGTTTAAACATACGTCACGTGCATGGTTCAGTTAAATGATCACCCTCTTTAATATTTCTTAAACTAAATGTAGAAAGGAAGGTGAAATAACCTCAAAGTTAAAAACAACACTGAAATAAAAGCGTGTGTGGTTTATCAATCAGATAAAGGTTGTGTTTGTTACTAAAGCAACAGGGTCCTGGGCCAGTCTATGACTCCAAATCATTTTTAATAGTAAAAGAAATGATGTACATCATGAATCATTTTGTGACACAGTTGTTTAACTGATTAAGAGTTTCGAAAAGCTCTGTTTCACCCATCACAACGTGCTTTTAAAATCATTACAGGCAATAACGGATCTATATTCTTTTCTATTCTATTCACTTTAATTGATATACCATTTTTCGCCTAATACATAGGATAGCATGTAGACTTGAAAACAGCCTCTTTCTTTCCACTACTGGTTGAATAAACAATGTTTTGATAACAGTTTTTGGGGATATCAGTGTACAAATGGCTTATTTGCAGTTTTCTCAGCATATTAAATTGCAAGGAAAAGTATCTTCATCTTTAATAAAAAGAGCCTAGTATCTTCATTAGGCTGTTCTTTCAGATGTGCTTCTGAGGATCATAATGTTCAGCAGATGTAGCCCATTATATGTTGCAGCCCTCTGTTTGGTCTGATTTCTTATCAGTCTGAACCACCATCAGTCCTCTCAAGAAAAACACAACTCCTTCTCTCCCTAATTTAGATGTTTTCCAGACAACCTTGTAATGCTGTAGCACTAAATGCCTCTACCTCGCCCCAGACCTCGATTTATTTAGACCAGCCGGTGACAGACCAGTGCAATCAAGCTGTTCAATATGATTTAAACCATGAGATAATGAAAAATAATGTGTTAACCAGACACCCCAATAAATGTATCGATCCCATTCACCAGTTTGTGAGTTTTTCATGTGTCTGTATACAGTGTTTCTGGTAAATTACAGGACCTTCACACAAATCGAACCTGTGCAAAATTAAATAAAAAAAAATAAAATAATGAGTGTAAAACAGAATCTACTGTATATCTGCTTTTGATGTTACATACCATCACCTCTGCCAATTATAACATTCATTTAAGATATTTCCAGTTTCAATAGCACAAATATGATAAGTCACTATGTAAAGTTATTACTTCAAGAAGTTTTTTTTTTTTTTTTTGTTACCTGATTTGGCCCTTTAAAATGATTATCAGAATGATTTTTAATCTATCTTATTTAGCCTATATAACCACTGGCAGAGTATAATCTTGTTCTAAGCCTCTTTAATCAACAGTCCATATAAGTGTAATTTCTCAACCTGGTTTCCTTTGCAGTTGACACAGTTTGCAAATATTATGACAAGCGCGTAATGTTCCACTTTTAAATTCCTAAAATATTCAGTAATCAGCTTTTGCAGAGAGATAAAAATTGGTTTGAGTTTCATGTTTGATGACGTGCCATATGTACATTTCTCTCTGGCATCCGCAGAAATAATACACCAATTATTTTTCCCACTCAGGAATCTCGGTAGTTATTCCAGCCCTGGAATCGGAATCTCTGAGAAATGTAGCCACACAGGAAGAAATGTTTCACGTCATATAAACTTCAGAAACATGTTAGATTTTAATTTGATCAATCTCAGGAAAAGACTAAATGTTTAGAGAGGCCGCATTCCATAAAAGTTCTTTGAAAAACCATTGAGAAACGATTATAGCCATAACAGCTTTCCGGGTTTTCTAGCTGAGAAATGTTTCTGGTAATAAGCAATTCCTTAATAGCCAAGACTACTGCATCCAGCAAAATAGCTTGCATTCTTTGAGCTACGCCAATTAATTATGCTTTATGTTTCAAGTGGTTAATTATATTCAGTCTGTGTCCTCATTTATTCTGACAGACGTAATGATATCATAGAATGTAATTCTCTTTTATAAAGATCCAACAAAAATCTCTCAAACCATGCTCTTACGGGAATTCCTGATGAGCTTTATTGCTTAATTAATTCCGATTGATTTATATATGTGTGTGACAAGCAATAACACGTGCAATAAATCAAAACCGAAATTTATACATGAGTGGTGGAATTACGCAAAACCAAAATAGCTTTGTCGAGCTCCTTAACAAACCGAGGCTCCACTCCAGAGTGGTGTGAGAGATTGATGACCAAGCTTCGCATGGGGGGGGGGGGGGGGGGGGTGTATAGTGGGGGATCTTCAGAAATGCTCAGAATTATTGGGCTGCTGGGAAGGTGCTGAGGAAACAGATTGTGGCCTAATGGCAAACTCCAAGAGTCCATGGCCTATAAAAGGGCTGACATGTCACTTTTTTTCCATGGTGTGAGGAAGAGTAGGGGGACGGGAGAGTTGACATCCTGGTCCTCATGTGTCCCTCCTGCAGTTTAGATTACTGTTTCCACGGTCTTTATCGTCATTTCACTTCTGCCCATTGTGATTTAAGGAAAGCACTTTCAGCAGAACTGAGCTGCCTTAAGAAAACAACTATGTGGTAAACAGCAAGTGTCTGGGCATGACAGCGAAAGCGTTCTAGACTCTGGCGCCCCATGAGGTCGTGATTTATCCCTGAGCAAACAATGTTAACGTCTGTCTGCATGCCTCAAAAAGATCTGCTTGGTTGCCAAATTTGATGCCATGACCTAGGAGGTGAAGATCATTATTAGAATCCACAAGGGGGCAGTATGCTCAAAAATAGGCACCACTGATGCCACATGGGGATTTTTTTTTTTTTTTTTTTTTTTTGGTCATGCTTTGGCTCAAATGGGGTAATGTAAAAAGAAAAAGCCTTAATAATTCCCTTTATAATTGCATTTAAAAAGGAAAATCACCCAACAGAGCACTGAAGAGTTTTGGTACTGTTTTGACCATTCATTTTAAATTCTAAATCAGTTCCTGAATTTTAATTAAGGTAGCAAACAGGATTTAAATTCAGATCAGTGCTTTAAGTGAGCCGGTAAGCACCGGTAGGCTACTCAGTACCGCCACTTCCAAATACAGCTCTTGAGCATACCGCCACCTCTCTGTGCGCCCAGAACGTGCTTTTAGCGTACCGGTACGTTCATTTGGACATCTGTTTTAATTGAGGTTTTAATCCTTTGCCTGCGCTGCCGCTTTTCAGAGCGCCCTTCACAATGCACGCTTCCTAATTCTTCCTAGTTCGGAGTATGGAGCGTGAATCATTTGAACCAGTTTGGGAGTTCAGATCGCGAATCATTTGAGTCAGTTTGGGGATCGCAAATCATTTGAATCAGTTCGGGAGTTCGGAGCGGCTTCGCGGATCATTTGAATCAATTCGAGAGTTCGGAGCGGGTTCGCGAATCATTTTAATCAGTTCGGGAGTTCGGAGCGGCTTCGCGGATCATTTGAATAAATTCGAGAGTTCGGAGCGGGTTTTCGAATAATTTGAGTCAGTTTGGGAGTTCGGAGCGGGATCGCGAATCATTTGTCAGTTTGGGGATCGCAAATCATTTGAATCAGTTCGGGAGTTCGGAGCGGCTTCGCGGATCATTTGAATCAATTCGAGATTTCGGAGCGGGTCCGCGAATCATTTGAGTCAGTTTGGGAGTTAGGAGCGGGATTGCGAATCATTTGAATCAGTTCGGGAGTTCAAAGCGGGTTCGTGAATCATTTGAGTCAGTTTGGTGATCACGAATCATTTGAATCAGTTCGGGAGTTCGTAGTGGGTTCATGAATCATTTGAGTCAGTTTGGGGATCGCAAATCATTTGAATCAGTTCGGGAGTTCGGAGCGGCTTCGCGGATCATTTGAATCAATTCGAGAGTTCGTAGCGGGTATGCGAATCATTTGAATAAGTTTGGTGATCACGAATCATTGGAGTTTGCACATTTTATTTATGTTCAGTAGTTCTTTCTAGCTCAAGCAAATCCACAAACTAATAAAAGGAATTATTATTAAGGTCGCCTGTTGGCTGTTGTATATAAAACCCCTTCAATATAGCTGTTACCTCAGGGGATGAAGGGAATCATCATCAAAAAAAAAAAAAAAAAAAAAAAACTGAAAATATTTTTTTTTGGCCTATAATAGAGTACCGGCACCTCTTTTGAGCCACTTAAATCACTGATTCAAATGTAATAATAATAAAAAAAATTGCTAGAAAAGGTGACCATATATTTGGATGTATGGACGGATGGACACATATAGATAGATAGATAGATAGATAGATAGATAGATAGATAGATAGATAGATAGATAGATAGATAGATAGATAGATAGATTTGCCTTTGAAATAAATCTCCCAACAACATGACTTTTGTTTACAACAAAATCCATTTACATATTATGTCCATATTACCAGACTGGGATGAACAAAATTCCAAGTAGTATAGGGGAGTTCAAGTATGCTTTAATCACAGAGTTAGATTGGATTTCTACAGTCTAAGCATTCTTCTGAAATTCAAGCCTTGAATCACGAACATGGGCAAACAAATCACGGCCAGAGGATCACACACTAAGA